>NC_042618.1:25246871-25846871 GCF_901001135.1 Rhinatrema bivittatum | reverse complement strand
CACAGGAGACCACACGTAAGTCCAAGCGGCTCGGGTCCTCATGGGCTCCTTCTGGGGGGACCTTGGGCTTCCAGTGGTGAAGATCCCTCCGGTCCCCTGCCCTGTGCCACCTCCCGGCTTCGACATCCATTGTGGATCTTCCCACGGTGTGTCACCATCTGTCCCAGCCGGCTCAAGGGTCCACGAATCCAAGACAAGATGCTGCAAAGTTAGGGGAATTGTGTGTCGTATAGTCACATGTCTTGTTCTACCAGAGCCCAGAGCCCACATGTCTTGTTCTACCAGAAGTTTAAAAATTCATGAATAGGTGAAACAGGGAACAGTTATTTGCTTTTTCATATATTAGTAAAACTACTCCCCAGGAAATTAGTAGGTAGAAGATTTAAAATAAATTGGAAAAAGTAATGTTTCATTCAATGTAAAATTAAGCTGTGGATTTTGTTGCCAGAGGATGTGATTCAGGCATCTAGCATGCCTGGGCTTAAAAATGGTTTGGACAAGTTCCTGGAGGATAAGTCCATAACCATTACTTGCCAAGTAGACTTGGGGAAGCCCACTGCTTACTCCTGGGAGTGAGCAGCAAGGAATTAAATCTACTCTTTGGGATGTGCAGGGTACTTCCTATTGATCTGGACTGGCCAATATCAGAGAAAGATGGCTGAGCTCGCTGGAACTTTGGTCTGACCAATCATGGCATATCTTATATTCTTATGTTCTCAGAGCTCCTTTCTTATAGATTCCAGAAACCTCACTGATAAGGATGGCTTATGTAAATAGACTTTACATACCTGATATTCACTTTAAACACACCATCATTATTTATAAGGACCTGAAGACTCTTACATTAGCATGTCGATAAAACAGATTAGGAGACTGAATACATTTCCATATGGAAGTGAAAATAATTTTAGCAGCTAAAAGAAGATAGTGTACCAGGCATCCCCTATAAAAGACAATGGATGTGGCTGCAGGTTTATAGTATAAAATCATAGGGAAATAATCTGTTGGTAACTCAGAGTGCATAGTGATATTAAGCAATTTCATAACTTCACTGCCATAACCTCTGGATGTATATACAATCCCACCCAATGTATTCAACCATACATTTTCTGTAAGAGAACAGCCTCCCCAACAGGAATCTGGATTATTGGCTGGTGAGAGAGTGGACTAGTAACGAATCTTACATTGGGTCTAAATATGAAATATAAATATAAAAATTATATGGGCCTGATATTGAAAGCATGTTCAGCACTCAATAACCGGATAAGTAGGACTTATCTGGCTATTTAGAGGGTCGCTGAATATTAGCAGCCACTAGAAAGCTGGATAAGTCACTTATCCGGCTATCTCTTAGCTGGCTTGAAAGTGGACGAGCAGTGGGTGGATCTGGGCAGTGCTACTTAGCCGATAACTTATCCGCTAAGTAGCAATATTGAGCCTTAGCAGGATAAGTTTTGCGGGTAAGTTATACCTGCCAATGAGCAAGTTTAACTTAGCTGGATATAATTTATCTGGCTACATAGCAGTTTGTACAGGGATATCCAGCAGCATAGCCATGCTGCTGAATATCCCTTGTAACTTAGCCAGATAAGTCATATCCGGTAAGTTACTTAAACGGCTATCTTCAGTTTTGGGCTCTCTCTCTCTCTCTATATATAGATACAATATATGTCTCTAAATAGAAGATCGATCTGCTGATTATTAGAAAAGCCAGTTCCCAAATCTATTTCCCATTTATACTGATACGTAAATTAAGGGAGCTTAAAATTAGAAAGCAACAATAAACAACAAGTTCAACAATTTATCATTTTAAGAACATAAGAAATTGTCAAGCTAGGTCAGACCAAAGGTCCATCAAGCCCAGCATTCTGTTTCCAACAGAGGCCAAACCAGGCCACAAGAACCTGGCAAGTACCCAAACACTAAGAAGATCCCATGCTACTGATGCCAGTAATAGCAGAGGCCATTCCCTAAGTCAACTTGATTAATAGCAGTTAATGGACTTCTGCTCCATTACCTGCTATTAAATTGACTTAGAAAATAGCCATTGCTATTACTGGCATCCAAATTTCGGATTAGTGAGCACTAACGGAGTTAGTGTGCACTAACTCCTCTTAGTGCGTGCTAACATTTTTACGGGAAAAGCTCATTTGGGATTTGGGCTCCCCGAACCAGGACGATTTAGGAAATTTCGTTGCCTAATTCATCCTAGATGAATGCACATCCCTACAGCTAAACACTAACTCTCCCATCTTACTTCTTAGACTTCTGGCATTGGCATACAGACATTTTAAAATGTGTTTTTTGTTTGTATTAACAATCTGAAGAAAATGATGTAATTGCAAAAAAAGGGAACACAAACAAGTGAATTTTCAAAAGAGTTATGCACGTAAATGTAACATACTATCATAGCAATTTTCAAAAACCCATTTATGTGCGTAAAGTGCACTTAACACATGCACATTCTATGGACAATTCAATGGCATGTATTGTAGCAATTTTCAAAAGCCCCCTTATTCCATTAAAGAGCATTGATACATGTAAAACCCAGTTTTAAGCATGTAAATGCTTTTGAAAATCAGGCCTTAAGGGGTCATTTTAAAAAGCATATACATGCAGAAGATTGGGTTTTACACTTTTAAATGCACTTTACATGTGTAAGTGGGCTTTTGAAAATGGCTACAATAGTATCTTACCCATATACGTATAATTTCTTTTAAAATTTCCCTTTTAGATTGTAACTCCATCACAGCATAAGCATAAAGGGCAGGATTTTAAAAGCCCTACGCGCGCTGGGCCTATTTTAAAAAGGCCCGGCAATGTGCGTAAGTCCCGGGGCTTTACTACAGGGGTGGTCTGTGGGCGGGGCGGTGTGGGGCCAGAGGCTTCCGACACAGCGGCCATTGCTGCTGTGTTGAAGGAATCGCATGCCGGTAGGCTGCCGGTGCGCGCAACTTGCGCCTGCCCAGAGGCAGGCGCAAAAGGTAAGATAAAACTTTTGGGTGGGGTTAGAGTAGGGCTAGGGGGGGGAAAGGTGTGGGAAGGTCAGGCTAGGGGGAATGGGGGAAGTCAGCGCGGCTTGGCGCATGCAAGGTGCACAATTATTCACCCCCTTGCGCGCGCCGACCCCTGATTTTATAACTTGCGCGGGTGTACATGTGTGCGGGCCGGGTAGCGTGCGCACATATACACCTGCGCGCACCCTTTTAAAATCTACCCCTAATCTTCTAAAGTCATAGATCAGGGGTGGCCAACTTCATTCCTCAAGAGACACAAACAGGCCTGGCTTTTCAGGATATCCCTAATGAATATGCCTGAGATAGATTTGCATGCACTGCCTCTCTCTCATGCATATTCATTGTGGAGATCCTGAAAACCAGGACTGTTTGTGGTTCTTGAGGACCAGAGTTGGCCATCCCTGTCATAGATGTACCCCTCTTTACATAGTCTTTTACCTGTTGTATTCTTCTCTCAACAAGAAAGCTACAGATTTGAAATTAGAAGAGAAGATCGCATAGTGGTAAATTGGAGACAATGGAGAAATATGTGAATTAAAATATAACATCCGAAGATCCCACCTTTAGTAAGAAATGTGCATTAATTCTATCAGACAAATGACTATGAGTGGAGATAAATAAGTGGCAAAGACTACATGGGCCAACCAAACATTTTACATTTCAACCCAGTAATTTTTGGGGAATTGAGGACAACAGAGTACAGTACATCCCAGGTGAGACACTAAATAGTACATTTTCAAATATGGTAAGACTAAGCCTCTGTCTTCTCACTGAGTGTATAGATTTATTCTGCATCCAGCATCCTCCTTTGTTGCGGTGCTTTCTGCTCCCATTTTCTAGAGTAAAAACGAGTGGGTCTGTGAGGCTTTATTGGCTCAAAGGGTGAGAGTCCCATAATGCATGCCAATGCCTGGCGCTCAGGCACAGCAAAAGAACACACTTTATCTGCTGACTAAATAATGGAAATGACCATCAGAGTGCATCGTGATGTGTGAGATAACTGCTTCTCAGGGTATTTGGCTTCTGAGCCCACTTACGGCTCTTTTTCATGGCAACCAGTGCAGATTCACTTTGCTCATGAGCCCTGATTTCCCTGCTTTAATGTATGCGTTAAGTTGTACTCATACATATGCCCATCTAGGGCGATGGCCCATATTTCTTTGATGAAATACTCTATGGACAGCTTGTTAAGAGTTTTCACTCATAATCATAAATCGAGAGAAATCTTTTTTTTTTTTTAATCAAAATGGGCTCTAGAACAATAAATTCATTCAAACTGTAATATATTTGCAGCTAGTACTATTTGGTAACTGAAAACTGTGGAAGCCCATCAGATTACTAGACTTCTGATCGTTATTTTCTTCTAAAAATAAAACTCGGATAATTATAAATCAGAGGGCATATAAAAATACATAGAGCCTAGAACATAAACATAGAATCTAGCACAAACCTAGAACTCCAGTTATTTAGATAGCACCCAATTTCCTGCACATATTATGTGGCAATTTTAATGCAATCTGCATAAATTAGCATACATTTTATGCACTTTTAAAGAATTTCATTTAAAACAGTCAATGGTTTTCCAACCGCATTTTGTGAGTGCTTGAATGATTTCTTTTGTTCATTTGTCATTATTTCTTGTCACCAGTTAACTTTACTTCTTTTCTAGTTTTGTGTAGGGTTTTATTCTGTTCATCTCTAGCTTTCATCTTATTTCATCCTCTCACTTCTTCTTGTCTCCTGCCTCTTTCCAGCCCTCCCAAATGTGCTTCTTTCTTTCCTCAGGTCTTGCCTGCTCATCTCTCTCCCATCCCTTCAGGCATCTTCCTCTTCTCCCTTTAGCAGTGTTGCCTTTCCTAGAGTCTCTACTCATGTCTCTACTCTTCCTACTATTTCTCCTCTTCAACCATATCTCCTCTCTCTCCCCCTTGTCTTTTCCAACCATCTGGGTCTTCTCCTCCTTCTTTATCCCATTATATGTCCCTGTTCCTTGTTCTGCCCATTAGGGATCTGCAGACCAAAAAATGTTGTTCTGGTTTATTTTTTTTGCTTCCAGGATATTTCAGATTTTTCCTTTGTTTAATGTTTACTTTCGGTTTGGTTTATTAGATGAAATAAAATAAAACTGAAAATAAAAACCCCACCCAAAACAAAGAAAAAAGAATCAAAACGGGGCCCTCTGAGCCTACCTCCTGCTCCCAATGAAGCCTGCGGTGCCTGGGGTGAGCTGAGCCCAGCCAGGACATTCCTAGGCACCTCTGACTCACCTTCCACCCTCCAAAACTTTGCCAGAGCTGTACAACATATTCGCACCAGCAGGCACTGACATGGGCACCTAAGTGAAGTCATGTTGGAGTTGGTCTCGGGGCAACTGGTGCCATTTTTAAAAGGATCATAGTGAGGTAGGAGTGAGTGGGCACCACTTCTGCCCCTTTCTTTCTCCAGGACATCCACAGAAGGAGTAAATGGGGGCAAGGGAGGTACCTGGCCTCGGCAAATTTTACACAGGGTAGAATGGGGTTCAAGAGGCCTGCGAAAGCCTCGGCTGGGCTTGGCTCAGCCCAGACAGGTAAGCCTGGATCCCCCTGGTTTTGGGGGATGGGGTGGGGTGGGAGGAGGATCAGAATGGTCTAGGGAAGCCCTGAGAATCAGTGGAAGGTGCCCGGGAGGCCTTTTTTAAAAAAAATGAAACAAAAATACCCAAACGTTTTTGGTTTGGTTGTGCCATTCGTTTACACCCATCATGTATTTCCTATCCTCCTTCTCAAGTTTCTTCTCTCTATTCCTCATCCTATCATGTCTCTTATTGTCCTCATTGCATTCTATCATGTCTTTTCTCCTCCCCTTCCTCCCATCATGGCCCTCTTCTCATCCATTTTGTCTCCGGTTTTTCACTTCTTCCAACCTGTCTCTTCTCCTTCCCTCTGTGTCCACAAAGCTTCTTTCCCCAGTCACCACTGCTTAGTTCTCTCTACTGCCGCTGCAGCAGCGCTACTGATCAACTCTTGACAGTCTGTGGTTTTGTGTAGTAAGTTGGAGCTGTGCAGTGTCAAGAATACCATGAAAAGGAAGTATCCTTGATGCCATATGACTCTGACTTACTAAACATTTTTGTGGCTTGGCCGCAGCCATGGTAGGATGGATCAGCAGCAGGAGTTCCAGAGGTATATGGAAAGAGAGTGGCAGCGACTACAGGGGTTGGGGAATGAGGGTGGTGGCTGTGGGGAGGAGGGGGTCAGTTGGGCAGGAATATTGGCAGCTTCAGGGGGTTGGGGCAGAGAGTAGAAGTGCTAGTTCAGGGCTTCCCCAAACCTGTCCTGGGGACCCCGTACCAGTCGGGTTTTCAGAATATGCATAGGGGTAGCTTTTCCCCTAAAACCTACCCCTGCACGTACCGAGCCTATTTTGCATAGGCTCGGCAGCACGCGCAACCCCTGGGACGTGCTTTGTCCCGGGGCATTAAAAATTGGGCGGTCCGGTGGCGTGGCCGTGGCGTGGTGGCAGTTTGGGGGCAGGCTGGGGGTGGGGTGGTGGTTCGGGGGCGGGCCGGAATCCTCCTGCACAGCGGCCTGTGCCGGGGGATGGCGAGCCGGCACGCGCAAGTTACGCCTTCAACGAAATAAGGTAGGGGGGGATTTATGGCCCTCTTCTCATCTCATCTTCTTCCCTCCAAGGCCGCTCTCATTTTGGAGCGGCCTTGGAGGGAATGGGGAAAGCCATCGGGCCTCCCCTAGGGTTCGGCGCGCGCAAGGTGCACAAGTGTGCACCCCCTTGCGTGCGCCGACCCCGGATTTTATAACATGTGCACGGCAGCGCACACATGTTATAAAATCGGGCATAGATTTGTTCGCGCCGGGTTGTGCGAACAAATCTACGCCCGCGCATATTTTTAAAGATCTGGCCCATAATGAATATGCATGAGATACATTTGCGTATGCCAAGTCTCCATGGTGTGCAAATTTACCTCATTCATATTCATTGTGGATATCCAGATAATCTGACTGGCTGTGGGGTCCCCAGGACAGGTCTGGGAAGTCCTGTGCTAGCTGTTTATTATTTATTTATAGATACTTGATATTCCTCCTTTTTCCACAAGTGGTCTCAAGGCAGATTACAAAGTTTTTACTATCGTTTACAGTTCATTGACTGAAGGTCATTTACAATCACAGTAGAATCAAATTTACAATGGATAGCATTGGGAGGCCAGGGTGTATAATTTATAATCCTTACTTGACAGTTCAGGTAGATAGGTCGGAAAGATTGAGTGTCTCTGCTGGGGGGAGACTCTAAGGGATGGTATGGCCAAAGAAGCAGGCCTTTGCTTTTTCCTGAAAGTGAGGTAAACTGGCTTAAGACATAGGTGTGGCGGAACTTTGCTCCAGACTTTTGGACTACACGACTGAAGGCTCAAAGCCTCATACAGGATAGTCTAGCCGAAGGTCATCAGAGCTCGCTAATGAGAGTCTAGGGGAAAAGAAATTAGTGGCTGTAGGAGAAGACAAACATGGGCAGCAATGAGCACCATGGAGGGAAAGCAACGGCGGAAGGAAGTGGCAGATTCCATGGCAAACTGTGCAGTCTAGAAAACAAAGAACTTTTAGAAATGTGCATCTTGCTCTTGCTGGTTGACTAAAGTCCTGATGTGCTCGGAGTCCATGAAATGAGATTTCCAATAATGACAAGCTGATATTTTTGCAGGTTGCGATCCCTTTTAATGGACTAATTTACAAATGATCCGGGGATGATGATGTATTTGAGACCAGACAAATCCCATCTTTAGAGACACAAAGAATAACTTTTGCTGTGGTACAGCACTGGTTTCAGGCCTGCATGCCGCTTGGTTTATGTTTCCAGCCGTTTGGGTATAATCTGGGGAAAGGCAGGCTGTGGCAGCACAGTCTCTGATTTGTCAATAAATGCCTCGGCTTCCCCTTGGCACTTATTTCCTCTTGAAGCCTCAGCTCTTTATATTGCAGCGGGAGAGCCATTATCCAACCACAACCTGCCGTTCCATTTATATTATCCCTTACTTTCACTGTATTATATCATATGATATTGTATTACTCATTCTCCGTTCCAAAATTTTAGAAAAGCTGAGCAACTTAAGAAAAATAAATAAAAAGAACAGATTTGCACAACAATGCCAGGCGTTGAGCCTTTCCTATTATTGGAGCATGTGTTTGAATAGGCAATTCAGTTTTGTATAAAAGCAGCTTTTCCATGGAACATACATACTCTTTTCTCATTTTGTACTTTAAAATTCCACGAAATTGTCCTCTGGCTTTATTTCAAAGCAAAAAAAAAAAGAAGCAAAGATTGGTGTCCTTATCCCTTATTTGCTTTTTAACTCAATTATATTTTGACAATTTTGTGTGACGCTTCGGAGGGTATGTCTTTCCTTAAGCTCTGTCCCTTCCATAGGAAGAGTCAGTTAAATGCATGTGGCTAGTGTCACGAATAACAAGCTCTGACAAGGGCATTTAGCGGTTGTAATTCAAATCTAATTCAGAACATCTTAGCATTGGACCTGTCAGGCACTTGAAGCACCCTGTAATGGCAAAAGCCGAGGATGTGGTCCCGATTGCTGCTCTGTGTGGCATCAAGCTGATGTGTCAACAAGAGAAGTTGCAATTACAGGTTCTTTCAAGCATGCTAAACTAATCTACAGTCCTCTGGAAAAGTGGGAAAAGGACTCACAGGATTAAACAGCAGGCCTTATAGATTTCAAACCCTCTGCAAATTAAAATCATAATTTTGGTTTGAGACCAAATGTTTGCCAGTGGGTTTTCTACTCCAGCCCTGTAAAATATAAATAAAAGTTGGGTGTTTTATCTTTAAATATCTATTTTAAAATAATATATTTAAATTTCCACCATTTAATACCTTTGTCAAATCTCATTAAAGTCACCTTGTGAGGACTTTTTAATCTAAACTTATAAAGTGCCCATTTGTTAAATACAGATGCTATCCATAAGTGCCTGGACTGTAAATTCTTAGATCTTGCTGTTACTATAATAAACAGTGTTCTCCATGCCTGGATCTGCACTGCTCATATTTATCTGAAAACATAAGGACAAGGTCCCTAAAAAACAAATCTCATCCAAAGACATCCCACAAAAAAACCCCAGAAAGGATTACAGCTACCAACATATAATTTTAGCATCAAAATTCAAAAATGACAATTTGAAATGCATGAGCGATTTAAAGTTGTGTGGAAAGTACCAGCTAAGGCTAAAGGCAGCTTTTGTAACAAACAAAAAATGATCAGGTTTATTATTTATCTACCTTTTACGCACACCAGTACTGCCCTAGAAGGGATTTCTACTTCCCAATGTACAAAGCTAGTCAATTATTTGGGAATGAGTCATTCCTCCAGAAATGTCAATAAAGTGAAATGCTAGCCCTCAGGAAATTTTACACCAATTGGAATTATAAACACCAGATTAAAAACCAATCTTCTCCCTTTAGTTAGCTCTGCTTAGGAAACTTCCCCATACTGTGCTCTGCATTTTGACTAAAATACATTTTGGGGAAGCTTGGTTTGGTTATTTAGGATTCTGCACTTGCAATTCCGATGAGCAAATCAACCTGTCTGATGCATAAAAAATAGCATTACACACGAGCAAATCACTTTATGGTGTCTCTTCATATTTGTTTCTATTTAGCCAAATTCTCTAGGGCAGAGGAGCCCCAGCCAGTCAGATGTATCTCATGCATATTCATTGTGGGTATCCTGAAAATCTGCCTGGCTGGGGGTCCTCCGGGACAGGTTTGGGAACCACTGCCCTAGGGACTCCTAATGACACTAGTTGAGATTTTCTGGTACTGGTTTAAGCATTAAACTAGGAGCATAGGGCTGTTGAGGATCTTTGTGGGACTTGCAAGACCTATCCCTACTAAGTGAGCTTGTCTTTTTTTTTTTAATTTATAATTTTTATTGCTGAGTAAACAAAACATAAAAAACAGTATGCATAAGAGTCTGAAGTCAATCAGCAAAATGTGATACAACTCGCAATGAAGTTAACCAAACATAGCTATATATCAAAAGATGCATGGTTCATTGCTCCCCCCCCATCATGCTATAAAAGGTAAGTAATGAGGATACGGATAATAAGTAAGTGTAACAAGTATAGCCATGTCATGCCATGTGTAGGCGCTATAAAAATTAAACGAACAAATGAATCATGAAACTAAAAATGTCCAGTGAACTGTCCAGCCAAGAATTCAAGTTGTTGAGAATGTTAGGTGTCTCCATGTTATATAAGGGTCCCAGATAAGATGAAATTTGGGTAGACGATGATATTTAAGTGCCGTCAAGCGATATAAGGTACAGGAGCTATCAAGACGACTCAAGATCTCAGATGAAGTGGGTGGTTTAGTTCTCTTCCAGGACGTAGCAATGGCCATATTGGTAGCAGGGCAGACCATTTGAACAAACGATTGATGGTGGACAGACAGAGTGTCATCAGGCATATGGAGAAGAGCTCGTTCCTTAGTAAGCTGGATAGGACTACTGAGAATCTCAGAAAGAATCACAGAAATGTACTGCCAGATGGACTGAATATAGACACAGTCCCACCACATGTGACTATATGTGCCCAACTGATTGCAGTTCCGCCAACACATCGGGTCATTGGCGGGAGATAAGTGGTGTAGATGTGTTGCGGTGAGATGCCATCGGTAGAGAAGTTTATAGTTGGCTTCCATAAGGCGTGCAGAAACTAGCCCATGGGACATTCGAGTAAAGACGTCTTCCCATTCCTCTTCGGTGAGGGGCCTACCGATATCCTGTTCCCAGGCCTTCAAGTGGGCTGGCTTCGTGGGTGGCCTTGATGCCAACAATTTGTTGAGTTTGGATATCAGTCCACGTGGCAACTTTGGGGTGGTGCAGTACCCCTCGAATAAGGATCTTTGAGCGGAGAATAGACCCTGTGCCTGTATTTGCAGTAAGAAGTGGCGTAGTTGCATATATGGTAAGAATTCAGTGTCTGAAAGTTGGTAGGTCTTCTGAATCCTTGAGAAAGGGATAAAAGAATTCTGGGCATATAGATTTGAGAAAGAGGTAATTCCTTGAGCCTTCCAAGATTTATAGGCAGACCTGTGTAGTCCTGGAGAGAAGGAAGTATTATGGAATAGAGATGTCTGTAGAAAATGGGAGGCAGAGCCTACCAGTTTAAGTTTCCAGTCTTTCCAAACGTTGAGTGTTTGTCTGGTGCAGGGAGTGAAAAGAGAATCTGGTCTCCACGTATGATTGGGCTGCCACACCAAGGCGGATAAGGGCATGCTAGATAACCATGCCTGCTCTATCTTAACCCAAGGTTTATTATCACCAGGTCAGTGCCAGTCAATTATCGGCCTTAGTTGAGCAGCAGCATAGTACCATAAAAGGTTAGGGAGTCCTAGACCTCCCTGGGTTTTGGGCTGGTAGAGGGCTGTACGTGCTATCCGGGGTGATCTACATTTCCAGAGAAAGTGTAATAATTTCCTTTGCCAAATCTTCAATGTGTCAGGACGTACAGGTATGGGCAGAGTTTGGAAAAGGTATAAAAATCGAGGCAGTACATTCATTTTAAGTGTAGCCAATCGGCCCAACCAAGTCAAAGGCAAAGAGTTCCATCTAATGAGATCCTGATCTACATTTTGAAGGAGAGGAACATAATTAAGCTGAAATAGATCAGATATATTTTTGCCAATATAGACACCCAAATATTTAAGCTTAGTTGATGCCCATTTGAAGGGGTGGGATCGCTGACGGGAAAGTACCATATCTGGGGGACAGGAAATATTCAGGATTTCTGACTTGTCCCAATTTATTTTGAAACCAGAAACAGCACTAAAGTGAGCAAGTTCGGATTCTGTCTCCTTGAGGGAAGAGGAAGGGTTGCTGACCATAAACATGATGTCATCAGCAAATAGAGACAGTTTATATTGCTGTGAATTTAAGGGGAATCCGAAAATATTCGGGTTATTTCGTATACGTGTAGCCAATGGCTCAAGAAATATAGCAAAGAGTATGGGAGATAGGGGACATCCTTGTCTAGTGCCTCTCTGGACAGAGAAAGGTTCTGAGTATTTACCATTTATCTTTAAGCAAGCTGAAGGAGAGCTGTAAAGAACCTGGATCCAATTATGGAAAAAGGGTCCAAATTCCATGTGAGTGAGTGTTTGAAAACGGAAAGGCCAGTGGACCATATCAAAAGCCTTTTTGGCATCGATAGCTAGAAGGATAGGATCTAGTTGATGTTGAGAAGAACCCCTTAATATATTGATAATCTTGCGCACATTATCACTGGCCATACGACCAGGCATGAAGCCCACATGATCAGGATGGATAATTTTGGCAATGAAGCAATTTAACCTATTGGCTAGAATTTTAGCTAATATTTTAAGATCAAGATTTATTAGAGAGATAGGCCTATAGGAGGCACACAAGGCGGGATCTCTACCCGGTTTGGCAATGATGGTGATTCCCGCTTTATTGGATTCAGGTAATAAAGCCCCCCCCCCCCACCTCATGTAAATAGTTAAAATGGTTTTGTAGATGGGAAACGATAACAGGCCCATAAGTTTTGTAAAATTTGGTGGTGAGGCCAACGGGACCCGGTGCCTTTCCTTCTTTGAGATCACGAATAGCAGACAGAATTTCTGGGCTAGTTATTGCAGCATTAAGTAAATCTCTCATGTCTGAGGATAAATGAGGGAGAGGTATAGATTGGAGATAATTATCAATATCGCTGGCCTGGATATGAGACTCAGCTGCGTAAAGAGTTTGGTAAAATTTAAGAAATTGATGCATGATGCCCTTATTGGTGGATTCAAGGAGGCCTTGGTCATTTTTAATTTTGAGAATATGGTTTTGGCAGGATAGCTTTTTCAATTGGTGAGCCAGTATCTTTCCAGCTTTGTTACCTCCTTCAAAGTATGTCTGACGGGTAATATTCATTACATGAGCTATGTGGTCAACCTCCAGTCTGTAGAGGTCCTCTCGAGCCTTGGTTAGTTGAGCCAATATTTTGTCAGTACCTTTATGGACATGCTGGTGTGTTAATGTTGCGATTTGGTCCCGTAAAAGAGAACAGGCTGCCTCTCTCTGTTTTTTGAGGTGGGCGGACCGAGATATAAAATGACCACGGATAAATGACTTGAAGGAGTCCCAGAGTATAATCGGGGAGTCTACCGAATCTATGTTATCGAGGAAAAAATCATGTATGATGCGGGTGGAGGTATGTATGTATGTTAGATCATGCAGTATAGAGTCATTCAGTCTCCAAAACCGACATCCGTGGTCACCTCCTTGCAAATGAAAAGACAGAAGTATAGGGGCATGATCGGACCAAGATATAATTCCTATCTCAGAATGGCATACACTATGATATAATGTTTTGTCTATGAATATATAATCGATTCGGAATTAGGAATCATGGGCTGGTGAATAGTAGGAATATGAATGCGAATGTGGGAATTTAACTCTCCAAGGATCCACTAAGTTGTGGTCCTCAAGAAGCTCTTTAAGAGATCGTGTGTGATGCGATGCGGTATGGGAATGGCCCTTTGAGTTATCGAGAGATGGCGAAAGGGTTATATTAAAATCCCCTCCGAGGATCAGTTTCCCCTCAGTATGTTGTAACAGAATTTGGTGGATTGTTTGGAAAAATGCAGCCTGTTCCCTGTTCGGGAACAGGCTGCTCCAAGCCACTACGAGTTATCCTCTACCAACAAACAGGTTTGTGACACTCTCCATGCCGATAACACTCTTCTGACCACCAAAGTAGCAGATCTGGAAAACAGAACGAGGTGCAGTAACCTTCGCTTCCGCGGCTTCCCAAAGGCACCAGGTCCCGAAAACTGTTCTGATCTTATTAAAAAATTCTGCCTCCATTTACTCTCGGAGGCCAAACAGTCTGAGGGCTCTGCACCTCCCGACATCCGAATTGACCGCGCTCATAGAGCTCTCAGGGCACCGCAACCAAACCGTCCCAGAGACATTATAGTGTGCTTTTCGGATTACACAGTCAAAGACCAGATTGCTATGGTGGCGAGAGCAAGAAGCGCATGGCCCTGGAAAGATCACAATATCTCAGTTTTTCCTGATCTCTCATCAGCTATCCTACAAAATCGCCAATCATTCAGGGAAATCACCATTTTTTTGCACAACAAAAATATAAAGTACCGCTGGCTACACCCTTTCGGTCTCACCTATACTATGGAAGGCACCTCCCATAAGTGTATTCAACCATCTGAAGCGGTACCACATCTTTCTACATGTGGGTTCTCCAGTACGCAAGCGGCATCCATACCTAATGGAGAGAACGCTCCACGCACACCATTCCCAGCATGGCAAAGAGTGGGCAAATGCAACAGCCGATTACGTCACCATTCAAGGGGCTCTCATCCATGCCCAGACCCACCCTGATATCTAGAGTCTCTATTTTTCAGAGTTTTCTTGCTGCTACATGGATAGGACAGACAGCGGGTTGAAAATCCTGGCTCTTTGATGTCGTCACAATGTTGTATTTCTCTGTTGGCCAGTATTAGTCTGTTTGTTTATCTCATTACATGTTGTGGTTGTAAATGTTCATTTTTATCATACTAGATACAGATGCTATGGGAGACGGTGTCGCCATATCACATCTAAGCGTGTCATGTTCCACTCCCCCCAATGTAGGGTTGTTACGAGCCTGCTTGGAGGTTATTGCAGGCTTCTTTATATGTTTGTAGGCGTTTTTCAGCCCACAGGGGTCTCATGCTATCTTCCATATTTATTTTATTTCTTTGCATGCCATGTATGCCACTGTATGTTTTACATGTCTACTTGGTTCACCTATTGTGTATATTATTCCTTTCTATATTTCATGTTATTGCTTACTGGCACCAGCCACCCTGCTTGGTGTTCCCATTGGTGGTATCATTCTTCAACACTCCATGACCCATCAGCTTAGCTTCTCTATGGTCTTCCACATGTCATCACAACAATGATGAATCTACCATTTCTCTCCTTAAATGTTAAGGGCCTAAATTATCCACAAAAACGTGCTTTCCTGTATAGAGAATTAACGTCCTCTAGCCCTGAGGTGGTCTTTATCCAGGAAACCCATCTCACTGCTCAATATGACTCCTTAATGAAGTCCTCCAAATTTACTTCTCAATACTACACACCGCTAACAAAAACGCTAAATATGCCGGAGTGGGCATATTATTCGCCTCGTCCCGGTGCCCCAGTGACATGAGATCCTCATGCATTTCCTCGACATGGTCCAAGAGTTCTTGTCTATATGCTTTTATATTGGCACGGAGGCTTGCAAACCACTCACGGAATTCGGCGCGAGTGGGGTGTTCTGATGCCTGGGGGTCTGGGGACACAGCAGACATGCCTTCCTGATTTGGGCTGCCGGGGCACGATTCGGCGCCATTTTGCGCTTCTGCCTCGTGGTCTGGTAAAGCTTCAGCGACGCGGCTTCCCTCTTTGAGAAAGGAGAAACATTGTAGGTCGGTGTTTTTCTTCTTAGTCGCCATCGGGAGTGTTTACACTGCCTCTGATATAAGTCTAGAAGTAGTTGTAGGACTAGATGATGATAAATGCAGATGATGTTAATGGGAGACAGCGGGAGCTTCTAGATTAAGCTGCCATCTTGGCGCGTGACGTCAGCGCCCCCCAAGTGAGCTTGTCTTTTGCTTTTCCCTTTGTTTTCCCTGAGAGGATACTGGAACCGGGGCAGGAGCTCTGGAGGCATGCATCAAGTTGCTGGTATTGCCAGGAAGGGAGGCTATGAAGCTCAGCTTATTGGCACAAACTTCAAGTGAAAAAGGGGAGTTTTTACTTTGCCTGAAGCGCAGGCGAACTGATGGTGCTTTTCTCATACATACAGTAAGTATTTATAAAATTAAGGAAATATTATCAAACAAAAATGAAGCAATATAACAGTTGATATTCAGATATTCAGACACAACAACCACACAAGACAGGCTACTTTGGCAGTTCTTGCTTTGCTTTCTTTGGGAGCACTTGTTTTTCAGAGGCATTCACCCCAAATAAATGCCCCCAGAACTAGTATTCTTCTCTTGTTTCAGAACAGCACAGGGCAGCACTCAGATTTAAACTCCTTGTGGGTGGAGAGGCTGGAAATGTACAGAGAATCTTCCTTAAAGTATTGGATTTTTTGTAGAACTTAAGACATTGACAGTGTTCTCTCGAGTCCTAAGCGACCTATGCACTAGGGATGTACAACTGAATAAAACACAGAAAACACCAAGAACACGTTTTGTTTTGTTTCGTTTCTGAAATGAAAGATAAAACCTCCAAAATTTCATCTTTGCCTTTTAGCATATGCTAAAACTCAGAAACGAACCGAAAAGAAGAAAGGAAAAAGCTTCTACCAGGCATGAAAACTTATGCTAGAAAGGTTTTAGCATGCATGTCATAAAAAATGTAACATGCACAATAAAGACCACTAACAGGGCTATGCATTCATGGTTTTTTGTGCTCTCACTAAAATGTATCGTGCAGGTGGTATTTAGTGGAATTCGCCTTTCTAACCAACTCAAAGTGAAAGGACCCGTTAGCATGGGAGAGAGGAGAAGAAATAGAGGCAATCAGGGGGTCCCTCCTCCCTTTCTTTTATAACCTCCTGTCCTGTTAATGACTTTGGGGAGAGGGGCTAGTGTCAGAATACCCTCTCCCCACTGTTGCCTATGAGGGCCCATATAAATCTGGCCCTGACAATTGCGGGTGCGATGGGCACCCTTCCTCTGTGCTGCCAGAAGAAATCTCTGTTGCAGACAAATGAATCTTTTCCAAAGTGACCCAAGTATTTGTTGGGCAGAACACGAAAAAATGCTGCTGAGTGTGAGGAGATATTCAGCCATTTATGGAGCTGCTGAATGTGGTAGAGCAGAGGTCATGCTAAATAAAACAGGCAGCAGTCCAGATGAGCTCAGTAGTTAGAAAATGAAGTGCAAGTGTCTTGTATTATACTAAAATTGTTCATTGACTGGGAAATTCAGTGTCTTTCAACAGAAGTGGTGCCATGTGCAGGATAATGATGCAGACACATTTCTGTACATCTGTCTTAGGATCAAGGCTCAAAACCATGCCTCTTCTTACTGTGCTGATTTTGTTTAATGTGAAAGACCATGGGGCATGTTTCAAGAACCTGCATAGAAGTATGTGCAAACTAGCGAGGAACTGCAGGAGCGATAGTTTTTATGCTGGTGGGAAAAAAGGCCTTGTGCAACCCAATCCTCTCTCAGAGTTGGGCAAAAGTGACAGCGTAAAACTTTAACTGAAATACAATGCAGACTTATTCAGCGCTAATTGTAAATATTCAAAAACCCTTTATTTCCATAAAAAAGTCTCTAAGCTAGGCACATTTTATGGATTTTGTATTTTGGTTTCTAAAGTTAAGTTCTTGAACAGAGCTCTCTATGCTTTACGGTTTCTTACAAGTGGATACATGTAAGCACCGGGCAGACACTATGGGCCCGATTTTAAAAGCCCAGGGTGGGCTGGGGGCGGGGTCTGGGTGGGGCAGGGGCAGGGTGGGGCCAGCTGAGACAGTGTACACCGGCAGCCGGCTGGTGCCTGGAACTTACTCCTGCTCTGTGGAGTGGGTAAGTTCAGCAACAAAAAGATGCAGGGTAGGTAGGTGGGGTTTAGAGGTCGGGGAGGAGAAGGGAAGAGGGAAGAAGGATAGGGTAAGGGTTAGGGAAGGTCCCTCCCAGTCCACTCCTTTATTGGAGCGGAATGGGAGGTAACTGGGGTAGGCCTACTTGCGTTGCCGCATGGTTTTTACAAACACCCCCCCCCCCCCTGCGTGCATGTGAACGCGGGCATTGGATTGTAGGATATAAAATTGGTGTGTTCATTTGCGCGCACCAGGAACCGGGCGCACATGAACACGTACGTGCGGGTTTTAAAATCCACCTTTAAATTATGACAAAAGGAAAGGAGAAGACCAAAAGATGATGCAACAGAAAAAATGGTGAATTGATCTTCTAAGCAATATAAAGAATAACTTTCAAAGATTTCCATGCAGCTCCATATATGGGTGTATATGGGCGAAGGGAGGTCTACGATAGTATTTTATTATCTGTGCATATATGGCCTGTGCAGATTATAAAATATGCATTTACATGCACATATGTTTCAGTACAAATGAATATTTGCAATGCATTGAAAGTGCATACTTTCTAGACCTATTTTATAAATATATGCACATATATTTTACACATGAAAAAAATATAACTTGTACCTGTAAAACCCTGATTTACACATATTTTTATATATGTGCACATACTTGAAATCTACAGTTTGCTGATACTGTCACCAGTTTACCCAGACCTTCTCCAGTTCATTAAAACCCTTCTAATACTTCTCCTTAAACTCCCCCCAGTTCAAAAAGACCTTCCATCCAAAAATAGCAGACAAGAGACAGGACTGATATCAATTGCACTAGATAATTAGCAGGTGACTAAATAATTTGCCTATTTGCGTAAATATCTTATAAAATAGCCACTTATATACTTATATGCTAATTTTACATATGTAGCTCCTTTGAAAATGAACTTGATATCTTGTGCTACTCATTGTAGCATACACTAATCCTGGGCATCACTGGGAACTGAATTCTTTGGAGCTCAACAGAAGCATGGTATTAATTTTGTTCTGTTTTAATAAATTACAGTAAAAATGATAAACTACATGTGTCCATGTCAGTCTGCCTTCTTCAGAGGTGCTAGCAGGGTGAAAATATGCATGACAAATGAGTAATCCCTTGCTTTGCTTATGCAGCTGTCAAATTCCAGTATATACAGTATATATATATATATATTTTTTTTAATGTAAAAGAAAGGCACAATTCAGTTTACTCTGCTACCTGAGTATTTGTTAACACTCATTAAAATATTTTCTACAGCAAACTTCTGATAGAAACACCTACTTTTCAGAGCTTATACACAATTTAACCCAGTTTTTCCTTAAAATGCATTTTCATTAAGGAAATCCACCTAAACTCTGGTCCTTCTCCAGCTGTCCTCACATGCAAAGCACGACTCTTTATAAATTCTGTAGCTGCAAGCCTGAAGAACGAGACTGCATGAATACATCCCTTGGATGGGCAGCACTGCTGAAAGTCTTTTAACAACAAATCAAAAAGATTTTTCCCAACAGATTTTTAAAGTGGACAAAATTATTTATGTTGCCAAGTGACCATCATAAAGCACCGGCTTGAGTTAGTTTGACTTATTCTGCACCCCTCACCATTTGTGTGTGCTTAAAAGTGTTATAATCATCAGTCACTTGGCTTTCTTTATTCAAAAAATATTTGTGTTCTTTTTTTGCTTGTTTTTTAAATTTTTTTCAAAATGATGTAATTGCTGGTAGTCATTGAATATAGTACTTATGGCAACTATTACTTTCTGCCTATTTCAATGAAACTTAAAGGAACTTGCTGTTACAATGTTGACACTCCAGACACTGCAGGGTTTCAGAGGGTTACTCCTTCCTCAGGGGTTACCTCGGTTCCTCAATCCATGAAGAGGTGTGCATTCTACACCTTCAGGATATCTGTCCAGCATTTACTCCAACTTCTGCCATGGTGCGCGTTCCAAATGTGTAGCAAAAAAAGAACATAAGCATTTTTTGAATAAAGAAAGCCACGTGACTGATGATTATAATGCTTTTAAGCACACACAAAAGGTGAGGGGTTGCAGAATAAGGCATAAGAACATAACATGTCATATTGGATCAGACCAAGGGTCCATCAAGCCCAGCATCCTGTTTCCAACAGTGGCCAATCCAGGCCATAAGAACCTGGCAAGTACCCAAAAAACTAAGGGGCGGATTTTCAGAGCCCTGCTCGCGTAAATCCGCCCAAAACCGGGCGGATTTACGCGAGCAGGGCCCTGCGCGCCGGGAAGCCTATTTTACATAGGCCTCCCGGCGCGCGCAGAGCCCCGGGACTCGCGTAAGTCCCGGGGTTCTCGGAGGGGGGCGTGTCGGGGGGCGGGCCCGGTCGTCGCGGCGTTTCGGGGGCGTGTCGGCAGCGTTTTGGGGGCGGGTACGGGGGTGTGGCTACGGCCCGGGGGCGTGGCCGCACCCTCCGTACCCGCCCCCAGGTCGCGGCCCGGCGCGCAGGAGTCCCGCTCGCGCGCGGGGATTTACGCCTCCCTTGGGGAGGCGTAAATCCCCCGACAAAGGTAGGATGGGGGTTTAGACAGGGCCGGGCGGGTGGGTTAGGTAGGGGAAGGGAGGGGAAGGTGAGGGGAGGGCAAAGGAAAGTTCCCTTCTAGGCCGCTCCGATTTCGGAGCGGCCTAGGAGGGAACGGGGGTAGGCTGCGCGGCTCGGCGCGCGCAGGCTATACGAAATCAATAGCCTTGCGCGCGCCGATCCAGGATTTTAGCCGATACGCGCGACTACGCGAGTATCTACTAAAATCCAGCGTACTTTTGTTTGCGCCTGGAGCGCAAACAAAAGTAGGCTGTTCGCGCTCGTCTGAAAATCTACCCCTAAGTCTATTCCATGCTACTGTTGCTAGTAATAGCAGTGGCTATTCTCTAAGTTAACTTAATCATTAGCAGGTAATGGATTTCTCCTCCAATAACTTATCCAATCCAAAGCTGGAGCCGCTGTTTTCCAACCTTGCGGCAGGGAGGCCGCCGATGCTGTTTCCATGTGGCCCGAGGCCGCCGCCTGTTTTCTGCGGTGGTCAGAGCTGCCGCCGTCCAGCCCTGCGGTCCGGAGACCACCCACGCCATCTTCCTGCATGGCGGGCCATGCCACCGTGCTTCCATGCAGCCCGGAGGCCGCAGACGTCTTCCCTGCACTGGCAGGGCCGCCATGGTTCCCCCTGTGGCTGGAGCCGCTCTCGCTGGGACCTGCTACGCGGCGTGGAGCTGCACCCAGCCTTTCTCCTGCAGCAGGAAGCCGCTTCTAATGCTGGACCCTGCTTCATGGCCTAGTGCCGCTCCTGCTCCTTCTTTGCAGCAGGGACGTCGCTCTCCGCGGCCGTGCATCTTCTCTGGATTTAAAGGGCCCATGGTGGGAGTAGCCCACAGCCCCAGCTGATGACCTCATCCAGGTGTTTCCTCTTCAACCCTATAAAAGGGCTCTGCCTTCAGTTCTTCGTTGCCTTTGCAAGGAGTCAGTCACGGAGCTGCCTGCTCCTGGAGTCTCTTCTGTCCCAGCTCTTCTTCCAGGAGACTCCAATGTCCATCTTTGCTTAATCAATGCACTCTGTTCTTTGTGGGAATTCCCTTGTCTTCCTTTGTGGTTCCTGATCCTTCGTCTGCATCTTCGTTCCATGTCCTGGTCTCTCGTCGGATCCCTTGCCCTTGTCTTCAGATGTCTTTGTTGACTAATGTCCCTGAGGTCCTTGCCTTCAGACCTTCCTGATGTCCTCGCCTTCTGATGTCCTGTCTCTCCAGAGGTCCTGTTGTCCAGAGTTTCTGCCTCTCTGTGCCTCCTCGATGCTCTTGATTGAGTGACCTAGGAGTTCGAAGTCCAGATGTCCTGATGTTTCAGATGTCTTGTTCTCCAGTTCTCTTGGCACCTCCTTGATGCTCTTGACTGAGTGTCCTGGGAGTTGAAGTCTTGATGTCCTGACGTTCCAGATGTCTTCATGTCCAGATGTACTTGTCTTCAGATTCTCCTGACATCCTCATCTTCAGATTCTTTGCTTTCAAGCGTTCACTCCTTTTGGCTCCATTCCTGGGAAGCCTTCTTCTCGGATGTCCTGGTTCCAGATTTTACCTCCTAGTGGGCTGCTGTCCTCTGTTCAGCTTCAAGATGACTTTCTGGTGCGTCTTCCACACTGGGTCTGAAGTTTCGTCTTCTTCTAGTTGGCCTGTAAGATGTGTCGATCACGCTGGGTCACTGAAGCTCTGTCCAGGTCGATTGCTTCTATGAGTCTTGGCTGGATTCTTCTTCATGCTGAGTTTTAGCTCTGCTGTCATCTTTCTACTCATCAAGTGTCTTCATCAATGTTCCTGATGTTCTTCTCTTCAGCCTTGCCTCAGCCTTGCCAAGTACCTTTGTCTGATCATGTCTTCAAGTACCTTCGTTTGTCTTTGTACCTTCATCTGACCATGTCTTCAGTCTTCAAGTCTTGTCCAAGTCTCTGAGTTCCTATCTTGTTCCAAGTTCCAGTACCAATGCCTGTCCTCGACCTCTGTTCGTCCTGATGCATTTGCCATTCCCGAACGGCAGGTCTGAAAGGGTTATCGAGTGGCCAGAAGGCTACCCCATAGACCAGCATTGTGTTGTTGGGTCTCTTCTGATGCGTTCAGGTTCGGCAGAGGTCAGAGACCCTGGTCTTCAGTCAGTCTGCCTATGCTTGGACACGTCTTATCTGCCTTGGTGCTTCTACGGAGCTCTCTGCAGTCGCACCATGGTCCAAGGGCACACCAACCTCTCCGGATTTGGGACCACTCCCTAGCCTCCCGCAACACCCAGTTTCACTAACTGTACGTGATGAAACTTGCTGGATTTGCTTTATTAGTAAACAGTCTTACACAACCCGTTTGGTCATCTGGGTCCTAAAAAGCCTAATGGCTGGACAAAAGGAGGCTGCTGTGGAGATAACTTTGCAGAAGTAATGCAATCTCATGAGATCATAGGGCATTTTTTTTCAGTTTGGGGAATAGGGCAGCATACAAACCCACAGTCCTCAGAGTCACTGGAGGAAGAACAGCAACGTATCAGTTTTCATGGGCTAAAGCCATGAAATTAAAGATGTACCATTAATATTTATTGATGGGGAAGTACAGAGATCCTGTTAACTCTGTGAGGTAAAGTGCATTGCTGTCTATCAGAAAACACTCTTGAGTTGATGTAAATGTTCTCCCTAAAAGAAAACTGTGTCATTATAAAAAAGAAAGAACAGATTAAAAAAAACAAAAACCTCTTATGACTAAACTGAGGCCACTGATTGCTTATACCAATATTCTCCTCATGGTAGTTTGAGACAACTCTTATAAGGTATGCAACAGGTAGAGGGAAACATTTAGCCAAACTGATCAAGCAACTGGCTGACCTGATCTCACCAATCTTCTCAACAGCAGATCGGAAACAAAAAGTGGGACTTTTTTTCTGTACTCACTGGGGTGTGGAGGAGACAAGATGGTGATGGTCATCTCCACCTGTTAAAAAATGTAAAAACCCAAGTTCCGAAAGCAGGCCTAGACGTGAAAGTTGTAAGTGCTTTCTCATCAGTGAACACATGAGGGGAGAGGTATCCTTTCAATCATCTCATGATGCTATAACCCATGTAGGCGCATGTCAGCTCTCTTAAGATGTACCTTTTTTTTAGGATAACCTGTTAGAGGGTGACTGGGTCCGACAGGCCTTTCTGTTTTT
Source organism: Rhinatrema bivittatum (assembly GCF_901001135.1). NCBI lineage: Eukaryota > Metazoa > Chordata > Amphibia > Gymnophiona > Rhinatrematidae > Rhinatrema > Rhinatrema bivittatum. The sequence goes on along the minus strand of NC_042618.1, from coordinate 25,823,503 downwards.
TATGTTATAATTACAATTTGTGTTTTTATTTATTTCAGGCTGTTGAATGGCAATGAAAGGCCAGCTGTCATTTTTATTGTGGTGTACATCAAATATGAAATATTTTGCAATGAGAAAGAACAGATGGAAACAGCAACTGATGCACTCCTGAAAGAGGCCTCTACTCTTTGGGACTTCACAGTTACTTAATTAGTATTTTTCTGACTATTTTTCCCACAGATCCTACTAAACTGGCATGGAAGTGAATATGCAATTGCCCTTACAAGACAGATAATCAGGATATGAAAGCTTCATTGCACAGGTCAAGAATCAAAAGACTTTGAATGTCAGAGTTCAGTGAAATAAAACAACAAAGGGTAATCTCACTGCCATCACAACTCTGTTCTTAGCAGCATGCTCTTTTGTTATTACTGTAACCTGGGCACCTTTTCAGGTTACCAGTAATCCTTGGGAAAGAGTGTTAGTGCAGTTAGAAAGAGAGATAATTAGGGGAGGATCCATTCATGTTCAGCCCCTCCCCTTGAGGGTGCTGGAATGGACATCCCACACAGAGGTGTTATAGCAGAGCTCCACCAATAGCTTTGGGGGGAAGTCTAAGTTTGCAATTCAGGAGAAAGGTTGGAGGTTTTTCTGCGTTACATTTTTCAGCCTCCCTGGGGGGGACGCCGCTGAGAAGCCCTGCCTGGACGCCTTCTCCCTAGGCACACGCGCGCGCGCAAGCCGCGCTTATGAAGGCCGTTTCCCGCCACTGAAGGCTCTACCCTATCGCGACGTCAGACGCTGCGGCCTATGTAAGGCCGCCGCGGAGCCCAGGACTTTGCCTTGCAATGGGGTTCCTTGCAGTTCTCTGTTGCGCCGTGCCCCAGAGAGTGCTATTGCGTTAGCAACGCCGTTCCTGCCTGAGACTTGTTTCACTCCGTGCCCAAGTCTTGCTTCAGTCTGGCTTGCTTGCAGTAACCTGTTTTGCTTCAGTTCCAGCTTGGTTCCAGTAGCCAGTCCTGCTTCAGCTCCTGTCTGGTTCCAGTAGCCAGTCCTGCTTCAGCTCCTGTCTGGTTCTTGTGGCCAGTCCTGCTTCAGCTCCTGTCTGGCTCCAGTGGCCAGTCCGGCTTCAGCTCCTGTCTGGTTCCAGTAGCCAGTTCTGCTTCAGTTCCTGCTTGCTTCAGTCCCTGCCTGCCCGCTCCAGTTCCAGCTTCCGTGATCTCCTAAGTCCCAGCGGCCGGGCTCCTACAGGCTCCTCCCGGGGGAGTACCGGCTTCCAGGGTGAATCACCTAAGTCCCAGCGGCTGGGCTCCTACGGGCTCCTCCCGGGGGAGTACCGGCTTCCAGGGTGAATCACCTAAGTCCCAGCGGCTGGGCTCCTACGGGCTCCTCCCGGGGGAGTACCGGCTTCCAGGGTGAAGCTCTCGTCCAGCTCCTGCCTGGTACCCGCCTCCCGACCTGTCACTCACTAGAGACTATAGTACACCTCTCCCCAGTCTCTCACAGGTCGGCCCAAGGGTCCACTAAACAGCTCACTCACAACATTTACTGTGAGTTTTTGCCTCTACGGCCAACTTCTTTTCAAATTTTCTCTTAGCCTGTCCTATCAATGTCTTACATTTAACTTGCCAACGTTTATGCATTATCCTATTTTCTTCTGTTGGATCCTTCTTTCAATTTTTGAAAGAAGATCTTTTGGCTAAAATAACTTCTTTCACCTCCCCTTTTAACCATGCCGGTAATCGTTTTGCCTTCTTTCCACCTTTCTTAATGTGTGGAATACATCTGAACTGTGCTTCTAGGATGGTATTTTTTTAACAATGACCATGCCTCTTGCACACTTTTTACTTTTGTAGCTGCTCCTTTCAGTTTTTTTCAAACAATTTTTCTCATTTTATCAAAGTTTCCCTTTTGAAAGTTTAGCACGAGAGCCGTGGATTTGCATACTGTTCCTCTTCCAGTCATTAATTCAAATTTGATCATATTATGATCACTATTGCCAAGTGGCCCCATCACCATTACCTCTCTCACCAAATCCTGTGCTCCACTGAGAATTAGATCTAAAATTGCTCCCTCTCTCATCGGTTCCTGAACCAATTGCTCCATAAAGCTATCATTTATGCCATCCAGGAACGTTATCTCTCTAGCGTGTCCCGATGATACATTTACCCAGTCAATATTGGGGTAATTGAAGTCTCCCATTATTACCGCACTACCAATTTGGTTAGCTTCCCTAATTTCTCTTAGCATTTCAATGTCCATCTCACCATCTTGACCAGGTGGATGGTAGTATACTCCTATCACTTCCCCGACACACAAGGGATTTCTACCCATAAAGATTCAATTTTGCATTTAGTCTCGTGCAGGATATTTATCCTGTTGGACTCTATGCTATCCCAGACATAAAGCGCCACACTGCCTCCCGGGTGCTCCTCTCTGTCATTGCGATATAATTTGTACCCCGGTATAGCACTAGGACTAGGGGTCATTCCATGAAGTTAGCAAGTAACACATTTAAATTCTTTTTCACTCAACGCACAATAAAGCTCTGGAATTTGTTGCCAGAGGATGTGGTTAGTGCAGTTGGGTTCAAAAAAGGTTTGGATAAGTTCTTGGAGGAGAAGTTCATTAACGGCTATTAATCAAGTTAATTAGGGAATAGCCACTGCTATTAATTGCATCAGTAGCATGGGATCTTCTTAGTGTTTGGGTAATTACCAGGTTCTTGTGGCCTGGTTTGGCCTCTGTTGGAAACAGGATGCTGGGCTTGACGGACCCTTGGTCTGACCCAGCATGGCAATTTATGTTCTTATGTGTACAGGACATCCAGGGATAGGAAAGACCTGCCCCTGAAGTTGTGGTGACCTGTTGCAAGGGATTTCTGGTGTTATGTACTTTTGGGGAACAGAAGAAGTTAATTTTCAAGATCTGGGAGGCAGTGTTTTTTCTGCCCCTCTTCCTACCCATCCATGGACTTGTGAGAACTGCAGGTCCAGCTAGAATCCCTCCCATCAGGGATCTCCATTAAGACCAAGGACATCTAACTGTGAGTAAGAATTGATCTACCATAGGAGGACACCCATCTGGAGTCTTCAGAGCCCTAGGAAGAGAGGGAGAATTTGCTCTCTTGGCAAAGGCAAGTTTGGTCATCTTGGAAATGGTTTCCCATTCACTAAAGGGTTATCCTGGCCACTGGAACCAACATCTCACCTAATCCAGGAGGGTGGAAACTTCCTTGCTTAAGTAAAAGACCCTTGCACAGATAGGGGACAATGGTTATAACTAAAGAGAGAAAGACTGTGGTGCTGGAATTCATATTTATTGTTCCATCAATCCATCATTGTCTGCAGAAAAGTTAGTATTTTGGGCAATAATGGAGTGGTCCCTGCGTCTGCTTTGAGCACACATTGTATAAAAATTCACCTCACCCAGGGAATTCAAGGAAGAACGTCAGTCACCTCACACTGGGGCCTGAAAAGACTCCATTCTTTCCCCAGTCAAAAGGATCCACACCTTGGGAGTGAAGGAAAGCAGAAGAGCTAGCAGGGTCCTTGACCCAAAGATATTATAAACAACTTTATGGCCCCACCCATGCTAGACATGCATACTGGAGTGGGGTTACATTGCATAAGTCCAATCAAAACAAAAAGGAGACGGTTCATCTTCTGAATAATAGACTATGAGGTTAATGCACTGAAATGCAGTACATTTGGCCAGTTATTGCAGATGATACAGCTTCAATACCCCATAGTAAAAATCTGCCAATATCCTCCTAGGTATTAAGCTAATAAGAAGCAAAAATACTACACCGTTTTTTTATGCAGTAACATATAAACCAAGTTTCAAAGTTTGCATTGGCAAGCAAAAAAAGGCCACTTGGCAATTTGGCCAAGTGACAAAGGTAATCTATACAGGGATACATTACTCTCTTGGGGCAAGTATCAAAGCCACTTGTCATACTTGCTGCTAGAAGATAGCGGAAAAGTACTGGAAGGAGGAGCATAAATAGAGGTGGAGAATACAGAAGGGAGGAATAGGTGGAATAGACAGAAGAAGCAAGTCAGAAAGAGGAAAAAAGGAGGTAGGGAAATCACTAAATCACTAGATGATGGTATCGCAGGCAGCACAATGAAGGGACACATCTATCCAGACTCTGGATTTGCAACATCATATTCTCCACCAGGTCCTGCAGAAATATTCACCACTCCTTGAGAAAGAGTCCAGTAAGAGGCCCATGATGGCAATGGTCAAGCTCTGCAAAGAGATCACTATAGCCATCACTAGTTTGAGGATATTCTTGTGTGCAATGTTCTATTGCAAGATGTATATGTATAATATGAACTACAATTGACTACACTGGCAGTATCTAAGATATTGGCTCATCCAGTAGGGAGGAAGGACACAAATTTGCTAGCTTGTGGCCTTGACAAAGATTTAGTCACAAAATGAGAGAAAACCTTTTGTAAATGACCCTCTTTGTATCTAATTATGATGCCCAGCATTGTTCACCAGATGTTTTCAACTCACACCATTGTCCCTGTAAGAATATATATATATATATATATATATATATGTACCAGCTAAGAAGAAGTCATATCATAAGCCAACCAATCCTATGCCAGTGGATTGTGCTAAACTCCAATCAGTATTGACTTTGGATCCTATGCATAAAGTCCTGATTAAGAAAAAGACTTTGGACTTACAGATTCAGAACCCTACTCCACCTCCACATGCTTCACGCAAACCTCACACGCCGAGACTTTGCTGAGACTTTTAATGAAGCTCAAGCCTAAACTTCGACACTGAGCTCTGCTCAGCCCAGCCCAGCCCTGCTCCATTAACTTTGGAATACCTGCTGATCTTATTCTGATACAAGTCTTTGCAGGCCAAGCCAGTCTTTGTTCCTGTCCCCTGCTCATACAGTTTAGAGAACTTCTGTAAGCACTTCGGGTCTGCTGCCCTGAGACGGTAGTGTTAATCTTTCATTTACCCACCGTAAGTCCAGCTGGCTGCCCTCAATGCTAACACGGGACCCTGATTCTCGAGAAGGATGACCTGATTATAGTGGATAGTGAGAGTCTGAGACTATCCCTGAGTGGTCCCTGCACTCCTGATTGGTGTAAGATTAGCTGGCTAAATTACTATTTTATGCTGAGTAGTTAATTGGCAATGTGTTTGAGACATGCAAGTTAACTTTGGGTTAGAGAAAGATATATACATAGCCTTTGTAACAAAAGTGATTTACTCTGTTAAACCACCAATTTAAAGCAGTATATACTGCATATAATAAACTCTTATTATCTACCGCTAAAAATGTAGACATTGTGCTCCCTTATATGAATTTGAGATGCAGGCTATCTGATTTAAATAAGTCAGCTAATCCGTAACTACAATGATTCTTTACAACCGGATAACACATTCCATAGCCACAGCGATGTCATTTATTGCAACTTAACAGGTGCAGTAAGGTTAGTGCACAGGATGAAGTGCTGACCATGTGGAAAAACACATTACTGCACCTTTGTACATCAACTCCTTGGTGTTCATTTAGCACATATGAACTCAGACAGCATAAGATATATTGGATGGCTACAGAAATGATGCCTCTTTAACAGCGCTTAAGTGGTCTAATTATTCACAGCTGTTTTCGGTTTGTTTCAGATTGTTAATTAGTTGCGGGTGGGGGGTGGGGAGGGGGCACTAGGGTCCTCAGCCCATGCACTGAACCAACTCTGCAATAAGCTAAGAATAGTCCTGGGGCTTCTTAGTGGAATCAACAGGGAGGTAATTTGTTATGCATGCTTATCCATCAATCTCCCACTGGGCTGAGATAAAGGTTGTGAAACATACAATTTCCTTCTCTTTCGCATAATTATTTTGACTCATCAAAACAATCAAGCTCTTGTTGAAAGGGGGAGTTTGTATTTGCAGGCCTATTAAGGAATAATGTAGGGTAAACAGATAAACTTGAGAGCCAGCACCTGATAAATGTAATTAGAGTCTGGGGTTATAGGATCCTTGGTTAGGATGTAAAACAACAAGCATAGGCTTCTGTGTGTATCTGTGAATTTTGCTCTACAGGAAAAGACATTCAAGTGCAAGTGATGCTTAAGAGCAGGATTGCTTTAAAGCTGTCAGAAAAGTCATCATCTGACAGATACACTGCAGATGCTAGGGTCCTCACTGATTGGTGACATGTGCAGTGCATCTCAGAGAAAGGCAACATTTATTTATTTATTTATTTAGATTTTTATATCCTGCTTTTTGGCACTTCAAAGTGGATGACCTTCAGGTACTATAGGTATTTCCCTATCCCCACAGGGCTTATAATCTTATTTTGTACCTGTGGGAATGGAGGATAAAGTGACTTGCCCAAGATCACAAGGAGCGATAGTGGGATTTAAATGCTGTTTTCCCTGGGTCATAGCCTGCTGCTCTAACCAGTAGGCTACTCCTCCACTGCTTTACTAAGACTTTTTTCCCATTTTGTGTCTACGGGCAAAAAGCTTAGTAAATAAGGCCTATGTATCTCAGTGTTTTAGTTCTTGATCCAGTTTGAACTAGTTTCTTTTTAAAGAAGAATTAGAGAATTTACATTAATACATGAGCAGTTAATACTGGGCCAAAAATGTGTGTCACTTCCTTATTGCCATTAAAAGCGATCTCTGATTACCGCTACTATTTAACATTTCTATAGTACTCTACAATTACACATAAGAGACAGTTTCTTTTCTGTAGAACTTACAGTCTACTCAAGGCAAACAAGATTTTTTTTTTTTTTTAGAATTTCATGTATAAAGAAAATGGTTAAAATCAACAAGGCTGTGGGGTCCCTAGCAGTCGCCTGGTTTGCCACTCCTCTAAGGCCACCACTGGGCTTAAATGCATGTCATTTTTATACATCTGCTGGGAAATAAATCAGCAGACATTCTGCTGAAGTGTAAAATACGTTCTGCAGCCTTATCTCAAAAACTGTTCAGTCACTAAAACAAGATACAAACACGTTGAAATTGCCATATTTTATTTTATCCAAACAAATACAAATCGGTTAAGAATTCTCACCTATAAAATATACCAAGAAACACATTGATCAGAGAGGACAGCGTAGAAAGAAAAAGGAGAAGAGAGGCATTTTACATGAAGAATAAAACAAAATGCATCATATAAGGGGAATAACAGCAAGGCAAGAGGCACTATGGGTTAACCTAGAGATAAGACATCAAACTGCTATTTACACTGGTTTAATCTACAGACCTCCAAGCCAGGGAGAAGAGCTGACAGAAGTTTAGTGGAAGCCATCCATAAGGTAGCAGCTATGACAGAGATGCTAAAAGTGGAAGACTTTAGTTCATTGGTCGTCAATGGGGGGTGCCCTGGCTGCTGAGACAAATAGGAGTAGGCAGATCCTGGATTTCCTTCAGGGGTGTACCTCAGGAAACCAGAAATAAAACTGACACACAAAGAGACAATACTGAACCAGGCATCCTAGCATTCATAGGAGCTGATTCACTAAAGTCTACGTTTTTAGTCACTAAGATTATGATATGTAGAGCAAGCGATTGCTAAAAAATAAAAAGTTCCCAGATATTTTAACGTGCAAGTTAATGGAAAATTAAGGCTGGCGTGTTAAGACATCTGTTTGCAACACTATGTACTGCCTGTGCACCATTTTGTGCATGCACCATACAGCTTTTCTCCCAGGTCCTCTCGTTCCAAAAACACAGAAAAAGGAGGCGAGCACCTGCTCTCACTGCTAGTGCTGAGTGGAGAGAGGGGAAAACCACTGTACCCTGGCAGGAAGTATTTATTCAAAGGGAAAGAGATGAGTGTTAAAGAGTTTGCTGTGCTGCATATTCTGCCTCTTGTCTAGGTCTTTATTTCTTATGTGCTCATAAGAGTGTGTCTGCAGGCCCAGATTGCTGAACGTGGACCAGCAGGAAGGATAAGGCATGCTGCAAAGAAGAACCAGTTTGCGTGGGCCGGCTAGCTAGAAGTTCAGGGAGACCTCCTCCCTCACAATTGGAAGTCTAGAAGGGGCTCCCACTGCACGATGATAGCAAATCTTGCCTTGTGTGCCTGTTGGTTTCAGTTTGGCTCAAATTTTGTTAGTACCGGTATATGTATTAGGGGTTGTATTAGAGGAGTGACATAGGAGAGCTTGGAAGAAACTACAAGGTTAGAATAGGCAACAAAGAATCCCACCCCATCAGTTCTAAGCTTGGAGTCCCTCAAGGATCATCCCTCTCCCCTACTCTCTTCAACATTTATCTCCTACCCCTCTGCCAACTCCTCGCTAATCTAAAGTTAACCCATTTCATCTACGCCGATGACGTACAGATTCTCATTCCTATTACAGAATCCATCTCCAAAACCCTCACTTTCTGGATCAGCTGCCTACACTCCATCAACCTCCTCCTCTCCAGCCTCAACTTAGTCCGCAACACGGCCAAAACCGAGCTCCTTCTCATCTCGCTGGATGACAACAACCCCGCTCTCAACAACCTCCCCACCTTCGCAACAATCTCAACGGCCCAAGTGAGAGACCTGGGCGTTATATTGGACAACCGTTTAAATTTTAAAAAATTCATCAACAATACAACTAAAGAATACTTCTATAAATTACAAGTTCTTAAAAAGCTTAGACCACTCCTCCACCTACACGACTTCCGCATGGTTCTCCAAGCTACCTTATTCTCAAAAATCGATTATTGCAACTCCCTCCTACTAGGCCTCCCCGCTACCACCAATAGACCTTTACAGATGATCCAGAATGCCGCCGCAAGGATACTAAACAACTCTAACTGAGGAGACCATGTCACACCTATCCTAAGGAATCTATACTGGCTTCCCATTAATTTCAGAATCCTTCACAAAGCCCTCACCATTATACACAAGACCATCCATAATCAGTCCTCCCTGGAACTAGATATCCCTCTTCGACTACACACTTCCACCAGACCAGTCAGAGCAGCGTACAAAGATACCCTTCACGCTCCACCCACCAAGTCCTCTCACCATGCATCCATAAGGAAACATGCTTTCTCCACAGCTGGACCTTCTCAATGGAATGCTCTACCCCCAGATCTATGCCAAGAATAATGCCCGCTTACCTTCAAGAAAAAACTTAAGACTTGGCTTTTTAAGCAAGCGTTTCCTTGAAAAGACTGTAGAATTCCCACTGTCTTGCATTACTGCTCAGCCTTAATACTCTGTCGTCACACCTTCCCGGCACCCCACTGCTCCCCCCCCCCTACTCCCCCCCACACCCTCTTCCCTTCATCCCTCGATCTACCCCCTTAAGTTCATCCCTTCAGGTTTCCTATGTTTTCTTACAGTGTACCCCTTCCCTATCACTCTCTTCCCATCCAGGGTACACCCTCCCCCACCCTCCCCTCCCTGCCAGGTTTCCTTTCACCCCTTTCTCGTGATACCACAGCTTTTCATATTTAAGATATAAGTTATATTGTTTTTTATCCCTTGTTCCTATGTAGCTCGTTCCCGCTATTACCCCTGTTAGTCTTTAACTATTTCCCACTCTAGGTTTCTGCTCAAAATTGTTCTGCTCAAAATGGTTCTGCTAAAAACTGTCTCCTGGGCGTTTCCCATGTTACCGACCAGGTTATCACCCCCTGTTCGATGTACTTCACCTATGTTTGATGTAAACCGATGTGATATGACTTGTCATGAACGTCGGTATAAAAAAAGAACTAACTAACTAACTAAATAAATAAATAAGATAAAAGTTGTCAAGAAACAGCCTGGCTTCATGGGTGTTCTTTGGAGTATGACTGCTGAGATGATTGCCAGCCAGAGCAGTGGAGTGCAGATTATGCCAGAGATAAAGGAGGGAGTGGAAGGCATGGTGCTATAACAGAATTGCCAGCTCATGGAGGTTCAGGAGGAAAAGTAGAGTTCAGTAGGCACAGAGAGGAGATCAAGAATTGGAAGAAGGGATGGGAGAAGGCACAGGAGAAGCCGGCAAGAAGACCCCATAGCACTGACTTGAAATGCAAGAGCAGCATGAGGAGGCAGTAATGAGTGCTAATGGCAAAGATCCAAGGGCACGCTTATGGATGCTCAAGTACATTCAAGAGAAAAACGACAAGATCTTGGAACCCATTCTAGACAATTACAGCATCCTGTTTGGCAAGATTCAAAGTCTTTAGCTGTGAAACAGCACTCAGGAAATCTCTGGCATCATGTCAGCAGCTTACAAATGTTGCCTAGGATCATTAAGGAAATTCAGTATCGACACCAGGATGTGACCTCAGAGCAAAACAGCAAATGGTGATGCTTAGCCTTATTGGCTGAGCAGATTGGAGGAAAGTCTCTGTGTCATCATGGGATGGGAAGACATGTTCAGGATCACCCAAGGCCTGGATACCACTGCACAATTGCATGATTAGACTGCAAGTCAGTAGTTTATAATCCCAAGGTCCAATGTCCAAGGCTGCACCCATTTCTAAAGGAAACGCTTAGACTTGCTTCTTGGAAGGTGAGGGTGCAGTGTCAGATTTTGTTTTTTGCTGCCCCTAAGCATTCTTGATGCTGTCATCCCTCCCCCACCATCAGAAGATCAGACAACAGGAGAAGAAGATCTACGGTACAGACCCACAGGTGTCTGCAGCAGGATTTAGAAAATTCTGAAGTACATTGAGAAACATTTCCATCTTATTTTTTTTTATTTTATCTTTATGCAATTTTACAAATTTAAACAAGAATACATTCTTGATAGAAAATACAAAGAAAAAGAAAGAAAACATCAATGTTCACAGGAAAACTTCCTAGTAATAGTTACATTATTATTTCTTTGAATTCAAGTCCTTAATAATGTGAGGGGCGGAATATACACAACCTAAGGAAATATAATATATCAAAAGAAATAAGACATTCACTGTAGCATTTCATGACCCATATCATTTTAAGAGGAACTAGGTGTATTATCTCTGGGTTCTGTAAGGCCTATAGGGGTTTTCCCTGCCAGGAACTGGGACAGCTGTGGGGGGGTCATAAAATACATAAGAATTATCATTATGCTTGATCAAGCATTTATAAGGGAATTTTAGGAAAAAAACTCCCCCAAGCTGAATCACCTGTGGTCTCATTAGGAGAAAAGTCTTTCTCCTCTTTTGAGTTTCCCGTGCTACGTCCGGAAAAGCCCTTACATTGCAACCTAAACATTGATCATTCCTATGTCTAAGACAACATTTCAATAACCAATCCCTATCTGGTTCCAACGTTAAGTTCACAATTAAAGCAGCTGGTGTCGCTAGCTCCGTATCAGAAGTCTCTAGAAATGTAGAAATATTCATAGGCTGCTCAGCAGCGGGGAACCAAAGATGTTAAACCTCCATTCTGTTCCGTTGATCTCTTTAAATTTGGAATGTAAAAAATCTTCGAAATGGGTGGCATTTCATTATCCCCAATATATAATACTTCCTGAAGATACCTTTTAAAGATATCTCTCGGGGGAATTAATGAAACCTGTGGAAAATTTATAAATCTTACATTTTTACTTCTAATTGTATTTTCCATCTGCTCCAATTTCTTTGAGATATTCTTCCTTTCTTTTATAATCACAGTTTGAGTTAGTTTGATATACTTAATTTGATCCCTGTTAGTCATAATCTGCTGCTCCATATCTGTATGCAAATTAACCACCACTTTAACTTTATCCTCCAGTTCTTTTTCTGTGTCACTTGAAGATTTTATTTGTGACATAATGGAGACTTTCAAATCCACCAGTGTCTCCCAGATAGTTTCCAATGTAAATATAATCGGTCTTACCGCAGCTGGTGTAGCTCTCACAGGGATACCTCCTTCGGCTCCTGCAGTTTCCCCCAAAAATACACCTTTTTCTTCCCCGGTCTGCTCTGATGTCATTTCTGGACTCAGGGTCGCGGTTTCTCCTTTGTCGTGTCCTGCTGAGCTCCGTCGGTAGACCCCCTCGGTCTAGCGAACGTTTTCCCGACTCCGGAGAATTCCAAATTGCGGCCGGATTCCCGGCTGGAGTCCCTTGAGCAGGGCTCAAAGGTGATATCGAGCCAAGGAGTGAGGGTAGCTCTACTTCCCCTCCCCCTCTCTCCAGCGGCTGAGCTCCTACATTCAGGTTTTTCCGCACCATGTGTGCATCCATGGGACCGGAGATAGAGGCGTTCGGGGGGGAGGGGGGCTGCAGGATAGGGCTCTCCTCTCGGTTTACGCTTTTGTCCCATAATCGAAGAAATAACTGCTGGAAAAACTTTTAAAACTCTGTCCCAGGGAGCTCAAACGCAGTGCTTTGCTACAGGTCGGCCATCTTGGATCCGCCCCTCTTCCATCTTTTATATTACATTATAAATATAGTTTTCCAAACTTACTTGTATCTATAGAATTTATTTTATTGTTATTGAATGAAGCAAAGCAAGCTCAAGTATCAGTACAGGAAGGAGATCTCGGGGTGGAGAGAGGAGAAGGAGCAAGTAAGAAGACTGGGAGGACTCTTACTTGCGAGAAGAAGAGAGGAGAGAACTAGGGATGGAGAGAGGGAGAGAGAAAGAGAAGGGGCTGGGGATGGAGAGGAAATGAGATGGGGATAATTGAAGAAGAGGGGAAAGATAAGAAACAGAGGTTTTGGACTCTGGGATGAGAGGAGAGGACAGAAAAAGACATGGGAAGAGGATTGGAAGAGGGAGGATCTGGGATTAGGGGTTGAAGGCAGTACTCCAGGAACTAGGACAAGGGAGAGGTAGGAAGGAAGGGAGGTTCGAGAATCTGGGAAATAGAATCCGAAATTAAGGGAGAGAGAATCCAAATTGCAGTGTAGGAGAGAAGGTGGGGGAGGAGAGAGGTGCCTCTACCATAATTTGATCCTGTTTCCCCTTGCATCCCCTCTCTACCCTCTTACCTAATCTGGCATACATACACACACACCTAGCACTAATCCCTTCTCTCTCTTACACACACACCTTTACCACCATCATCAATACCACCATCAATACCACCCCCTCACCCCGCATTCCCCTCTCACACATACATATGACTCCTAGTCGATCCTCTCTGATCTGCCAGCCCCTCTCCATTTCCTCGAATGATCCCACACTCATATAATCTCCATTGCTCTGTCTGCTCCAAGCTCATCCCCTCCCTTCCTGTTCCCTACATCTCAATCAGAAAGCAGAGGGCTACTCTCTGTTGAGTTTCAGCTCAGCTGAAAGGCAGCAATTCTTCAGCCAGCTTGCTGGCCCCAGATTTTTGCCTCCCTAGGCACAGGCCTACTGAGCTTATTGACAAATCCAGGCCTGTGGGAGTGTTCCCATTCCTCAGGAGGGTGCAAGTTGAAAGTGAAGTAATTAAATAAACTAAGGAGAAAGAGAATATGCAAATCTCATTCTTTTTGACATACATTTTGTCTTTTATTGGTTTGATTGCATTTTATATTTTTTTATGAGTTAAATATGTAATAATTGAAGGTGCTGTTACTTATTGTTTGTAGTGAACCGCCATAATTGAATATAACAGAACGATGGTATATAAATGAATTAAATACAAAAATAAATAAATAAATATCCAGGACAAAGCAACCTCGAGTAATTCCTCTTCACAGGGGGCTACTCTTCATGTACTGCTGAATGCATTCCAGTTTGGTGAAGTATCTGGACCAGATTCTCCTAATGGGGTACAAGCTAACCTGTAGGGCCCATGGGATCAAACTCAGACACAGTGCCAAAAGACAAATATAAGTCTTCAAACCATTTGAGTATTGGAGCAGGATTTGGGGATCTCTTCTAGTTCTCCAAAAGGTATCTTCACCTCTAGAAATCCTTGTACAGGAAAATTCTCTTCTCCCACATCAAAGAGTTATAGAACTCTACCTCTCTTTGACCCTGGGATATGAAATCCTCCTGATTCTGGATTTAGATGGCTCCCTTACTGGATTTACTCCAACCTTCAACTGGAGAAAGAGAGGCAAACCACTGTCTTCCTTCTTCAGAACTACCACAGCTGTCCCACAGCTGTCTCCCCCTGCTTCCTGGAAGACATCTCTTCCAAGTCCAGTTCCTCTCTAGTGACTCACTGAATCCCCTTTTATAACCGTTTACCACGGACCTTCCTATCAATCATCAAAATCACTGCACCCCCATGAACCTCCCATTGGAATGTTCCTCAGTAAAACTGATGGGGAAAACCTAGGCAGGTAGGAGGGACTGCCACGACCGGGAGCCGCAACAATGAACAGTCTAATTGAGAACAATGGGCCATGAACAGATAATCAACAGCCATCTCTGACCTCTGCCTCACTCTCCAGCAGAGCTTTGATAGGCTCCTAAGAAAAACAACTCAGTTGTCTACCACTTCCACCAAATCACATCATCTCTCATGCCACAGGAACCTTCTTATCAGAAGGCCACAGACCAGAAGTGGAAGGCTTGGAATTGGACACGCATTCTATGGGAGAGAGGGAGGCAGAGTCAGCCTGCTGCACCCTCTTGCTAATGAACTCTTGGAGCATAAGGGTACGATATAATGCTTATCTGCTGCAGGACTGTCTTTAATGCTGTCTTACTTTTTGTGAATGGCAGGTCACACTAATGGCCTATTTTCCATACAGTCTGCTTTCTATTGTTAAGAGAATGTGAGTCGTGTTATTTTTCCTTATTATACACACTCTACGTCATCTATTTAAATGTTGCCTTTTTCTGCTCTCTATAACCTTTGCAATATTATTGTTATATGATTTGTCAATAATGTGCTTTGTTTTGGAACAAATCTTGGGTTTGGTTTTATTGAGTGAATTTGGGTGTTAGAAGAAGGGATCTTTCTTCTATATCCCTTTTCATTCAGAGGGGACTAAGGCTTATTAAGAAAGAAGATGGATATGGAAGTTACCGCCCTTCCCTTACATCTTTCTCTCTCTCTTCTGATTCTACTCAAGTGTTTGGGATCATGACATCTGTATTCCAGTGCTCACCCTCCCTTCAACCTCCAAACTGTGTAGTGCTTATTGACTCCTCCTTCCATCCCATGATGAAGTGATGAATTTAAAGGACCAATGCAAAGTGGCAGCCAGAACTGAGATTCAAGAGAAAGATGGGTGACATTGCTGCAACCATACTGTCCTGGGCCTGAAAATCCAGAGATGCAGCTACCTTGTTTATTCTAAAACTTCTATACTGCATGTCCTGTCAACACAATAAAAGCAGTTTCCAGAAATAATCATACATAATAAAATGTTAGATAATAAATTATAATACATTACAATCTAAAACATAACAACAAACCAACATTTTAACTAACTAAACAAAGAAAAAGCTGAAGGGAAAAAAGAAGGAAAAAGGAGGAAAAGCCTGTGGCAGAGATGGAGGGAGGCCTCCATCTCTACCATCGCTTAAAATTTAATATGTCCTTCCTTCACATCCATATCCACCCTCACGTGCTCAACTATCCTTAAAAGGAAAAAGAGACAACTTAACCAATGTCCGAAATTTTAGATAGTTGAGCTCATTTCTTCTCATCATAGGCAGACTGTTCCATACCTGGGGGGCAATAGCAGAAAAAGCCCGCTTAAAACCTCGGCTAGTTCTAAATTTAAATCCAATTGTGAAGCCTGGAGTGAACGTCTGGAATTATGCTATGACAATTTAGATTACAAATATTGGGGACTATTTAAACATAAGCCGCAGAAGGTTAACATTATCAATTTAAATTTTGCCCTCTCCACTACCGGGAGCCAATGTAAAGAGACTAATAAGTTGGCACCCTTTCCCTCCTAGTTTTCCCACATGTGGTATATTCAGACACTTATCCAACTATAATTTAGCTGGATAAAAAATAGAGCATTTCAGGGACGTTCCGGAGAGATGTTGAGTTATCCAGCTAACGTAGCAGAATATCACATATATCCCCCCAAGCAGGTCTAAATTTGTCCAGCCTTGTATGGCTAGATTACTTGCTTCTTATCCTGATATCTGTAAAAGAAATCCGGGTAAGTAGCGCCAGGAAAGTTAAAAAAAAATGAAATACAATATAGACTCTACAAATTAATCAAGCAATCAATTGCAGTTCCTTTCAAAAATGTGTCCATCAATTTCTGTGATGAAAAAACTTGTGAGAGTAGGTTTCAGCTAGTCTAGCTCAATAATCTCTAGTAAGGCCTATTGCTTGAATGGAGGAAAGGGAAGAATGTGATTATATTGTTCTCCAAAATGATAAGGGGAATGGAACAGCTCCCCTATGAGGAAAGACTAAAGAGGTTAGGACTTTTCAGCTTGGAGAAGAGCCGGCTGAGGGGGGAATATGATAGAGGTGTTTAAAATCATGAGAGGTCTAGAACGGGTAGATGTGAATCGGTTATTTACTCTTTCGGATAATAGAAAGACTAGGGGGCATTCCATGAAGTTAGCGTGTGGCACATCTAAAACTAATCGGAGAAAGTTCTTTTTCACTCAGTGCACAATTAAACTCTGGAATTTGTTGCCAGAGGATGTGATTAGTGCAGTTAGTATAGCTGTGTTTAAAAAAGGATTGGATAAGTTCTTGGAGAAGTCCATTACCTGCTATTAATTGTGTTGACTTAGAAAATAGCCACTTTTATTACTAGCAATGGTAACATGGAATAGACTTAGTTTTTTGGTACTTGCCAGGTTCTTATGGCCTGGATTGGCCACTGTTGGAAACAGGATGCTGGGCTTGATGGACCCTTGGTCTGACCCAGTATGGCATGTTCTTATGTTCTTATGTCCAGGTTTCTTTATCCAAACTAGAACAGTGCTGGTAACCTTAATTGTGAGCTTCTGTGCTTCAGCAGGCGAAGCAGCCTCAATATGGTACAGGGTGGCCATGTCTCTCCTGCTTTCCCCTCCCCCATAAGAAATTTCCATACTAGGCCAGATGGAGGGTTCATCAAGCCCAACTTCCTGTTTCCAACAGTGGCCAATCCAAGTTACAAGTACCTGGCAAGTACCCAAACAGTAAATAAATTCCATGCTTCTAATGCCGGTAATAAGTAGTGGCTATTCCCTGAGGGCCAGATTTTACAACATGCGTGCAGGCGTAGATTTGTTCGCGCAACCCAGCGCGAACAAATTTACACCCGATTTTATAACATGCGCGCGCTGCCGCGCGCATGTTATAAAATCCAGAGTCAGAGCACACAAGGGGGTGCACAATTGTGCAACCTGCACGTGCCGAGCCGAGCAGCCTGCCTCCGTTCCCTCCAAGGCCGCTCCGAAATTGGAGCATCCTCGGAGGGAACTTTCCTTCCGCTCCCCCCCGCACCTTCCCCTCCCTTCCCCTATCTAACCCACCCCCCAGCCCTAACTAACCCCCCCGACCTTTATTGAAGAAGTTATGCCTGCCTCTGGGCAGGCGAAACTTGCGCGCGCTGGCTCTCCATCCCCCGGCCCGGTGGCTGTTCTGGAGGCCCCTGGAACGCCCCAGGCTGGTGCCCCGCCCCGGAACTCCCATTTTTTCAAGCCCCGGGACTTACGCGCATCCTGGGGCTTGCGTACGCCGCCAAGCCTATGCAAGATAGGCTCGGTGCACGCAGGGGGAGGCAGGAGTAGGTTTTCGGGGGTTGCGCGCATATCTTACATGTGCAACCCTTTGAAAATCTACCTCTAAGTTAATTTGATTATTAGAAATTTGTGGACTTCTCCTCCAGGAGCTTGTCCAAACCTTTTTGAAACCCAGCTATGCTAACTGCCTTAACTACATTCTCTAGCAATGCATTGAGGGAAAAATAATTTTCTCAGATTTCTTTTAAATGTGCTATTTGCTAACTTCAAGAAGTGCCCCCTAGACATTGTATTATCTGAAAGAGTAAATAACCAATTCACATTTACCTGTTCTAGTCCTCTCATTTAATTATTAATTTCTTACAAAACCTAAGCAATTTACAAATTACATATACAATTTACATGATTTTATAGACCTCTAACATAGCCCCCCTCAGCCATCTCTTCTCCAAGCTGAAGATCCCTAACCTCTTTAGCCTTTCCTCATAGGGGAGCCGTTCCATCCCTTTTATCATTTTGGTTGCCTTTCTCTGTACCTTTTTTAGTGTAACTATATCTTTTTGGAGATGCGGCAATTAGAAATGCACACAGTACTCAAAGTGCAGTCTCACTAAGGAGAAATACAGAGGCATTATAACATTATCCGTTTTATTTATCATTCCTTTCCTAATAATCCCTAACCTTCTCTTTGCTTTTTTGACTTTTTCATAGGTAGTAACTCCTAACATGGTCCTGATGGAATTCTGAGGGCCTATTAAGATGCTGAGAACCCAGGGGATGATGGGTATTGGAAGCAGAGGCTAGCAGTGGGGCTTTAAACAGGATAAGCAGGACTGTCTGTTTACTGAGGTTTCATCTAATTAATGCATCTGGGGAGCAGTACAGCTGCCAAAATTGTTATAGTTGAGACAGTAGGAATTTGTTTCTATGAAGTTTTCCTCTGTCCTTTTCCACGGAACGACACAAGCTTATTTTCTGGGGTCTGTTTTTATGAACTTTCAGTCTGAAATCTTTCTGACCCCAGATGTGGTGCATTGAGGTCTGCTTTTTGCTAAAATCTGACTGAGCTCTGGAGGACCTAGAAAAGCGAAGTTTTACTAAGATTCTAATCTCTAGGGTATCGTTCTGCAAGTCCCACTCCCACATTATTTCTCTTCTTGAGGGACTGGAAGAACATTTGCTTTATTCATTACAAAGATGCAAGAGCCTCTAGCATAGTGAAACTGAGGTGCATAATCTTTTATAACTTGTGTGTTTTCCAGCTTGTATTCCAGTCCCAACAAACAGTGCACATGTTAGTTTTTAATTAAAAAAAATACTGAAATTATTCTTGCAGCTCTCTAGTGCAATAGTACAGGTGAGCCTGGGCAAGCTCTGTAATCGTTGTGAATGCAACACTGCCTTGTAGTCACTCCTAAAATACAATTAGCAATTGGGGTGACCCACTGAGGAATTTAATTTTTTGAACTTTACCCTTGTCAGAACTAAAATTTAAACAGCACAAGATCCTTTTACAGCAGCAGGTGCAGCTAGATAATAAGTAATAAGGTTATGCAGGGCTCTTCCTCGTGCTGCTGATGACAATGGTGGAGGTGACACAACTGGTCTCCCTAGAAGGGATACTAGGATTTGGCAGTGCAGAGGTGGCGTTAAAATGTATCTCCAGTTGCAATGCCAAGGAGAAGTGACAAGGTTTCCTCTGCTAGAGATATTTTATCACTACCCTTACTACCCGTAACAGAAGGCATGGCAGTAACCTGCACGGAGCGGCAGTTACAACCATAAGCAGCTTGCTGGATAGGCCATCTGGTCTTTATTTGCTGTTATTACTAGGTTACTATGTCATCCTCCTTTCCACCAAGAATCCCTTTCAAGGAACGGGCGCCTTGCGTGATAGGATTTTCAGCAGAGGTTTCCACCAAGCATGCTCTGGCACCACCAACCTAGTGCAACCCAGTGGAGCACACTGTTCTCAGCATCGGGGGGGGGGGGGGGGGGGGGGGGGGGGGAAACCACTTTATCAGGAGGAGATGACAGTGACATTGTCGTCATGACAACAGCAAGAACATAGCAAAGCAGCAGTGGCTGCAGCAGCACACAGCCTTGCTCTGGCTTTTCTTTAGCTTCAGTAAATGGTGTGCATGCTCATTTTGTCCCTCAAATTGTCATTAGAGAAATGTGCATTCTTTTTCAAACGACATAAAAAAATGCAACGAAACACTCTGTCTCATTAAGTGAAACAAAAAGTAAAATCATAATCAAATCCGTGGGGATTCTCCTTTCATTTTGTAAAGCAGTCCCAGGCCCCTGGCTCAGTCTCCCACCACTCCCAACAAAACCCCCTATTCTCAGCACCACTGAAACACTCTGCTCCCCTTTGGCCTTCCCCCGTCTCTCTCCTGGTACAGCTTTACTCTATCTGTGGGGGTTCCAGTAGTCCATGTGGCGTAGGAGTGATCCCCAATCACTCCTGCCATGCCAGGTCCTAAACTGAAAATGGTGGCTGCCAGTCCTGAGGAGAAAGACTGGGGAGGGGCCTAAATGTTATATTTCAGCAGAACTGGGCAGGGGGCGGGGTTCAAATAAACAAAATGAAATAAACATCAAGCGAAAAGAAAAACGAATTCAAATGAAAAAAATGAAACATCAGCTATGTCTTCCCTAAGTCTTTATTGCTGAGGCCCCTTCTGGCCATTCCGTGGCCAGGCCCTTTCCTCAGAAATAATAACTAACTGACTATTCACCACCAGTCTTTTGAGGAGGGGGCACTGTATAAACGCAGAACTATCCTGGGTAATGCGATAGCTACTGTGACAACTTTATACCTATGTCTTTTCTTAGTGCACGGGATCCTGGAAACAGCAAATCCTCCGGTACCAGAGGCATTCCCAAAAGTATTCTGTCACTAAAGAGGTTTCCAAACTCTATTCTAGTGCACATTATTAGGCATGATAAAGGTCTTATGGCACTGTTATTATATATTACATAACAGATTTTATGTTATATCTCTTAGCAGATACTCTGGATGTATTACTGTATACTACATGATAGAGTTTATGTTACAGTTATTGCTGCTTTTGATTTAGCTTTTATATTGGCCCTTGAGGGGCATTATATGTATGTTATTCATGGTTAATATTTTTATGAATTGAATGGTATGTATTGTTATATTTTGAGTTTATAATATGCTATTTATGTATGTATTTGTCAAGATGTTTGTATGCATTATATGTGCTCCTCTTTGCTTTGGGCAAGCATTGGCAAGGCAGAATTTTTAAAAAATTCCTAAAGAAGTAAATTTCCATCCACTCAACCATCAGTTCGTTGGCAAATGGAGTTTGTCAGAATAAAGGTTAAATGGTCCGGATAGTCCCCAGGGGTTTCTTTAGATGTTGCTTCTATACTGACTGACACCTTTTGTTTGGGCCTGATTTATGAAAGCTTTTATCAAAGACCTAGACTAGAGCCCCCTCCCCCCCCATTTCCACCCCTCAACCCCTGATATTTCTGACCCATTATGGGAAGGAAGTACATTTTGTAGATCTTGGCACTGGAGAAACACCACTGCCAACTTCTTCAAACAAGCCATCAGTTTATGTCATATATTTCCAGCTGCTTCAAAGGTAGGTGTAAGCATCACAATATAATTTTAAATTTTACTTCCATATATATTTATTATTTCATTGGTTTATATGTGTCGGTTAGTATTTACAATATAGGAGCAGTAGACATATATATTAATATATACATTGCAGATACATATATATATATATATTTTTTTTTTTTATATATATATAGATAGGTAGATAGATCTCTACACACACACACACTTAAAGGGGAGTCTATAAATAAGGTGAATTTAAGCTGTTTTGATGCTGTGCTTAAATTCACCTTATTTATTGCCTTTCCCTAGTGTGTGAGTGTGCATGTGTATGATGTACATACATATTCTCCTTATCTATAAAATGCTCTGTTACTCTTCAATATTTTTTCCTTTTTGCCCACTGCACTGATTTACAAGTAAATCATGGCTGTCAGTATGGTAGCAGCTTGATTAAAGTTCAGGGGGTTTAATAGATCATTTTAAAAACCGCAAATTACTCCCACTCCCTGGTCGATCCACCTGGACCCTTGCCCTAGGTGCATGGCAGTTTTCAACCAGCACCGGAGAAGTCGAGTCTGGGCCTGCGGTTCCTGCCTATTCCCCCAGGATCTCTTGCTGTAGACCTAGACCGACATTCTCAGCTGCATTCAATCTGCTCTGAGACAAGCTGGCTATGAGAAAAAGCAAAGGAAAAGACGCATAAGCAAAGACATGGAAAATCTTGGACAGTCGGCCTGCTTTGTTCACTTGGTAAACTGGAGGGCGGCCAGTAACAGCGGAGCTCCCTTGGCAATACAAGTCTGTTCCAATTAATCGTGTTTAACCATTCTAATCACACTTTAGCACATTAATCCTATTTTCAATCCAAAACACATCTGAAAGAGCGGCATGTGGGCCTTTTTTTATAGCAACCGCAAATCAGATGTAGCTGAGAGACATAGGGCCTAGTTTACTCTGCACTCTCACTGAACTTAAACTTAATAAAATATGTAACTGAGTTGTGTGGTTGGATTTACTGCATGATGTTGATGCATCCACATATAAATAGATCCCTTAAGTAACTTAAAAACCTGTCAGAAATAGTAGTGAAAATTTAATTATAAGGCAGACGGTATGTGTGGGTGTGTTATTTTTAAAAATGACAGTGCTCATCTCTGTTGGGGTACTTAGACAATCATTTTAAACTGAATCTGTCTGTAGATGTCAGTGAGGCTATATTCGTAGTTAGTAGGCATCATCCTAGAGCATTCACTTCTGAATCCTTTCAATTACAAAGAGATATAGAGTGTGGTGAATCTTAAAAAATAGACCTACAATATATTGTAGCCAGGATGGCCAACTTTCAAATGCTCTTTTCAGGTATATTTTGAAGCATGTGTAGTGAAAGAAGATTATGTCATGAAGCACAGGGAAGAAAACTAAGAAGTGCCATGCTGGGACAGACCAAGGTATATCGAGCCCAGTATCCTATCTCCAACAGTGGCCAGTCTTAATCACAGGTACCTGGCAGATCCCTAATACTTGATCTGTTTCTTGTATCTCACTCCCAAGGATAAGTGCTGGCTTTCCCAAGTCTACCTGTTAATAACTTTTTTTGGACTTTTCCTTCAGGAACTTGTCCAATCCTCTTTTGAACCCCACAATATGAGCTGCCTTCACCACATCCTCTGGCAACAGATTCCATTGCATGATTGTGTGTTGAGTGAAAAAACACTTCCTATGATTTGTTTTAAATCTGCCGGTTGCTAGGTTCATGGAGTGTTCCTAGTCCTAGATTTGTTTGAAAGGGTAAATATCCATTCCCTATTTACTCATTCCACCCCATTTATGATTTTATAAATCTCAGTCACATCCCCTCTCAACTGTCCCTTTTCCAAGCTAAAGAGCTCTAATCTGTTTAGCCTTTCTCCATAAAGGAGCTTTTCCATCTCCTTTATCATTTTTGTTGCCCTTCTCTGTACCTTTTCTAGTTCTGCTATGTCATTTTTGAGATGGGGTGACCAGAACTGCACACAATACTCAAAGTATAATCACACCATGAATCTATACAAAGTAGGGCTGCCAGCTGCCTGGTTTTGGATCAGACAGCCAGGTTTTCAGGCATGCTGTGCAACATCCTATCCAGGTGGCTCCTCCTCTCCCCCACAGTCTCCTAGTTACAGGGAGAGAAACGCAGGGTGGCATCCTATCATAGGAGAGGTGCGTTGTATTCCTGCCCCCACCTTTCTTACGCTGTGATTGGACAGCGCAGGGAGAGGAGGTGGGGCACAGCAGAGCCCTCAGCAACCAGTGGCTCCACAGATTTCTGTAGCACCCACCCACCGGGAGCTGAGAGACGGGCTGCACTGCAGTGAGCCAGCCCAGACAGATACAGGCACAGAAGGTGGGGAAACAGACAGACAGATGGAGGTACAAGGTGAGGAGAAGGGAGAGACACAGAGGGGACAGAGGGGACAGAGACATAAGGGGAGGAAAGGGGAGATAGACACATGGGGAGCATGGTAGGGTTAAGAAACAGAGGTTAGGCATGGAGGGAGGGAATGGGTCACAGGGTCTCTTTCTCAGGCCAGACGACCCTGCATTTGTCTGGGAAATTGCTCTATAGGCTTTACCTTCCCCCCTCAGGTCTCACTCTGGACCCATGCCTTGTCCTTTAGCAAACTGGAATTTATCTGATGTTAAACCCTCTTACCACCCTGAAGACCTTATACCCTCCAAAGCACTTCTAACCATACCCAATACAATAGCTAAAGCTGTAGCAGATATTATCAACTGCTCGATTGCACACGGATCTGTTCCAGATGCACTCAAACACGCAGTGGTCAAACCCCTCCTTAAGAAACCTTCGCTCGACCCCAAAGACCCTGCTAACTTCCGCCCAATATCCAACCTCCCCTTCATTTCCAAGCTTTTGGAAAGAGTGGTTAACTTCCAACTCATGAACTATCTAGAAGACCACCAGATCCTCCACCCAGCACAATTTGGTTTTAGGAAACACTTCAACACTGAATCCCTTCTGCTCTCCCTTTCCGACCACCTCTTCAGAGGCATGGGTCAAGGCCATAGCTACCTCCTTGCCCTCCTCGACATTTCATCAGCCTTCGACACTATCAGCCACCACCATCTAATAACTCGCCTGGAACTCATTGGCATCTCAGACCTAGCCCTTTCCTGGTTTAAATCCTTCCTCTCAAACAGAAAGTTCTCAGTCAAAATCGGGAACTCCACATCCACACCACAACCCCTCCAACAGGGAGTCCCCCAAGGCTCATCTCTCTCATCCACCCTTTTCAATATTTACATCACCCCCCTCTGCCAACTCCTCTCTGATCTCCATCTCAAGTTCTACCTCTACGCTGATGATGTTCAGATCATCATCCCCATCCAGAACTCCATCTCTGACGCACTAGAACTTTGGGAGAAATGCCTTACCGCCATCAACTCCCTGCTCACCAACCTACACCTTGCCCTCAACACGAACAAAACTGAACTTCTACTCATCTCACCTCACGCTGCCCCTACACCTCCGCCATCTGGTACCTCCAAACTCCACCTCCTCTCAACACAACCAGCCGTGAGAGACCTTGGAGTTCTCCTTGACTACCAGCTAAGCATGAAGAACTACATAAACTCCATTCTCAAAGCCTGTTTTTTCAAACTCAACGTACTTAAAAAACTCAGACCCCTTCTTCACACCCAAGACTTTCGTACAGTCATACAGGCCACCATATCATCCAAATTAGACTACTGTAATGCTCTTCTTCTAGGACTCCCTTACTCTTCCATCAAACCTCTACAAATGTTACAACATGCCACAGCGAGACTCATTGCAAACTCTCGTAAATACGACCACATCACCCCTATACTCAGAGACCTACACTGGCTCCCCATAGCCTCTCGTATTATCTACAAAACACTCACCATAATGCATAAAGCAATTTACACCCACAACTCCAACTGGCTAGACCTACCCTTCACAACCACCCAGTCCAATCGACTGACTAGAACGACCAATAAAGGCACCCTAGTTGTGCCCTCCCTTAAAGCAGCCCATCTCACCTCTACTCGTGACCGGGCTCTTTCCATAGCAGGTCCCACTCACTGGAACACACTGCCGCCTGACCTACGCCTTGAACCATGTATGAACAACTTCAAAAAGAAATTGAAAACATGGTTGTTCAAATATGCCTACCCAGAATAAAAACTCTCACTTCCTCCAATAAAAAAAAAAAAAAATAGACCACATTGCGTCTGTTCCATCTTCCTCATACTGAGGAACCATATGTTGTTATCCTCTCTCCTCGTTCACACCGAGGAACCATGTTAATGTTAATGTTACTGTTATTTCTCGTCTATCCTATTTAATTATTTACCCTCCTCCCAGTTTCTAATTCCCTGTTAAAATGTAACTTCCATACTTTACCAGTTTTGATGTAAACCGGCATGATGTCCACAACTAATGCCGGTATATAAAAATGTTTAAATAAAATAAATAAATAAACAAAAACATATAGTGTATTGCAGTGACCTCTCCCCTCTCTGCCATGCCTGTACCCTTTTCCTGGGCCTTTCCCTGCCCAGCATCTCCCCCCACCCCCCATTATCTCACTGCTCCCCTCAGGCCTATTATAGGGGGCAGACAGTGCCTCCTTGAATGACCTGACTGGCCGGCTGAGAC
Source organism: Rhinatrema bivittatum (assembly GCF_901001135.1). Lineage (NCBI taxonomy): Eukaryota > Metazoa > Chordata > Amphibia > Gymnophiona > Rhinatrematidae > Rhinatrema > Rhinatrema bivittatum. Next base: position 25,797,747 of record NC_042618.1, on the reverse strand, counting down.
AGCAGCCACTTAGGGGCTAAGGAACGCTTGTTCCACTACAATGGTTGCATGCAGCACTGGTGGCCAGCCCCCTGATGAGGTGCATAGCCCGCTGGGCAGTTAGTTGCTTGCCTCTTCTGACTGCCCTGGTTCTCCCCTCTTTCCCCCCTTCCCTGCCCAGCATGCTTCTGACCTTCTGAGATCATGTGTGAAAGAGAGAGGGCGCATGCATGAGTGAGCGTGTTTGTGTGTGAGAGAATGAATGTGTATGAGAGAGGGACACAGGAAAATGTTTGTGCCACCCATCACAATGGAAGCCTTAGGCTGGACTCAACACGTCTCTGAAGCCTCCCACAAAGCAGGTAATACTCTCAATTTCATTTTCGCAAACCCCAATAATTTTAGCATAAAGACTAAACACACAATAATCCCATGGTCTGACCACCACCTAATCAAAGCAGACCTAATAGACAAAAAGTAAATAGCAAAAAGTCCATGAAAATTTAACTACCCTAACATTCAGAAGGAAAATAAAAACTGAAACACTGAAGCATTAGAGTCCAAAATCTCCCATCTAAATCTAAAAGCTGCAATGAGACATTTGTTTCGTGGGATAACATGATCAAGGAAACAGCAGACACATTTTGCCCAATCCAAACAAAAAACACAAACAAAATAAATAATTATAACCATAGAAAAATGAACCCCTGGTATAATGAAGAACAGAAAGAATCTTAAAAATACGTAAGAAAACTTGAAAAACATTGGCGAAAAAACCCTTCAGCCAAATCACTAAGAAGATACAAATCATACTTGTCTCATTACCGAACCCTTACAAATAAATCAAAAAAGACTACTATGCAAAACAGATACATGGAGTAATTTTCAACTCAAAACTTCTGTTCGAGACAGTCTAGAGTCTGATAAAAGACCTCTCTTCACTCCAATCCTCGAATAATACATTCACTAAAATTTCATGCAACGACTACACCACAATTTTAACTGAAAATTCAGAGACTGAAAAAACAAATAACATAGAAGTGACGGCAGAAGAAGACCAAACAGCCCATCCAGTCTGCCCAGCAAGCTTTCACACCTATTTGTTTTCATAATCTGTTACTCTGACCGCTGAGGTCAGGGCCCTTATTGGTAACTATTTGGTTCCAATTCCCTTCCACCCCCACCATCGATGCAGACAGCAGTGCTGGAGCTGCATCTAAGTGAAGTATCTAGCTAATTGGTTTGGGGTAGTAACCGCCGTAATAAGCAAGCTACTCCCGTTTGTTTACCCTGCATGTGTAATTCAGCCATTGTTGGTTGACTGAATAAAAATCCTCTTTACTTAATTCCCTCTGTTGCTGAAGCAGTGAGCTGCGCTGGATACTTATTCCAAGTCAAGTATCATGCTTAATTAATTCGGGGTAGTAGCTACCGTAACAAGCAAGCTACACCCATGCTTATTTGTTTACCCAGACTATGTAATTCATTCCTTGTTGGTTGATGCTGATATAAATCATCTTTTCTTCATTTTCCCTGCCGTTGAAGGAGAGAGCTATGCTGGATGTGCATTGCAAGTGAAGTATCAGGCTTAATTGATTCGGGGGTAGTAAGTGCCATAACAAGCCAGCTACTCCCATGCTTATCTGTTTACCCAGACTATGTAATTCATTCCTTGTTGGTTGATGCTGAATATAAACCATCTTTTCTTCATTTTCCCTGCCGTTGAAGGAGAGAGCTATGCTGGATGTGCATTGAAGGTGAAGTATCAGGCTTATTTGATTTGGGGTAGTAACCGCCGTAACAAGCCAGCTCTCCTTTCAATTCAGAAGACTCAATTACAAATAATAATAATATTTGGTCTTCCTTTGACACAGTCTCGAAACTGGAAATAAGCAAAATCATAACTAAACTAAAACCAGCTACTCACCCCCTTGACCTGATACCAGCATCCTCGCTGAAATAAGTAAACCAAACAATAACCCCAACTATCACAACACTTGTCAGCCTTGCTCTTACAGACGGATACATGCCCCAAAGTCTAAAACAGGCAGTTATTAAACCAATTCTGAAGAATAAATCACGAAGTTCCAACAACTGAGATAACTACCGTCCAATCTCTAACCTAACCTTCCTTGCGAAAATTCTCAAAAAAGCAATTCTTTCCCAATTAGAATCTCATCTTGAAGACAACAAGGCCCTATATCCCAACCAATTTGGATTCCGAAAGTATCGCTCAACAGAAACTCTCCTACCACCCCTAACAGACCCTATGTACCGCGAGGCTTTGACTCTAATAAATCATACTGCCTAGGGTTGATCAACTTAACTGCAGCCTGTGACATTATTGACCATTGTATTCTATGCCACCAGCTGAGAAACATAGGGATTGATGGAAATGTACTAAGCTGGTTCACCTCATTCCTCACAGATAGATCTTTCCAGGTAAAACTAGACAACCACATTTCCGACACATTCCAGTGCACAACTGGTGTTCCGCAGGGTTCAGCGCTATCAGCAATAGAGATGTGAATCGTGTCCTTGATCGTCTTAACGATCGATTTCGGCTGGGAGGGGGAGGGAATCGTATCGTCGCCGTTTGGGTATTTAGAGTATCGTTAAAATCGTGAACCGGCACACTAAAACCCCCTAAAACCCACCCCGACCCTTTAAATTAAATCCCCCACCCTCCCGAACCCCCCCCCCAATGCCTTAAATTACCTGGGGGTCCAGAGGCACACTAAAACACCCTAAAACCCACCCCCGGCACACTAAAACCCCCTAAAACCCACCCCGACCCTTTAAATTAAATCCCCCACCCCAAATGCCTTAAATTACCTGGGGGTCCGTAGCGGCGGTCCGTAGCTTAAATTACCCCCGGGTCCGTAGCTAAATCGGGGGAAGGGGGAGAGCAGGAAATCCGGCACACTAAATCGTGGTGTCTTCAGCCGGCGCCATTTTGCAAAATGGCCGCCGCAAAATGGCGGCGGCCATAGACCAATACGATTCGACGCAGGAGGTCGTTCCGGACCCCCGCTGGACTTTTGGCAAGTCTTGTGGGGGTCAGGAGGCCCCCCCAAGCTGGCCAAAAGTTCCTGGGGGTCCAGCGGGGGCCCTGGAGCGATCTCCTGCCGCGAATCGTTTCCGTACGGAAAATGGCGCCAGCAGGAGATCGACTGCAGGAGGTCGTTCAGCTGAACGACCTCCTGCAGTCGGATTTCCTGCTCTCCCCCTTCCCCCGATTTAGCTACGGACCCGGGGGTAATTTAAGCTACGGACCGCCGCTACGGACCCCCAGGTAATTTAAGGCATTTGGGGTGGGGGATTTAATTTAAAGGGTCGGGGTGGGTTTTAGGGGGTTTTAGTGTGCCGGGGGTGGGTTTTAGGGTGTTTTAGTGTGCCTCTGGACCCCCAGGTAATTTAAGGCATTTGGGGGGGGGTTCGGGAGGGTGGGGGATTTAATTTAAAGGGTCGGGGTGGGTTTTAGGGGGTTTTAGTGTGCCGGTTTTCCTGCCCTCCCCCTTCCCCCGATTTACGATTTTTTGACGATAAATCGGGGGAATTGGTATTGTATCGTGGCCCTAACGATTTTTGACGATTTAAAATATATCGGACGATATTTTAAATCGTCAAAAAACGATTCACATCCTTAATCAGCAACCCTATTTAATATATACATGCTTCCGCTGTGCAAATTACTAACAGAGCTAGGAATTAAATTCTTTTTATATGTGGACGATCTGCAATCTTACATCCCTCTTAAAAATACATTTGAGAAAACAGCTTCTCTCATCTCTGAATATATGATCACAATTAATGAAAAACTTGCGCAACTGAAACTCTTGATGAACTCCAAAAAAAACCCAGAATTAATTTGGTTACACAGAACCCCTCCAAAATCTATTCCTCCAGGTATTGATCTTGGAAATCATTATTTAATCCCAGCTACTTAAGTAAGAGATCTAGGAGTCCAAACTGACAATAATTTAACAATGAAAGCCCACACTAGCAAACTGATCAAATCTGATTCTACAAGCTGTGGATCCTAAACCAACTGAAACTTTGCTATGCACAGTAGATTTCAGAACAGTATTATAATCTCTAATATTCTCCCACCTTGATTACTGTAATTCCTTACTTCTAGGACTTCTGGCCAGTCACTTAAAACCTCTGCAACTACTGTAGAATGCTGCTACCAGACTTTTGACTGGAACAAGGAAATATGATCACATCACCCCAACTTTGATAGCACTACATTAGCTCCCTGTACAGTCAAGAATATTATACAAAGTTCTAACAATAATATTCAACAACATTAATATGAACAACGACATGATGGGGATAACATTTAAATCACATATTCCTGCACGCACTCTTAGATCTCAGAATAAAGACCTACTAGAAATCCCAACTTCTAGAAACTATTATCTAACACAAACTAGAGACTGAGCGATATCAATTGCTGGCCCAAAGCTATGGAACTCAATGCCAGAGAATCTTAAACAGACAACAAGAAATTTAAGAAAGACCTGAAAACTTGGCTATTAACTAACACCTACTATTTGACTGATACTTCCAATTCACCTTGACACAGAGAACCAAAATCTGGCCTGAACAATACACCCCCCTTCACTCATCCCCCTTATAATCCAACCAAGACTGCATTTTATGTGTCTGTCTTTGAAGAACACCCTTAGTTTTAGAATGTTATCCTTGCTCACCTGTGTAGCTGCCTACCTTGTTCACCTGTGTACCTGCCTACCTTTGTTATTATGTATCTACCCTGTACACCGTTGTAATCTATTGATTCTCACATGGAATGCTGGTATATAAAATACTCAAGTAAATAAATAAATCACCCCCTAATGATCCACGAGATAAGAAATGGGGAGCTGCTGAGTGGCTGGAAGAGAAATTCTTGCCTGTGTGCAACCTGTCAATTCATTATTGCCCTTTAATGCATACACAGATACAGTGATTAGGCAGTTCACTGGCAGAATCTAAAATTTATGCAAATGAGGGACATCATCTCTCTTCTCCCCCCGCCCCCACCACCTCTAGACCTCAAGTGTCCTGGTCTGTGGAAATGTTGACAACCCTAATATAAAGGCATTCTTATATTTTCAATTTTGTTCTCTATTTCTTTCCAAATAATTCCTAATATTCTATTTGCCTTTTTGACCATCGCCACACACTAAGATGAAAATTTTCAAGATACTGTCCACAAGGACTCTGAGGTCTTTTTCCTAACATAGAATCCAGCATCAATTACCTGTAGTTGGGATTAATTTTCCCTATGTCCATTACTTTGCACTTGTCCACATACAATTGCATCTGCCATTTAGATGCCCAATCTCCTAGTCTCACAAAGTCCTTCTGCAGTCCCTCACAACTGCAGTCCCTTAGCAACTTAAAACAATTTTGTGTCATTTGCAACCCTGGATCACTGCACTCGCTGTTCCTTTCTCCAGATTATTTATGAATATGCTAAATAGCTCAGGTCTCAGTACAGAAGATTGGAGCATTCCACTAACAACCTTTCTCCATTTGTAAAACTGACCATTTAGTCCTGTCCTCTGTTTCCTGTCTTTTATCCAGTTACCAATCCACAATAGGACACTTCCTCCGATCCCATGACATCACAATTTCCTGAGGATTCTCTCATGAAAGACTTTGTCAAATGCCTTCTGAAAAACCAATACACTGTATCAGCTGGCTCATCTATATCCACATCTTTATTTACATTCTCAAAAAAACCTAGTAAATTGGTATGGCAAGACTTCCTTTTGCAGGGACACATACAACCTATAGAAGGCTTCCATTCAGCCTGTGGCCATGAAAGCATGTCACTTCTGTTGGAAAGGATGTTGCTGTTCCAAAAAGACATATCTGGTATTTTCCAAATTTAAGACACATTTGCACGAAAATTTTATCATTATTTTTGCACCAATTTGTCGTGCTCTTGGACAGAGAGTAAGAAATTTCTTTCTTCGTAACTGAAAATACCAGATGTGTCTTTTTGGAACCAGACCAATTGGAAATTTTCTTAAATTCAAAAAATGAGCTTAAGCCTGATCTGCCTACTAGTACCAAATAAATTAAGAAGTCTCTCACTACTCTCTTCTTACTATTGTATGTACTAGGATAAGTAAACTTGCTCCTAATTTTCAGATTTGTTCTCTCCAGATTACATAGTAAATCCAGGCAGAGTTTAATGAGTAAATTCAGTATTAAGATATTAAATAATTTTCTTTTTGCTTCTCATTTAAATGATTTCTAAATGTTTATCATACGTTGTATTTTGGAAATATATATAATCTGTCTGGAATATATGGCATGTATTAATGCTTATGTTTAAATTTGAAAATTCAATAAAGAAAAAAAAAAAAAAAAAGGATGTTGCTGTTGTGGGTCAGACAGAAGCCTGCCGAGTGTCTCTGCTAGAACTCAAAGGGGAACCTGCACCCCGCTGTTCAATCAAAACTCTGTTACGCATGCCGTCCGCGGCAGACCCGCGGTACGGCCCCCTCACCTTTCTACAGTGACTCCAGCCTCTGGTTCCTCCTTGCTCGCGGTGGTGGGCTGTCAGCTTTGTCCTCGGGCCTCCCTCAGTACCTCCGGCTCTGCCACAGTCCTCAGCATTCCCGGTCCTGCTTCCACTTCTCGTCAGGCCTCTCTGTGTGGCCCGCGGAGTGATGCTGCTACTCGCGCTGCACCCCTCCCTAGGCGTGCACGCACGCATCATTGATTCTTAAATAGGCACCGCGGCGGGATCCTAGCCGCGGCCCCGGATGATGATGTCAACCTAACTACTGTATTTAAGCTCAGGCTTCGCTCCCTAGCATTGCCTTTGCAACAGGTCTCCTCGCTGGTCGAGTACTCGTTGCCTCCTAGAGATTCGGCTCATCCCTGCGTTCCTGTTCCTCGTTGTTCCTGGTTCCTGTCTCTTCGTTCCTACCCTGCTTTATGCTTCAGATTGACTACATGGACTTTGACTTTGCTTTGCCTGAATTTGCCATTGATCATCTCCAGACCCAGACCTCTGCTTCGCCTGACTACACTACTGCCTATCTCCAGACCCAGAACTCCACTTTGCCTGGGAGCACTGAGAGGAGAGGATCACCTTCCTGGTGGTTGAAAGGAATCAGTAAGTTTTTGCTTGGGACATTGTCTTTTTAAAAGTATTGGGGCAAAGTTAACTATTTGGGAATATTATTTAGGGTGTTTGTGCTTTTAATAGTCAGTAAGGCAGCGAATAAACAGAAGTTAGACTGTATTTTTAAATAGTCTGTAAGGCAGCTAGTAAGCAGAAGTTAGAGTGTTTGTATATTAAAAAAAAAAAAAAGTAGCCAGAAGCTAGAAATAAGCTAGGAGCAGTGTATATCTAAGTAAAAAGGTTGAAAAGTTCAGTTCAGTTACTCACCTTGGAAAGGTGTTGAGTAGTGTGATTTGGTTTGATTAGGTACCAACATTTGTTAATCAAGAGAGCAGTGAGTCACTCTGGCTGACTAACTGAAGTTAGACTGTTTGTATTTTCCAACCCTCCCACCCCTCACCCACCCACCACTAGCTCATCCTTTAATTTATAGGCGGGTGCCACTTGCCAAAACAAAACAAAACAAAACAAAAAAACCTTATTAAGAGTTTGAGGAGTGCAGCACGAGTAGCAGCATCTCTCCGCGGGCCACGCAGAGAGGCCTGACGAGAAGTGGAAGCAGGACCGGGAATGCTGAGGACTGTGGCAGGGCTCTCCCACGGACTTTACTGAATCGGCCCGAATGTTAGGTTCCATATGAGGTGCTACCACCCAAGAAAGAGATCTAGGCGTCATAGTGGATAACACATTGAAACCGTCAGTTCAGTGTGCTGCGGCAGTCAAAAAAGCAAACAGAATGTTGGGAATTATTAGGAAGGAAATGGTGAATAAAACAAAAAATGTCATAATGCCTCTGTATCGCTCCATGGTGAGACCTCACCTTGAATACTGTGTACAATTCTGGTCGCCGCATCTCAAAAAAGATATAATTGCGATGGAGAAGGTACAGAGAAAGGGCGACCAAAATGATAAGGGTAATGGAACGGCTTCCCTATGAGGAAAGACTAAAGAGGTTAGGACTTTTCAGCTTGGAGAAGAGACAGTTGAGGGGAGATGATAGAGTTGTTTAAAATCATGAGAGGTCTAGAACAGGTAGATGTGAATTGGTTATTTAGTCTTTCAGATAATAGAAAGACTAGGGGGCACTCCATGAAGTTAGCATGTGGCACATTTAAAAGTAATCGGAGAAAGTTCTTCTTCACTCAATGCACAATTAAACTCTGCAATTTGTTGCCAGAGGACTTGGTTAGTTCAGTTAGTATAGCTGTGTTTAAAAAAGGATTGGATAAGTTCTTGGAGGAGAAGTCCATTACCTGCTATTAATTAAGTTGACTTAGAAAATAGCCACTGCTATTATTAGCAACGGCAACATGAAATAGACTTAGTTTTTGGGTACTTGCCAGGTTTCTTATGGCCTGGAATAGCCACTGTTGGAAACAAGATGCTGGGCTTGATGCACCCTTGGTGTGACCCAGTATGGCATGTTCTTATGTTCTTATGGTCACCCAGAGCGAGCACAAACCTTGGCACTGCTCCAGCGGTTCTTCTGGTGGCCTTCTATGGTCTCTGACGCTAAAGCATACGTCGACTCCTGTAACACTTGTGCACAGCAAAAGCCTCCAGTTGGTCGACCTTGGGGTCTCCTGCAACCACTTCCAGCTCCCGAAGAACCGTGGACCCACCTGTCTATGGATCTCATCGTGGATTTGCCTCCATCTAAGGGTCATACCGTTATATGGGTAACCATAGACCGATTTTCAAAAATGGCCCATTTCGTCCCTCTACCGGGCCTACCATCTGCTCCAGAACTGGCATACCTATTTTTCTGCCACATCTTCAGATTGCATGGCTACCCAAGGACATTGTCTCTGATAGAGGTCCACAGTTCGTTGCTAGATACTGGCGTGCTCTTTGACGAAAATTCGGTATTAATATCAGTTTAACAACTGCTTATCACCCCCAAGCCAACGAACAAGCCGAGCGAATGAATTGCTCTTTGAAGGTCTTCCTGCGCACTTACATCAACGACCGCCAAGACAATTGGTCTAAACTTCTCCCTTGGGCGGAGTTTTCTCACAACTCCCACATTGCCACTGCTACAGGCACGTCACCGTTCTCCATAGTCTATGGAAAGCAACCACTACCACTGCTGCCTATACCTTTCTCAGTACCGTCCCCTGCGGTGCAGGCTACTGCGGATGCCCTCAAGACTTTATGGGAACAGACGAATCTTCGCTTACGTCAAGTTGCTTCCTGGGCCAAGAGAACTGCTGACAGTCACCGATGCTCGGCTCCTGAATTCCTTCCTGGCCAGAAAGTCTGGTTAATTACTCTGTATATCTGACTCAGAATACCTTCTCAAAGATTCGCTCCAAGGTACATTAGACCTTTTTACGGTCACCCGATGCATTAGACCAGTTACATACCAGCTTCGGCTGCCTCCTATGCTGGGAATACATAATACGTTTCATGTATTTCTTTTAAAACCTGTGGTCTTATCCTGGCCTGCCTGAAAGGCTCCAGAACCACCTCCACTTGTGGCTGAAACTAATACGACGTACTAGGTACATGAAGTCCTCGACGTCTGCTGTATGGGCTGCCGATGGGAATACCTCCTTTCTTGGGAGGGTTATGGACCCAAAGAAAATTCTTGGGAACCAGCTCAGAACATCCTGGACAAAACCCCCCTCCTGAACTTTCATTGTGCCCATCCGGGTAAACCGTGACCTCCAAGAGGAGGGTGTAAAGGGGGGGGGGTGGTACTGTTACGCATGTTGTCCACGGCAGACAAGCAGCATGGCCCCCTCACCTTTCTGCAGTGACTCCAGCCTCTGGTTTCTCCTTGCTGGCGGCGGTGGGCCATCAGCTTCGTCCTCGGGCCTCCCCCGATGCCTCCGGCTCTGCCACAGTCCCTGGCGTTCATGGTCCTTCTTCCACTTCTCATCGGGCCTCTCCACGTGGCCCGTGGAGAGATGCTGCCCCTAGCACTGCACCCCTCCCTAGGTGCACGCATGTGCATCATGGATTCTTAAGTAGGGACTGCGGCGGGAACCTAGCCGTGGCCCCAGATGATGACGTCAACCTAACTACAGATTTAAGTTCAGGCTCCGCTCCCTAGTGTTGCTTTTGCAACAGGTCTCCTCGCTGGTCGAGTACTCGTTGCCTCCTAGAGATTCATCTTATAGAAACATAGAAACATAGAAATGACGGCAGAAGAAGACCAATCGGTCCATCCAGTCTGCCCAGCAAGCTTCACACTTCTTTTTTCTCATACTTATCTGTTTCTCTTGGCTCTTAGTAACCTTAGGTTCTATTTCCCTTTCACCCCCACTATTAATGTAGAGAGCAGTGATGGAGCTGCTTCCAAGTGAAATATTAAGTTTGATTAGTTGGGTAAGCGGCAGCATAGCTCTCTGCCGTTGAAGCAGAGAGCAATGCTGGATATGCGTGAAGTATTAGTTTTTCTTCTCCCCTGCCGTTGAAGCAGGGAGCTATGCTGGATATGCATTGAAAGTGAAGTATGCCTTGAAAGTCACATTAACTATCATCAAATATTGAAAAGCCTAATAATTGGTAATTGAATAAGCCTAATAATTGGTAATACCTATAGCCCATGAAACCCATCCCTGGTTTTTTTTGTTTGTTTGTTTGTTTTTCTTTTTTTAATTGGGAGATGGCAGCCCTCCATCCTTCCGCTCTGTGAAGGTAGAACACCAACACTGGCATCCCGCTCCGTGAATGCCTCTGTGGCTACTGCTGCTCCGTGCAGTGTTTTGCTGCCTGCTCTTTATAAGCGTCCTCTAGACCTGATGTATCCACAGTGTTTATCCCACGCGCCTTTGAAGTGCTTCACAGGTTTGGACTTCACCACTTCCTCCGGAAGGGCATTCCAGGCATCCACCACTCTCTCTGTGAAGAAATACTTCCTGACATTGGTACTTAGTCTTCCTCCTTGGAGCCTCAGCTCGTGACCTCTAGTTCTGCTGATTTTTTTCCGACGGAAAAGGTTTGTCGTTGTCTTTGGATCGTTAAAGTTTTTCAAGTATCTGAAAGTCTGAATCATATCACCCCTGCTCCTCCTTTCCTCCAGGGTGTACATATTTAGGTTCTTCAATCTCTCCTCGTATGACATCCGATGAAGATCCTCCACCTTTCTGGTCGCCCTTCTCTGTACCGCTTCAATCTTGTCTCTGTCTCTTTGTAGATGCGGTCTCCAGAACTGAACACAGTACTCCAGGTGAGGCCTCACCAAGGACCTGTACAAGGGGATAATCACTTCCCTTTTCTTACTCGATATTCCTCTCTCTATGCAGCCCAGCATTCTTCTGGCTTTTGCTATCGCCTTCTCGCATTGTTTCGCAGACTTCATATCATTAGACACTATAACCCCAAGGTCTCTCTCCTGTTCCGTGCACATTAGCCTTTCCCCCCCATCGAATACAGTTCATTCGGATTTCCACTCCCCATATGCATGACTTTGCACTTCTTGGCATTGAATCTCAGCTGCCATATCTTCGACCAGTCTTCCAGTTTCCTTAAATCCCGTCTCATTCTCTCCACTCCTTCCGGCGTGTCCACTCTGTTGCAGATCTTAGTGTCATCCGCAAAAAGACAAATCTTACCTTCTATCCCGTCCGCAATGTCGCTCACAAAAGATATTGAACAGGACCGGTCCCAACACCGATCCTTGCGGTACACCATTTAAAACCGCTCTCTCTTCAGAGAAAATTCCATTTACCATCACACATTGTCTTCTGTCCGTCAACCAGTTTGCAATCCAGGTCACCAATTCGGCACTCACTCCTAAGCTTCTCGTTTTATTCACCAGTCTCCTATGCGGAACCGTATCAAAAGCTTTGTTGAAATCTAAGTAGATGACATCGAGCGCTCTTCCTCGATCCAAATCCTTGGTTACCCAGTCAAAAAAGTCAATCAGATTTGTCTGACAGGATCTTCCCCTGGTGAATCCATGCTGCCTCAGGTCCAGTAATTCTCTGGACTGCGTTCCTGTTCCTCATTGTTCCTGGTTCCTGTCTCTTCGTTCCTACCCTGCTTTATGCTTCGGATTGACTACACAGACTTTGACTTTGCTTTGTCTGACTTTGCCATTGATCATCTCCAGACCCAGACCTCTGCTTCGTCCGACTACGATACTGCCTATCTCCAGACCCAGACCTCTGCTTCGTCCGACTACGCATTGCCTATCTCCAGACCCAGAACTCCGCTTTGCCTGACTACGCTTTGACCATCTCTGTGATCAGACCTCAGCCTTGCTTTCCACTGCCTTCGGATTGCCGCCAGCTCTGACTCAAGCCTACCATTGGACACCTCTTCAGCTTACTCCCTGGACGTGATTTCTTCAGTCTTCGGCCTACTTTTGCTGGAGTGCCCCCTGTCTGCCTTTGTTCCATTGGCGCCCAAGTTTCCAGGACATTACCCAGTCCCAAGTAAGACTGTACCATCTCACCTGCTGACTCTGCAACTCTTACTGCAACTACATACAGAGGCCCACCTAAGTCCTGCCGGCCCCAGCACTCACAGGCTCAACCCGCAGGGAACAAGGGCTGGTATAGGTGAAGCTCCAGCAGCCTCTCTCAGCTCACTCCACCTGCTGATGGTGGGGATCCGTAGGTCCTTACTTACGGATTGCGTCAACCCACCTCGGCCCAAGGGTCCACCTCCGACGCAAGAAACTCAGCTCAGATGAGGGGACACACATGCCACATCTCCTGACCTTCACTGGCTGTTCTTCCAAGCAGGGCCATTAACGGGTCCCTTGGGCAAAAATTCTTGCCCACCCCTGTCATAAGGCCTCACTGAAATACATAGGACTAGAAGCATGTCTTTATAGAATGACTAACTGCCCATCCAAATGCATGATAGTCGTCCATCTTCAAAATACCTATCTCCTCTCCAGTACATAACTTCATCTAGTACAGTGTTAGTTTATTGCAATGCTAATGAATCTCTTAAAAGTGACAGAGCAAAAGAGGCCTTTTAATTTTGTGTCTACAGAATACATAGGAAACTTCTCTGATTCTGATTTTCTGCATTAATAAATGTAATATTACTATATATTCAGGTTTGGCTTCTGATCTGGATTTCATAAGAACATCAGACTTGCCATACTGGGTCAGACCAAAGGTCCATCAAGCCCAGCATCCTGCTTCCAACAGTGACCAAGTCAGGTCATAAGTACCTGGCAGGATCCCAAGGGGTAGATCCATTCCAAGCTGCTTTCCCCAAGAATGAGCCGAGGATTTCTGCAGCTCTACCTTAATAATGGTTAACGGACTTTTCTTCCAGGAACTTGTCCAAACCCTTTTTAAATGCAGCTGCACTAATAGCTTTCATCACATCCTCTGGCAATGAATTCTAGAGCTTAATTATGAGTTGAGTTAACAAATATTTACTCTTATTAGTTTTAAATGTATTACCTAGTAACTTCATTGTGTGTTCCCTGGTCTTTGTAATTTCTATTCCTTAGGTTGGCAATGGCTGAAGGTACTACAGCAGACGTACTTAGGGCCTAATTTTAAAAAGCATTGACACACTTAAAATTGAGGTTTACATCTAATAAATGACCTTTACTCAAGTAAATAGGCTTTTGAAAATTGCTACAATATATGCCATTCAATTGTCCATAGGATTTACTTGTGTAAGTGCACTTTTGAAAATTGCACTTTTGAAAATTGCTACAATAGTATGTTACATTTATGCAAACAACTCCTTTGAAAATTACCTCCTTATTGGGGAGGGAATTCAAAGTAACACAATATAGGCAGTTAATGAGCTCCAAAGCTCATGAATTCAGAGGAGCTCACTTACTTCAGTTGGAAAAAGAAAGGATGGCAGGAGGTGGGATGTCTTTGCCAGCTATTAATGAGGGCCCCATATACACTTCCTTGGGCTCTGGCTATCTGAAGAACTGGCGCATAGAAGGGGTTTGGAATCGGGAGGTGGGGTGGAACACAGGCAATGTGCAGACTTGCAAACAGGTAGAAACAAAGATATTGTTCTGTATGATGCCCCAGAGGGCAAGAGGATTACCTATTCATTGCTTTAGGAATGAACAAGAACCTGCGCATTCATTCACTCACAGTGACGTGTATTGTCAGAGACTCTGTTGCATCACCAACTTGGCAACAGGTAGTGCCGAGAAAGGTAAATTAAGTGTATAGGCAAAAGTAAACACAGGTTTTATTCATTTAGCTCTGGAGTTGGAGTTATCAAATTATGTTAAATGAAATATATGTAATAGTTCATAGTATGGAAGGAAGTACATAAAAAAGGAACTGTAGCAAAATAAAATAAAATAAATTGGCTTCTTACCAGCCTTACAGTTCCATATTTGATTTTCTAAGTAAACATTTCTAATCTTTTTTTTTATGCTACATTTCATATGGTCTGGAAAGATACGTTAGAGAGAGCTTAGTGCAGATTAGAAATGAGTTCATCCAGGTAAGTAAGAGTATATTAAACAACTTAATTCATTCCAGCGCTTTTGGAAGAAATTACAGGTTAGGGTTAATGTAGTGAATCGAACAGAAACTGCATTCATGAAAGCACCTGCATTTAATAGAGAACCTTCAGAGACCTGTGCTCGATACCAGTTACCCGGGGAGAAGACCGGCCAGCCTTTATTTATATTTCAAATGCCATGTAAGCAGAAATAAAATGGAAGTGATGGAGCAGGGCTTTTTTTTTTGTGGGAATGTACATCGAAGGTGTCATCATTCTGAAGTCTCGATTGCTACTTATTCATTTTGAAGCGACATGAAAACACGCAAAGAAATTCAATGGGTTTCCCTTTATGTTTCGGAATGCAGCCCCTCGTGCCCACCGCTTTCACCAAAGCCCCATCCCCCAAGCAGCCTCCACCCTAGTCTTACCCCATCCCTCCACCCTCCTCGTACCCATCCTATGCCATTCCTGCCGTTGTAAAAGTCAAATTGGGGCACAGTCACTTCCTAGTCTCTCCTTCCCTGCCAGGTCCCGTTTACAAAATGGCATTTGGGAAGGTGGGGGGATGGAGAAGGCCCAGGGCTGGAGAGTTTTCATTGCAGCAGTGCTGGTGGCAAGGGGTGGGGGGGGGGGGGGGGGAGCACGGCCCCTCCCCTCCCCTCCCTTTTTTATTTTATTTCTCTCTTTGGTGTTTATGTTGTTTTAGTTAAACAAAACCAAACCAAAATAAACATCAAACAAAATAAAAACTGTACTAAAAAATAAATGAAACAAAGTAAAACTTTTTTCTGTGCATACTCCTACTACATATAGCCATAAAGAGAGTGCTTTTAAAGCAGGCTGCAGAAGGCTAAAGATGTTAGCCCAAATTTCAAAGCAGATGGATGCACATTAAGAACTGTTTGAAAATGTGTGGGTTGTCCCAGGATTTCCGTACACATGAGCACAGGAAGTTATATCTACTCCAGAGCAGATGTCAATTTCTGCGTGTACATTTCTGCACATAGGGGTAGATTTTCAAACCGCGCGAATTGGCGTACTTTTGCTGGCGCATCAGGCGCAAGCAAAAGTACGCGGGATTTTAGTAGATACGTGCGTAGCCGCGCTTATCCGCTAAAATCCTGGATTGGCGCGCGCAAGGCTATCGATTCTGTATAGCCGGCGCGCGCCGAGCCGCGCAGCCTACCCCCGTTCCCTCCGAGGCCACTCCGAAATCGGAGCGGCCTCGGAGGGAACTTTCTCTTGCCCTCCCCTCACCTTCCCCCTTCCCCTAACCCACCCGCCCGGCCCTGTCTAAACCCCCCCCTTACCTTTGTCGGGGGATTTACGCCTCCCGGAGGGAGACGTAAATCCCCGCGCGCCAGCGGGCCAGTAGCGCGCCGGGATGCGACCTGGGGGCGGGTACGGAGGGCGCGGCCACGCCCCCGGACTGCCCCGGGCCGTAACCATGCCCCCGGGCCCGCCCCCAAAATGCTGCCGACACGCCCCCAAAACGCCGCGCCGACCGAGCCCGCCCCCCGACATGCCCCCCTCGCCAAACCCCGGGACTTATGCGAGTCCCGGGGTCTGCGCGCGCCGGTAGGCCTATTGAACATAGGTGCACCGGCGCGCAGGGCCCTGCTCGCCTAAATCCGCCCGGATTTAGGCGAGCAGGGCTCTGAAAATCTGCCCCATATTTTTGAAAATCAAAAGTATGCACTTAAAGGTTTTCCTGTCCCAGCTCTGCCACTTGGAATATCTACTATGAATGTGGGGAAAAGTACAAGCACAATCCAATTATGTGCGTACTTTTCCACATACAACCCAGCCGGGTAATTTTCAAAAGCCCAGTTGGCCGCCGTACAACATAAAGACACCAGTCTTGGGTTGACCTGCAGCCATTTTGAACTGTCAGAGCAGAGAGTGACTGGGGATCGCTTCTGCCTCTGAAAGAGCCTGACCTGTGATGGGTGTAAGGGATGGGTTGGGGTGAGGTCGGGGGGGGACACCTGGGGGCCAGAGAGACCATTTGTTCATGGGTTTGGTCAGCGGGGGCAAGGTCTGAAACAGGACTCTTTTTTTTAATAAATTAGGGGTTAGTGGCTAGTGGGGTAAAGGGGACCCAGAATACTGGGTGGATCCACAATGGGGTAAGGGCTTGAATGGGAGAAGATTGAGGGAGGGGGGCCTTGGTGCCCAGGGTCCTTGGTTTAAGCAGGTTTAGTGGAGAGAGGGCTTTTGTTTAGTTGGGGGGGGGGGATTTTATTTTTTGTTTTGTTCATTTCACTATGAATATCAGGAAGACAGTCGGAGTGTGCTGGGATCAAGTTCAGGGGAGGGGCAGACTGTACTGGGGTCCAGCTGGGGAAGAGGGAAGACAGTGCTGGCATTAGACTGGGGGGGTAGATTGTGCAGGGCTGGGGTTGGCTGGTGAGGAAGGTCAACGTATATGGTGCTTCAAGGTGAGTGAGGGAATTCACAGTGTGCTAAAGTCAAGCTGCGGAAAGGGTGCAGGGAGTGTTGGAATCGGGATGGCGAGACAGGTCAGAGTGTGCTGACGTTCGGATGGGGAGGGGGCACGCAGGGAGTGCTGAGCCAGGGCCCATGAGAAGAGGAGAAAGAAGTCCTGGTGAGGGGCTGGAAAGAGGAATCAGAGAGTGCTGGGGCAGGGGGGTCTGCAGGGCACAAGGAGTACCAGGATGAGCCTGGGAAAGGCATCAGATTGTGCTGGGGAGGGGGATCAGAGTCTGCTGAGGACCACCTGAAAAGAAAGGAAAGAAGTACTGGGATGGTGTTGCGACCGTTGCTGCCCTACGTCTCCACTCCGCCCACCTTACCTCTTTGGCGACTCCCTCTTTGGTTGATGGAAGTTTGGCTGCCGCGGTCTCATTTTGCCGACCTCCTCCGGCGTTCCCGGACCGGCTAGACGCTGCTTTCCGCCATGTTCTCCTGAGGCCTAAGGGCGCGCGTGCGGTGCTGCCCCGACTTACGTACCAGCTGTGGCGCGAACCTCAGGGGCGTCCCCCTGAGATGATGTCATCCTCACCGGATACTTAAGGTCTCTTGTTTTGCTAGCTAATCGAGTTAGCAAAGGGTTTCCTACCTAGCTGCCTCCAGGTATCGCTGCGGATGGGATTCGCTTTCCGCATACCTTGCTACTCTGCCTCCTCGGACTTTACCAGGGGTACCCGCTCCTCGGGGGTCTCGCTCTCTCTCTTGGTTTTCAGGTCGCAGTCTGGAACCGGTACTCGCTCCTCGAGGGCCCACTTTCCCGGACCTGCTACTGAATATAACTTCTGCCAGGAAGTCACCACTGCCTACAACACCAGTGAGTTACCATCTCTCTCTCAGAGCTTTCTCTGGAACCAGGTACTCGCTCCTCGAGGGCCTACTTCATTCCAGCTCCTGGACTGTTCCAAGAGACTACAGTGTGAGTGTTACCATCAAGGCTCTGTTCCTGAACTCTGCATACTCTGCCTACTCACTATCTCAGTTTCTCTACAGCTCAGTTATCCAGGATCGCTGTTCCAGTACGCGAGGGACTACAGCCCAGCCGGGCTCTTCCAGCTCACTACTGCCACCTCTGGTGGTTCTCTAAAACAGTTTAATAAAAGAACTAGTGTGTGCCTGTCTCCCAACTCTGAGCCTGACCGGTGGTCCCTCTCGGATCTTCCCCCGGGGGCATGGTCATCTGCCACCGGCCCAAGGATCCACCCACAATTATCACAAATAATAACAGATGGGACAGAGGAGGGTGGAAGGGCGTCCTGGGTTTGAACTGTGGAAAGGAACAGGAATAGGGGCCTCCAGGGAATTTCACTAGGTGTCAGATAGTTACAATACTGACAAGTCTTTTTGCAGATGCAGAAAAATGTAAGCATTTTGTAAGATTTAAAATAGAAGAGAAAATTCTGTGCTTGTGGACGGAATTTGAATAAATCTCTTATTTTTACAAAACTCTATTATTCCTTTTATGTTTTGCTTACATATGCTTTGTATATTCATATCCCTTAGATAATGACATCCTATCATATCTATGTACAGTAACTGACAGCAATATGAGTGGAGGTTTACGATAGTATTGAACAGAAAGACACAGCCTATCTCTTTCAGTTTTCATTATGTGGCTCTGTACTGATTCTCCTCAATAAGAAAATAAATGTTGCAAAAGAATCACATTATTGGATACAATGGAAACAGATTATGGCCATTTCAGAGCAGAACTCAATGCTGTTAATAATTCCTGTATTTAACACAGAATTGGAAACCTGCAGATGTTTTAGGGAACCCTCTTTTCTAAATATATGCTGATTTCCTTTTCTCCAATAGTTAACAGAATTATTAAGAACGTCTGAGCACCTGTGTTGGCCTAATTTTTTTTTTAAGGCAATCATAGTTTTTCTTGTGATATCCTGTCTGGATATTTGGCTCACTTTTATACTAGTGGAGGCATCAGAATAGCGCACTTAAACAAATCACTTCGCTGTCTTCCATATAATATATGATGAGGTCAAGTGGAACAAAAATACTAAAAATGTCCTAGTCCTCCTTTCCTCTATTAACAGTGTGCTATTCACTGAGACGCTGATGGAATGACCTTCATAATAGGCATCATCAATATGCATTACCACTTCATCACTGCCTTATATATAATCATTGGTCAAAATAATTGTCACAATTTCTCTGTTTGCTAAATATGAAACTGACGAAATTTTTAAAAACTTTTTCATTGGCAAATAAAATATACGGTCTCAATTGCAATTTCTATTGTATAAGAACAAATGTCGCAAACTTATCTCAATTATTTGTAGCTGTAAGCTTGAAACAATGCCTCAAACAGTGATCTGAATCTGATGCCTGCTATACTGTAGTTCGTCAAGCCCAACACGGGGCTGCGTTTCGAACTGAAATAGTTCTTCGTCTAGGAGCAAAAGTCAGTGTCTGCAAATGGCAAGAGCACCAAACTCAACCATTTATAAACAGAATGTTTAAAATCTACATAAAAAGCACTTACTTCTCACCTTTAGCATTTTCAGCTTCTAACAGAGTACACAAGAAAAGATGTTATGACCGGAAAAGGCTGTAACCAGCCCTCTTAGGGCCAGATTTTAAGAGGTACGCGCGGGCGTAGATTTGTGCGTGCAACCCAGCGTGCACAAATCTATGCCCGATTTTATAACATGTGTGCGCAGCCACGCGCATGTTTATTTATTTATCTATTTATTTTTAACTTTTATATACCGACATTCTTGCATTAAATGCAAATCATGCCGGTTTACAGTAAAACAGAAAAAGCAGGAAAAAATTCCTTAGTCAAATACAATGAAACAGCTTAGTTAACAAAGGAAACATAAAAATAAATTTTTACATATACACAAAGGTTTGCACGAAGGGGTGCACAAAGGGGAGAGCCCCTTTGTCGCGCCCCTTCGGCGTGCGACGCCTGGTGTTGAGGCTGTCTTAACTGTCCGATGTTAGTGGTGTCATGGGGGGCGGGTCTAATGATCGCAGCACTTACATCGCTGCTTCTTTCCAGTTCCAGGTGAAGATCAAGCTGTTTCCTTCTCTTCCCCTCCCATGACTGTGGGTGCCCCTTGATGTTATCTGGTTTCCCACACGCGACGCCTGGTGTTGAGGCTGTCTTAATTGTCCGATGTTAGTGATGTCATGGGGGGGGCGGGTCTAATGATCGCAGCACTTACATCGCTGCTTCTTTCCAGTTCCAGTTATAAAATCTGGGGTTGGCGCACGCAAGGGGTGTACACTTGTGCACCTTGTGCGCGCCGAGCCCTAGGGGAGCCTCGATGGCTTTCCCTGTTCCCTCCGAGGCCGCTCCAAAATTGGAGCGGCCTCGGACGGAACTTTCCTTCCATCCCCCCCCCCACCTTCCCCTCTCTTCCCCTACCTAACTCGTCCCCCAGCCCTACCTAAATCCCCTCTGACCTTTGTTTTTAAAGTTGCGCCTGCCTCTGGGCAGGCGTAGGTTGTGCGCATCGGCGATCCCCCAGCACAGCCGCTGTGCTGGAGGCCTCGGTCCCACCGCTGCCCTGCCCCCAGACCACCCCACCCCGCCCACTCTCCACCCCTTTTTTCAAGCCCCAGGACATACATGCGTCCCGGAGCTTGCGCGCATTGCCGGCTCTATGCAAACTAGGTTCGGCGCGTGCAGGAGCATGTATGTACGTAACCCTTTCAAAATCTGCCCCTTAATGAATAGAAATGACTATCAATCAAATTATGTCAGGTATACTACCTTGAATTGCCATGGACATATAAGACACCTCAATAATTATTATAATAATCAATACCAATCAATTTCATTATTTAAACCACGTGGGTGAACTGTGTCCAGATTGTTAGGATTTGTAAGTATGTGGACCTTTTGACCGAGGCGAGAGGTGGAACCGCCCAGGGGAAGGAGCCCCACTGAGCCTCGCCGTCGGGAGGCGGAGTCTTAGCTGCGGGATGATATACTGCAGCGGGTAGTATGAGAGAGTGACCCCTGGAGGCAGGCCATGGAGTGGCAGCACAGCTGCTGATGTCAGACTCAGTTTTGGAACTGGAGTAGACAATTAGTAATGGCACTACCCAAGGAGCGGGGGTGCCGGTAGAAGTACAGTCACTAAAATATACTGGGTCCGTAGAGATGGTAAATGAGAGGGTCCCTCGGTGGGAGGTCATGATAGTAGTACACAGAGCGGGGTACACTGGCGAGGGTTCCTCTTCTGATGTCACAGCAATGGTCCGCAGAGCGGGGTACAACGGAGAGAGATCCCACATAGAGAAAACACAAGAACCGCAGCGTAGTACTCACAGCGACTGAAGGCAGTAGCAGGTCCGGAGAAGCCATGTTTGGAAGGCCTGTCTAATGGTACATTGAGTAAGACACATTTAGGATCCAAACCTCACTTGCCAGCCAATCATAAATCCCTTTTCAAAACAAGGCCGCTTTTGGATATTGCCACCAAATATGTAAGTATGTGGCTGTGTGTCCACAGCCTCTCCAGCACCCACTGGAGATAGCAGGGATCATTCTATGAAGTTTGTCTGGCGTCAAATGCCACCTATATAGAATTTTAAAACATTGTTCTTGTATATTGGCGGCAATTGACACTTTGGATATCTGGAAGAATATTAAGTCCCTGTCTTCATGTCCTAATTCCTTCCCCAGTTCCCTTTGCCAAGCCTGTATTGGGCTGCAGAATAAGGAGAGTGATTATTCAGCAATTTATATATTTTGGAAATAATACCCTTCATTTTACCTGAGTGCTCACAATAATTTTCAAAAAGTGTTTTTGCAGAATGAACCTTATTAGCTTGTAGTAGCATAAGTACAAAATGACAAACCTGAGCAAAGGCTATTATTTGTCTGAGACCAGGGGGCCCCGGTAGATGCAGTGCCTCATACTCGTGGATAGTGGTCCCCGTAATAACATGTCCAAAAGTGAGAATCCCCTGCTCTTCCCAAGTGGCAAATTGAGGATTATCTATGCCCCTCGAAAGGTGGCGTTATGAAATAAGCGAGACAAATGATGGAAATCAGAGGGCCCTACTAATTTAGCCTTCCAGATCTTCCACAATCTTAAGGTGGTACTCAAGGCTTGTGTCAGATATGCTAATGGTCTCCAGGTGGATTTGGGTTGCCTCGGGATTGCTTGTAGAGGCATAGGACCCATCTGCACCTATTCCAAGTGTACCCATTGTTTGATATCAACCTTATTATATAAATCTACTAGAAATCGTAATTGTGCCACGGCGTAATACCAAATTATATTCGGTGCCCCCTGCTAGTTTGGGCAGAAATAAAGTTGTTCTGGCCAATTTGAACACCCAAGTATTTAAGAGAAGTTTTTGCCCAGCGAAAGGGAAATGCCTTGGTAATGTTCATAACAGTCAAGTTAGGCAGATTAAGGTTTAACAGTTCTGACTTTTCTAGGTTCAATTTGAACCCTGACACGCCATGAAAACACTCCAAAGCAATCATACCACCCTTCAGTGAAACCTCAGGGTTGGTCAGTGTGAAAAGGATGTCGTCTGCAAATAACGAAAGTTTAAAATGCAGATGCTCAAGCTGCACTCCAGTAATAGTTCCCATCCGTCGAACCATCAGTGCAAAAGGTTCTAGAAAGAGTGCAAAAAGCATGGGCGAAAGGGGGCAGCCCTGGCGTGTACCCCGTTGTATATCAAGCAGCGGGCCATATCTCCCATTAACTTTCACTCTAGCCTGCGGTCGCTCATATAGTTTATGAATCCAATTTTGGAAAGACGCAACAAAGTGCATTTTATCAAGTACCCGAAACAAAAAAGGCCAGTGCACAAGGTCAAAAGCCTTCTCTGCGTCAGTGGCGAGGACTGCTGCAGGTATCTGTCGATGGTGGACCCAATCTATCAAATCTATGACCTTCCTGATGTTATCGCTGGCCATGCGAGAGGGTATGAAACCTAACTGATCATTATGCACTAACCATTCTGCCAAGATAGGTGCTAAAATCTTAAGATCTAGATTGATGAGCGAGATTGGACGATATGACCCACAGTGAATTGGATCCCTGCCCGGTTTAGCCAAGATTGTAATACCTGCTACATTGGCGTGGTTAACCAATGAGTACGTGCCCCTGAGAGAGTTAAGCATCTCGGTAAGCGGTTCTGCTACTACATGAGACAACTTTTTATAGTAGCAGCTGGTCAGACCATCCAATCCCGGATCTTACCCGGTTTCACGGCTTTAATCGCTTGTTGCACCTCAGATAATAGAATAGGGCCGTCTAAGTAAGCTTGTTGTTCTGCCATAATAGTCTGCAAGGGTTAGTCCCTGAAATAGTTATCTATCTCGCTTCCTACAATGTCCTCCTCTCTACTATATAATTGACCTTAGAATTCGGTAAAGCATTTTCTAATCCCCTCAGAAGAAGTAATGAGGCTTCCCTCACTATCTTTTATTTTAGTAATATTATTTTGAGCAAAAACCGCTTTTAAACGACTGGCAAGCAAATGACCAGCCTTGTTACCCCCTTCATAATACTATTGCTTAGTTAATTCCAATTGAAAAGCGAGTGCGTCATCATCCAATGCCTTAATTGCATCCCTAACTCTATTTATTTTCTGTAAGAGCGTAGGGTCTTAGGTCTGCATGTGTTGCACTATAAACTGAGAAAGTTCCGCTGTGAGTATTTTCCTTCATCGCTCCTTCTCCTGTTTGCAAAAGGAATCACTCGAGATAAGGATATCCCGAGCAACTGCCTTGGATCATTCTCATATGGTCGAGGGAGGGGTTGAATCATTAGCGTGATTTTGTACCCAGGGATTGGACAAATCCGGAGTCTTTAAGAAGTCCTTCGTTTAACCGCCAGAACCTTTGGCCCTGATCTTGTGTTTTAAGATGCAATTGAATCCAGACGGGGAGTGATCGGACCACCCAATGGGTTCAATTCCAGCAACGGTCACCGGATTTTGAGTTTGTCAGTCTATTAAAAAGTAGTCCAGCCTAGAATATAATTGGGGGGCATGGGAGAAATAAGTATAACTTCTAGAATGTGGATTCTGTTGCCTCCATATGTCCCCTAGTTGCCATTGCGAGATCAGGATGGAAAGTCTTTTCCGGACTAGTCTCGGGGTGTTTGAGGTCTGTGTGGAGTTATCCATGGTAGGGCTATTAGTTACATTAAAATCCCCTCCTATGATTAAGGATCCTTCAGCATGTTTAAGCAACACTTCATCTAGAGTATTAAAAAATACATCTTGTCCTACATTGGGTGCGTATAGGCTGACTAATGTAGCTATCATTTTCCCTACTCTGATTTTTAGTAACACATATCGCCCTAGTGGGTCCCGTACTAGCTCCAGAGCCTCATGAACAAAATCATTAGCAATCAAAATACCTACCCCCGCATATTTAGAATTCTTTGTGCTAGCAACAAGATACATGTACGGGTAGTGGTGGAGCGAGAGGACCCTTTCATGCCTCTTCCATAGATGTGTCTCTTGTAACATGACTATAGATATATTATGGATTTGAAGCTCCTGCTTTAATAAAAATCTTTTGCGGTAGTGGTTAAGGCCCTTCACACTGAGAGACATGATACGCTCTCCTACATGCAGGCCTTTACCAATTGAGCTTATCCTGGACAGCTAACTGAGCAAAAAATACAATAATAATTAAGAGCAGCCCTGAGGAGGATAACCCAAAAGTACCCACATCTTTGGAATCACCCCTTCGAAACTCCTGGGTGATAAAGCTCCCCTCTTGGGAGTCACTCCCGACCAGCATGGAACACCCCCCCACCCCCCGCCCGAGACTTGTAAAACTGATGAAACTCAAAAATTATAACATTCAAACTTGAACATGCTTACGGCTCAAGCAACTATAGCTACAGTCCCCATGTTAGAATGTAACTTTTATGCTCCTTCAAATTGTCTTGTTGTATGGTTGGTTATAGTTCTGCTTCGTTTGATGTAAACCGAGTTGATTTGATCTGTATCAGGAAAGTTGGTATATAAAAGCCTTAAATAAATAAATAAATAAATAAATATGTTTCCTGAGAAGACGTTCTGTAGAGGAACTAAAGATTTGGAGTGTCATTTCCAGGATCGCTGCTAGAAAATGCAGTCAGTGGATGTGCCAACGGTGTCACAAAGTTTTTGCAAGAAGCAGGTGATGATCATCCCTGGTCTGACAATGCCAAGCAGGAATCCTCAGAGTGGCGGCGCAGCTGACTCCCTCCTTTTCCCAATCTCCGCCATTTTGGAGGATCGACCAGCTTCATATTCTTAACGGTTTTCTTCGGTGCTGTGATGTTTGGTTGGAGAACTGCTTTATTAAGTGCTCCTACAGCCTCTGCCAGGGTTTTGACATGGTAGACAACCCCGTTTACCATGAATTGAAGTCCAAACGGAAATGTCCAGCAATACCGTATATTTTCTGCACGAAGGTAGGCAGTTATTTCTTTCAGTTCAAATCTTTTACGGAGTGTGGTGGGGGCCAAATCTTGGTAAATATGCAATGTGTGACCTTCCCACATCCAGGAATTTTTCTTGCGGGCGGTATCTATTATCATGTTTTTTTGGAGAAAGCTGTGGCAGCAGATGATAATATCCCTAGGCTTAGAGTCTGTCCGTGGGCCAAGGGCCCTGTGAGCCCTTTCAATCTTGATGGTCTCAGAGGGCTGCTCCTCAGTTGCATCTCTCTGCTCATGACGGGATTGAAGAATGGCTTGGCAAATTAATCCTGCCACTTCCAAAGCATTGTTGTATTCTGGGGCCTCAGGGACTCCCTGAATCCTGATGTTGCACCTCTGAGAGCGGTTCTCCAAATCTTCAAGCTTTTCCTGAATATTTACTAAGTCACAATCCAAAGTGTCTTGCTGGGCTGCCACTTTATTTAAAGCTGTACCGTGTGCATCAGCTCTACCCTCAAGTTCATCTATTCTATTGCCCAGGCTTGTTATGTCATCATGGATGTCCGACATAGAAGCTAAAAGTTCCTGCTTGTATGCTTTTAATTTGGCCCTGAATTCAATAAACCAGCCACAGATATCGTTTTTAAGCTGGGTAGAGGCCTCCGCCCATTCAGGGCTTCCCCCAATGGTGAGCTCAGCTCCCTGCTGTAGCAGCTCTCCCCCGGTGTCCACGGCCTGCTCGGGCCCTGCCTTGTAGTCACTTCCTAGCTCATGCGGCAGTTTGCTGAACTGAAACTGCTTCAGATCCAGCGTTTTCCTCCTTGCTGCCATAGCTAAAGGTGCCTGGACGCGGTTTACAGCAGAATCGCTGGTTTTTAAACAAAATCGCTTACTTTTGAGGGTGTATCGCTATGAAAAATGTCGTCTCGGGAGCGGAGCATTTCCTCTATGTGGCCATCTTCCTTGCCGGCGAAAGAGCGCCCCCGCCATTCCCAATTTTACCTAGTTCGTCCCCAGTTCACCCAGTTAAGAGATAGGTCCTCCAACCCCACCTGGTTTGATAGCCTTCACTCCCCCTAGTTAGTCCCGACCTTTAAAACCCCATAGATCTGCCTGGTTTTCTTTAAATTTTAACTTACATGCATGGCATCCATAGCAGAATTAAAGTTACGCCTTGGTGCGTGCCAATATTTGCGCGCAATCTTTGGTTAATGCTTCAAACAGTCCATGCCCCACTCAGACCACACCCGCGCCCTGCCCCTTTTTTGAAAACTTTCGAGAAGCGTGGGCTGCGGGAGATATGCATGTATCTTGGCAGCTTTTAAAATCTGCTCAGTGTGTGCGAGCCTGACTTCTTTGCACATCCCTTAATTAATGCATGCCTTTTTTTTTTTTTTAAATTCACCTATCTCTTACAAAATAGCAATTACCACATGTACTTCTGAACCCCACCCTGGAATGCCACAAGACTGCCCCTAGAATATGCATGTTCTCTCAACATTTATAAAATAGCTTATGCACATGTACATGCTATATGCTATTTTTAAACATGTAAACCTTTGAAAATTCACTCCAAAATCTATTAATGTGTACAACAGTGATTTAACACATGCTACTGGTTTTGAAGATGCCATAAACAAGTCAGAAGAGACAACTAAATGCCCCATTCCTCCAAAACAATATAAACCATCACTGCTGACTATGCTAACTCTCCAGCTGCAAAATCTTTATGGCACCTGAATCCATTCTGTAGTTTGCTGAAATGGAGTTACAGACAGTCAGAGGGACATGGATAATCTACTAACTAGGCATGCCCTTTTTACTTTGAGACTGAGGTGCAGGAGATCCTGAATGAAGCACAGCAAAGTGGAACCACTCCAGAAAAGGGCTCATTGGAGTCAATGATGTTTGGAGTCGAAAAATGATGCAGTAAGATTATATCTCTGGTAGAGTTCTGACTGCCGTCAAAGTCAACTATTGTCCATGATGTTTGCCATAGCAACTGGAATTGTAGTATAATGTCTGAACTATTTTTTTTTTTGTGCAATCTGGGCAACCCCTGAAATTCTTGAGAGAAATTAATAAGCTGCTAAGTGACAGGAAACTAGCTCTCGTGGTTTAGTTAGTCTGTGTTGTTTCCCCCTATCCCTCCAGTTCTCTTTTTCCCTTTTATTTACAGCACCAGTAGCACAGAACCATTCTAAATAAGCCAGTTCTCATTTCAAACAAATAAAATACAGATTTTTATTTTCCTGGCCAAATGTATTTAACTTCCCACAGAACAATATAAACATGTGAAATTATTAAAATAGACTCTTACCTATTTGTGTGTCTCAATGTGAAAAAAATGCCTAATAAAAAAAGACTTGAACATCAGTATTGAATTCTCAATGTAAAATACTCTCAATGTATTTACATTTTCATGCACTAAATTGTGTCAGTTAATAGGAATAAGGTATTTATGGTAATTAGGCAGGTGATTGGCAGAATATCTCTTGTCAGTGACATGCTTAAGTTTACTCTGTGCATCTTTATAAAAGAGCACTTTCCTTTCCTTTGTCTGTGGTACAGTGTCCACACACCGAAGAGATAAAATGCATAGCCTCACCTGACTGTTTAAATTATGCGTATGGCCTCTTGGCCCTAGAAGGCAGGGTTTACAGTTTCAAAAGAACAGGCCCGGCTCAAGTAGGTATTTAGTGCCAAATATGCATGTATACCTTCACCCCAAAAAGGCATGCAAGCTAACACAACCCCCGAGGCAAGGCTAGCCTACACGCCAATACATCACATGGATTTTATTCAACTGTGTTTTTTTTTTAATCAAATTTATTAAAGTGTGTTTCCAGAGCAAGCCTGCATTCCATGTTGCAAAGGCTAAATTTCAGAGACATATCATAGGGCAGCCAATTTCCAAAGCCATTTATGCGAGGAAATACCAATTTACAAAGATTAAATCCTAGTCTTGAAAATTGTACACCCCCCCCCCCCCAGCTAAAACACAATGCACGTTCATTTAGCCGCATTTAGGGAAAGGTGGTTTCTGGGAATGTGTGTTGAGAGGGACTGGAAAATAATGTGTGCAGATTTCAAGTGTGCATGTTTTCTTTTCCAGAGAAATTTTAGCTGTTCTTATAGTAGATGCAAAAGTCTGCAGGTTCTTTGTAGCCATGGAGAGGTATGCACAATTGCACATAGTTTCCTTTTTGAAAATTAAGTGTAAGGTCTGTAGGCATGAAGTACCCATGGACTTTGCACCGAGCCAGGAAATTTGAAAATTCCCTCCATAATATCAGAAAAATCCAGAGGCGGCGTGAGTTCTAAGGAAAGGTTGCATTTTGCTGAAAGGGTGGAGTAGAGGAAACAAAAGAGTTGGATACCATGGGAGTCTCCTTGGTAACATAATCTTTAGTTTTACCAAACCCATTCTTTGCTCTCTCTCTGATTCGGGCAGAAATAAGAGGCAGATAGGGCGACATTAGTAGCATCAAGAAATGTGCTCAGCTTTGTTCCCCAATTCCATTTTACTCTCTTTCATGTATCTGTCCATAACTCCCACCCCCCACCCCCAAATGGTCTACTTATACAACACAAATATTCTCACAGGGCGGAGGGGTTTTCTCTGTGTGAATCCTCCGGCAGGGTCAGTGGGGCTGCCATCCTAGTGGCCGTCCTCTTTCCTCCGTCCCCAGGCTCCAGCACATCACCTCTATGGTGCGCCAGAGCTCCACCGCTCAGATCATATGGGAGGACTCCAACCTGAGTTCCCTGTGCAACTGCAGGTGGTGCTGCAACCTGGGCCACAAAGCCCAAAGCCTTAATCCTCTCAGATTTTATTTCTCAGTTTCCTTCTAGTTGCCGCAGTATTCTGTGGTGCTTCACTCGGAGCACTGAGGTCATTATTTTAATAGATTACACTGTAAAAGGTTATTTGTTGTAGAACGTCCTTTTTTAGGGCACTGGATAAATACTGACATAATAAATATAAGATTTAATGTATTTATGGGGGGTTTTAGTGTTTTATTCCAGTAATGAAAACATACAGCTAGACATTTATTCCTATCATAATTATACTATTCTAGGAATCTAACATGTAAATCACAGCTGTTGACCATGGGGTCCATTTGCTCAATTTTTTCTTGTCTTCTACAGATGAGCAGTAGAGCCCCTTCTCCTCATGAACAGTAATAGTTGCTAAAAGAAGATATTTGAAGATATCCAGAAAAATAAGCCACAAAGTGAAACCACTAGAGATGCTTCATTTATGCCCTGTAGTTCGCACAGTGACACCTGTTTACCCAAACATGTATGGCAGGTCTCAAACCCAAATGCATTCACTCCTGCTCTAGACAGGTGTGGTTCTGGCAGGAATGCAGCATGCCCCATAAACTCCCATTTTATAATCTGGGGCATGTAGCTATCATTAATAAAGCTCCAACTCCTCCTTACTGAAATCCCTCACTTTCAGGGGGTGATGTTCAAGAATTATTATGAGGTCAATATTCAAAAGTCATTTAAAGGGATAATTCACAAGTTATCCATCTAAGGGGGTCATTTTCCAAAGCGATCGCACGCGAAAAGTCTCTTCTCGCGTGCGATCGCTAAATGGGGGCAGCGTCAAGACCGGAACAGGAGGAGTTGGGGGCGGCACGGGGGCGGACGCCGCGAAGACATCACGGACAGCGAGAAGGAAAGAACCCTTTTCGCTGCCAATTTCGCGCCCAATAGCACCACCTTTCATGATGGTGCTTTTGGGTGCGGTGCGATCGCTGCCGGCTTTCGCAGCCCCCGCCCCCTTGTACCGCGCGATTCAAAGAGCCCGGCGGCATTAGAAAATCCAGGCCTAAATGGCTTATACGGCCATGCAGTCTGTTATCTGGCTAAATTATAATAGAATAACTACTTATCCGGCTATAATTTAGCCTTATAAAAAAGGGGCATTTCAGGGGCATTTTAGGGAGGGGCTGAGATATCAGGATAACGAAGGTGAATATCGGGTATATCCATCAAGTGGATAACTTTAGACCTGCTTCCAAGTTAAGTAGATATCTGGTTAAGTAATTGGAAGTATAAACTGCTATGTTTATGCTGCTTATCAGAAGCAGCACTAGAGCTGCTGGGAGCAGGTGAATAACACCCTCACTCCCTGCAGGGATCTGTTCTGGCCATTGGGGGAGGGGGCAGAAATAGAGGAGTCTGGGGTGGGGGAGGGGTGAGACAGTTTCTGGCGTGACCGGATGGGGGGAGGTGATCGCCGGGTGTACCCATGGCAACTTTTTTAATGAAACTGGGAAAGGTGGTGGTGGCAGCGGAGGGGGGCGGGGGGAGGATCATGTTTGTTTTGGTGTTGCTGGGCTCAGTAGGACAGTCTATTTTTTTTCTTTGTTGGGTGACATCACCTGAATATAATCCACTTTGATGTACACTTTGAAGTGCCAAAAAGTGGAATATAAAAATCTAAATTAAATAAAAATAAAAACATCCCTGACGGCTATTTAACCGGATATCTTTGAAGACATCTGGTTAAGTAGAAAGTTATCTGGCCACACAAGGCTATATTCAAACATAGCCATTTAGATTTTCAAATTATCTGGCTATATGTCTCCCATCTTCTTGTAATGCCCCTCATGTTATCTGAAAGTCTGGTGCTTTACTCCTGCCAGGACAGCATCACATGATCAAGCCTCCCTTTCAATGAACTACAGACACAAAGCCTCATTTTGCACATCTGAAACGATTTGCTCCTCAGATTAATCTTACTGCAAATTCCTGGTCAAGGATGATTTGGCCAGACCAATAAAAAAAAAATCTCTATATAATATTTGATAGAGTTTGCATATCTCTTTCACTAAAATCATGACAAAAGGAAAGTATTTATTACAGAGATAGCTGAGCCTCAGGGTAGAACCAATCATCTCTGATTTGACTGTTAACTGAGGCTCTTGAATTAAATATAGCTTTATTTTTATCTGTTTGCATGGAAGAGTTCCAGTGAAAATAAAAGTTTTAGAGACCAGGCCTTTACTATCATGTTCACTTGGTTAGAAAACTCCGATATTGTTTTCATAAGGCTCTTACATCTTCTGTAATTGAATTAGGTAAAAAATAAGGATACATGGCAATTGTATTTATTATTAATACCAGACATGAGAGGCACAGAAAGTTAATGTTAAAGGTAAGTGCCTTGGAGGTAGCCTGAAGTTCAAAACAGAATATTATTATGTTCCTTACTTTCACTAACTCCTATACTGTTTACATTAAAGTCATTTACTGTATAATGTATTTTTAGAGCACAAATTATTTTGTATTCTTAAACATGCAGTTTCTAAAACACAGCTATATTTTTAATTTTCTGTTTATTTAGATTTTCAAGATAACTACAAGAGTTACTTGCTACAGAAATTAAGAATTCACTCAAAAAATAAAATATGGTCAATGGAAAAAAAAAAAAAGCAAAGGGAAAAAACCTACTGTATCGTTAACAGGGCCACAATAAAGGGGGAACTGAAGAAGAAAACTCAGTGTGTGTAGTATCTAGAGAGGAAAATTGTAAAAAAAAAAATTGGAATGAAAGTGAGATCAAACAACCAAAATGGCAAGAATAACCCTCCCCCATTTGCACTCCCAAACTCAGGACATATTCAACTTTTAGAATCTAAGAAAAACCTCAATTGTGAGGACTCAAAACCCCCCCCCCATATTTTACCTCAAACAATCTCAAAATACATTTACAAAGAAAACAAATTATAAATTAGATGCCAAGAGTTAAAACTTCATGGCGCAACATCAGAAATGTTTTCCTGCATAGATCTTGAGATATCAAGAAATAGCCAAACCCTTTGGCCAAAAATGAAAACTTGTCTATTGAGAAAAAAAAGTCTCATGATAAATTCACGGTCCTATAAGAACACAAAGGTGACAAAAAGTGTCCCTCTTCAAAAATGTCTTCCTGCTCAGCTGACTTTTCCAAAAGACTTGATGGACAGCTGATAGTTGATCATCTCCCAGAGGGACTTCCAGTCTCTCATCTCATCATCCCATGAGCCTTTCTAATGGGTGGCAAGGCTTCAGTTGACACAAAGCATAAGAACATAAGAACATAAGAAAATGCCATACTGGGTCAGACCAAGGGTCCATCAAGCCCAGCATCCTGTTTCCAACAGTGGCCAATCCAGGCCACAAGAACCTGGCAGGTACCCAAAAACTAAGTCTATTCCATGTTACCATTGCTAATGGCAGTGGCTATTCTCTAAGTGAACTTAATAGCAGGTAATGGACTTCTCTTCCAAGAACTTATCCAATCCTTTTTTAAACACAGCTATACTAACTGCACTAACCACATCCTCTGGCAACAAATTCCAGAGTTTAATTGTGCGTTGAGTAAAAAAAGAACTTTCTCCAATTAGTTTTAAATGTGCCCCATGCTAACTTCATGGAGTGCCCCCTAGTCTTTCTACTATCCGAAAGAGTAAATAACCGATTCACATCTACCCGTTCTAGACCTCTCATGATTTTAAACATCTCTATCATATCCCCCCTCAGCCGTCTCTTCTCCAGGCTGAAAAGTCCTAACCTCTTTAGTCTTTCCTCATAGGGGAGCTGTTCCATTCCCCTTATCATTTTGGTAGCCCTTCTCTGTACCTTCTCCATTGCAATTATATCTTTTTTGAGATGCGGTGACCAGAATTGTACACAGTATTCAAGGTGCGGTCTCACCATGGAGCGATACAGAGGCATTATGACATTTTCCGTTTTATTCACCATTCCCTTTCTAATAATTTCCAACATTCTGTTTGCTTTTTTGACTGCCGCAGCACACTGAACTGACGATTTCAATGTGTTATCCACTATGACGCCTAGATCTTTCTTGGGTTGTAGCACCTAATATGGAACCCAACATTGTGTAATTATAGCATGGGTTATTTTTTCCTATATGCATCACCTTGCACTTATCCACATTAAATTTCATCTGCCATTTGGATGCCCAATTTTCCAGTCTCACAAGGTCTTCCTGCAATTTATCACAATCTGCCTGTGATTTAACTACTCTGATCCATAAGATATTTCTTAAATAACTCCAAGGGTGAGCCAGTATAAAGTTTAGGAAAATTTAAGGCCCAGATATTCAGATGTCTTGATTCGTTCTCCAAATTTTCTACCATCTGAGCCTGAACCAAACTGTCTTGTACTAGCCCAGACTGAACATAGGATACCTGTTTTAGCTACTGTTCCAAGGACTCATTTTTTTCTCTTTAAAAGGAGAGGGAAGACTCAAACTTCATCTGCATATAAATATCTGAGGTTAAAGTCTCTAAAGAAGAAACTGCCTGCTCTAATGATGTTAGGATAGACCAAACTGAACCCAGAGGCTTCATCAAGGAGGGCCTGCCAGACAAACCAGCAAGCACTGCAGAGATGGAACCTGTAGAAGTCTTGCTTACCTCTCCAGGAGCCATTTGTATTGTAGCTGTTAAAGCAGCATTGATCTTCTCCCCGGCACTAGCTCCGGCTCTCAATGCTACTCCAACTTCATCCTGTAGAGCTTCCAGTTTCAAGCTGCTTCCACCATTCTCCAAACTGCAGTTCCCAGATCTCATGCAATTGACCAGCAGACCCTCCTCAGATGCCACTGCTCTCTGCATGCTCCAGCATCTCCTGCAGCAGCAGGCTCACCCTGTCATCCAACACATGATATGGAGGGAGAGGAACTACTAGTGCATCTGGGCTAAGAGAAACCTCCTCTTCCTGCAGCAGGGTCACCCACTCATCAACTCTCATCAGCATGGTTGTCACATAACACCTTAGCGCCACCTCTAAAAGCCACTCACCGTTATAGTTGGTGCAAGCGAAGCAGCTCCTCAGGCATGTCCACACTCCACGCACTGAAAGAGCTATGAACAAATCTTTCAACCACAGGCAGAGACAGAACAAGCCCCTCTGCCTCCAGATTAAGGAGAGAGCAAGCAAATTACTGCCTCTTCTAGTTGCTCTCCAGGACTTCCCTTTGTGACTCAATAAGTCAACTATATAACTTAGAAGGAAAGGACCCTCCCTGTGAGGATAAGCCAGGCTAATACTCTCCACTAACTCTACTCCACTTATTTATTTATTTATTTGATTGTTTTTTTATACCAACATTCATTGGAGTATATCACATCGGTTTACATTATAACCGTGAGAACTAGTAGGACTGAGGAGTCTTACTTTGATACATTGTAACATTGCAAAACATAGATAACTTACAGCTCGATCCAGTAAAGTGTGCTCCGTCGGAGCGCACTGTCACCCTGCTCTGGACGCGTGTTTTCCCTTACCCCTTATTCAGTAAGGGGAGGAAAACACGCGGCCCACCCGCGGCACCTAATAGCGCCCTCAACATGCAAATGCATGTTGATGGCCCTATTAGGTATTCCTGAGCGATCCAGTAAGTAAAATGTGCAGCCAAGCCGCACATTTTACTCTAAGAAATTAGCGCCGCCCAAAGGTCGGCGCTAATTTCTTCCGGCGCCAGGGAAGTGCACAGAAAAGCAGTAAAAACTGCTTTTCTGTGCACCCTCCGACTTAATATCATAGCGATATTAAGTTGGAGGTCCCCAAAAGTAAAAAAAAAGTAAAAAAAAAAAAAAAAAAATTTTGAATTCGGCCCGCGGCTGTCGGGCCGAAAACCGGACGCTCAATTTTGCCGGCGTCCGGTTTCCGAGCCCGTGGCTGTCAGCGGGCTCGAGAACCGACGCCGGCAAAATTGAGCGTCGGCTGTCAAACCCGCTGACAGCCGCCGCTCCAGGCCAAAAGGAGGCGCTAGGGACGCGCTAGTGTCCCTAGCGCCTCTTTTTCCTCGTTTGCACCGCGTCGCCTAATTTAAATACTGGATCGCGCGCACCGGCGAGGGGCCGGTGCGCGCGCCAGGAGAGCGGGCGTTAGTCCGCTCTCCCACGGACTTTACTGGATCGAGCTGTTAGTAACTTAATGAGCTAGGGAATATAAGGATTGTAACTGTGAAAACTAGTAGGACTAAGGAGTTTTACTTTCGATACATGCAACCGGCGCAAACAAAAGTAGCCGCGCATTTCTTTTAAAATCCAGGGTTGGCGCACGCAAGGCTGCGCAAAATCGGCAGCCTGCATGCGCCAAGCCGCGCAGCCTGCCTCCGTTCCCTCCGAGGCCGCTCCAAAATCGAAGCGGCCTCGGAGGGAACTTTTTTTGTCCCCCCCCCACCTTTCCCTCCCTTCCCCTATCTAACCCACCCCCCAGCCCTAACTAAATCCCCCTCCCCTACCTTATTTTGTTGAGTTACGCCTGCCTCTGGCAGGCGTAACTTGCGTGCGTGACCGGCTCCCTGCCCCGGCACAGGCCGCTGTGCTGGAGCACTTGGCCCCGCCCCCGGACCGCCGTCACGCCTCTGGACACGCCCCGAATGCCGCGCCACTCCCGACACGCCCCCAACACGCCCCCCCCCAAGCAAAGCCCGGGACTTACGCACGTCCCGGGGCTTTGTGTGCGCCGGCGGTCTATGCAAAATAGGCGCGCCAATTATATACTCTTATATATATTTATATTATAGTATAATATAATTATACACTTGCTCTACCTTCCACGGATTAAGACATTGCAAAAGGCTAGTGGGCTTTACATAGGCAAAAAAGTACAAAACGTTTGTAGGTGTGGTTGCCCAGATTTGAACTTGTATACCCTATATCCAAAGGTGTAGTTTCTTCCAACTTTTAGAAGAAAATAAATTCCACAGAAAAAAATTCAACAAACAATTAAACAAGAGTATGTATAGAGCGTGATTCTTTCAAGTAAAAGTCCCACTGTGCTTTTTGTTGGATCAATTTTTGCAATGGGTTTTTGTTTCTGTGCTTGATATGTCTGCAGCATCCCTGGTCTCCTATTCTTCTTGTTAGGCCAGTGGAAGCACCTGTTTCCCAGGAAGGACACAGAGATAAAATGAAGAACTTAAAGCATGGGCATCAAAATTATTCTGGATCATCCAAAATAACATTTTGGAATTTTTCTTATGAATTCTGAAAGCCATGGGAAGGAATCTGAATCCATTTTTTTTTTAATTAATACTTTTATTAACTTTCAATAGAACAAAACTATTACAATAGCAATAGGAATACAGAATACTTCCCCAAGTCCCCCCTCCCTCCCCAACCCCCCTCTATGTAGAGGAGCTCTAGTCGTTCTATTATAGAATCCCCCAGAATCAAAAATGAGTTCTTACTCACACATCCGGATAATCTCATACCCTATGTCTACTCCCACCCCAGTTGTCCAAGAACAGCGAAGCTCTTAATCTAACAACAGTTTACATTCGAGCAATATATTCCACAAACAATTTCCATGATGCACGAAAGGAGGCCAGTCTCCCGTGTTTAGCAGCTGTTAGGGAGGCCAGCCGATAATATAAATGTAATTTATCTATGACCTCCGGCATCTTCGGTACCTGATCAGTTTTCCACTTTACTGCAATCAATGTGCGAGCAGCTATAAAGGTATGAGAACAGAAGCGCTGCTGGGTTTTGTGAAGGGCATCTGGAAACACATGTAACAAGGCCATTTTGGCGGACACCTGAAGCGGCACATGAAACAGGTCACTCAGCCAGGCAAATAGACGTTCCCAAAAGGTTTGAATTCCTGGACAGGCCCACCAGATATGGAAATAAGTACCTCTACTTCCACATTTGCGCCAGCAGGAATCCGAAGCAGTCGGGTATATCCTATGGATTTTATCTGGGGTGATGTACCATCTATATATCATTTTATAACAATTTTCACGTAGGCCTGCGGAAATTGAGCATTTCCTCGCAAAATATAATATGGCCTCCCAAAATTGCGGGCTCAATTGCTCCCCCAAATCTGATGCCCACTGCCGCTCAAATGTCTTTGTTTCCTGGCTATCTGGAAAAAGGGCTTGATAGATTTTAGAAATGGGACCCTTCAGTCGGTCACTATATTGCACCAAGGACTCAAACAGCGAGCGACTGGGCCGTAACTCTTTTGTACGTTGTATAGACTGAATAAAGTGAACTACTTGAGCGTACGCCAAGAAATCTTTTGAACGAAAAGGGGAGATGTCCATGAGACCCTGCAAAGATAATATCGACCCTTGGGACATCAGTTGACCCACTGTGGTGATACCCGCATTCCTCCAAGCTTCCAACTGTGAAATATGTCTATTGCTTAAAAGCGAAGTTTGGTAGAAATAGTTATAGGCTCCGACTAATTGCCTGCTGCTTTGCTTCCAAATCTTCAGAGTGACCTGTAATGACCATGCTATGTCCTCAACTGTCCGCCAGGTGCCTCTGGGCTGCCAAAATATGGCTCGCAAGGCCATTGGACCTAAAATAGCCTGTTCAATCGTCACCCATTGTTTAATTTCCACATTGCGGTGAATGTCAAGTACAGCCCGCAATTGAGCTGCCCTATAGTACCATAAAAGATTAGGAACTCCCAATCCCCCCTGCGACTTTGGAAGGTATAAAACCTGACGCGCAATTCGGGGAGGGCGTCTGCGCCAAATAAAATCGAATATCCTTTTTTGCCAGCGGCGGAGCATAATCATAGAGATCTCCACTGGCAAGGCAGAAAACAAGTAAAGGAATTTGGGCAGGATTGTCATTTTAGTGATAGCTATTCTTCCTAGCCATGAGAAAGTGCACCTGTTCCACCGACTCATATCCAACGTTAAGTTATCTAGCAGTGGTGTATAATTTAAGTGATACAAATCAGTTAGCCTAGCTGATAAATGAACCCCCAGATACTTTATGTGGGATTTTGCCCATTTATATGGGAACGTACTACGAATGGTTTGCATTTCTACCGGACTCAAGGTCACGCCAAGTAGCTCAGACTTAGAAAAATTCACTTTAAGTCCTGCTACTTTGCCAAATTGTTGTAGCTCCCGTGTGATCCCCTCCAGAGATGGCATTGGATTAGTTAATGTTAAGAGGATATCGTCAGCAAACAAAGATGCCTTGTACTCTTCAGACCCCAATTTGACTCCGTGTATATCCCTAGCTTTTCTGATCCGAGTTACTAAGGGTTCAAGGTACAATGCAAATAGCAATGGGGAGAGAGGACATCCCTGTCTGGTACCCCTTCTAATAGGGAAGGCAGTACCATATCCACCATTCACCTTAACCCTGGCCGTGGGGTTGTCATATAACTGTTGTAACCATTGCAAAAAGGAAGGCCCAAAATCCATGTGTTTTAAAGTGGAAAAAAGAAAGGGCCAATGCACTAAGTCAAAGGCTTTTTCTGCATCTAGTGATAATAATACCGCAGGGGTCTGAGTTTTCCTAGCCCACCATATGAGATCACTGACCTTCCTGATATTATCTGCCGCCATGCGCTGTGGATAAATCCTACCTGATCGGTATGTACAAGCTGCGCAAGGAATCTATTGAGCCGCAGAGCAAGAACGCGTGCCAGGATTTTAAGATCCAAATTAATTAGCGATATGGGCCTATACGAGCCGCATTGGGCTGGATCTCGACCAGGTTTAGGGATAACAGTAATGCCAGCTGTATTGTTGTGGGGTCCAATGCCTAATCCCTCCCGGAGATTATTAAAATACTGGGCTAAAGGTTCTACCACCGTGGGTGCGCATTTTTTATAGTATA
Organism: Rhinatrema bivittatum; assembly: GCF_901001135.1. Classification (NCBI taxonomy): domain Eukaryota; kingdom Metazoa; phylum Chordata; class Amphibia; order Gymnophiona; family Rhinatrematidae; genus Rhinatrema; species Rhinatrema bivittatum. The sequence continues at coordinate 25,758,709 of NC_042618.1, read as the reverse complement.
CCCCTGACAGCCCATCTAGTCCGGGTGCTTTGCCCGATTTCAGGGATTTAATCACCAGCTCAATCTCAGTAGGCAGGATTGGTGCATCCAGGCTCTGTCGTTGCTCATGGGTCAGTCTTGGCAACTCTAACTTGTGCAAATATGCCGTTATATCAGGCAATTGTATGGAGCCCTCAGACTGATACAGGGTCTGAAAGAACTCTGTAAAAGTGTTACGTATTCCCGCCGAGGCGGTAAGGAGCTCTCCTGCCGAATTTTTGATTTTGGAAATTGTAGTTTGGGAGGTCCGCGCCCTAAGTTGACAAGCTAAAAAACGGCCTGCCTTGTTCCCCCCTCATAGTATTTTTGCCGTAGAGAATCCAAAGCATAGAGTATCTGCTTATTATCAAGTTGTGCTAGTTCATCTTTGAGGGCAAGTATCTTCTGATAGCAATGCTTAGAGTGAGTTTTCATATGGACTTGGGAAAGGGCTGAGATTTTGTCAAGTAAAGCTATACGCGCCCCTTGCTCCTGGCGTTTACATGCAGTAGCCCTAGCAATCAAAATCCCTCTGGCCACAGCTTTAGAGCACTCCCACGTAGTATTAGGGGAAACCTCCCCACCGGAATTCAAGTTAAAATATTCCTGCATTTGACCATTCAGCCCTTGAGCAAAATCTGTGTCCTGTAGAAGGGACTCGTTCAGCCTCCAGAATCGACTTCCCGAGTCTCCATCCACCAGGTCCACCTCCAATATTATGGGAGCATGATCAGACCAAGTGATGGCCTCTATAGCTGACCCCCCAACCTGGTTTCCCATTAGTTTATCAATCAAAAAATAGTCTATGCGGGAGTAGCTGTCGTGAGGTGCAGAATAAAAAGTGTATGATCTAGACCGGGGATATCGGCTCCGCCAGATGTCTACTAAATTCCAGTCTGAGATAAGATTTCGTAGTGCCTGTCTACTAGACCCTGCCGACTGAGAACGAGGTTTAGAGGTATCTATATCAGGCCTAATTGAGATATTAAGGTCACCTCCCAAGATAATTGGTCCATCCGCATGCATGGCCAGCGCTCTATGTAGTTCCTTCCAAAAGGGCCCTGAATCTCTGGTAGGAGCATAGACCGCCACCAGTGTGATTTTCTTCGATCCAATCTGGATATTTAAAATAAGATACCGCCCCTGCGGATCAGCAGCATGGGACAGGTGTTCAAATACCAAATGTTTTGAAATCAAAATCCCTGTTCCTGTAAATTTAGCTTCTGGTCCCCGTGCCGCTAAAAAAGAATGTGGGAATTCTCTAAACTGCAGCAGCCGCTCATGTTTGCGCTTCAGATGCGTTTCTTGAATGAATGCAATGTCTGCTTTTTGATGTAATAACTCGCTGCGAAGGAGAGATCGTTTTCTGGGAGTGTTTAAGCCTTTAACATTAAGCGAGATTAATCTAACCATTATCAATCAAAAGGGCAACCGTCCTTGTGGATGCACTTGGGGTGTCCTGTAGCAAGTCAAATGTACCTTGGGTTTTTTCTGGGTAATGTGAATGCATCATCACATCAAAGTTGTAGACAAAAATTAAACAGTATCTAGCAACTAGAAAGGGGTTAAACAGGCGTTTGAGCTCCTCTACCTCCCTCGCCTTCCCCAAAAAAGATTCGCTCACCGTTTCCTGCGAATCTAACCCCTGGGGGGGGGTACCTGATGTGCCTCACTGGCGGCACACACAACTCCATTCCCTCCCCTCCTCCTCCACCCCTACCGGCCCCCAACATACCCAAAGTTAACACAACACTTCCCTGTTATATAACTTAGCTACCAATACCCTATGAATAAAACTGTTGTCATCAGTAATGAACATCCTATTACAAGGAAACCTTTAAAATTTAAGCTAAACGTAAAATCCTTTCTGCAGTATAGACACTGACGTTCTGTGTTCCATCAGTGGACGAAGTCGAACTCCCTCAGCCCTTCTCCGGAACAAGATTCCTGGAACCCATGGGATGTCTACGCAGGCGTCCACGTCCCGGACCCTGCCGTCTCCACCGCAGGTCCGCGTCGGAAGGATTCAGAAGCACGGATCGGGAGGCTGTGGCAAAATCAAAGCGGATACTAGCCTGAGTAAAGCTTTCAGCCGCTTCAGCCAGGGTTTTAACCCTATACGAGATTCCTTGATGTTGGAAGACCAGCGCAAAGGGGAAAGCCCATCTGTAGCGAATCTCTTCGCGACGAAGTACCGTCGTCGCCTCTCTTAATAAGAATCTCTTTTGCAGTGTAGCGGGCGCCAAATCGTTATAGATTGTAATGTCCTGATTATTCCACTTCCATTGCGGGTGAGCTCGCGCCATTTTCACAATCTGCTCTTTTTGTTGAAAATGAAAAAACTTAATGATAATGTCCCTGGGTTGATTGTTTCGTTTGGGCCCCAGCGCTCTGTGCGCCCGTTCCAGATCCACCTTCAGAACACCTCCGGGATCCTCTACTGGAGTTCCGAAACTGGTCCAAAGATCTTGGCAGATAGTTATTGCCGTCTGCATACTGTCAGCATATTGTTCTTCTTCTGGAACTCCTCTAATGCGAATATTGGACCTCCGGGAGCGATTTTCAAGATCTTCTACTTTGTCGCCCAATGCTTCGAGTTCTGTGGCAAATTGTTTTGCTTGAGAGGACATAACCTCCATCTGCACGCCATGGCCGTCCGCTCTTCCGTCTAATTCGTCCACGCGAGAGCCCAAAGAGGCAATGTCTTCTTTCATATTTTCCATGCAAGCTAATATTTCGGCTTTGTGGTTTCGCATTTCCGACCGCAATTCAATAAACCAGCCTCGCATTTCGTCCCTCATAGGAAAATTGGAAGTAGAGTCTCCCGGGGGGATCCCCGGGGCCTCCGCGCTCCTTTCTGCCGCCTCCTCATCCTCATTGCCGAGGCCAAGAGATGTGGTCGGAGTCACTAGGCTTTCTGCCACTGGCTCTTCTGCTAATTTGCTGAAGGCAAATTGTTTTAAATCTGCTGCTTTCCTGCGGGCCGTCATCCCGCCCACTGATGACTTAAGGTTAGCTCTAAGTAGTATCGGTATACTGGTGAGGATGCTGAATAGGGATTTCACTTAAAAGCAATTCACTGGAAGTTGTTGAAAAGATAAAGTGCCTGGGGTCCAGCGGGAGTAGCCTAAACAACAATTTAATGAGGGGACATAATCAGCCCCATAGGCTGCTATAGCATAGCCGCTTCCATCCGCACCCCCCCTCACGGATCGCGTCTTAAAGACTCATGAGAAAACTGATCTTCCTTGCTTGATCCTCTGAATGGTCCGCTCCGTCATACACGACCTCTAATTGTTAAAGAAGGAGGTTATTGTGATTACAGCTTTGTATACTTGTGAGAGTGCCGCTTCCTGGGACTCCCCGGCCTTGGTAGGCTTAGGCACTGACAGATGTGTGTAGAAACTATCCACAGCTGTTGAGTTATGCGCTGGTGCCACGCCGTACCCCTCTGCCACTCGTTGATCAGACCGTGATATAATCCACGTGGTGGCTGTGGCTTGGGGGCGCCTGGACAGCCGGATACAAATCCTTTATCCTAAATTTTGTCCCAGGTTGGAGGGTTCTGCGCTACAGGAGCTTGCGCTGGTGTTGAAGTTGTTTTTGGAGGCCCCCTGCCAATCCTTGTTCCCGACTCCCCTCTCAAATAGTTACACCATAAACTGCTGTTAAAGAGAGGGTGCGGCCTGAGCTATAATCTCACTCCGCTTCTCTGACTGCGCTGACTAGCCCTGCGATTTGTGGGCTCACTGTGATACAGTCTGTGCAGGGAGATCTCCTTCCATCCACTGGGCAGCAGCCAAGTATAAATGACTAGTTTCCCTTTCCCTATGTCCACGCTGTGTAGCACGTTGCTAAAGTAGCTGCCGCTTACTGCAAACAACGCTAAAAACTTCGCTAAAAACTTCCCTGCCCTTATGGTGCCCCTGTTGCTATCCAAGCCCCGCAACTACTCCAGTGCAGGGTAGACTCCGCCACACCAGATCAGACTAGCCCGGTTGCGGAGGTTTAGGGATGTTAATTTTATCTTTCTTCTCTGGGCTCTGCTTGCTAACGGTTGGGAGCCCGGCAGACTCAATGAGGGAAGTTTCGGCGTTAGCTCCGGTTTTTAACTGTTGTGCACTGTTGTTGCAGCCCTAGGATTCCGCTCACCACTGTCCTCGTGCTGTTATGTGTTTAATTAGCTTGTCGGCAGCTGGTGGTTTATTACTAGCCCGGAGGGAGAGAGGGGGGAGGGGCACCGCACGCTCCCCCAGCGCCTAGCTTTCTAAAGTTCCCACTGAGTTACCAGAACTTAATGGCCATGGAAGTCGCGTTCGGTGAGGTCTATAAGGTACTCTCTATTTGTGTTCCCTCTTCGTGCTGCTTGTTTGTACTACGAAGGTTTCGCCTGTGCGTTTTCTGGCACTCCGTCTCCCGCCCGATGTTTTACTAAACAAAATGGTGGGCGCAGCAGCCGGCAGCCCCGTTTGTCTTCGCGGGCAATAAGTACCTTTTTCGCCTCTATTCCGGTTCGTTTTTAACAGCTTTCTTGCCCTCAGCACGCTGTCTCCAGAATTGCTGCAAGTCCCCCACTCAGGCGATGTTTTTGCGGGGTGGGTTTGCAAAAGAGATCTTGAGCTATACGGAGCTCCGGATTCAGGCTTCCATTTTGCCCTGAATCCATTTTTAAGCTGTTGCTTTATGGTGTACACCAAACTTCTAGTTTGGTCCCGTCTCTGTTTAATCTTTATTTCAACATATTTTTATGCTGCCTATACACAGATCTAGGTGGCTTACAGTTAGCACATACATAAAATGGCATAAATTAAGAAACTAATCAGAAATAACTACAAACCATCATTAGCAGACACTTTGTATCGTATCAAAAAGCACAAAAAATCAGAGGTGTAAATAAACCATGCTTAAGAAAGGATTGGTATCAGATATTAGTGTGTGCTAAATGGATGTAATCCACTGTCTCTCAACCCCATAATGGGTGAGAGACAGTGAATTACCACATAAAACAATAAAAATTAAACTATTAAAATAGCACACAAAACAGACTAAAACTGTAAAACAATGCATAAACAGCCAATTGCAGTTGTCTTCAGCCTTTCAGTTTTAGATCATCCCAAATCTAAAAATAGCCAGAGACATAGCAACTGAAAAGACCCTCTCCCCCGGACTCAGTCAGTCTCACTAAACGGACTGAGGGGATATTCAGCAGGCCCATCTGCATTAATGTTTGTCAGGTTGTAAACATGTAAACATGTAAACATGCAGCATCTGGTTAATCCAAGGTAAAGAAACCACTCTCAATAGCTTGTGTATTATTAAAGCCAGTTTGTACTTAATTCACTCTTCAACAGGTAACCACTGTAGTTCCTTCCGTTAAGAAGGAGACTGGCGCGCCGCTTTACAAAGCATTCTGATTCTTTACCATATTCAGTTCATATGCCCATAGCCTGAGAGCTAGCCAGCTTCGGCGCGAATCACAGCGCATTAATAATCAACTGTCTCCACAAATACCTTGCAGGAGACCGGTTACGTTGTTTTCATACCACTCCAATTCACAGTCTTTTAGAAAAATTCATCGGCACAAGAGAATTATTATATGCATATAAGATATCTCTTATACAGCCCCTGAGGCAGTCCCCGTGTGGGGGGTGAAACTCGGCCTGAGTTGAGCGTCTTTGTATTGGATTGACAAGTCTCCTAATAAAGTATCTTAACGGACATTTCTTGGCATCTATCGTTTGTGTTGCCCCCACGGCTTTTTTAGATCGCCTACCTCCTTGTTTTATCAACCCGTTCCTTCAGTACTGGTCAGATATGTTCTCTTCTGTCAACACCCGATTTCAAATGACCGAAGAGGAAATCACCCTTTGAATGGGGGTACTGTTGTGTCCGTTGGTTCCCGATGCCCTCTCTCTGCCCTCCTTACCTCTTTGGCGCCTCCCTCTTCGTCCGTGGAAAGATTGGCTGCTGCAGCGTCCTTCTGCCGAGGTCCTCCGGCGTCCCCGGATCGGCTAGATGCTAAAACCCGCCATATTTCCTGGAAGCCTAGGGGCGCGCGCGCGGCCCCGACTGAAGTACCGGCGATGGCGCGAACCTCGGGGGCATCACCTGAAGATGACGTCACCCACGACGGATATATAAGGTCTTAGAAATTGCTAACAGAGCGAGTTAGCAAGGAATGACTACGGACTCGCTTAGACTTTCCAAGCTACTCTGCCTTCTCTGAAGCTTTCCCTGGAACCATAACTCGCTCCTCGCTCCATAACTCGCTCCTCAAGGGCCTATACATTCCAGCTCTTGGGCTTCTAGGAGACATTGTGTGAGTGTTACCATCTGGTTCAGTACGTGAACTCTACATACCCTGCCTACCCACTATATTTCAGTTTCTCTACAGCTCAGCCTCCAGGGATCGCTGTTCCAGTATCTGAGGGACTACAGCCCAGCCGGGCACTCCAGCTCACTACTGCCACCTCTGGTGGTTCAGTATACTGTCTAATAAAAGAACTAGTGTGTGTCTGTCTCCAAACTCTGAGCCTGACTGGTGGTCCCTCTCGGGATCTTCCCCCGGGGATGTGGTCATCTGCCACCGGTCCAAGGATCCACCCACAACTCTCCTAAATAACAACAGATTGCTAATCCCAAGCAGACTGTTAACTCCGAACTGAACAGATTGCTAACTCCATGGATCCGGCACAACTGAATGCCTTACAGGCCATACCGGGCCTGGCCCAGAGCATTATGGAGCAGCAAGACGCCTTGGAGAAACTTACTGCAGCATTTCATCAGCTACACAAACAGAAGGTTCAAGGCACAGCCTCCAACCAAGAAGGTCAGTCACAGGAGGTAACTTTAAAGACTGCTGTACCACTGGTGGCTCCAATCCGCTTTTCCGGAGAAATCCAGAAGACCCGGGGCTTTTTGAACCAGTGCTGCATGCACTTTGCCTTACAGCCGTCTCTATTTCCTACAGCTCTTTCCAAGTCTACCTACATCCTTTCATACCTGGATGGTAGGGCCTTGTCTTGGGCATCTACCTTGTGGGAACGCAAGGACTCCATTTTGCAGGACATAGAAGGATTTATGGACTTATTTAAATCCGTTTTCAATGACCCTGCTCGAATGTCTGTAGCCAGTTTTACTTTAGTGGATTTGAAGCAAAGCAGCAGATCATTGACTGAATTCGTCATTGAGTTTAAAGCTCTTGCGGCAGAGCTACGCTGGGACCCCAGATGTCTCAAAACTCTCTTTTGCAGAGACCTGGATAACCGTTTGAAGGACGAGCTGGCCACTCGCCAAACACCTGACTCGCTGGACAAATTAATATCCTTGGCTACTCGGATTGATCTACGTCTCCGGGACAAGGTGAAGGAACTCCGGCCTAGGGTGTTACCCGGGTTGAAACAGGCCAGTGCTGCCTCTACACCTCGGATGTAGAGGTGTAGAGGCAGTAGTTCCTGCTGCCGATATAGATGAACCTTTGCAAATTGGTCATGGACACTTGACTTTCAAGGAGAGAAGATTTCGGAAGAAGCGCAGCCTTTGCATGTACTGTGGACAGCCCGGCCATGATGTCTTTACATGCTCCACTCGTCCAAAAGCACGGACGGGCCAAAGTCCTACAGGAGGACTATTCTTAGGCCTTACTGTGCCCTCTCTTACGCTCTCTCTCCCAGTCTCCTTGACCTATGGACCAGTTCAGACTCCTGCCCTGGTGGACTCGGGGGCAAGAGGCAACTTCATTCTCAGAAGTCTAGTGGAATATTTGAGGATCCCCCTCATCAAATTGAAAAACCCACTACGATTATCCTCCATTCATGGAGAGCCCTTACCGGGAGATGTGTCTTGCCAAACCGAATCAGTTACTCTCCGCACCGGAGCTCTTCATACGTAATCACTCTCTTTCTTCGTACTGGAAAAGGCTGTGCACCCTATCGTCTTGGGGTTACCCTGGTTGCAAGTACACCAGCCCCAATTTGACTGGACATCTCTGAATCTCTCCCACTGGGGTCCAGAATGTCATGGGAAATGCCTTAAGGAGATATCGCCTATTATTGGCATGCCTGCGACTCCAGCAGTACCGGGACTGCCGCTCCAGTACATCCCCTTCAGAGATATCTTCCCCAAAAAAGTAGTTGATATTCTTCCTCCACAGGAGCCCTATGACTGTGCCATACGACAGAAGTCTAAAACTGAGTCTCCGAAAGGACAGGTGCACTCTCTCTCAGCATTTGAGAATAAGGCAACATCGGAAGACATTGAAGAAAATCTCCAGAAGGACTTTATCCGACCATCTGAGTCACCAGCTGGTGCAGACACTTGTTTTGGGGGAAAGGAAGACAATACACTAACCAATGAATGTTCTTCAATATCTCCAGATGAAGATGATACTACTCCTAGTGAACTATCCTCTATATCTCAAGATTCATTTATCATCAGTACAGAAGACGAATTAGAACTCAAAATCACAGAGATTCTGGATGTTTGTAAAAGAGGCAAGACTTTTGAATACCTTCTAAAGTGGGAAGGTTTCGGCCCCGAAGTGATCTCTTGGGAGCCTCAGACCAATATACTGGACAAAAAGATGCTTCATCAGTTCCACCTCGCACATCCTTCAAAACCTAAGCCTGGTACCCGAAGAGGAAATCACCCTTTGAAGGGGGGTACTGTTGTGTCCGTTGGTTCCCGATGCCCTCTCTCTGCCCTCCTTACCTCTTTGGCACCTCCCTCTTCGTCTGCGGGAAGATTGGCTGCTGTGGCGTCCTTCTGCCAAAGTCCTCCAGCGTCCCCGGCCCGGCTAGATGCTACAACCCGCCATTTTTTCTGGAGGCCTAGGGGCGCGTGCGCGGCGCGGCCCCGACTGAAGTACCAGCGATGGCGCGAACCTCGGGGGCGTCCCCCGAAGATGACGTCACCCGCGACAGATATAAAAGGTCTTAGAAATTGCTAACAGAGTGAGTTAGCAAGGAATGACTACGGACTCGCTTCGACTTTCCAAGCTACTCTGCCTCCTCATTCTTAGTAAAGGGTTACTCTACCTAAGCTACTCTGCCTCCTCAGACTTACTAGGGGTACCCGCTCCTCGGGGGCCTCGCTCTCTCCTTTGTTTTTCAGGTGCAGTCTGGAACTGGTACTCGCTCCTCGAGAGCCCTCGTTCCCAGAATTACTCAGTACTCTCTTCTGCCTGGAAGTCATCACTGCCAACTACATCAGTGAGTTACCATCGCTCTCTCAGAGCTTTCCCTGGAACCAGGTACTCGCTTCTCGATGGCCTATACATTCCACCTCCTGGGCTTCTAGGAGACATTGTGTGAGTGTTACCATCTGGTTCAGTACATGAACTTTGCATACCCTGCCTACTCACTAGGGATGTGAATCATTTTTGAACGATTAAAATTATCGTCAGATAATTTTAAAATCGTCCAAAATCGTTAGAGTGCACGATACAATACAAATGCCCACGATTTATCGTCAGGGGCATTTGTATTGTATCGTTAAATAGGGCACACCAAAAAAGCCCCTAAACCCACCCTGACCCTTTAAATCGACCCGACCCATCGCTATTTTTTTTTTACGGAGGCACGCGCCGCAAAAAAACCCAAAAAACCCATCTGACCCTTTAAATTGACCCCCCCCTCCTGACCCGACCCATCGCTAATTATTTTTTTACGGAGGCCCGCGCCGCAAAAAAACCCATCCGACCCTTTAAATTGACCCCCCCTCCCGACCCCCCCAAAACCTTTTAAAGTTACCTGGTGGTCCAGGGGGTCCTCGGGGGGCCTCGGGGAGAGAGCCAGAGGGGCCTCGGGGAGAGGAGAGATCCAGGGGGGCCTCGGGGAAAGATTTCCCAGGCATCAGCTGTTCTAAAAAAAAAAAAAAATGGCGCCGATGCTCGTTTGCCCTTACCATGTGTCAGGGTATCCGTGCCATTGGCCGGCCCCTGTCACATGGTAGGAGCACTGGATGTCCGGCGCCATCTTTACTCATCAGCCCATGGGCTGATGGGCTGATGAGTAAAGATGGCGCCGGACATCCAGTGCTCCTACCATGTGACAGGGGCCGGCCAATGGCACGGATACCCTGTCACATGGTAAGAGCAAAGGGGCATCGGTGCCATTTTTTTTTTTTTTTAGAACAGGTGATGCCTGGGAAATCTTTCCCCGAGGCCCCCCTGGATCTCTCCTCGAGGTCTCCCGAGGCCCCCCTGGACCACCAGGTAACTTTAAAAGGTTTTGGGGGGGTCGGGAGGGGGGGTCGATTTAAAGGGTCGGATGGGTTTTTTTTTTTTTTTTGCGGCGTGGGCCTCTGTAAAAAAAAATAATAGCGATGGGTCGGTTCGGGAGGGGGGGGGGGGGGTCGATTTAAGGGGTCGGATGGTTTTTTTTGCGGCGCGGGCCTCCGTAAAAAAATAATTAGCGATGGGTCGGGTCGGGTCGGGAGGGGGGGGGGTTGATTTAAAGGGTCGGATGTGTTGGTTTTTTTTTTTTGCGGCGCGGGCCTCTGTAAAAAAATAATTAGCGATGGGTCAGGTCGGGAGGTCGATTTAAAGGGTCGGATGTGTTTTTTTTTTTTGCGGTGCGGGCCTCCTAAAAAAATGTGAATTGGAATCGGAAACGATTCCAATTCACATATCTTAACGATCAGATTCGAGCCCCCCCGCAGCCGAATCTGATCGTTAAGACGATCTGGCACACGATTCACATCTCTACTACTCACTATATTTCAGTTTCTCTACAGCTCAGCCTCCAGGGATCGCTGTTCCAGTATCTGAGAGACTACATCCCAGCCGGGCACTCCAGCTCACTACTGCCACCTCTGGTGGTTCAGTATAGTGTCTAATAAAAGAACTAGTGTGTGTCTGTCTCCAAACTCTGAGCCTGATCGGTGGTCCCTCTTGGGATCTTCCCCCGGGGGCGAGGTCATCTGCCACCGGTCCAAGGATCCACCCACAACTCTCCTAAATAACAACAGATTGCTAATCCCAAGCAGACTGTTTACTCCAAACTGAACAACTATAAAATATTTCATTTTTGGTTTTATTTGGTCTTAATTAAGGAACAATTTTTAACTTATGTTTTAATGTTTGTACTACTGGTGTTTTTGTTTGGATTGCATTTATTTAATGTGTTCTATTTATGAGTGTTTATTATACAAAGTTTTGATGATGTATATACATATTAATATAACCTGTGGGATTACTCAACCAAAAGGCTTCTACAATACTCATCTAAGAAATAAAATCAAGTAACAACTGTCTGAAATATATGTAATATAAGTATATTTTATAGTGATTTATGCCCTAGATCCCAATCTCAACCTGGTCCTTGGGTACTCCCTAGCCTGTCAGGTTTTCAGTATATCCACAACGAATATGCATGAGGTAAATTTTCATATAGTCCCTCCCTTGTATGCTAATATACTTCAAGCATATTTATTGTGAATATATTGAAAACCAGACTGGCTGGGAGTAGATGAGATAATGAAGGACATGGTTATGAATCACTTTTCTAGACTATGAATAGACATGTCATCTACACATATGCCCCCAACATTTACGGTAATATAATCTAAGATAAAATATTAAAAAAGACTGACATACTTATGGGAAAAGGCAGTGGGCCATTTCAATACTAGTCCCAGATCCGAAGCTGGAGAAAGTAGAACAATCTTGTTCTCCCAGATGCTCAGAGCAGGCTGGTCCTATGGCTTCCATCTCTGCACTTAGGCAGGCACAGAAGAAAATCATAGAATGGGTATGGCATTACAGCCCCATGTACAACCATAAGGGCAACCCTGCACTGTCATTTAAAAGGTCTTTGATCATGCTATAAAACTGATGCCAATGATGGGATCAAGTATTTTCATAAAGAGCTGCAAATATTAGAAGTCACTAGGTGTGATTAACTTCCTAGCCTCTTGGCCTGTAAAAGAATGATTATTTATTTATTTAAAAATATTTATATCCTGCTAGCTTTATGGTTCATGGCCGGTTACAAATTTATATAATAATTATAAAACACATACATATATAGAGAAGTCACCTTACAGCCCTGGGGAAGCACTAGGATATCTTTCCCAGAGTGGGGAAAACATGATAGTTTCTTGGGCTGTGGGCAGGATAACATGCAAGGCCAAACCAGGCTGAGGACACCCATCATAAAACTAAATTCCACAATAGTTTCTGCTCCAAACAAACAGGAAGTTTATTGTAAAGACGTTTTATCAGTCCAAAATAGTACAGCAAGGAAAACATTTTAAAAATTTCAAACAATGTTTTTCTTACATCAAATAATGACAGTTTGTTTGCTAATTCACACTTTGACCCATCTGGGCTTCTCTTATCTAGTCACCACTTCTTGTACTCACAGAACCTCCAGAACAGCTCTAGGAAGAGTCGCTCCATTTTTCTTTCAGCAGTGAAGTCCTCTGAGCCCCCACGATAAGTTCCAGCTAGGGAACAGTTGGTTTTCTGGTCTAACCAGTTCTCACCATAGTTGTTAAGACCTTCTCTGTATGCTTCTCTCTTCCTTATTTCCACACAATTTCTCTCTTGGATACCCTGGGATGTTGAGGAGATTATCTCACCCGAGCTCCTGCTTCTCACCGGCTGTATTCCCCGGGAGGGGGGGGTATCAGCTACATCTTCCTTTTTCTCAGACACTCTGGAGAAGCTCCAGACCCTTCTGCAACCAGGGTGTTTATATCCTATTCTAAACCATGCCCAAAAGGGGCTGAACTACCCTGTCAGTTCACAATGCAGAATGACACACCTGCTGTCCTAAAGTTAAACCTCCTTAACTGGACCTTCCTACCTCATATTGACACAACCCTTGCAGGTCATCTCTTAGGAAGAAAATCACTACCCCTCTTTGTATTAAAACTTACACACCTTTGTGGCACACAGGGGGCCATCGTGTTATGTCTAACTGGCTAACTTTAGGGCAGCCCTATGACCCAACCAGGGTTAGCCGCATAGGTTAAGCAGCTAACTCCGAATATCAGAGTTAGCGCCCAGAAATGCCTCCCAACCACCCCAGAATGCACCTGACTTATGTGGCTAGAATTTAGCTGGATACTGCGATAAATATCACCCGGTAGCCATTTAGAAGGATAACTTTTCAGTTATCTGTCTAAATGGCTTTTGAATAAATACCTCTACATTAGTGGTTTGTTGAGCTCAGCTTCTGCTCCTTGGGCCAGCCAGGGCTAGGGAAGAAGCAGTCACCGTTTCTGGGAGAATGGAGTCTCAACCCATTGCTCAGTGACACCTAGTAGCCAGATGCAGGGCACACACATACCGAGTTCTCGAAGGAGCCACAGTCTTAGGCCAAGGTCTGTTTTTGGTAATGACAGGGCTACAGGACTGTGGAGGTGGTGGTGGTAAGGAAGGATGATTTAAAAAAAAAAAAAATTGGGGAAAGATGCTGGTAGCTGCAAATGAAGATTTATAGCATCATAAATCCATATTGAATGAGCTGAAGCCAAAGGAGCAAGAGGAAACTGCCTGGCCTGGCCAACCTCCCCCAGCCCCAGGACAAATGTCAACCTAGGTGGTTGAGAGGGGGCATGTCCTCCTCTGGTGATGCAGGTGGCTGGTCCTCCATCAACGTGGCTGCGAGCAGGTTACTTCTGTTGCTGGCACAATGGTGGTGTAATGTCTTGCTAGCCCCCCCCCCCCAGCCTGGCACCCATTTCTTCTGATGACATTTCCCACTTCACCCCACCTGAAGAAAAATAAAACCCATTGCATTACAAACCTACAGAAACCCACAAGACGTGCTATCAGTGCCAAGTTTTAAATATCTGCTGAAAACTCTACTTATTTGCTTGGTAGTTTTCTGGGAAGTTGCAGCACAGTTTTATTTATTTGATCATTTAAAGGGCAGGGACAGAATGTTTTCTCCCTACAAGAATGCTTTGAAGCATAGTAGCAATAGGGCTTACAAAAACCAGCTACCCATGCTCTAAATCAAAGTGTGTGGCAGGTGCCTGAATTTACAGCTAATTAAAATAAAGTAGAGATGCCTTTCCAATAAAAGAGATTAGTTTAATTATGGAGAATCCGTGATGAACAATAGTTCTGAAGAGAAAAGCCTGACTCCATTCTGAGGAGTAATGTCTGGTCTACCATGATTTAAACAGATTATTCTGACCTGGGGAAAGCTTGTACATCAATCAACCAGCACTAATCTACTAGTAAACATATACTGTAAAAACCAAAACCACCTCTCAGATCCTCTTAACCTTAATTAAAAACCTATGATAGATTTTTAAACTTCCAGATAAGATGAATTGTCTGTTGTGATCCCTGCTTGTATCAGCATTTGATGTGGTCTCTTTATCTGAGCCATATCTGTTCCCATATGCATGAGAGAATGCTGGTTTTAGATGATCCAGACATTTTTCAGAATCTTCATAGATGGGATATTTTTTGTTGTTTCACCGGTCTCAATAAAATGGTTTAAGCGCTCTCAGCACAGGTGGCCAATCAAATCCGATTTTTAAGACACCCGGCATTAATCTGTTCAGATGCATTCCAAAACTAACGGCAGCTATAGACTGAGTTCATATCCACTCACCCTTTCTAGCTTACGTTGCATTATTAGTGCAAGTTTCCGTTTTCTTTCTTTACATTTTATATACTGGCTTGTCATAAATTTGTTAGTTAAAACCACTTGGATCCACTGGATTGTTTTTGTGGAAATGTGGCAAGGCACTAATTTCAAGATCTTCTCCTGCTCACTAAGATTTAATTTTGTCCTTAAAGCATGCATGTTCTTAAACTATTAGGATATAAAATTCCAAGCTACTTAAAAGGAACTGTATGTTTGAGAGTGGTTAATACTTTTGAGAAGTAGTGAAAGAGCAATGCAAACCTAAAAACTCAAAATTTCCTAAGGAGCCCAGGCATCAATACTGTGAAATCCCTCGGCAAGTGTCAGTCAAATAAAAAGTTTTGAAAATTCCTCCATTAGATTAGGTAAGGTGGTGATGACTGGTTCACATGTGCTTCTTTCAGATGTCTGTTTTGTATAGTGGTGTAGGTGTCTGGCTCTGAGATCACATAATGGAATAAGAGCACATTCTGGTATTTTCAGGTAGTGTACATTTTCACCAATACCCCCCCCCCCCCCCCTCCAAGTGCTTTTTGCAAGTAACACTGAAATCTTGTACACATGGAACACTCCAGCCCTTCAGCAGATTAGCAGAGAAACTACCCATTTTATTATCTCCAACAAAAGGCCATCCAGTGAAATAGCTCACCCCCTGATAATGCATGCCTTTTGTCTCGCCTCCGTTCAGCCTCATTGATTAAGATAAATTCTACTGAGTGACTGTTATCCCAGAGCTACCTATCTACAGGAAGAAAAGCTATGAGCTTTCTTATTTACATGTTATCGAAGAGAATAACAGCATTCTGAATCCTGCTAAATTGATTTTGCAGTAATTAGGTGTGACAAAAAATTACAGTCAGCATGCAAGTCAGCATGACATGAAATATCATGGAGCAAACCTATTTATAACAGAACTCAGAACAGAGATTGTAAGTAAATTTTCCAATTTCATCTGGCCTTCACAAAACCAAATTAGATCTTCATAGTCTCATAAATACATATCATGAGACCAATATTCAAAGAAGTTTATCTAGATAACTTTTGAGTTATCAGGATGAACCTCAAGATTTGAATATTGGGCCCCTTTGAATGGATACATTTTATCTGCAAATGACTTAGCAAGACAGAATTTATCTGGATAAATGAAGGTGTTCCAGGACAGAGTTCAGAGTCAGCCGAACAACTTATTTGGCAAAGTCTGGACGTGCCTCTGAGCTGAGTTAGAATTATCAGGGAACATGTTGCCCGATAACTTTAGTCAACTATATTCAAAGAGTAAAGCTGGTTAAGAAGCAATGATCCCAAACATCCTCCCCCCGAAAAAACTAGCAGGCCTCCTGGCCTAATCCCTGCTCTTCTCCCCCTCCCCCACCTACCCCGCCATCCAAGTGACACTAATATCGGGACTTGTGCTCAATTCTCCCCCAAAGATAGCCAAAAGGTTTATGGCCTATCACAAACAGCCGACCCCCACCCTGTAGCGTCTCCATATAACCTTTCCTCTGAGGATCCTCCTTATCCGCCCTCCCCACTGCCACCCCAACTCTAACATTTCTGCTCCACCCGGGCCGCTTTGTTCACGGCACACTCATGCCACTCCCTGGAGCATCCAGAATTGCTTTGACAGGGAAAGGGGGTGGGAGGCTGAAAAGGACCCGGAGGTAGGTTTATTTGGAAAAACTGTAGGGTGGGAGAGGGGTTCAGCCATGGACCCGATAGACCAGAGTTGTCCAACGTATGGCCTGCGGGCCAGAATGTGGCTCGCCAAGCCTTTGTATCCGGCCCGCAGATTGGGTGCAAGGGAGGGGTGTGAGGACTATTGGGGAGAGGATCAGGTGCGAGGGAGGGGTGCAGGCACTAACGGGGAGAGGATCAGGTACGAGGGAAAATTCCCTTCCATATCTAGCAGCCGTTAAACAGCAGTTCCCAAATGGTGAGCAGCAGAGGAATAGGGTAAAATGCAAGTCTGACGTTCAGAATCATCTACTGTACGTGGAAGGAACAGGTAATCCCAATGAGAGTATTTTGCACGAAGGTAAGCCTTCCTAATACACGACCGAGGATAGCCTCTTGCAGCAAAACGTTCATTTAATATTTTGGACTGCATTTCAAAGTCTGCTGCTGATGTGCATAGACGTCTCAAACGAATGTACTGACTTACCGGCAAGTTTCTCTTTAAATTCCTTGGGTGAGCACTAGTGTAGTGAAGGTAAGTATTCGAACAAACAGGTTTACGGTATAATGAAGTAACAAATTTCCTATCGATCAAAGTAATATGAATATCCAAAAATGTAATTCGTTGGTAGGGTCAGCAGTCCAAAATATTAAATGAACGTTTTGCTGCAAGAGGCTATCCTCGGTCGTGTATTAGGAAGGCTTACCTTCGTGCAAAATACTCTCATCGGGATTACCTGTTCCTTCCAAGTACAGTAGATGATTCTGAACGTCAGACTTGCATTTTACCCTATTCCTCTGCTGCTCCAAAAATTCGAGAGTCAATTTTGAAATATTGGCATGTATTACAAGCACATGAGATTTTCAATTTACCACCACGTATCACTTTCTCTCGTGCTGCAAATTTGAGAAATCTGTTAGTAAAATCTGACAGTTCTATGACGTCAGTTCCACCTAGTCATACCTCTGGATCACATCACCCATGCCACACTTGTTCTGTATGTCAATCATCGATGTCTATTCAAGATCAATTACTGCTACCTTCAGGATATAAAATATTTTTAAAACATGACACTACTTGCGATTCTTCGATGGTGGTCTATTTGATCCAATGTCCGTGTTCATTACTCTATGTTGGGAAAACTAAGCGTCTTTTAAAGACCAGAATGATAGAACACCGTTCTAACATCAAAAACAATTGAGAAGACGAACCGCTGGTATTGCACTGCCAAGAACATAAACATACTTTTGCTGATCTACATTTCTGTGCTATAGATCATATATTACCACATTGGCGCGGGGGAGATCGACATCGCCTTTTACTGCAAGCTGAACAGCGCTGGATATATAGACTCAACACTGTGTTTCCAATGGGGTTAAATAATGAATTAGAACTGCATGCTTTTCTGGGGTGATTATGCTCTTTAAATGATTTTTCATTATTCAATTCATGATATCTCAACCACACTTGACCTAGGTCACTGACGTCAGAATTCAGGTGAATTTAAAGAGTCCTGAACCTCGGTTTCAGTTCCTCCAAACCCCTTTTGACAAGATGGCTGAGACGTGAAGTCCATTTTGAACGGTAGCCTTGCTTCTACTAAGATAAGTACTATTTTTTCCTCTTTCGATATATAAATTAATTATTATATGGTTATTGTAGGTAACTGCCTCTTGGTACAACATCTTTTGATGTGCCCCTGACGAAGCTTAGCAAGCAAAACACCGGCCCGTGTAGGGCAATAAGAATGAGCTGCCCGATAAGAGTCTGATATACTTTGAATTCCATGGAGGACAATTTTAATTAAAAAGAAAAAAGTTCTATAAAAATAATTTTTGTAGTATTCAAGCATTAAAAACCGATGAAGGTGGATGATTGAGTAGACCGGTTAGTGTCTGCTATAAAGACATATAACGTCAGGCTTGCTGACACCTTCTTAGGCTAATATTTACAATATTGCGATTTCCACAATTTTTGTTACTAGATTATTTCTGTGGTTATCTACTGACTCCCAGTTTGTTTGTTGTGCCAGACTTCAATTACCCCAATATAGACTGGGTAAATGTATCATCGGGTCACGCTAGAGAGATAACGTTCCTGGATGGAATAAATGATAGCTTTATGGAGCAATTGGTTCAGGAACCGACGAGAGAGGGAGCAATTTTAGATCTAATTCTCAGTGGAGCACAGGACTTGGTGAGAGAGGTAACGGTGGTGGGGCCGCTTGGCAATAGTGATCATAATATGATCAAATTTGATTTAATGACTGGAAGAGGAACAGTGTGCAAATCCAAGGCTCTCGTGCTAAACTTTCAAAAGGGAAACTTTGATAAAATGAGAAAAATTGTTAGAAAAAAACTGAAAGGAGCAGCTACAAAAGTAAAAAATGTCCAAGAGGCGTGGTCATTGTTAAAAAATACCATTCTAGAAGCACAGTCCAGATGTATTCCACACATTAAGAAAGGTGGAAAGAAGGCAAAACGATTACCGGCATGGTTAAAAGGGGAGGTGAAAGAAGCTATTTTAGCCAAAAGATCTTCATTCAAAAATTGAAAGAAGGATCCAACAGAAGAAAATAGGATAAAGCATAAACATTGGCAAGTTAAATGTAAGACATTGATAAGACAGGCTAAGAGAGAATTTGAAAAGAAGTTGGCTGTAGAGGCAAAAACTCACAGTAAAAACTTTAAAAAATATATCCGAAGCAGAAAGCCTGTGAGGGAGTCAGTTGAACCGTTAGATGATCGAGGGGTTAAAGGGGCACTTAGAGAAGATAAGGCCATCGCGGAAAGATTAAATGATTTCTTTGCTTCGGTGTTTACTGAAGAGGATGTTGGGGAGGTACCCGTAATGGAGAAGGTTTTCATGGGTAATGATTCAGATGGACTGAATCAAATCACGGTGAACCTAGAAGATTTGGTAGGCCTGATTGACAAACTGAAGAGTAGTAAATCAGCTGGACCGGATGGTATACACCCCAGAGTACTGAAGGAACTAAAAAATGAAATTTCAGACCTATTAGTAAAAATTTGTAACTTATCATTAAAATCATCCATTGTACCTGAAGACTGGAGGATAGCAAATGTAACCCCAATATTTAAAAAGGGCTCCAGGGGCGATCCGGGAAACTACAGACCGGTTAGCCTGACTTCAGTGCCAGGAAAAATAGTGGAAAGTGTTCTAAACATCAAAATCACAGAACATATAGAGAGACATGGTTTAATGGAACAAAGTCAGCATGGCTTTACCCAGGGCAAGTCTTGCCTCACAAATCTGCTTCACTTTTTTGAAGGAGTTAATAAACATGTGGATAAAGGTGAACCGGTAGATATAGTATACTTGGATTTTCAGAAGGCGTTTGACAAAGTTCCTCATGAGAGGCTTCTAGGAAAAGTAAAAAGTCATGGGATAGGTGGCGATGTCCTTTCGTGGATTGCAAACTGGCTAAAAGACAGGAAACAGAGAGTAGGATTAAATGGGCAATTTTCTCAGTGGAAGGGAGCGGACAGTGGAGTGCCTCAGGGATCTGTATTGGGACCCTTACTGTTCAATATATTTATAAATGATCTGGAAAGAAATACGACGAGTGAGATAATCAAATTTGCAGATGACACAAAATTGTTCAGAGTAGTTAAATCACAAGCAGATTGTGATAAATTGCAGGAAGACCTTGTGAGACTGGAAAATTGGGCATCCAAATGGCAGATGAAATTTAATGTGGAAAAGTGCAAGGTGATGCATATAGGGAAAAATAACCCATGCTATAATTACACAATGTTGGGTTCCATATTAGGTGCTACAACCCAAGAAAGAGATCTAGGTGTCATAGTGGATAACACATTGAAATTGTCGGTGCAGTGTGCTGCGGCAGTCAAAAAAGCAAACAGAATGTTGGGAATTATTAGAAAAGGAATGATGAATAAAACGGAAAATGTCATAATGCCTCTGTATCGCTCCATGGTGAGACCGCACCTTGAATACTGTGTACAATTCTGGTCGCCGCATCTCAAAAAAGATATAATTGCGATGGAGAAGGTACAGAGAAGGGTGACCAAAATGATAAGGAGAATGGAACAGCTCCCCTATGAGGAAAGACTAAAGAGGTTAGGACTTTTCAGCTTGGAGAAGAGACGGCTGAGGGGGGATATGATAGAGGTGTTTAAAAACATGAGAGGTCTAGAACGGGTAGATGTGAATCGGTTATTTACTCTTTTGGATAGTAGAAAGACTAGGGGGCACTCCATGAAGTTAGCATGGGGCACATTTAAAACTAATCGGAGAAAGTTCTTTTTTACTCAACGCACAATTAAACTCTGGAATTTGTTGCCAGAGAATGTGGTTCGTGCAGTTAGTATAGCTGTGTTTAAAAAAGGATTGGATAAGTTCTTGGAGGAGAAGTCCATTACCTGCTATTAAGTTCACTTAGAGAATAGCCACTGCCATTAGCAATGGTAACATGGAATAGACTTAGTTTTTGGGTACTTGCCAGGTTCTTATGGCCTGGATTGGCCACTGTTGGAAACAGGATGCTGGGCTTGATGGACCCTTGGTCTGACCCAGTATGGCATTTTCTTATGTTCTTATGCAGACGGGAATTTGGTTAAGGAATGCTTGGCACTGTTTACGGATGTGGTTTGCCCAGATAGGAAGTCTGTGATGCAAAATGTCAGCTTTTCTCATCAGACTATTGCTAGAAGAGTTGATGACCTGGCGACAAACATTCAAGAGTCTTTGATCAAGAGACTTGATGCTTGCGAGTTTTACAGCTTAGCAGTTGATGAGAGTACAGACATAAGTGACACAGCTCAACTGGCAATATTTGTAAGAGGAGTTATAGAAACATTTTCCATCATCGAGGAACTGCTTGATATTTGTCCTATGAAGGACATGACAACAGGAAAGGAGATCTTTGATAAAGTCAAGCAGGTACGGAGACGTTCAGTCTGTGTGAGAACAAGCTGATTGGCATAACAGCAGATGGAGTGCCAGCAAAACGGAACAGATTTGTGACCTTGTTGGAGAAATCAGTGGCCACAGGAAGTTGTCATATACCACTACATCATTCACCAGGAAAGCTTGTGCGCCAACAAACTGAAAATGAAGAATGTGATGGAAAAATTTGTATCAAGTGTCAACTTCATACGATCCAGAGGTCTGAATCACAAGGAGTTTAAATCTTTTCTGGAGGAAGTGGGCTCACATCATGATGATGTGATTTACTTCAGCCAAGTTCGATGGCTCAGCAGGTTAGGCACACTATCCAAATTCTGGAGTTTACATGATGAAATAAAGACAGTCATGGCCAAGAAAGGGAAGGATATGTTTCCTAGAAGATTCGTGGGTGAGTGGCTTGGCGTTTCTGGTCGATATGACCAAATATATGGCAGACTTAAATGTAAAACTTCAAGGAAAGAATCAGCTGGATCACAAATTGTATGAACATGTTGTTACATTCATTGAGAAATTGGAGCTTATTCATTCAGTTGATTCTGAAGAAAGTTGTACACTTGACAGTCCTTTCCATGAGACCTACTGACACAGTGCAAAATGAGAAGTGCTCAGAATTAGTTGTCATACTGATTGATGACTTCAAACAAAGGTTCGAGGATTTCAGAAAACATACTGGCGTCATGAAGCTACTGAGTAATCCGTTTCAAACTGATCCGAAAGACTGTGCTGATAAATACCAGATGGAACTCATTGACATTAAGAATGACAGTGACTTGAAGAGAGTTTTACTGAACATGATCTTCTGAGAATCTACAGTTCTTATGTTTCACCGCACAAGTTCCCCAATCTGTCACAAGATGCCAAGAAGTTCATTGCTTTGTTTGGTAGCACCTACTGCTGCGAACAGTTGTTTTCAAGAATGAAAAACGCAAAAACAAAGTCACAGTCTTTGCTTACAGATGAACATTTAACAGCATCATTGTGCATTGCAAGCTCTACAGTTGGAGCTGACATAGACTACTTGTGTAAACAAAAGCAGTGTCAGATTTCCCACTGAACGTGATTAGCTTATGAAGTTGCGCCCTTATGACATGACAGACTTTGGTTAACTTTTTAGAATCTAAATTTTAGAGTAGAGTAGACTGTTGGACTACACTGGTCTAAAAACTTTCACAAATTGTAAATTGGTGTTTTTAATAATAGCGATATTGTTAATCCGGCCCGCGAGCTGTTCAACAATTGTTCATGTGGACCCCCCGAACCAAAAGGCTGGGCAACACTGCAGAAGACCATAAACTTTTTAACTATGTTTGGGGGCTTGGGGAAGATTAGGCACAAAGGCTAACATTAAGGTCACTAGAGAGGGGAAGGTGGGATTGGGGCAGCAGAGCCCACTAAGTTTGGGTTTTTCTGAATCCTTGCCTCTTAATCGGCTTCATTTTTTCGATACAGCCACTTAAGGTTAAAGTTATTCAGGTGCAAATTAGGTTTCAAAGTTAACTGGTTACGTATACCTGGATAATTTTATTCAAGGATATTCAGATGTTTATCCAGCTATCTTTAGCCAGATAAGTTACCCGTATTCTGATTTTCTCAGTCTTGGCCTCCATGTAAGCAATATCTTAGTGAGGTTGTGAATAACTCCTAGCTCAGGGTAGATTTTGTGCAACCCTGAAGAATTTACTGCCATGGTTTGATTTTCATAATGACTTAGTTTATCTGCTTCACTAGACAGCCTCAAGACTCTTCTTTCAGCTGTGATGGGGTGGAGATTAGCCTAGCCCTGACTGATCAGCAGGGGGTGTGCCAACAATCTTCTCACACACACAGTTTCCCTAGATCTTAGTGATTGATATCTGTTTTAAATCCTGTCTCTTAACCCTTCAGTGCTGCTGTAGTTGCTTCTTCTGTAGGAGACATCTAACCTTTTGCTTTAGTAGGCAGTGTTGTGCAATCCAGGGGGTGTAGAGTGAATTTGTTATTGTTATCTGCTTGACACAAATGTCAGCTACTTCAGCTTGTAACATTTCAACCATAGATGCCAGGAGGGGGTGCGTGAACCCATGCTCCCTGTCATACCCTTTCACTACCCTCAGTGGCATTCCCTTGCAATCGAGGATCATTTCCCTATCTGCGGGTCTGAAGATGGCTGTTGAGGCCATGCCAAAATGTGTGATACAACTGGTTGCCTTTTTTGCCTTAACATACACATATGAACCATCAGGCCAATGCAGAAAGGTGCGTCCAGTTGAACACACCATTTTACCCTCACTTGAATGCACATTTTGAGCAGGTAAAGCTACCTGCAATTGCAGAACAAAGTTTTTCCTGTACAAAATGTGCATTGAAAACTGTGAGTAATGCTTAGCACTCTCGCATGCAAATGTCATACAAACGAAGGGCATTAACCATTGCTCCCCAATGCAGAGCAGTGTGGTAGCCTAACTCTGATTTTCGTAATGCTGGAAACTTAACTCCAGGTCAGAGATGGTGTTAGGTTTCCAGTGCTGATTAAAAGTGCAATAATATACTTAAACAAATTCTTGTATTTCCTTTGAAACCTCAGAAGAAAACAAAAGCAACATAGAACATAAACAAATTATTGTGCTGGAAGGGTGCTGCAATATGCAAATTTTATCAATAAAACAATGCCAAAATAAACTTATCCTGCAAATCAGCTTCCATGTTTATTTCTTTACAGCTTCTGAACATGGATCTGAACCCTTCTGAACAGCTGCATTAGAAACCTCCTCCGATTTTATTGCAGGGACCATTCTCTCCCAAAGCCACCAGTTTCTTCTTCGTACTGGCAGAGCATTTTATCTATTCTCAGTCCTACGCAAAAGGGCCCTATTCTCACAAAGTTTTCCTTCAGTCTGACCCTAGAGTAAGATATCATCCTTCCAACACTGAAACATATCAGTTTTCAAAATCAAGGAAAAGCTTAAAAGCAATGTGACCAAATTTGTTGCTGCTTTTCACCAATGATAAATTCAGAGTGGAAAAACAAAAAAGGAAAAAATTCCTAGGCAGGTAGTCATTTTCTTTTTCAGATCTCATTTTCATGCCATTGGGATTGTAAAGCATCAGCGCAACAGATACACGGATGGCCACCTGATAGGTCAAGGTGAGGTGTTAGTGGTGGTTTAGGGGCCAGTTTGGCATGTAGAGTTAGACGTCCAAACTGCACAGTACACCTTGGTGAAGATTTTACGTCATATGGAGTGAGAAAAGCTAGGGTGAGAGAACATAGTACAAAATTTCATCTTTTTGAGACTTTCCTCACTCCATATGACATCAAATCTTCACCAAGGAATACTGTGCAGTTCGTACGTCTAACTCTACATGTCAAACTGGCCCCTGAACCCTAAACACCTCACCTCGACCTATGAGGTGGCCCTCCTATAGAGATATAAATAGGTACACACAGTGAGGCCCTCCACAGAGTAAGTTACTGCATGGTGTGGTAACTCACCATTGGATTGAGCAGGTTAAAAATCTTTAAATAAAATAAGCACCTTGATTCCTGCATGGACATGAAGGCACACAGAATGGCCCATGTTTCTCTTGACAAAAACCAATGCTATTTTCCAGTCTGATGGCTTTAGTTTGAGTTAATGCCAGCATTAAGCACTTGAGTTGGGTGTTAGCAGCATGGGATTATCTACTGTTTGGGATCTTGCCAAGTACTTGTAACCTGGACTGGCCATTGTTGGAAACAGGATACTGGACTTGATGGACCCAGTATGGCAGTTCTTATTTATAATAATAAACCAGTGGACACTATTTTTAAAAAATGCACCCAAGCGGCCAATATTCAGCACTGGCCAGGTAAGTAACTTAGCTGGATATGACGTATTCAGCTAATTTACAAGGGATATTCAGCGGCAATGCTATGCTGTTGAATATCTGCAGTCAAGACGCTATTTAGCCAGATAAGTTAAATCTGGCTATCTTAGCTCAGCTCGATGGCAGATCTAACTTATCCGATTAACCTAACTGGAAAAGAATGAATATCACTACTTCTCCAGTTAAGTTAACCGAATATGTAGCGTTACCCAGATCCGCCCACTGCCCACCCACAAATTGGCTGGCTAAAAGATAGCCAGGTAAGTGATTTTCAGTGGGACCACTAGTCCTACTTATCCAGCTATCCAGCGCTAAATGCACTTTCAATATCGGGCCCAATGTGAATAGCAACCCACCTTGTCCAATCAGATGCCTCACAGAAACAAAGTATACGATGGCAGATAAAGACCACTAGGCACCAGCCAATCCACCCAATTTCATTCTTGCTGCAATGCCTTAGACCCCAAATGATCTCTGACTTTCCCTTCACTTCTTCTCAACTAGGGATTTGTTGCTTCCGTTGGTTGCAGACGGCTGCGACTGCTCTCCCTTACCTCTTTTTTCCCTTTTCCTCCTCCTTGGGCAAGATGGCTGCCTCTGGTGCCGAGGTCCTTGGCATCTCCAGCTCAGCATGGGTATCCCAGTCCGCTATGCTCCTTCCCGTGGCCTCCTAGGGCGCGCGCGCGCATGTTGCCTGTGCTCAAATACACGTCATGGCGGGAACCTCGGGGGCGTCCCCACCGCATGATGTCAATATCTTCGGGTATTTAAAGCCTCCACTATGCTCCCTTCATCGACTTAGCAAGGACTTCGGTTTAGCTGCTCTGACTGCTCTAAGCTGCATGCTTAGACACCTCGCTACCCTGCAGGGAACTCGCTCCTTATGAAGCTCTAGACACCCGCTCCTCAGGGGTCTCTCGCTTCCAACCACCCTTCGGGGTGTCTACTAACTAGACAACCGCTCCTCGAGGGTCTCTCTCTCTCTCTCTCTATTATTTCAGGATCTTCTGGACTATCAGGTACTCGCTCCTCTAGGCCTACCAGTCTGTATATCCTGCACCACGGACCTTTGGTCCGACCATCATCATTGCCAGGAAGACGCCGCACTATGCTCCTGTGAGTACCTCTACGATCCGGTGCTCCAACTCCACGCACCAGGCTCGGCCTTGCCCGCACTGCAGGTTCCTAGCTATCTTGAACATCTGGGTGAGACTTCTACATCTGAGACTGTCTGAACGTATTGGAACCTTGCGGACTTCAGTGACTTTCCTTCCTTCCTCATACCATCTATCTATAGCAGTACAATAAAGCTTTCCACCTACAAGTGTCTGCTCTCTGAGGTTAGCCTATCGCTGTGGTTCCCCACAGGGCACCTCCCCGTAGGAGGAGTCATGACCACTGCGACTAAGGGTCCACACAATGCCACAAACACAACAGATTGCTAACTCCATGGACTCAGCTCAGCTCGCGGCCCTGCAGGCCATTCTTGGCCTAGTCCAGCGGATCACGGAACAACAAAAGTCTTTGGAGAGCCTAGCTTCTGCCTTCAATTACATGCTCAACTGAATTCTTCAGCAACTCCTGTTAAAGAATTGCTGTCTCCAGTGATAACCTTCAAGACCACTGTACCCTTATCCACACCTACCCGCTTTACGGGTGAAGCCAAAATGTGTAGAGGGTTTGTTAATCAATGCAGCATGCATTTTTCATTACAGCCTACTTTCTTTCCCACTGAAGCTTCCAAGACCACCTACATCCTATCGTTTCTAGAAGGATGAGCCTTGGCTTGGGCTTCACCATTATGGGAACGTGAAGATCCTATCCTGAATGACATACCAGGATTTCTAAAACTTTTCAAGTCTGTCTTTGATGACCTGGCTCGCCAGACTGTCGCTGGATCTGCTTTGCTCAATCTCCAACAAGGTAACAAGCCGCTTACAGACTTTGCAATCGAATTCAAGACCTTAGCATCTGAACTTCATTGGGACACTGGATGCCTACGTGCCATATTCATGGAGGTCTCAACTCTCACTTAAAGGACGAATTAGTGGCTCGTGATTTACCTGATACCCTTGAGTCCCTGATGGAACTGGCTGGGAGAATTGACCGCCACATCCGAGACCGAACTCAGGAGGCTAAGAGTCCACGAAAGTCTACGGTGCGGGCTAACTGTCCTAAACCTGTGCCTATTGTCTCCAGCTTACCGTCTGCATCCTTAGAAGAGGAAGAGCCTATGCAATTAGGCCGAAGCCATTTAACTTCCAAGGAGAGACGTTTTCGCAAACGCATGGGGTTATGCATGTATTGTGGCCAATCAGGCCACGCAGTCATTTGTCTGGGAAACTGACGGGCCTAGGATCTGCAGGAGGACTTCTCCTGGGCCTCAGCTCTCCTATTCCTCCATTATCCTTACCAGTGTCTCTATTCTGCGGTGGCCTTGAATTTCAGACTCTCGCTCTCATTGACTCCGGTGTCGGAGGTAATTTTATTTTGAAGCGCTTAGTTGAACATCTATGGATTCCTACCACACCAATAGCTAAGCCTCTGCTATTGTCCTCTATCCATGGAGAACAACTTCCTGGAGAAGTTTCATTGACTACCCAGGCCATTGGCCTGTGCTCTGGAGCTTTACACTGTGAATCCATCTCATTTCTAGTATTGGAAAGGCCATGCATCCGGTGGTACTGGGACTGCCTTGGCTACAAGATCATATGCCACAATTTAATTGGGCCACGTTGGAACTGTCCCAGTGGGGGCCAGACTGTCATGGTCGGTGCCTCGCGGAGGTTTCGCTGCTCATTTGCATGCCCACTACACCATTGTTACCTGGCTTACCTCCACAATACGCCTCCTTCCAGGATGTTTTCTCAAAACAAGCAGCTGATGTACTTCCACCACACAGAGTATTTGACTGCGGCATAAATCTGAAGCCTAATTCATAACCTCCTAAAGGAAGAGTTTATCCTCTTTCAGTAGCTGAGACCAAAGCTATGTCCACCTACATACAACAGAACCTACAGAAGGGATTCATCAGACCCTCCAAATCTCCTGCTGGTACAGGCTTCTTTTTCATAGGGAAGAAAGATGGCACCTTATGCCCCTGCATTGATTACAGGGGTCTGAATGAGATTACCATCAAGGACAGGTACCCCCTGCCCTTAATTTTGGAACTGTTCGACAGGCTCCAAGAAGCCAAGATATTCTCCAAATTAGACCTTAAAGGAGCTTACAACTTGGTGCATATTCATGAAAAAGACGAATGGAAGACTGTTTTTAACACCCGCGATGGACACTTCAAATATCTCATCATGCCCTTCGATTTGAGTAACGCACCTGCAGTCTTTCAAAATATGATGAACAACATCTTACGGGACTTACTTTATCAATGCATAGTAGTCTATCTCGATGATATATTGATCTTCTCTCAGGATCTGCAAACTCATCAGGAGGATGTTAAGAAAGTCCTAAGACACTTGCGTAAGTCCCACCTATACGCAAAGCTTGAAAAGTGCGAATTCCACAAAGAGTCTGTACCCTTCCTGGGATACATTGTTTCTAAGAACGGGTTTCAGATGAACCCCAAGAAATTAGAGAGTATCCGGGACTGGTCTCAACCTACAGGCCTGAAGGCACTGCGCTGCTTCTTGGGCTTCACCAATTACTATCGATCCTTTATCAAAAACTACTCATCATTGACAGTTCCTCTAACTGCTATGACCAAGAAGGGAGCCAATCCCGCCAATTGGTCTCCAGAAGCCATATCAGCCTTTCTGACGCTTAAAGAGGCTTTTCAAATGAAGCCGTACCTCCGCCATCCTGACCCACATCATCCATTAATCGTCGAGATCGACACATCAGATGTAGGTATGGGAGCGGTTCTAAGTAAGTATAGCGAATCTAATGTGCTCCATCCTTGCTCCTTCTTCTCAAGGCGGTTCTTGCCTGCCGAAAGAAATTATGGAATCGGAGACAAAGAGCTACTCGCAATCAAGCTGGCTTTTGAACAGTGGCGTCCTTGGCTAGAAGGCACACAACACCGATCACAAGAATTAAGTCGTTCAGACATGCTCAACGACTCAATCACCGTCAAGCAAGATGGTCTCTGTTCTTTAACAGATTTGACTTCCTTCTCAAGTATCATCCGGGAGAGAAGAACACTCAGGTTGATGCCTTGTCATGATCCTTCTCCTCTCAGGATGTGCCAGATGAACCCCGTCACATCATTGATCCCGAAAGAGTGGTCTTCGCAGCCACTCATGCGGTACCCGCCGGGAAGACGGTGGTGGCCAGAAATCTAAGGAAGAAGCTATTGAAGTGGGCGCATGATTCCCGTCTGGCAGGCCAATCGGGACAGAGTCGTACCCTAGCTATGTTACAAAGGTACTATTGGTGGCCAACCATGAAAAAGGACGTACAAGCTTATGTGGGTTCTTGTGCTGTCTGTGCCAAGCAAAACCCACCAGCCGGCCGTCCTTGGGGTTTTTACAGCCTCTAACATCGCCGGATGAACCCTGGACACATAAAGCTATCGATTTCGTGGTAGACCTGCCACCATCCAATGGAAACAACATCATTTGGGTCACTATTGACTGCTTCTCCAAAATGGCACATTTTATATCATTACCAGGATTACCCTCTGCTACAGAGTTAGCAAAATTCTTTATTAAACACATCTTCCGCCTTCATGGGATGCCTAAACATATCCTATCCGACAGAAGAGTGCAATTTACTGCAAAGTTTTGGAGAGCTTTATGTCAAAAATTTGACATCGCCTTGGACTTAACCTCCGCCTATCATCCTCAGTCTAACGATCAGACTGAGCGAATGAATAGAACGCTGAAACAATTCCTGCGATCCTATGTCAATTCTAGACAGAACGACTGGGCTGAATTACTGCCTTGGACAGAATTTGCTATCAACTCGCATCCTGCTACCTCTACAGGGTCTTCTGCCTTCCAGCTTGTCTAAGGATGATAACCGCTGCCTCCTCTGCCAATTCCACTATCAGTGGCTTCCCCTGCCGTGCAGACCAGTGCAGCAGTTATCCCAACTTTGGAAGCAAAGCAGGACAGAAAGCAAAAAGAACCTACGATGCTCATCATCGAAAGGCACCTCAGATTCAGCCTGGAGACAAAGTCTGGTTAAGTACCCAATATCTTCGCCAAACTTCCTTCAGCATGTTTTGCACCTCGCTATGTTGGACCCTTTGCTATCCTTCGGCGATTAGCGAATCTGATGTAGTCTGAAACTACCTCCATCAATGAAGATACACAATGCATTCTATGTCTCTCTGTTGAAACCCGTCATGCTCTCCGAGTTCTCCAAAAAGACCCCATAACCTACTGGTCTGGACATTGAGGACGACATCGAGTATGCCATGGATGACATCTTGGATGTCCGTAAGAGAGGCAAGACTTGGGAGTATCTCATATCATGGGAGAACTGTGGACCAGAAGAGAACTCATGGGAACCGCTGGCCAACATCACAGACAAAGACTTGGTACATCAATTCCATCTGGCACACCCACGAAAACCAAGACCACCTGGAAGAGGTCTTGGAGGGGGCCCTTTGAAGGGGGGTACTGTTGCGTCCGTCTGTCGCAGACGACTGTGATCGCTCTGCCTTACCTCTTTTCTTCCCTTTTCCTCCTCCTTGGGCAAGATGGCTGCCTCTGGTGCCGAGTGCCGAGGTCCTCGGCGTCTCCAGCTCAGCATGGGCGTCCCAGTCCACCATGCTACTTCCCGTGGCCTCCTAGGGCACGCGCGTGCACGTTGCCTACGCTCAAATACACATCATGGCGGGAACCTCGGGGACGTCCCCACCACATGACGTCAATACTTTCGGGTATATAAAGCCTCCACTACGCTACCTTCATCGACTTAGCAAAGACTTCGGTTTAGTTACTCTGACCTCTCTAAGCTGCACGCTTAGACGCCTCGCTACCCTCTGGGGATCTTGCTCTTTTCGAAGCTCTAGATACTCGCTCCTCGAGGGTCTCTTGCTTCCAACCACCCTTCGGGGCTTCTCCTAATTAGACAACCGCTCCTCGGGGGTCTCTCTCTCTATTATTTCAGGATCTTCTGGACTATCATGTACTCGCTCCTCGTAGGCCAACCAGTCTGTGTATCCTGCACCATGGACCTTCGGCCCCACAATGATCATTGCCAGGAAGACGCTGCACTACGCTCCTGTGAGTACCTCTATGATCCAGTGCTCCATCTCCACCCACCAGGCTCGGCCTTGCCCGCACTGCGGGTTCCTAGCTATCTTTAACATCTGGGTGAGACTTCTACATCTGAGACTGTCTGAACGTATTGGCACCTTGCTGACTTCAGTGACTTTCCTTCCTGCCTCATACCATTTATCTACAGCATTACAATAAAGCTTTCCACCTACAAGTGTCTGCTCTCTAAGGTTAGCCTATCGCTGTGGTTCCCCACAGGGCCCCTCCCAATGGGAGGAGTCATCTCCACTGCGACTAAGGGTCCACACAATGCCACAAACACAACAGGATTCTTTCTGCTTATCAGTGAATCCTTGATAGTGTTTGAGCACTGATTATTATTTATTTATTTATTTATTTATTTATTTATTTATTTAGCTTTTCTATACTGATGTTCCTGTAAAAATGTACATATCACAACGGTTTACAATGCAACAAAAACGTTTGCTCAGGGCGATACAAAGAACAGAGGTGGCTATTAACAGTAAAACGGGTCATAACATATTTTTTATATGATAACTCAGTGCTGATTATTTTTTTATTTATTTTATTTATTTAACAGCTTTTAATATACCGGTGTTCGTGCGAGCACATCACGCCGGTTTACAATAAACTTGAGAAAGGAGGAAATTACAAAAAACAGGGGATGGGGTATGGAGCAGGAGCGAAAAAGGGGGGGGGGGGAGAGAGGGGGAGAAGGTAAAGGAAGAAAGATAGCAGCTGAGAAGGTAGAGGAACGTAGCAGTATTTACATGAGAGACTAATTAACAAGGGTTAAGCATTGTCGCAAAAATTACAGCGGTTAATGAATGTATAGATTATATGGAGGATATATATGGTGGCTTATTTTCAGCAATTATGGCAGGTTATAAAAGATAACTTAATTAACAATTAAAAAACAAGTATATATAATAGCTTATTTACAGCAGTTATGGCAGGTAATAAAATAACTCATTTTAACTTTTAACACACAGGTTGTACAGGTTGTACGGTAACTAGGGTGCGAAGAGGTGTATGGTGGGGGGGGGGGGGGGGAAGGGTGGGTGGAAGGGTTGCAGGGGTGTGCGAAAGGGAGGGTTTCAGGGGGGTTGACTACGAGGGGTTGGATTCGGGGTAGGCCTGTCTGAAGAGCCAGGTCTTAATGCCTTTTTTGAAACTGGGTAGTGATGGTTCAAGACGGAGGTGTGTGGGGAGGGAGTTCCAGAGGGCAGGGCCTGCAATGGTGAAGGCCCTTTCTCTGGTGATGGAGAGGCGGGCTGTCTTAAGGGGGGGGGTGTGAAGGGTGCCTGTAGTGGTGGATCTTGTCTGGCGGGTTGAGAGGTGGAAGTGGGGCATTTCCTTAAGCCAGGGGGAGTTGTTTTTGATTATTTAGATTATCTCAGAACAGGTGAGATAAGAACTGGATAAAACAACGGAGATAATAAACTGGACTGTGGAATTCGAATGGAAAGCTTACTTGTGAAAGAGAAGTTGCAGGTGAGGGAAGATTACTTGTCCGGGAAGGCTTGGCTGAATAGCCAAGTTTAAAGTTTTTTTTTGAAAGCAGATGGGCAAGGTTCTTGTCTGAGGTCCGGGGGTAACGCATTCCATTGATGGGGTCCTGCTGTCGATAAGGCGCATTTTCTTAGGGATGTTTTCGCTTGAGGGGCATACAAGGTGTCTTTGTAGGCACTCCTGATTGGTCTGGAGGAGGTATGAGGTCTTAGTTGAGTAGCTGTGTGGAGAGATGTGAGGTTGTTTTTAGCTTTATGAATGATCGTGAGGACTTTGAACAGTATCCTGTATTTGATAGGTAGCCAATGGAGGCTCTGAAGGGTGGGGGTGATATGCTCCCCTTTTTTGGTATTGGTAAGGATCCTGGCTGCGGAGTTCTGAACCATTTGAAGGGGCTTTATGGAGTTGGCCGGGAGCCTGAGAAGAAGAGAGTTGCAATAGTCCAATTTTGACATGATGATGGACTGCAGCACTAATCTGAAGTCCTGGAAATGAAGTAGTGGTTTTAGGTTTCTGAGGACTTGCAGTTTGAAGAAGCACTCCTTAGTGGTGGTGTTCACAAACTTCTTTAGGTTAAGCTGTTTATCCAGGATTACGCCTAAGTCTCTAACAAATGGAGAGATATTGATAGTAGCGTTGGCTGATTGGGACGAGGATGGCAAGATCGGCTGTGTTGCGAGACCATCTTGTGAGATGATTAGAATCTGTCTTGGTGTTCAAGACCAGGTTGAGAGTGGAAAGAAGGTGGTTAATTGCTTGAAGGCAGTTGTTCCAGTGGTTGAAGGTTTTTTGAAGAGATTCTGTGATCGGGATGAGTATTTGGACATCATCCGTGTACAGGAAGTGGGATAGTTTAAGCTTTGTAAGTAGGTGGCAGAGTGGTAGAAGGTAGATGTTGAAGAGTGTGGGTGAGAGAGAGGATCCTTGGGGGACACCCAGGTTAGAGCGGACAGGGGGGGATTCTTTAGTATTAATCCTGACTTTGAAGCACCTGTTAGATAAGAATGATCTGAACCAGCTCAGAGCAGATCCCTTGATGCCTATGTCTATTAATCTTTCTAAGAGAATCGCAAGGTTCACCATATCAAAAGCGGCAGATAGATCGAGTAGTGCAAGTAGGTAAGTTTGTCCTTTTTCCATGTTTATAAGGATAGTGTCTGCCAGGGATATAAGGAGAGTCTCTGTGCTAAGTGTCTTACGAAATCCATATTGAGAGGGGGAGAGAATGTTATGTTCTTCAATGTATTCCGATAGCTGTTTGTTAACTATTTTTTCCATGATTTTGGCAATCATGGGAAGGTTAGCTATTGGGCGGAAGTTGGCTGGGTCCGTTGGAGATAAGTTAGGTTTTTTTAGAATGGGTTTGAGAATGGCGAGCTTTAGTTGGTCTGGTACTAGTCCTTGAGTTAAGGAGAGGTTCATGATGTCAGAAATTGGTTTTGAAATGGTGTTTGGGATGTTAAAGAGAAGGTTGGTCGGAATTGGGTCTGAGGTATGCGAGGCTGGTTTCATTTTTTTGAGGATACTTTCTATCTCCAGCGAAGATGTTGGTTCGAAAGCTTCGAGCGTTGAGTTATGTAGTGGCGAGGTGGGGAGGGCGAAGGGAGGGGGCGTTGCTGAGGGAGTGGAGAGTGAGGCGGTAAGGTTGGAAATTTTTCTCTCAAAGTATATTGACAGTTCTGTGGCTTTGTTGAGTGCTGAGTCGTCCGGAATGATGGGGAGAGATGGTTTGGTGAACGCCGAGACATATGCGAATAGGGCTTTCGAGTCGAAGATGAAATGGTGGATTTTCTTAGCGAAGAAGTCTTTTTTCATTCTGAGGATGGCGATCCTATAAGCGTTGAGTAGAGATTTGTAGGCGGCTGATGACGCAGTGGACGGATTTTTTCGATAACTGTGTTCTTTCTTTCTAAGGTCTTGTTTGAGGGCTTTAAGATCTGGGGTGAACCAAGGTTTTCTGTTAAGAGATGAGGGGCTTAGGACTTTGGTGGACGAAGGACAAGTTTGATCCGCAACTTTTGTGGTAACATTAATCCAGGATGTGATGGCTGCGTCTGCGTTTGAGGGGTCGAGATGTGATAGTTCTTTGGAGAGGTAGCTGTTGAGGTGGTCAGAGGAGCAGGGTTTTCTGAATTGTATAGTGGTTTTAGGAAAGGATTGCGGAGGGTGATCCTTAATCTCAAGCGCAGTGGAGATGATCTTGTGGTCAGACCATGGGACCGATGAACAATTGGGCTTGGAGGAGAACGAGATGCCATCATTGATAAAAATGAGGTCTAAGGTGTGACCTGCTATGTGGGTAGGGCTGTTAACGATTTGAGAGAAGCCTAGGTAGCTGAGCGAGGAGAGTAGAGTTTCACAGTTATGAGATAGCGGGGAGGCGTCCACGTGCAAGTTGAAGTCTCCCAATATTACAGCTGGTTTGCCGGCATTGATGTGCTTCGTTGTTAGTTCAATGATGGGAGAAGGGTTGGATTCCAGGGTTCCAGGGGGGGCGTAGAATAGGCAGATTTGTAGGTGGATTGACTTAAAGAGGGCAACTTCTATGTTGTGAGAGGAGTTGGTAAGTTGTAGGGTGAGGCCTAAGACTTTTTTAGCCACTAGAAGAAGTCCTCCTCCTCTTTTCTTAATTCTGGGTATAAAGAAAAAAATCATAGATGTGTGGGAAGTTGATTTGTGATTACCGTGTCAGTGGGTTTCAGCCAGGTTTCCGTGATGGCACAGATATCTGGACTGACTTCAAGAAGGTAGTCGTTGAGGATGTCTGGTTTTTTTGGTGAGTGATTGGGCATTAAAAAGTGGGAGTGTGAAGAGGGAAAGGCCTAGCAACTGAGTGATAGGAGAGATCATTATTGGCATAAGTCTCTGGGAATTGGAATAGCCTAGTGGTTAAAGCAGTGGACTATGAACCAGGAGACCAGGGTTCAAGTCCTGCTGTTGCTCCTTGTGACCTTGGGCAAGTCATTTTACCCTCCATTGCCTCAGGTACAAAAACTTAGATTGTAAGCCCTCTGGGGATAGAGAAATACCTCCAGTACCTGAATGTAAACTGGTGTGATATTTATTTTAATTTTTTTTTTTTTTCAATTTGAAACTTTTATTGATAATGATGCATACAAAAACATCACATGAAAGCAAAAAGCATTATCTAACACATTTTCCCTTGATAAACCCCCCCTCCCTCACCCTCCCTCCAGCACCTGTAAGCAATTGTCAAAAGTAATATAAAACAGAGAAACATAGAAACATAGAAATCATATGGTACCATATGTAAAACAATAACAGTAATAAGAAACAAGGCATTCATCTGCCGCAATCTGGTAGATAAGAGACCTGCGTGGACTTTGTAAGGGAGCAAATGATCAACATACAAGCATATATGCGCTCTAATAGGAACTACCACCCCCCATCTAAGGACTAAAGGACAACGTTACGGCCTACAATAGGCCAATACATAGAAAATGGGCCAAGGGCAAAGTCCAAATTCATAGGAAGCTGCTGAATAGAATGGGGACCTTGCTCAGGATGGCGAAGTGTCCGACACTTTATACCACTCAATAAAGGAAGACCAAACAGCATGATAAGTAGATAAACGTTTTTGTCGAAGTGCAGTGAGATACTCCAGTTGACTAAGGGCATATAATCGACGTACGATGATCGGTAATGTAGGTGTTGTCGATTGTCTCCAATGTAGCGCTAAGGCCATACGAGCAGCGATGAAGACTTGGAGGCAAAACCTATTTTGGTGTGTGGAAAGATGCCCCATTGTATCCCCCAGAAGTGCTACCGCAGGGTTAGAAGGCACCTGTTGCCCAATAACTCGAGTCAACCATTCAAGTAACATGGACCAGTACGTTTGGGCAATAGGGCAGTCCCACCAGATATGTATGTATGTCCCTGGGTGACCACAGCGCCTCCAACAGGCCAGGGGGGTAGAGGGGTACATCCTGTGTAATCGAGCCGGAACGTAGTGCCATTGATACAGGACCTTCATACAATGTTCTTGCAAGCGTGCCGACATCGAGCACTTGCGGGCAGTGAGAAAGATGGTCTCCCACTTTTCCACATCCCACTCAACGTGTAGCGCCTGTTCCCATTTAATAGCGCATGGGGGTTTAGATGCATAGGCGCCTTGCAACAATTTATAGAGCCGGGAGACCGCCCCCTTCACCACTCTGACATGCATACAGTAGGATTCAAACATCGATTTGGAGATACAGAAGTGCGAGAGAGCCATTTCCCTTCGGAGAAAGTGGGCCAGTTGAGCGTATTCCAAAAAGGGGAATGTAGTGCCTGGGTATCGTTCTTGAAGAAACCGAAAGAGGTATAACCGAGTTCTGATGCAAAAAAAGTCCCATAGAAGTTATACCGAGCTTCTTCCAGGTAGTAAAAGCGGAACCGGGTAACCCCGGGGAAAAACGCAAATTGTGAAAAAGTGCAGAGGAGTGACAGTAGGGAGGATCCCCCACCAACTTGACTTTCCAGCGCGACCACACACGAAGCGTGGTATGGAGTGGGGGGGGAACAACCCGAACGCTCCGCCAGGTCTCTCTCGGCTGCCAAAAAGCCGCTGTGAGCGGCATACTCCCCAACATAAACTGTTCAATATGCTGCCAAGGTAAGGGATGTTTGGCACAATTGTGGATTTGTAGAATCGCTCTCAATTGGGCTGCGGCATAATACCAGACTAAGTTGGGAACACCCAACCTCCCGTTAAGCTTGGGTCGATAAAGGACGGAGCAGGCAATCCGAGGGGGTCGTTTTCTCCAAATGAAGGCAAAAATCTTCCGTTGCGTGAGTTTGAGGAGATTAGTGGATAGATGTATCGGTAGAGAAAGAAACAGGTAAAGCAATCGAGGTAGGACGTTCATTTTGACTATAGCGATTCTACCCAGCCATGAATGAGAATCCTGGTACCAACGGAGTAGGTCACGATCAACAGTCTTTAATAGAGGGACATAATTAAGCTGAAAGAGATGATCCACATCCGCGGAGAGGTATACCCCTAGATATTTCATGGGTTTAATGGTCCATCGGAAAGGTAGGTCCCTTTGTAGAACCTGGGCATCGGATGGCATGATGTCAATCGGTAAGACCTCCGACTTGTCTAGGTTCACTTTGTATCCAGACACAGAGCTGAACCTTTGTATGGCGGCCAGGACCGCAGGGAGTGATCTCTGAGGTTGAGTCAACGTAAACAGGACATCGTCCGCGAAGAGGGTCATTTTATATTGCCGCTCTCCCAGTTGTACTCCCTGAATGTTATCGTCAGATCGAATAGCAGCGGTGAAAGGCTCAAGGAAGAGAGCAAATAGGAGAGGAGAGAGCGGACAACCCTGGCGGGTGCCCCGCGCTATGGGAAATTTAGCTCCGTAGCTGCCATTGACTTTCACCTGAGCAGTTGGCGTATGATACAGTTGGGTCAGCCACTGAAGGAAATGTGCTCCAAACCCCATTATGGTAAGTGTGCTAAAGAGAAATGGCCAATGTACCATATCGAACGCTTTTTCAGCGTCGACAGCGAGGAGAGCACTTGGGATGCGTTCTCGGCGAGTCCACCAAATGAGGTCAATAGTGCGGCGAATATTATCCGATGCTGCTCGATCAGGGATAAATCCCGCCTGGTCTGGATGAACCAAATCTGGTAGGAACTTGTTGAGACGTTCAGCCAGAATGCGAGCCAGTATCTTAAGGTCCAGGTTAATTAAGGAAATCGGTCGAAACGATCCACATAGGGTAGGATCCTTCCCTGGTTTGGCTATCACCGAAATGCCGGCCGTGTTGGAATGGGGACCCAGGTCCAAGCCCGCCCGTAAGGCGTTGAACAATTCCACCAGCTGTGGGGCTAACGTGTTGGAAAAAGTTTTATAGTATTTGCTGGTTAGCCCGTCCAGACCGGGAGCCTTTCCGGGTTTGAGAATTTTGATCGCTTGTTGCACTTCCATCAGGGATATAGGATTATCTAGTAGCCGCTGCTGTTCAGGGGATAATACCGGCAGGTCAACAGACTGTAGATATTGATCGATAGCGGGTTGTACAATGTCCTCCCGTGCGCTATAAAGGTTAGCATAGAATTAAGTAAAACAGGCACCGATATCAGCGGAGCTGGTCTGAAGGACGCCTTGGCTATTCTTAATTTTAGCACTACAATTTCGAAACAGTGTCTGCTTAAGGCGACGTGCGAGCATGCGGCCAGCCTTGTTGCCTCCTTCAAAGTAGAGTTGCCTCGTAATATTTAAAGCGTGCGCTATACGAGCTGCATCCAAATCTTGAAGGGCTTGACGGGCCCGGGTAAGTTGTTTAAATGTCGCATTAGAGGCATTAAGCATGTGTTGCTGGGAGAGAGATCTAATGTTCTGAAGGATAGTATCCCGTTTTTCGCCTTCCACTTTCTTGCAGTAGGATGCGCGAGCAATGAATTCCCCACGAATATACGCCTTGGAGCATTCCCAGATCAGGGGAACAGTAGTATCAGAAGATGTTTGGTTCCGGAAGTATTCCGACAGGCGACTATCAGCTACTTGAACATACTTCTCATCGTCCAAAAGGCTCTCGTTAAGTCTCCAGTAGCGGGTGCCCGGCATCACCTCCGGCACCGTAAAATCCAACCACACCGGGGCATGGTCGGACCATGTGATGGGTTCCATTTCCACCCTTGTGATGGAGTTCTGTAAACTTTTATCAACAAGCAGATAATCGATATGCGTGTAAGAGGAGTGGGGATGCGAGTAAAAAGTATATTGTCTGGAGCGGGGATTGCGTTGTCGCCAAATATCGACAAGATTCCAGGTGTCCATCAGGGTAAGCATACGTTTGCGTGCCACTCCAGAAGAGCTAGCACCCACTCTAGAGGCATCCAAGCGAGGACGGAGCTTCAGGTTTAGGTCACCACCAAGCACCAAGTGATTACGCGCATCTCTGGACAGACATCCCTCAAGATTGTGGATAAAGGCTACTTGTGCAGTATTGGGGGCATACACGTTAATTATGGTAAATATTTCAGACCCAATTCGCAGCACTAGGACCAGTATGCGTCCCTCTGGATCACTAAATTGATGCAGCACCTCATGGACCACGCTTGATGAGACAAGGATAGCAACGCCAGTATATTTGGAGTGCACAGTACTGGATGCGAAGTATTGAAAAGGATAAGAGGAGTGATGTAACAGCTTCTCGTGGCACTTTTTCAGGTGGGTCTCCTGAAGGAGCGCAATGTCGACATGGAGAGCTCGCAGATCCTGATATAGCAGTTGTCGTTTTCTGTGGGTGTGGAGCCCCTTCACATTAATAGAAAACAATTTAATCATAATATTGCAGAAATAAGACAATAAGCGCATGTCCCAAACATGTCCACACTAGGATAGAGGGCAGGTATATGCAGAGTACCATATAAATACAGACAAAGAGTGCTACAGAAGACAAGGTGCAACAATCCCATCCAAACCCAATTTCTGCCCAACCTAACTGGCAGAACGCCCATCTATTGGGGGCAAGAGCAAACGTATGTGATAACATGCCAACTTCACAGCCCCCGAGGGACTCCTCCCCCCCCTTCAAATAGCATGTAAATTTACCTTAACATGAGTAAATATAAGCTGTAAAAGAGCATACAGGAGAACAATAAAGAACCATTGTTGCCCGGTGTAGGGCAGAAAGAGCTGTCAACATGGTTTCCCCTGTTCCATGTAAACCGGCCTGATATGAATCCCATTCATGAAGGCCGGTATAGAAATGTTTTAAATAAATAAATAAAATAAATAAAGTCTGAACAGTAAAGCAAACTTAGTATAGGAAAAAACAGCTCAGGAATACATCGGGTGTGCCCAACTCGGAGAGACACAGTCATCCCTGCTCGTGAAGAGAAGATCCGGTGTCCTCAGACTGTCGGCGAAGGCGTCTTCTCCCATTAGGCACCCTTTGCCATCGAGCAACTGTGGACTTTTTTGAGAGCCCCGAATCCGGTTTTGGAACGGTGAAGGAGAATGGTAAATTCGCCGCACGAAATGCTTCCCCCGCCTCAGCCAGAGATTTTACCCTATACGTGGTGCCCTGCATCATAAAGGAAAGCCCAAATGGGAAGGTCCACCTGTAGCGAACCTGTGCCTCCCGCAAGGTTTTCGTGGCCTCCCTAAGATCGTAGCGTTTTTTCAACGTGGTGGGAGCAAGGTCCTGAAATATAGCAATGGAGAGGCCTTCCCAGGACCACATGGGCTGCTTTCTGGTGACCGCGTAAATCTGTGCCTTTTGAAGAAAATCGCGAAGACAAAATATAATGTCTCTAGCCTGATTAGGAAGGCGGGGGCCCAGCGACCTATGCGCCCGTTCAATGAGTACAGCGGGGGTGCTTACCGCCTCCTCCGAAGTCCCTGCAGGGGAGAGCATTGCAAGGAAGAAGACACAGATTTTTCGTGCCACCTCCGTAGAGTCAGCATAAGCGTCAGTTTCAGGTATGCCCCGAATCCTAAGGTTATTTCTCCGTGATCGGTTTTCGATATCCTCGAGTTTATCCAAAATTGCCTGTTGCTCTGTTTGTAGAGTATTTTGCTGCGTACTGTGAGCCGCCATATTGAGGGCTTGGGCTTCGACGGTCTGTTCCAGGTCGTCTACGCGATTGTTTAAAGCAGACATATCTTCCCGGATGTCCGCCATAGAGGCCAATAGCTCACTGCGGTGCTGTCGTAAGTCCGCTCGAATCTTCATGAACCAGCCCCGGAGCTCCGCGCGGCCCACAACATCAGCTGTAATGGCGGGAGGAGCCGGGCCTAAGTCATCGAGCGCGTCCCCGCCGCTTGCCTCTAGTGACGCCGCATCATCACTCGTCTCGGCCGGCTGCGAAAACTCCATGGCACAGGAAAGTGAAGACAGTAGGTCCCAAAAAAGTAAGTCCAGTTAAGGTAAAGCTCAAGAAAAATAGGGGTATAGAGGGCCCAACTGCAGGAGCTCAAAGCTCACACGTCCATCCACATCGCCTGCGCAACAGCGCCCCCATATTTATTTTAATTTTTTCTATACCGGCATTCGTGATAATATCACATCAAGCCGGTTTACAATAAACAATGGGTGATAACCGGAACAGAGAACGAAATAATATGAACTATACATAATATAGATGCAGTTACAATAAACAAGGAGACGTACAACTAGGAGCAAGAAGAAGACAAAATAGAAACTTTAACAAAGTGAATAAACCTGTAGAATGGAGGAATTTCCAAAAATGGATGTTTGAGATTTACAATGAATTGTTCAGTACAAGTATGTAGTTTAACAATAAAGACGAAATCATAAGTAATGAAGATTCTGGATGATTATAATGCTTAGGGGTAGGATACCAGGATGGTTATAATACTAAAAGATGTTGATTGGAGGTTGAATATCGGATAGAATTGTTTTTAATCTGAGTCTGGGAAGGCTTGTTTGAAAAGCCATGTTTTAAGTCTTTTTCTGAATGTCAGTAAGCAGGGTTCTTGTCTAAGTTCCGTTGGTATGGAGTTCCAAAGCGTAGGTCTTGCTGTGGAGAAAGCCCTATCTCTGTAAGTTATGTGGAGGGAAGTTTTGGAAGGCGGTACTTGCAGAGACTCTTTGTAGTACTCTCTTATGGGTCTGGAGGAAGTATGTTTTATGAAAGGGATTTGTAGGTTGAGAGGAGCGATTTGTTGGATGGATTTGTAGATTATGGTGATTGACTTATAAAGAATTCTGAATTGAATTGGCAGCCAGTGTAATTCTTTAAGGATTGGGGAAATGTGCTCTCTTCTCTTTGTATTAGTTAGGATTCTGGCTGCAGTATTTTGAACCATTTGTAGCGGTTTGGTGTGTGCTGATGGGGTACCTAATAATAAAGAATTGCAAAAGTCTAACTTGGAGAAGATTATTGCTTGTAGGATAGTCCCAATTGAGATCAAATGTCGGTATATAAAAAGAATAAATAAATAAATGAAGTGAGCAGAGGGGATTCTGGAGATGTTTTTGCAACATCTTGGGTGATATTTGATCAAGGGGATAGTGAAGGTTCCCATATGTGTAACTTAGCTGCTGTGTAGCGCTGAGGTGGAGTAGGGCTGCTGAAGAGCAGGTAGGGAGTGAATGCAGTCCCCGGTTAGAGGGGAGCCGGGGGTGCTCGGGTTTGAGGCAGTTATCTAACAGTTTGAGCTCATTAAATCAAATAAAGGCTTCCGGGTTGCCCTGCGGGGCTGCACGAAGGGGCGCACAAAGGGGCCTGCCCCTTTGTAGCGCGCGGCGCCGAGCTGCTGTAGAGATTTAAATGCCAGTCGTGGCTGTCCCCCGATTGGCTGAAGACGTCGGCTCTGTCGATTGGGTGTGGTGAAGGACGAGGAGGAGGCCCGATTCGGAGGGGAGCAGCCTCGTGGTCGGTGCTGGAGCGGCCGAGGGTAAGAGAGAAGGAATTTAAATGGCCTTACCCCGGCAGGTCTCCGGCGCCAAACGCGCAGGCCTTGCCTTTCTCTCAGGACGTTGCAGGGATGATTACAGGACGTTGCAGGGATGATTACAGGCAAATAAAAGATTAGATTTTATGAATACATTATAAATCTATTTAAATACTTTACATGCGGTATTAATAATCATTTGTGAATTTCATTTGCTTACTTTTATATAATCTCAATAAATTCTAATACATTTTGAAAATGTCTTTTTCATATTATGCTATTTTCCTTTATATTCAATTTTTTTAAAAGATAAATTATCATTGACGTGGTAAACATATAATTTATCTGTAAAGGCGAGATCATTTGAGCCCAGCAAGTGAGTTAGAAGAATCTAGAATTGTTGAGAACTAACAATCTATTTTTGTTTCCAGCTGGCTGAATTACTGAACTCCTCATTTCAAGCCAATATCTTGCCA
Organism: Rhinatrema bivittatum; assembly: GCF_901001135.1. Classification (NCBI taxonomy): domain Eukaryota; kingdom Metazoa; phylum Chordata; class Amphibia; order Gymnophiona; family Rhinatrematidae; genus Rhinatrema; species Rhinatrema bivittatum. Next base: position 25,715,026 of record NC_042618.1, on the reverse strand, counting down.
AGCTCTATGAGATTCTTCTGACTTAAAGGGAAATTGTTTATATTAGAACTAAGCTTTACTGCAACTAGTATCTGTAAGCATTAATGAGTACAAAGGAGCAGGTTTACTAGGGGGTCCTCCCATTGTCTGTCTATGGGAACAATCCTTATTAAGGCTGGTCCAAAGTTCTCTTCACATTCTATCCATTGAGGTCTACTAGGCAACCTCAATTAAGCAGGATTATTGTACTTTCTGTTAAGAGCTCTTCTGAACAAAAGGATGTGTCTCATTATATATAGCCAACCAATACTGATGTTTCCTGCTGGTGGTCTAAATAGGATAAACATTATCAGTCAATATTAAGAATGGTAATACATAAAACCAATTATCCACCTATTAAGAATAGATTAATTCCAAATCTAACTTTGCTGTAAAGCTGAAGGTAACAGCCACATTCCAAGTTGCAATGAGATGAGTGCCTTGTGATTACAATATGTGCTCTTAGTAGTTAATACCAAGTGTAAACACCTGTGGTGTTTTTGAGAAGGACATTCTTACTAACAAGTTAAACTAATCACTCTGCTTAAGCGCTACTAAGTGACTTAAAAACATGTTATGAGGAATTCTAGTAGACTTCAATAGTTTTTGACTTGCTGTGGCATACTTCAGAACATTTTTATATATACAGCTTAATTTCTTTTGACTATTGTCAAGTTAAGTTACTTAAAAAGAGAGTGTTTTGATAAAAACCAATATATTAGAAACATGAGTAGGTGCTCCAGCTTGTCCATCAGTCTTGGCATCGTTTTATTTATACATTTTCTAAAGGATTAAGAGTAATCAGTTCCAGAAGATGTGCTCTGGAGCACTGGCAGCATCTACTTTCTTGGCATGAAGTTTGAATATTTTACGCAGTTAGTATATTTTCATAATGAATACTAGCCGCTGCAGAGTATATGGCATTTATATTTTAATTTTTCAAGAAGAATTTAACTGCTTGGTTTTAACATTTACTATTGTAAACAATATCATTCTGGGGAATCAATGGCAGCACTGCACACTACCATGGGGAAGACTTCAGTCTGAGTTTTTAACTCAGCATCTGCTCCTTGGTTGGGCGAGCCAGCCTTGGCTTGGAGTAGTACGCAGGCAGCATTCCCAAAGTCCCAAAGGAAAGGAGCGCCAACTACTGGACAACGGTGATATCTATCTAGTGGCCAGATTCAGGGCAGACTCCTGGCTAGCCAAAGACTATTGCTGCAATGATTGGGTAAGATAGGAAGAGAAGAGGGTAAAAATGAGGGGAAACCCCAAGTAGATGCAAACAAAAACTTAGGACCCCGTGTTCCCTGTAGAGACTAGTTCCAACTGACCTTGAAGCCAAAGAAAATGGAGGAACTGCTGAACCAAAACAAAAAAAAGTATCTTAATGAGTTGGTAAAGAAGAACATATTTTCTTGTACAATAGCCTTTTTTCAGCAAAACAAAAATTAGAATAAAGTTCAATTCTCCTCTGTTACCTGTCTTGGCCATTACTCATCTAAGAGTCTTGACAAAATGCACATAAAGGGATGCATTTTAAAAGCCTGGCACGCACTAATATCGGTAGATACGCGAGTATGTTTGGCCAGCGCATGCCAAGCAAATTTTAAAAGCCGCCTGTGTACACGCGTATCTCTCGTGAGAAAGCCAAAAAAGGGTGGGCATAGGTGTGGTCCATGTGGGACATGGGGGTTCTGGGACTTTAACACGAAATGTGCACGCAAGTATTTATGCGCACAAGCGTGCACTGGGGTCCCCTGCCGTGTAACTTTACTACTGCTATGGATGGTATGTAAAATATTAAGAAATCTAGGCTACTCAGCAGGGTTTTAAAGGTCGGGGCTAACAGGCGGAAAGAGAGTCTATTAAACTAGGGGGGTTGGGAAGTCCTATCCCTTAATTGGGTGAACTGGGAAAACTCCCTATGGCGTCAGCGCACGTTCATTATAAAATTCCCCCACTTACGCAGTAGAGAAGGCATTTGCGTGCACATGCACACATCCATTTAGAATTGTGCACACATGTACATGTGTTCAGCCTATTTCATATCATGCACGCATATTCGCGCATATGTTATAAAATGGCTGCGTCCTTTGGTGGAGGCTGGCATACACATGTACATGTGCGCCTGCACGCCGATATCAAAGTTAGAGTCTGTGTGAGGGGAAAACCTATTGGAAACAGACCCCCAAGAGGGCAAGTGCTCAGTTAGTTTATTTAGGGAATTTAATGCAGTTTGTTTTCAGTGCTAATCATTAAGATTCATAACAGGCCAAATCCAGGAACAATGCAAATGGAAGCTGTGTGGCATACACTTTGTCACAAAAAGATAAAAAACAACTTTCAGAAATAAACATAGAAACAGGTTGGAAGGCTGACTAAAACGTGTATATATCTCTGAGACTTTCCAGAGCATTAGTTCAACAAATAAACAAGCACTAGGCTTTTAAAGTTAATGAGGAAACATGATCACTTATTTGACTCTATACAATATTTTGATTTTGCATTATTTTGTATAATTGTTTACACAGGGCCTTGCAGAAAGTAGCTTAATGCTGACCAAACTAATTTGATTTTCATATCTAAAATATCCTGGCACTCTGTGCATGTCCATTCACTTGCGCAGGTTGAAACTTAATCTACAGGAAAAGATTTAATAACAGAATTGGAGGTTACATTTCATTTGCTGATTTAATAAAAACTAACAGGATGGATTTGGGGATATTTCATTAATCTTCCTTTCCTTTCAGTGAAAAGGAAATTAAGTTCAATCTAGTTCAAATTTTGTTTCACTTTTTATACAATAGCCCTGCCAATGTCCATTTTCTCTCTGGCAAGTTAAGACCTAATTAGTCACACAAAATTCCTTCCTGATCCTGTCACTGCTATGCAGGAAAACCCTGAACTACAGATGAAAGATTCACATTCACTGGTTTTCTAACTGCAGGCTCCATTCTGGAAAAATGTCAAAGCCACGTAAATATATGAATACCTGGAGATATTTGCCCTGCAGAATTTATATATCTATATGTATCTATATATGTACATACTGCCAATAAAAAAATATATGTCAGCCAGCTCAGGGGATATAGGCTCTGTCCTGTGGAGGTTTACTTCTGGCGCACAGTGGGAGAGGGCACTACAGACGTTCCATGCACACTTCCCAGCTTTGCCTGGCTACTGCAACAAAAATAAAAGTTTTTTCTACAAAAACTTCTGGAGGCCTCCAGGCAGCCATGCAAGTACTTCCAGACCAAATAAACATACTCCTGCCAAATCCATAACTATTCTCCACAACTGAGCTGCTCCGTAGGAACAAGAGAAAGCTACTCTCACACACTCTCAAACTTCTTACATATTTCTCCCTCTAGATCTACTTTCTATTCTCTTCCTTGATCTCACTCCATTTTGTCCTCCTCTTCCCTCAATGTTTCCTTCTATTCTTTCATGGTACTCCTCCTCCCATCATGCTCCCATGCTGCTTCTTCCTTCCTTGTGTGTTCTCATACATTGCAATATCAAGAGAACCTTGCAGAACTTCCTGAAATTTACAAAAATAGTAAAATGTGTCCGTCTATCTTTAGTTATCAATGCATGTCTCAAACAAATTCAGCTATATGCATTAAATGACTTTTTCAATGCTTCTTTTGAGTTAGGAGTAGTTCTGGGGGCCTGGAAATAGACAGATGTGATTTCTTTTAAAGTGGAAGATAGAGCCTGGGAATTAAAGGCCTGTCACTTTGACCTCTGTACTGAGTAAATTAATGGAACTGCTGCTAAAAGAGAGGATAGCCAAGGCAGCATGGTTTTACCAGAGATAGGTTCTGTCAGATGAATCTGACCAATTTCTTTGACTGAGAGAACAAAGAGTTAGATCAGGGGAGCGTGTCAGATGTAGTGTACTTGGATTTCAGTAAGGCCTTCAATATAGTTCCACATACACAACTTATAAATAAACTGAGCTCCCTCGGTATGGGCCCAAAAGTGATTGACTGGGGTAGAAACTGGCTGAGTGGAAGGTGACAAAGGGTAGTGATAAATGGAGCTCATTTCGAGGAGAGGAGTATTATTGGGTGACTAAAGAATTAGAGTAAGGGGCAGGCACTTGATGTGGTTTACTTGGATTTCAGCAAAGCTTTTGATACTGTCCCACATAGGAGGTTCATGAATAAAATGAGCAGCCAAGTTAGTGGAATGGATTAGAAATTGGTTGACTGACAGGCAACAGCTGGTAGTGGTAAATGGAACTCACTCTGAAGAGAGAGGGGTGATTAGTAGAGTGCCTCAAGGGATGATTCTGTAGCCGGTTCTGTTCAGTATCTTTATGAGTGATATTGCGGCGGGGTTACAAGGAAATGTTTCTCTTTTTGCAGATGATACAACGATCTGCAACAGAGTGGACACTTCTGGAGGAGTAGACAGGATGAGAAGTGATTTAAGAAACTTGAGGCATGATCGAATACTTTGCAGTTAAGATTCAATGCAATCATGCATTTGGGGTGCAGAAATCGAAAGGAGTTGTATGAGATTGGGGGTGGGTGAAAGACTGTTAAAGACTGGAAAAGAGACTTCAGGGTTATAATGTCTGAGAATCAGAAGTTAGTGAAACAACGTAAAAAGGTGGTGACTAGGACCAGAGAGATGTTGAGCTGTACAGAGAAAGGTATAACCAGCAGGAAAAAGGAGTTAATAATACGGCTGTACAGGTCATTAATGAGGTCTCACTTGGAATACTGGGTTCAGTTCTGGAGGCTGTATTTCAAAAAGGATAGAGATAGGTTTAATGTAGTCCAGACGAAGGCAACCAAAATGGTGCAGGGTCTATACCAAAACCAGGCCCGGTGCCACCGGATGTGCAGTCTGTGCAATTGCACAGGGCGGCACCCCAGGGATGGCAGTGTCGGGAGCAGGAAGAGGCCCATGTTACACCTGGTGGACCTGATCCCACTAGCAGTGGAAGAAGCAGGAGGCCCATGTGGCTGTTGGTGGACTTCATCCCACTGGCGGCGGAAGAAGCAGGAAGCCCTTTTGGCTGCCTGCTGACCCCATATCACTAGTGGAGGAAGAAGCAGAAGGTTTACACAGACACCATATCTAAAATATCTAAAATATCCTGGCACTCTGTGCATGTCCATCCACTTGCGCAGGTTGAAACTTAATCTACATGAAAAGATTTAATAACAGAATTGGAGGTTACTGGTGGAAGAAGCAGGTCACCAGAAAAGAAGATGAAGCCTGTCCTGCAGCTCCTCCTCATGTGCTGGCCCTGCGGTAATTCAACCCTCGCGGTGCTAGCATGTCCAGTGTTCTCATCTTGTACAAGCAGAATGGCTGCTTTTCCAAAGAAGGTACAGGCTGGCAGCAGCAGCGGAGGAGGAATGACCCATGGACACTGACTGCCTGGTCTGCATGTATGTATGAGTGAATGGGAGACTGCCTATGATGGGTGTGTGTGTGTGTATGTGTGTGAATGGGATGCTGCTTGTGATGGAGTGTATGTGTGTGTGAATGAGAGCCTGTTTGGGATTGGGGGGGGGGGGGGGAATGGGAGCCTGCCTAGGATGGGTATGTGTATGTGAATGGGAGCCTGCCCAGGAATGTGTGAATGAGAGCCTGCCTGGGATGTGTGTGTGTGGGTGTATGCATGCATTGGAGCCTCCCATGCATGCATACACACACTCATACACCTAAGTGCCTGCATGCAGGTACTTATAGTCTTGCTTTTCTAAGGGAATGCAATAGGGAAAGCAGAATAAATCCCAGCATGCAGTGGGGTAAAACCAGGATTGGATCAACCTGTCCTGAAAATCTGGAACCAGTTGGCAACCCTACTGGTATCAAAGTAGTACATATAAATATAATGTAAGTATTATTTTTACCTCAGAATACTGTACTTTGACATTTTTCATGTAAAATAATATAAATGCATAACTCTTAACTGTATGGACCAGGTGGGGGTGGTGATTAGGGGGTGGGGAGGGCATTGTGTAAGGCTATAAGGTTTGCCTAGGGCACCTAATACCCTTGCATCAGCCATGGGCTCCGAGGGGGGGGGGGCGGATCTGGTGGTGTCAGTTTTTAAAGTTTGTATTAGTGTAGGGAGCTGGGCTGGTTTTTTGGATGGGCCTGGGGGGCAGCACAGTAATTGTTCGCATAGGGCAGCAAAAAAGCTAGCACCAGCCCTATTCAAAACCAAATGGGATGAGACTGAAGGACCTAAATATGTATATCCTAGAGGAAAGGAGAAATGGATGAGGGAGAGGTATAATCCAGACTTTTAAATACCTGAAAAATATTAATAATGCACAAGAATCAAAGGGGTAGGCTCAGAAATAATGTCAGGACATATATTTTCCTTGAAGGTGATGGATGCCTGGAATGCCTTTCTGGAAGAGATGATGAAGACAAGAATGGTAACAGAATTCAAAAGGGAATGGGATAAGCATAGAGGTTCCCTAGTACCTCGAGGATGGAAATGAAGAAGTGGGTTAACTTATGGCAATTTTGGGTGAAACACAAAATGGGGACAACCTGCATGGAGCAGCAATTACAACCAGCCAGTAGTGTACTCAAGGGATACATCTGGGCATATTCTACTGTTAGCACATGGTTTAGCTATCTGGCTGTTACTGTAACGTTTGGCTAGCTGTGGGATGGCCCTACGACCCGCCGCACTCACTCCTTACAGTGGCACAGCATGGTTGCCGCTATCTTGTCTCCTCAGGTTCCCCTAGGCATGCACCCATGGCATGTGCTAAACAATAAGGATCCCATGGCAGGAAACAGCAGCTGTGCTGGCAGATGACATCAGTGTGGGCTGGGGATTTAAACTCCAGCCACACTTTCAGCCAGTGCTTCAGCAACAGGTCCTCCTGCTCCTGAACTGTTGCTTTGATGTTTTTAGTACCTTGCCTTGTTGTTTCCCTGCCTGCCTTGCCTTCTCCTTCTCTTGCCTCCTTGTTACCTTGCCTCGTCCTGCCTTGTTGATTCCCTCTGTTGCCTTGCTTGTGTTTTGGTCCCCAGTCCCTTGTCTTTGTCTTATCTATCTGTCTCTGCCTGATTCCTGGCTGTGACCTCTGCTATGGATATTGACTATTCTTCTGGAATGCCACCTGCCCTGACCCCAGTTTGGATCTCGACACTGCTTGCTCGCTGCCAGCCCTGACCTCTGCCCACTATTTGACTTCATCTGACTACTCCATATAAGAGTCTCACCTAAGTTCTGCCAGCCCCTGGATCCCAAGGGCTCAACCTATGGGGAACGGGGCTGGTATAGATGAAGACTTAGAACGTTTGCCTGCTAGGCTGCAACAACCATGCCACAGCCCAAGGGCTCACATCCGTGACAATTACATTCAACAACATTTGATCAAGTTCACCTATGATAGTGGTGGAGCAGGGGAAGTCCACTCTTGTGCTTCTATGGCTGGGGCAGACCATCTCTGCACTGCAAGAAAGAATAAATAAAGTTGGGAGAGGGAAGGTCTGGCCATCATCTGCTTTTATGACTGGAATCGGGCAGTAGTTACAACCCTACACATTTTGCTGGACAGACTGGATTTTGGTCTTTATCTGTTGTCATTTTCTATGTTACTAGTGGTGTGCTGCAGGGATCAGTCCTTGGACTAGTTCTTTCCAAAATTTTCATAAGTGATATTGCGGAAGGCCTATTGCAAGGGTGGCCAACTCCAGTCCTCAAGAGCCGCAAAAAGGCCTGGTTTTCAGGATACCTACAATGAATATGCATGAGATATATTTGCATACAAGGGAGGTAGTGCATGGAAATCTGATGCATATTCATTATGAATATCCTGAAAACCAGGCCAGTTTGTGGCTCTTGAGGACCAGAATTGACCATTGGGAAAGGCCTGTCTTTTTGCAGTTGTTACCAGATCCTTTTGCAGATGATACCAGATCCTTAAAGCTCGTGCCAGTGAGCAGCCTCTCTCCTTTCTGTGCCCGGAGCCCTATGAAGCCACCAATTGGCCCTTGCTCCCCTGCACCACCACGAGGAGAGCGTCCGATGTCCCCCCCAGGCCTGCGAACAGACCCCTCCTGATCCCCCCGACTCCAGCCGGCCTGCCGCAAATAACTCCGCCTACCTGCTTACATCATCAGAATGATGTGGGACAGATCCTTAAAGCTCGCGCCGGTGAGCCGTAGGTGCCACGCACCAAAGGAGCACAACAAAGGGGCCTGCCCCTTGGTGCACCCCTTTGCGCTGCCCCTGAAGCTGCACCTTCATACTACCCTTCTTAAACCTCGCTCGACTCCCCTCTCTCCCCCCTCCCTCCCTCTATCTCCACTTTTCCTCTCCCCTAACCCCCCTCTCTCATACTTCTTCCTCCTCTTATCATCCCTCCCCATTCGCTTTTTACACCCCCCTCTGCCCTCCCCACCCTCTATACCCCTATCTCCTGTCATGTCAACCCTACCGATTCCCATCCTCCAACGTTCCCCAAGCTACTTTAAAAAACCACTCCCATACAATCCTACCTCTCACTCAAGATCCCTAATCCCCATCATGTTATCCCCCTGACACAGTTTCTCGGTCTCACAGCCCTCTCTTTTATCCTCTTGAACTCCTAATCCCTAACTAAGAAAAGACCCATCCTGAATGACATCCTTCTTGATGACAATCCAGACATCTGTGCCATAACTGAAACCTGGCTTAAACAAACCGACCTAGTCCATCTAAACCAATTCCCTTCTCACTTATATGACATCTTCTCCTTACCCAGGCTCAACAAAAGAGGAGGAGGTATAGCTGCCAAAAAAGAACTCAGACTAACATCCCAAACAGTCCATGCTTCCCTCAAATTCAAAATCGGATTTTTCAAATCCTCACAACTCCAAATATGCCTAGTTTACTTCCCCCCAGGCCTCCTTGAAAACAACGCCTCTCCCCTTATTGAATTTATTGCTGACAATCTCAAAAAGGACATACTTGCCGTCCTGCTTGGAGATTTCAACTTCCACGTAGACGCCATTCCTCCAACCCCCTCTTGCGAAGCCTTCCTTGCCTCAATGAACGCCATGGGCTTTAAACAGATTATAACCGACCCTACACACAAAGCAGGCCACTTCTTAGACCTAATGTTTAAAGCCATGGGCTTTAAACAGATTATAACCGACCCTACACACAAAGCAGGCCACTCCTTAGACCTAATGTTTATTATTATCAAAACTAACCTCTCCTTAATGAAAGCATCTATCTCCCATCACTCACTCTCCACCACCATCCAATTCAGAAAACCCTGCTCCAAAGACAACTTAATTCTCTCCCTCACAGACACCCTCAATGATCTCGATCTATCCAGCCCTGAATCTGCCCTCTCCAACTGGCACAACATCACCAGCGACATTGCCAACAAAATCTGCCCCCTAACAACCAAAACACTAAACCCCTCCCGTAACTCTAGAAAACCATGGTACACCCCTGAACTAAAAAAACTCAAACGCGACCTAAGAAACACTGAAAACAAAGGGCACATGAATCCTTCCCCCACCCTATAGGCTTCATACAAATCCACCCTTGCCCTCTACCGAACCTCTATCCTTAATACCAAGCATGACTTCTATGCCCTCAGAATTCACAACATTCATTACAACGCCAAAGCTCTCTTCTCCTATGTTTCCGACCTCACAAAAACCACCCCCCCCTCCCATCCCTGATAAGGACACCAAAACCATGTGTGATAACCTTGCCCACTTTTTCCACGACAAAATATCCAAGCTTATATCCAGCTTTCCCCCTTCCACCATCCTCTCAAACATCCCCTCTAAAATCCATCATGCTACCTTAGACTCCTTTGAGTCCACCTCCTCCTCCGAAATAGAAACCCTCCTAAAGAAAATTAAACCCGCAGCACATCCCTCCGACACCATCCCCACAAAATACCTCCTGACAATCCCTAACTTAATAGCCAAACCATTAGCTGATATCATCAACTGCTCCATCACATTTGGAAATGTCCCTACCTCCTTAAAACAAGCCATCATCAGACCCTTAAGAAACCTAATCTCAACCCTTCTGAACTGGCCAACCATCGACCTATTTCAATCCTACCCTTCTTAGCCAAACATATGGAAAAAATAATAAACATCCAACTCTCTGATCACCTTGAAAAACACAATATTTTATACCCTATTCAATTTGGCTTCTGCAGATTCCACAGTACCGAAACCCTCCTAATCTCCCTCACTGACACTCTCCTTACAGGTATGGATAATGGGCAGTCCTACATTCTTGCAATGCTAGACATCTATTCCGCCTTTGACACTATCAGTCACAAGATTCTTCTAACCCGCCTCACTGAAATTGGCATTACTGGCACCGCCCTTCGCTGGCTTGAATCCTACCTCCATAATAGACACTACATAGTCAAAATTGGTAACAGCGAATCTGAACCTATCAACTTAACTTGAGGTGTTCCCCAAGGCTCCTCCCTATCCTCCACTCTTTTCAATATATACATGTTACGAGTGCAAGGAGCACGGTCAGCTCTAAAGCAGGTGTTGTGAGCCCTTGAGCCAAGGTGTGACTCAGGGAGGAGCCCCAAGACACACCGTGGGAGGTAAGCTGGTGCGAGTATGGGTAGCCAGGAGCAAGACAAGGTAAAAGACAAGAACTGAAGGTCCGACCCTCAACTGAATCTGCCCGCCTCAGGATGACCAGCAACATAATGTTGGTCAATGAACAGTCCTCCGACCGTTCCAAGCCCTATCGGACCTGCCGCTGGGTAATGGCAATAGGCGGCAGGCCGGTCAAAAGATGAGGGCAGACAAAGATCTTAAAACATAGAAGGCTCCGAAACAAGGCACTGAAGACGAAGACTTGGAACAAGGTACTGTAGACGTAGACTCTGGAACAAGGTACTGTAGACATAGGCTAGGGTCAGGACGAGAACTTGGGAGGATTAGACATTGGCACTGTCCCTCAGGGCGCTCTACACAGCCAGTACCACTGGTCTGGTGACAGACCACCCTGTGCTACACCCGCAGGAGTGGGACCAGCACAGGAAGGAACCCAGCCTGACAAGAATCCAACGATGGGAACAGGAACCGACCTCGCGGATTTACCCTCAGGAAGCCATCTGGCAGACTCACAGCGCTGGAGAATCAGAGGACTCGGAAAACTCAGGAGCAGGAACAACTGAAGCAGGAGAGGAATCTTGAAACATCAGGAACAAGCAGACACAGGACATGGAGCCATCATAACCGCCCTAAAAAAGCGAGCACTATCAACAGAGGGGGCTACTCTATGGAACACACTCCCCCCGGATCTCCGTCAAGAACCCTGCCCTCATTCTTTCAAGAAATATCTCAAAACTTGGCTGTTCAGTCAAGCTTTCCCCGGTGACGCCAACACACAAGGATGCCACAGGGACTAAGATTAGCAGCCAATAATACACTGCACTCTCAACTCAGTCCCCCAGGACCTACCTTCACATCTCCTCTTAGTAAATGCTCCCAATCTCCCTCCTACTTCTCCTGCCCTTGCATCTCCTCACCCTCCCCAGTTTTCCCTTCGTTAATCATTTTCAGACTCAACTGTGATTTGCAGTTTGCATTTTGTTTTCCGCTGTTTTGAAGTCCTTTACGGACCCTATCTTGGTTTTGTTTTGTTTTGAAGCCCTGTTTGGTCATAACCTGTTCCTTCATGCTAATTCTTTTCTAATTCTAATTTTAATGTCAAATGTTCAAAAGTTCTAATGTTTATTGTAACGCCTTGCTTGCGACAGTTCTGTTATATTGTAAACCGGTATGATTTGTATTCTATACAGGAATGTCGGTATATAAGAATTCAAAATAAATAAATAAATAAATAATAAAAGAAACCGGTGGAAACCTGGATCAGCACAGGAGAACCTGGACAAGCATGGCAACCGATCCGAAGGCAAACAGCAACTGAAGTGAAGATCCTTTTATACTGCTGTAAGCAGGCAACTCCCTGGGAGGAGTCCAGATGGGCCGCCCCTCGCTGGCCCTATAAGACTGGAAAGAAGCTGTGGGCCCATCCCTAGGGAGAAGGACATGGCCCAAACCAGAACATCCAGGCTGCAGTGGAGCAGGCCTCGAGTGGGCCCCGAACAACACCGAAGGCCTCCCAGGCCGTGGAGCAGGATCCGGACAATTGCTCAGGTGAGGCCCTGGCTTCGGAGTGGCCACCAGAGAAAGGTGAGATGCCTCCTGTGGCACAGCTACAGGAGGAATCGTAACAGTACATGCTGCCTCTATGCCACCTTCTATCTAGTCTAAGACTCACTCATTTCATCTACTCGGACGACGTCCAAATCCTTATCCCCATTACCGAATCCATTTCTAAATCCCTCAAGATCTGGGAAACCTGCCTCGCTTCAATCACCCACCTCCTCTCTAATCTCAACCTCTCCCTCAACTCCTCCAAAACTGAACTCATTATTATACCACACAATCCCAACACCTTGACCACTACTGTCATCAACACCCTTCCCCCTTCAACTCCTTTCACCCAACACGTACGAGACCTTGGCCGTATACTAGATAACCAATTAAACCTCAAAAAATTCATAAGCTCCACCATGAAAGAATGTTACTACAAACTTCATGTCCTCAAAAAACTTAAACCTCTCCTCCACTTTAATGACTTCTGCACTATCCTTCAGGCCATAATATTCTCCAAATTAGATTATTGCAACTCCCTCCTGCTAGGTCTCCCCTCATCCACCATCAAACCTCTCCAAATGCTACAAAATGCTGCTGCAAGAGTACTCACTAACACTCGCAGAAAGGACCATATCATCCCCATCCTTAGAGACCTCCACTGGCTCCCAATCTCCTTCAGAAGCCACTACAAGGTTCTCACTATCATACACAAGATGCTTCATAACCCTGACGTACACTGGCTCAACGACTCTCTACACTTCCACACCTCTAATAGACCCATCAGATCTGCAATCAAGGGTACATTACACATACCCCCTACTAAACCCACCCGCCTTTCTACCACAAAAGAAAGAGCCCTTTCCATAACAGGACCCTCAAATTGGAATACTATGCCACCTGACCTATGGCTGGAATCCTGCCCCCACAAATTAAAAAAAACCTGGCTCTTCAAACAAGCCTTTACATAATACACCCCCCCCCTGCTCGTTTGCCCTTGCAGTCTCCCCCGCAAACACCAAGTTGTACTTATTAACTCTTTATTATCTTTGCAATCCCGATATACCTGAGACTTCCCCCCCTTCTCGTAAAACCCCTGCTCAGGTATCCATCCAGTTCCAATTCTAGGCTTACAATGTTATCATGTTTTATGAATTTTTTTAGCTCCTTATCCAGTTCTACCATGTTATTTTGCTTTAAGTTTATGTTTTCACCTTATGTATTACACAGTTATTATTTCTATGTATTGTTTCCCCACCTGTTACATGTAAACTGATGTGATGCCCTGTGAATGTCGGTATAAAAAAGCTTTAAATAAATAAATAAATACAAAAGGGTAGACACCTAGAAAGGTGTGGAAAACATGAGGAGGAATCTAGTGAAGCTTGAGGAATGACCTAGATTCTGGAAGCTAAGATTCATTGATAAAAATTATATTTGGACTGTAAAAACCCAATGTAGTGGTGGTACAGTCTAGATGGTGAAATTCTTCTATGCATGAAACAAAAGCGGGATAGAAACATGATGGCAGAAAAAGACGGTATGGCCCATCTAGTCTGCCCAATTAATTTAGCATTATAATTCCCACCACTTCCTTAGAAATCTCCTGTATTTATCCCATGCTTTCTTGAATTCAGATACCATTTTTGCCTCTACTACCTCCAATGGGAAACTGTTCCACACATCCACCACCCTCTCTGTAAAGAAATATTTCCTCAGATTACTCCTGAGTCTACGCCCTTTCAACCTCATTGCATGACTCCTCGTTCTAGAGCCTTCTTTCCATTGAAAGAGACTCACTTCCTGTGCTTTGAAACCTTTGAGATATTTGAACGTCTCTATCATATCTCCCCTATCTCACCTTTCCTCCAGGATATATGTATTTAGATCTTTAAGTCTATCCCCATATACCTTACTACGAAGATCACTGACCATTTTAGTAGCCACCCTCTCCATCCTGTTTATGTCCTTTTGAAGGTGTGGCTCCAGAATTGTACACAGTATTCCAAATGAGGTCTCACCAGGGACCTATACAGGGGTAACATCACCTTCCTTTTTCTGCTGACCTTTCCTCTCCCTACGCAGCCAAGCATCTCTCTGGCTTTTACCATCTTTCTGGCCATCTTAAGATCATAAGATACAATCATCACTAGATCCCCCTCTTTCTTTGTGCTTAGAAGAATTTCTGTACCTTTCCCTTGGGGTTTTGCACCCTAAATGCATTACTCTGCATTTTTTAGAATTAAATCTTAGCTGCTAGATCTTAGACCATTCGTTGAGCTTTGCTAGATCTCTCTTCAAGTTTTCCACTCCTTCTTGGCTGTCCACCCTGTTACAAATTTTGATATAATTGGAAAAAGAGAAACCTTTCTTGACAATTCTTCCATTATGTCACTCCCAAAAATGATGAAAAGAACCGGTCCAAGGACCGATTCTGGAGGCACACTGCTAGTAATACCCCCTCCTCAGAGAAAACTCTATTTACCACTACCCTTTGTCGCCTCCCATTCAGGCAGTTTCTAACCCAGTCACTCTAGATTCCATACCAAGGGTGCTCAATTTATTTATGTCTTCTGTGCGGAACTGTTGAAATCCAAGTACAGTATGTCTAATGCTCTCCCTTGATCCAACTCTAGTCACCCAAGCAAAGAAATTAATCAGATTTGTCTGACAAGAATTACCTCTGGTAAAAAGCATGCTGCCTCAGACCTTGCAATCCATTGGATTCCAAAAATTGCACTATCCTCTGTTTTAACAGCGATTCCATTAGTTTTTCTCACCACGTAGGTCAGACTAACTAGCCTGTAGTTGCCATCCTTCTCCATTAGGGATGTGAATCGTGTCCTCGATCGTCTTAACGATCGATTTCGGCTGGGAGGGGGAGGGAATCGTATTGTTGCCGTTTGGGGGGGTAAAATATCGTGAAAAATCGTGAAAAATCAAAAAAACGTAAAATCGCAAAACCGGCACATTAAAACCCCCTAAAACCCACCCCCGACCCTTTAAATTAAATCCCCCACCCTCCCGAACCCCCCCCCAAATGACTTAAATAACCTGCGGGTCCAGCGGCGGTCCGGAACGGCAGCGGTCCGGAACGGGCTCCTGCTACTGAATCTTGTTGTCTTCAGCCGGCGCCATTTTCCAAAATGGCGCCGAAAAATGGCGGCGGCCATAGACGAACACGATTGGACGGCAGGAGGTCCTTCCGGACCCCCGCTGGACTTTTGGCAAGTCTTGTGGGGGTCAGGAGGCCCCCCCCAAGCTGGCCAAAAGTTCCTGGAGGTCCAGCGGGGGTCAGGGAGCGATTTCCCGCCGCGAATCGTTTTCCGTACGGAAAATGGCGCCGGCAGGAGATCGACTGCAGGAGGTCGTTCAGCGAGGCGCCGGAACCCTCGCTGAACGACCTCCTGCAGTCGATCTCCTGCCAGCGCCATTTTCCGTACGAAAACGATTCGCGGCGGGAAATCGCTCCCTGACCCCCGCTGGACCTCCAGGAACTTTTGGCCAGCTTCGGGGGGGCCTCCTGACCCCCACAAGACTTGCCAAAAGTCCAGCGGGGGTCCGGAAGGACCTCCTGCCGTCCAATCGTGTTCGTCTATGGCCGCCGCCATTTTTCGGCGCCATTTTGGAAAATGGCGCCGGCTGAAGACAACAAGATTCAGTAGCAGGAGCCCGTTCCGGACCGCTGCCGTTCCGGACCGCCGCTGGACCCGCAGGTTATTTAAGTCATTGGGGGGGGGGGTTCGGGAGGGTGGGGGTTTTAATTTAAAGGGTCGGGGGTGGGTTTTAGGGGGTTTTAGTGTGCCGGCTCACGATTCTAACGATTTATAACGATAAATCGTTAGAATCTCTATTGTATTGTGTTTCATAACGGTTTAAGACGATATTAAAATTATCGGACGATAATTTTAATCGTCCTAAAACGATTCACATCCCTATTCTCCATACTTCCACTTTTATGAATAGGAATGACATCCGCCCTTTACCAGTCCTCTGGGACATTCCAGACTCTAAAGAAACATTGAAAAGGTCAGCCAGCAGATCTGTCAGGACATCTCTAAGTTCCCTTAGTATCCTTGATGTATTACATCTGGCACCACCATTTTATCTATTTTAAGTTTAGTTAGCTCCTCACAGTGTTCTGAAAATTGATTGAGGTTTACCTCACTTCCAGTCTTATTTGTGTTCATTTTATATGGTCCTGTTCTAGACTCTTCCACAGTGAACACAGAACAGAAATATTTATTAAGCAATTTTGCTTTTTTGTCATCAGCTTCTACCTATTCCTCCCATTCACCTTTGAATCTCACAATGCCACTTTTGCACTTCCTTCTATCACTAACAAATCTAAAAAAGGATCTTGTTTCCTATGTTCTATTTGAAGTTTTCCATTTCTGACTACTTTCCCAGCTTCTCTTAATTTTTCCAGATACTGTCACCTGTCTTCCTCTTTCTTTAATCTCTTGTAGTTTATGAATGCTAACCTTTTCAGCCACATTTTTAGAAAATCATGGTAGTCTTTTTTCCTATCAAACAGTTTAGTTGCCCTTATGATATCTATTTTTAGTTTTGTCCATTCCCTTTCTACTTCTCCTAGATGTTCCCATCGAACTAACGACTCATTTAGGTAGCTCCGCATTTTAAGAAAGTTAGGCCAGGATTCATCAAACTATTGCATGCAATAGGGGCATGTTTTATGGTAATAGCCTTTTTATCACAAAATGCAGTTTCTTAGTGCTTTGCATAGGTATTACCACAGAGTGCAATAATGTTTTTGCACTTTACAGTAAGTGCCACAATTGTTGCAATTCTGAGAGAGAGAGAGAGAACCTAGCTATAAGGCCCTTATAGTGGTTAGGTATTTATACCTCTATAGGAGTCCCATCTAGTTATTCGAGATGAGGTTTAGGTATTAGTGTAGGGGTTAGGGGCCACTTTGACATTCAGAGTGAGACGTACGAACAGAACAGTACACTCTTGTGAAGATTTGATGTTCTTCGGAGTGAGGAAACTCACACAAAGATGAGATTTGTACAATGTTCTTTCAACCTAGCTTGATGTTACCCAGGTTGAGAATCCATCAAGCTAAGTTGAGAGAACATTGTTACGAGTGCCGTCTGCGGCAGACACGCGGCACAGCCCTCTCACCTTTCCACAAGGACTCCAGCTTCTGGTTCCTCCTCGTTGGTGGCGGTGGGCCCAGGGCTGGCGTGTCCATTAGGCAAACTTCGTCGGTCGCATAGGTGGGCCTCCTATAGAGTTATAAATACCTAACTACTATAAGAGCCTTATAGTTTGGTTCTCTCTCTCTCTGTCTCTCTCTCTCTTTCACAATGCTATTTGTGAAAAGATTGCAAAGTACATTATTGCACAGCTTAACATGAATGAAAAAGATGTAGTTATTTCTAGCATTAAAACTTTGCGATATGCCTTCACAAATCCAGCCCTCTTGGACAGAACTCCTCCCCCTTTTCTAAATTAGCATTGCACCATGCGAAAAGCCCATAATGTGGCTTGGAAAATAACCCCCTTAGTTTTCCTGAAGTGTTGGACTCTTGTCTTAGAATGAAATTTCACCTCTTGCATCCTAATATTAAACCACAACATCCAGTGATCACTGGATCCCAGATGATCATCCACTACAACATCAGAAATACTGTCCTTGTTGGTAAGCAGCAAGTCCAATACTGTCCCCTCCTGTGTGGGTTCCATTACCAGTTGACAGAACAGTTCTCCTTGCAGAGAATCAAGGATCTCCCTGCTTCTAGAAGATACTGCAGTTGGGATGTCCCAATCAACATCTGGCAGATTTAAATCCCCTAACAGCAGCAGCACCTTCCCTTTCACAGGATCTTGGAGTGATTGTATCTAATGATCTCAAGGTGGCCAAATAGGTGGATAAGGTGACAGCAAAAGCCAGAAAGATACTTGGCTGCATAAGGAAAGGAATGGTCAGCAGAAAAATAGAAGAGATATTGCCCCTGTATAAGTCCCTGGTTTAACTTTATTTGGAATACTGTGTACAGTTTTGGACACCGCATCTTCAAAAGGATATAAACAGGATGGCATCGACTCAGAATGGCTACTAAAATGGTCAGTGATCTTTGTTGTAAAGCATATGGGGCAAACTTATAGGAAAGGTAGGATAGGGGAGATATAATAGAGACATTTAAATACTTTCAAGCTATCAATGCACAGGAAAAGGGTTTTTTTTTTCAATAGAAAGCAGACTCTGGAATAAGGGGTCATGTGATGAGGGTGAAAGAGGACAGACTGAGGCATAATCTAGGTAAATATTTTTTTTACAGAAAAGCTGGCTAATGTATGAAATAGCTTCCCAGTGGAGGTGGTGAAGACAAGAACAGTATCTGAATTCAAGAAAGTATGGCACAAGCACAGAGGATCTCTGAGAGAGTGATAAGGATTGCAGAGCTGAGCAATTTTGTGGATGGGCAGACAAGATGAGCAGTTTGGTCTGTTTCTGCAATCATGTTTCTTTGTTTTTAAAAAAGTAGCTCTAATACAAAGAACATATAGAATTCTTTAACAACCTAGGTCGAGCACAGTTCTACTCAACGTTATTTATTTATTTTTTTAAAATAAAATTGACTGCTTTCAGGGATAAACAAAACCATCTACATACCCTAGTTTCTTTCTAGTTTTTGTTTCATTCCCTGAGGCAAAAGAAATGTTTAAAGGTTTTGAAAGTTCCTTTTATAATATATATTCTAGGCCACTGCTATGGATCTGCGTAAGTCAAGAGGCTGCTCTCATATCTGTCATCAAAAACATGTGTCACCCCAAATTATTCAAAGTCTAAATTCCATATGAACAAAAGACTAACTTAGGGTATTAAAGAATTCAACAAAATCTCTATATGGTAAACTAGGTGATTGCCCACAGCAACAAGGAATAGCATGACTTCTGGAAAACTTTTGTATAAACTGAGGCATTGTTCCAGATGGTGCTAGATAGATCTGTGTGTACATAATACTATTCCTGAGGAACACTGTAACATTGTGCTTTGCTCCTCTTAGTTTTGAGGTTACCTCCATACCTCATAAATTATTAAAACTAATTAACTTGTAGTCCTCCCTATCTTTGTTTGTTTTGAAGTAGAAGGAATATTTTCTTCCACTGTCTGGAACAGACACCCCTTCCTCCTCTCTGCTCCTCCCTCTAGCTCATTCCACTTAACTGATCACCCCTCTGTTTTGAAGTCTTGTCTATAAATTAAAAAACAACCCATTTTCTTTAACATCAACAACCTTACTTCTCCATTCCTCTAACTTTTCACTAGACATTTCTGTACATATGCTCATCTTTGTTTTTTTGTACTACAATATTGAATCCTTTTTGTCATTTTAAAATGTTTTGAGATTTTGGTCTGCAAAAGAGATAAAGAGATTTTAAAAAGGCCTTTCCTTCAGCGATGATCCCATCCGCTCTGGACAGGCTCCAAATTTCAGAGGGGGGCTCCCTTTCATCTGGAATTTGTATGGATCCCCAGCAGCAAGATGTAAGTGAGCACAGTCTCTGCTCCATCTCACATAGGGGCCAATGCAATATTTATGTGCAGAAAGCGGGCGCTGAGCAGTCAGGCAAGGAAGGCCTAGGGCCACAGTGAAGATGCACGTCACAAGAAGACCTCCCATGGAGTTAGGCAGGCCCCCTCCCAGGTAGTAGCTGATGGATAGGAGCTGAGGCACAGTGCTGTTGTTCAGAACAGATTAGTGGACTCTTGGACCGGCCTTGCGGAGAAGATGGGGCGTACCCCGCTGAGATGAGCAAGGCCGGAAGGCGGTGTCAGGCAAACGTGGGTGTGGAACTTGGCTCTGGAGGACCGCGACCCCCCGGGAGGAGCCCATGAGGTCCAAGCCGCTGGGGCTTAGGAGACCTAGGATGCTGAAGAGATGGCTTCGCCCTGGAAGCCCGCAACCCCTCGGGAGGAGCCCGTGAGGTCCGAGCCGCTGGGACTTAGGAGACCTAGGATGCTGAGGAGATGGCTTCGCCCTGGAAGCCTGCGACCCCCGGGGAGGAGCCCATGGGGTCCGAGCCACTGGGACTTAGGAGATCTAGGACGCTGAAGAGAAACCGGAGACTGACCGGGGTCGAGGCAGGTGGCAGGTAGAAGAGTCCAGAACAAGGCCGAAGTCAGGAACCAGGAAGTCAAGCAAAAGGTCCACGGACAGGAATCCCCAGGAACAAGGATCAGCACGAACTGGAAGCACCTGGAGCAGCACAGCACAATGAGGATCAAGCAGGAACCTCGTTGCAAGGCAATTTGTTGTGATCAGATGCCGGGTTTAAATACCCACTGGCGTCTGACGTCACTTTGGGGGCCGACCCGCGGCTTGGCAGGAAGTGCCCTTTAAATCCCTGCTTCTTGTGCGCGCGCCTAGGAGGGGAGGGGCTACGTTTCGAGAGTCGGCAGCGTCTCCCTCGTGGAGACGACGCCGCGGCACCACCCGACCAGGCCCAAGCTAGTGCGATCCCCGCGGGAGCGGACTACCTGAACTCGGGCCCCGCCTGCCACGGCCCGAGGAAGCAGGTAAGGGCTCGGTCGCCGGACTGGTGACCGAGACTGCAACAGTACCCCCCCCCCCCCTTTATGCCCCCTCTTAGAAGGCCCAGGTTTACCAGGGTGAAGGAGATGAAACTGCTGAAGAAGCGTCTTATCCAAGATGTGGCGGGCAGGTTCCCACGAATTCTCCTTGGGGCCACAGCCCTCCCATGCCAGCAGATACTCGCACTGCCGACGGTGAAAGCGGACATCAAGTACCTCGCAAACTTGATAGACAGGGTCATCTTGGACAGGGGTGTCTGTGGGTTCCGGAATCTTGTGGTGATACCTGGAGAGGATAAGAGGCTTTAGCAGAGGTACATGAAACACGTTATGTATACGCATAGAGGAGGGGAGACGAAGGCGGTATGAGACGAGACCCACTCTCTCTGCCACACGGAACGGGCCACAGTATCTTGGGGCCAGGCGCCTAGATGGTACCCGCAGATGAATATTTTTGGTACTGAGTCAGACGCGATCACCAGGAAGGAAGATGGGAGCTAGCTGGCGATGACGGTCTGCCCATTTCTTGGTTTCTCTAGCTGCACGAGAAAGTTTCCTTTGGATGGAGGACAAGAGACTTTGAAGCTGTTGTGCAGACAATTGCACAGCTGGTGTAGCACTCTGAGTGGGTAGGGGCAATGGAGGTCTGAGTTGCTTGCCATATACGGTGAGGAAGGGGGAAGTTCCCGTGACAGAGTGAGTATGGTTATTGTACGAAAACTCTGCCCATGGAAGTACTCACACCCAATTGTCCTGTCTTTCGTTGGCAAAAGTACGGAGAAATGTCTTCAATAAACGATTGGTGTGCTCCGTCTGCCCATTGCTTTGCGGGTGGAAGGCAGTGGATAGATTAAGTTGTACACCAAACGTTTTGCACAATGCTCTCCAGTAACGGGCGGTAAATTTGAGGTCCCCTGTCTGACACTATATCTTGCGGAAGCCCGTGAATCCGGAATACATGTTGAATGAACAGCTGAGCCAACTCTGGGGCTGAAGGTAACTTGGGGAGTGGAACGAAATGGGCCATTTTAGAGAACCGATCCACGGTTACCCAGATGACCGTGTTCCCTTCTGACCCTGGTAGATCTACCACAAAATCAATGGTGATATGAGTCCAGGGTTCTACCGGTATTGGCAAGGGTTGTAGCAATCCCCAAGGCTTTCCGATACTTGGTTTCTGTTTGGCACAAGTAGCACATGAGGAAACGTAGAGACAAACATCCTGTCTTATAGTGGGCCACCAGTAAAAGCGATTGAGTAAATCTAGGGTTCTTTCGCGACCTGCATGGCCAGCAGTAAAAGACTCATGAGCCCATTCTAGAACACTCACTCTAGAGCGTTGTGGGACCACGGTTCTTCCTATCGGCGTTACCCTAGTACTAGAGAGGTTTATCTTCACTGGGTCCAGAATATACTGAGGGAGACTAGTCTCCTCCTCTAATTCTGCTGTACGAGACAAGGCGTCTGCTCTCACATTCTTTGATGCTGGGCGGTAGCGGAGCTCGAAATTAAAGCGATTAAAGAACAGCGACCAGCGAGCTTGCCTGGGATTGAGGCGTTGTGCTTGGCTAAGAAACTCCAAGTTCTTGTGATCTGTATAAACAGTAATAGTATGCGCCGCCCCCTCCAGTCATTGCCTCCATTCCTCAAAAGCCAATTTTATTGCAAGAAGTTCCTTATCCCCATTGCTGTAATTACATTCAGCTGCAGAAAACCTCTTCGAGAAGTAGGGACAGGGGAGCAGCTTTCCAGAACTGGAAGTTTGACTAAACACAGCTCCCACGGCTATATTGGAGGCGTCTACCTCGATGATGAATGGGCGAAGAGGGTCTGGATGGCGCAAGCAGATATCCCGAAGGAAGGCCTTCTTTAGTTCCTCGAAAGCAGTACAGGCTGCTTCTGGCCACTGCACAGCGTCCGCTCCTTTTTGGGTGAGAGCGGTAAGAGGCGCCACTAACCAAGAGAAATGAGGGATGAAATGCCTGTAAAAGTTCGCTAAGCCGAGAAAACGCTGTAAAACTTTCAAGCCCTTGGGATGAGGCCAATCCCTAATTGCAGCCACTTTTTCGGGATCCATCTGGAATCCCGTTGCAGAGACAATATACCCTAGGAACGGGAGGCTCCTCTGTTCAAACATGCATTTCTCCAACTTTGCATACAGGTGATTATCTCTAAGGATTTGCAATACACGTCTTACATGCTGGCGGTGTGTCTCCAGATCCTTAGAGTAGATTAATACGTCATCTAAGTACACGATGACGGAGGAGTGCAGCAATTCTCGAAGTACCTCGTTCATAAGGTGCTGAAAGATGGCTGGGGCATTGCATAACCCAAAGGGCATGACGAGATACACATAATGCCCATCCCTGGTGTTAAAGGCCGTCTTCCACTCATCACCGGGGTGAATCCGCACCAAGTTGTAAGCGCCCCGCAGGTAACGATCCCTCTTGATGATAGCATTCAGGCCTCTGTAGTCGATGCATGGCCTGAGTGACCCGTCCTTCCCCACAAAGAAGAATCCCACTCCTGCGGGCGATTTAGAGGGTCTAATGAACCCCCTGGCCAGGTTCTCAGTGATGTACTCTGACATGGCACGGGTCTCCGGTAAGGACAGAGGAGTAGAGATGTGCTTCGTTTTTTTCTACCGGGTCGTTTTTTGACTCGGATACTTCGTGGTAAAATTCGGGTTTTCTCGTTTAGTTTTTTTGAAAAACAAAACAAGGAAACCCGAAACCGGGCCAAAAAACGAAGCGGGAAACAAAGCTAAAAAAAACCCCCACCCCAAGCATTTAAAAGCATTTTCGTGCATACATACAAACTCCCCCCCCCCATCCCGATCCCTCCCCAAGACTTACGAACATCCCTGGTGGTCCAGCGGGGTCCCGGGTGCCATTTGTTCCTCCGTGCACATGTGCGCCATTGCCAGCCTTGCTCCTCAAAATGGTGCCGAACAGCCTCTGAACTACTATGTCACAGGGGCTACTGGCGCCATTGGTCAGCCCCTGTCACATGGTAGGAGAACCAACCAATGGCGCCGAAAGCCTCTGTGACATAGTATTGGCAAAGGCTATCGGCGCCATTTTGATTTCTGGCAGCCGACAACGAAATCGCTCCCGGACCCCCACTGGACCCCCAGGGATTATTGGCAAGCCTTGGGGGGGTCAGGGGCATGGTTCCAGGGAATAACTCAAGCCTTGGGGGGGGTCAGGGGCGTGGTTCCAGGGAATAACTCAATGGCACAGTCAAACGGGCGATGCTGAGGTAAAATCTCTGCCTTCTTTTTAGAAAATACATCAGCAAAGTCTGCGTAAGGCACTGGCGGCACCACTGAAGTGAGAGACAGAGATATACGGGGTCCGCAGATAGTCTTGAGACAGTTGGTGAAACAGAAGGAACTCCATTTAGCAATCTGTAAGGAGTCCCAATGAATGACAGGAGAGTGTGGCTGCAGCCAAGGTAGACCTAAAACTACAGGATGAACCGCCTTCTCCAGGATCAACAAGGAAATCCTCTCGGTGTGCAAAACTCCGGTGTGCAAGGTGATCGGAACCGTGGTGGCGGAGATGTCTCCGGGAAGGAGAGTACCATGGATAGAAGTAATTCGTAAAGGAGGCTTACATGGGCGAGTGGGAATCTGTAGTTGTTGAACCAGATCCGTCAGGATAAAATTCCCTCCTGCCCCCGAATCTATGAAGGTGATGGTCTTGAAGGAACCACCCTGGTATTCCAAGGTGATCGGTACCATACATTGAGGAGCATCTCCCCACGTGTTCCTAGGCGCTGGAGTTTTCCGGTCGTTCTTTACATTGGGCTAAAAAGAGGCCTTTAGCTCCGCAGTAAAGACACAAGCCCAAGGTTCAACGCCGGCGTCTCTCCTCCGCAGAAAGAGAGGTGCGGCCCAACTGCATGGGTTCTACCGTGAAGTCCTCTGAGCGTGCAGTCTCCTGACTGGACGGAGCGGTCGTAGACCTAGGCAACCCAGAGGCAAGAGACATGGGGCGCCGGGTTGGGTGGCCCTCCTTAGCCCTTTGTTGCAAGCGACGGTCTATGCGGCCTGCCAGATCTTTAAGCTCGTTGATGTCATCAGGAATGTCGCGGCCCGCTAACTCATCTTTGATCCGAGCTGATAGGCCCTCAAGGAACACTCCTCGAAGACTGTCCTCCCACCATCCGACTTCAAGGGCGAGGGTCTGGAGCTCTAAGGCAAAGTCTGCAAGAGAGCGAGACACTTGTTTTAATTGCAGTAGTTCAGAAGTAGCCGTGGATAATCTTGCAGGTTCATCAAATGCCAACTTGAAATTGGTCACGAACTATAATAGGTTATTCAGCAGCAGATCATTGCACTCCCACATGGGAGAGGCCCAGATCAACGCCTTTCCATCCAACAATGACAGAATATAGGCCACCTTTACGGAGTCCGAGGGAAACTGATTGAGTAGAAGAGAGAACCTGATGAAACATTGGTTCAGGAAATCTCTGCAAGTTCTGGCATCCCCGGAGTAATGGGATGGAGCCGGCAGCTGGGTAGACGTGCTGACAGACACTACGGGTGCGGGTAGAGGAGCCGTAGGAACGTCTGGAGGTGTGGCCTCCAACCGGTTAGGAGCCCGTGGGGTCCGAGCCGCTGGGACTTAGGAGATCTAGGAGCTGAAGAGAAACCGGAGACTAGGGATGTGAATCGTTTTCCATATCGTCTTAACGATAGAAATCGTGTGGCAGGGCAAGAAAATCGTGTTAGGCACGATTTTTTAGTTAAAAAATCGTTAAAAATCGTTTTTTCCGATTAGTGCGCACTAACGGGAGTTAGTGCGCACTAACTGAAAATGATACAATTTGACACTTTTCAGGTCAGTTAAGGTCAGTTTAGGAATGAATATGTATTCCTATTGGCTGCCCTCTTATTTATTCATGTTACCAAGGTTCCCACTGACAGTATATGGGGGATGGGAAATGGAAACAGTTGGTAGCTTGACAAAACAAGTAATGTGATCAGTCAATGTGACTAGAACTTGTGCCCTAACCCTGATACCAGGGGTATTGTGATCTTCCTGCACACAGTGCCCTATCCCTATTAATATCAGGAGTGTTGTGATCTTCCTGCACACAGTGCCCTAACCCTGGCACCAGGGGTGTTGTGATCTTCCTGCACACAGTGCCCTATCCTTATTAATACCAGGAGTGTTGTGATCTTCCTGCACACAGTGCCCTAACCCTGGCACCAGGGGTGTTGTAATCTTCCTGCACACAGTGCCCTATCCCTATTAATACCAGGAGTGTTGTGATCTTCCTGCACACAGTGCCCTAACCCTGACACCAGGGGTGTTGTGATCTTCCTGCACACAGTGCCCTATCCCTATTAATACCAGGAGTGTTGTGATCTTCTTGCACACAGTGCCCTAACCCTGGCACCAGGGGTGTTGTGATCTTCATGTACACAGTGCCCTATCCCTATTAATACCAGGAGTGTTGTGATCTTCCTGCACACAGTGCCCTATCCCTAATACCAGGGGTGTTGTAATCTTCCTGCACACAGTGCCCTATTCCTGATACCGGGGGTGTTGTGATCTTCCTGCACACAGTGCCCTATTCCTGATACCGGGGGTGTTGTGATCTTCTTGCACACATCCCGGTATCAGGGATAGGGCACTGCATGCAGGAAGATCACAACACTCCTGGTATCAGGAATAGGGCACTGTGTGCAGGAAGATCACAACACCCCTGGTATTAGGGATAGGGCACTGCGTGCAGGAAGATCACAACACTCCTGGTATTAATAGGGATAGGGCACTGCATGCAGGAAGATCACAACACCCCTGGTATCAGGGATAGGGCACTGTGTGCAGGAAGATCACAATACCCCGGAGGAGTGAGGGTCAGGCAGCTCCCCCCTGTCTGTGAAGCCAGCCTCTCACTAGTAATGCAGGGAGGGAGCTGTCTCAGACTTCACCATCCTCCCCCCCCCCCCCTCACCATTCACTGGCTGGGACATGGGGGAAGTCAGGAGTGAGGGTCAGGCAGCTCCCCCCTGTCTGTGAAGCCAGCCTCTCACTAGTAATGCAGGGAGGGAGCTGTCTCAGACTTCACCATCCTCCCCCCCCCCCCCCTCACCCAATAACCATTCACTGGCTGGGACATAGGGGAAGTCAGGAGTGAGGGTCAGGCAGCTCCCCCCTGTCTGTGAAGCCAGCCTCTCACTAGTAATGCAGGGAGGGAGCTGTCTCAGACTTCACCATCCTCCCCCCCCCCTCACCCACACACCATTCACTGGCTGGGACATGGGGGAAGTCAGGAGTGAGGGTCAGGCAGCTCCCCCCTGTCTGTGAAGCCAGCATCTCACTAGTAATGCAGGGAGGGAGCTGTCTCAGACTGGTATCAGGGATAGGGTACTGAGTGCAGGAAGATCACAACACCCCTGGTATCAGGAATAGGGCACAGGTTCTAGTCATATTGACTGATCACATTACTTTTTTTGTCAACTACCAACAGTTTCCATTTCCCATCCCCCCAACTATCACCTCAGTTGGAACCTTGGTAACATCAATAGATAAGAGGGCAGCCAGCCAATAGGAATACATATTCATTCCTAACTGACCTTTACTGACCTGGATAGTGTCAATAATTTGTATCATTTTCTGTTAGTGTTCCTGAGTTTCCATTTCCATTTCCCATCCCCCCAACCAT
Organism: Rhinatrema bivittatum; assembly: GCF_901001135.1. NCBI lineage: Eukaryota > Metazoa > Chordata > Amphibia > Gymnophiona > Rhinatrematidae > Rhinatrema > Rhinatrema bivittatum. Next base: position 25,687,614 of record NC_042618.1, on the reverse strand, counting down.
CACCTCAGTGGGAACCTGGTTAACATCAATAGATAAGAGGGCAGCCAGCCAATAGGAACACATATTCATTCCTAACTGACCTTTACTGACCTGGAAAGTGTCAATTTGTATCATTTTCAGTTAGTGCGCACTAACTCGAGTTAGTGCGCACTAACTGGGAGTTAGTGCGCAGTAACTCGAGTTAGTGCGCACTAACTGGGAGTTAGTGCGCAGTAACTCCCGTTAGTGCGCACTAACACGATTTAACGATTTTTAACGATAAATCGTTAGAATTTCTATTGTATTGTGTTCTATAACGATTTAAGACGATATTAAAATTATCGGACGATAATTTTAATTGTTAAAAAACGATTCACATCCCTACCGGAGACTGACCGGGGTCGAGGCAGGCGACAGGCAGAAGAGTCCAGAACAAGGCCGAAGTCAGGAACCAGGAAGTCAAGCAAAAGGTCCACGGACAGGAATCCCCAGGAACAAGGATCAGCACGAACTGGAAGCACCTGGAGCAGCACAGCACAACGAGGATCAAGCAGGAACCTCGTTGCAAGGCAATTTGTTGTGATCAGACGCCGGGTTTAAAATACCCACTGGCGTATGACGTCACTTTGGGGGCCGACCCGCGGCTTGGCGGGAAGTGCCCTTTAAATCCTTGCTTCTTGCGCACGTGCGTGCCTAGGAGGGGAGGGGCTATGTTTCGAGAGTCGGCGGCGTCTCCCTCGTGGAGACGCCACCGCAGCACCACCCGACCAGGCCCAAGCTGGTGCAATCCCCGCAGGAGCGGACTACCCGAATCCGGGCCCCGCTGGCCACAGCCCGAGGAAGCAGGTAAGGGCTCGGTCACTGGACTGGCGACCGAGACCGCAACAGCTGTAGCAGGGGGCGGAGACATGGTCAGGCAGGCTGAGGTCGAAGCAGGCAGCATTCATACAAAGGCGAGAGTCAGGCCGAGCTTAGGGCAGGCAGTGTTCATACACAGGCAAGAGACAGTCAGGGTAGCAGCGAGCAGCACAAAGTTGGGAACAAGGTCGGGTCACAACAAGTAGTTAGAGGCAGAAACAGCAACCAAACTCAGGAGCAGGAAGCAAGACCTGTTGCTAAGGCACTCAGTGAGTGGGATGGACTTTCATATATATTTGAGTAGTGTTGACATCTTCAGTCAGCACCACAAGAAGTTCAGGAAGTCAGGTCTTTAAATCCAGAAGTAGTTAACATCCCTGGTAGAGGGGGTGTAGAGCATAAGCCTGATGTTGGGAGCCTTCCTGGAAGACCTCAACAGATCGTGGGATTCAGCAGCAGGACCTGTTATTGTGTTTGGCGGTCTGCGGGTCTCCCCTGCGAACCGCCGCACTTACTTCCAGCCACAAGCCACCATCACTGAACCCTGATGCTGCCGAAGATATCTAGAGCAGACGTGCAGCAGGCCACAGCGTTCTAACAGGCTGATGCGACGCAAGGGGGTATTGCTACCGCTTTCTCTCATGGCTGCCCCAAGGTGTGCGTGCGCCTGACATGCACAGACTTAAAGGGCCCGCAGCGAGAAATCCCTGGTGGTGCCCTCAGATGATGTCACAAGTCTTGGCCTATAAAAGGCCCTTTCACCCTGCAATCCTCACCTTGGCAACAGTTCCCACTACAGCCTATGTAGAGTGAGTTGCCTCAGCGACCCCAAGTTCCTTGTCTTTGTCTTGTCTTCAGTTTTTGGTCTTTGTTTGTCTTCAGTTCCTGGTCTTCATTTTGTCCTTGGTTCCAGCGATCTTTGTCTTCAGATCCTCTTCAGTTCTTGGTCAGTTCTTCTGTTCTTTGGTGTTCTTCATTCCCTTGTCTGCCCACCTGCACTGCTCCTCGCCTCCCTGCCCTGCCTATCCATCCCACCTTCCCTTAGACTGATACCCAGTATTGACCATTGCCTGCTTAATCAACATCCTTGAACGCCACCTGCCACTGACCATGCCTGCCTACTCGACATCCTTGAATGCCACTTGCCTTTGACCCAAGCTTGCCTTTGACCTTGCCTGCACATCTCAGCCTATTCTATGAACTTCTGACCACCAGTAGAGGACCCCAACTAAAACCTGCCGGCCCCAGCACCCAAAGACTCAACCTAAGGAGAACGTGAGCTGGTATAGGCAAAGCTCCAGCTAGGCCTCTGCCTCATCCGACTCCGCCAGCCAATGTTATGGACTTGCAGTTTGCACCAACTCCACCTCAATTCAAGGATCCATGCTGCAACAGATTGCTGAGGCCATGGACTTGGCAGACCTCACTGCCTTGCAGGCCATTCTGGGTCTGGTGCACAAGATACAGGAACAACCCCAGGCCAATTGGCCACCATGGGGACAGAGCTTCTTCACTTTCGCCAGGGCAGCAGAACTTTAGCAAAGTAAGCCATCAAGTTTCAGTCCCTGTCAATGGAACTAAATTGGTGGGTGGACTGTCTTCTTGCCATGTTCTTGGAAGGCGTGTCCTCCAGGATTAAAGATGAACTAGCAGCCCGAGACCTTCCTATGTCACTGGAAGAACTCATTGAGCTGATAGGCAAGATTGACCGCCATCTTCATCAACGGGCAAGGGCGGCTTGACTACCCCGCCTATTTTCAAAAGGCCCGGCAGCGTGCGTAAAGCCCCAGGATGTGTGTAAGTCCTGGGGCTTGCAAAAAGGGGCAGGGAATGGGCGGGGCATGGGCGGTCTGGGGGCAGGGTGGGGATGGGCTGGAGACTCCAGGCACAGCGGCCATTTGCTGCTGTGCCCGGGATCACGTGCCGACACTCGGCCAGCGCAAGCAACTTGCACCTGCCCAAGGCAGGCGTAACTTGTAAATTAATTCTTTAGGGGGGTTTAGCTTAGGGCTGGGGAGTGGGAGAGATAGGGGAAGGGAAGGGAAGGTGGTGTGGGGGGTAGGGAAGTTCTCTCCGAGGCCGCTCCGATTTTGTAGCGGCCTGGGAGGGAACGGAGGAAGGCAGCATGGCTTGGCGCGTGCAAGGTGCACAATTGTGCACCCCCTTGTGTGCGCCGACCCTGGATTTTATAACATCGCGCGGCTGCATGCGCATGTTATAAAATCGGGTGTACATTTGTGCGTGCCAGGTAGCGCGCACAAATGTACACCGCGCATGTATCTTTTAAAATCTGCCCCACTATGTGTGACCAACCCTTCAGTTTGTCACTAGATGGCCCTAGGTCCCTTATCATCTGGACTAGAAGCAGCATGGGATTTTCCATTCTCTTTCAGTCTCTCCACTGAGCTGACTGGATTCGCTAGCCCAGGAGAATAAGGCAGAGTTAGTGAAGTATAGAGTGTGGTCATTTTGAGTTAGAGGTTGAGGAGTAAGGAGCTGTTTTTGTTTTCTCCCTGCTGAGCTGGGCCCACTAACCCAGCTTGGTATTTTCTTGTGTTTAGAGGAGATCCCTTCTTAGTACACACTCTGTCTGAGAGTGTCTATCTCCCTTTTTTAGAGCACTAAGGTGTTTTGAAGATTTTGGTCCATTTTTGAAAAGTTTTTTCTTGTTCTGGGCAACATCCTGTGCCTTGGGAAAGGAGCAACTCTCTCTGATTCTGATTCAGGGGTTGGAGAACTGTGAGCAACCCCCTCTACTCCCTAGAAAAAGCAAGACCAATGACACACCACCCAGCATGAGTCTTTTGGATTTTTCCCCTTTTTTGTTCGTGTGGAGGTTTTTGTCCCACCCCTCTGCACAACCTGCTGAAGGAGATAGAGAGCTGTAAGCTGAACTGGAACATTTGGCCTCTCTTCCTGAGAGGTCCATCAAGGTTGTTCCATCAAGCCTTGGGAGATTCCCAATCGGATCCCTACCCCAAAGGGATCAGGACACAGGCTGTGGGCATCAGACTGAACTTTGGACTCAGGATCTTTTTATGATGTGGGACCCCCCCCCCCCCCCACCCTAAGATTCTCCCTCTAATGGGCTGTTGCACAGATAAGCAGGCAGTGGCAAGCTCCCTGCCAGGAGCTGGAGAGATGGACACTAGCATCCCAGCAGAGACCCTGTGTAAATAGCCCAACTGTACAGTTTCATTTGTTAAGTGTTTGTGGGACAGTGATTGACCTTTTAGAATTAATCAGTAAATATGTTTTGAACACCCAGTCTGAGTGAGGAGAACGACACACCAGAAAGATATACCCACATCAGGAGGGACACTTCATCGCCTGGGCCACAGAGGACTTCCTCTTTCCCTGCAGGAAGATCACAACACCCCTGGTATCAGGGTTAGGGTATAAGTTCTAGTCACATTGACTGATCACATTACTTTTTTTGTCAAGCTACCAACTGTTTCCATTTCCCATCCCCCATATATTGTCAGTGGGAACCTTGGTAACATGAATAAATAAGAGGGCAGCCAATAGGAATACATGTTCATTCCTAAACTGACCTTAACTGACCTGAAAAGTGTCAAATTGTATCATTTTCTGTTAGTGCGCACTAATCGGAAAAAAACGATTTTTTAACCAAAAAATCGTGCCAAACACGATTTTCTTCTCCTGCCAGACGATTTCGATCGTTAAGACGATAGGGCACACGATTCACACCTCTAGTGTACACATTGTCGTGTGTATCAACTCCCCAAGCCAGTAAATACTCATTACTACTATTGTAAAGGACCACTGTTCACTGACGTAGGCATGGGTCCCAGGATTACCATAGGGTGCAAAGGAGGCCCTCAGCTACCAGTGCCTTTTGCCGAATAGCAATACATCAGCGGGATGAGCAAAGATCACCTGAGGGATTCGATGAAAGTAGTGGCAGTACTGGTACAGAAAAACCCAAGGCAGGGGAGAAACCTCCATTACCAACAGTGTCCATCAGTCCTGCTGCGTCAGCACTGGCAAAGATTGAAACTGGAGCTGGCCTTGCATTTCCTTTCGAGGAGAGACCCGATGTCATCGTGGAGGCCAGTTATGAAGAACCTGACTCCCATGCTCGGGGAGACATAGTAAAATTGTCCTGGGCTGACCAAGTCAAGGCCCAGAGTCAAGAAGAATTTGATTCCATCATCTCCTTATCAGTAATTGGACGGGGTCGACAGCATGCTACACCGGTGGCACAAGAGGCTGTGCAGCCTAAAACACCAGCAAAAACTCCACCAGAACAGCTCACTGCAGCTTCGGCTCCTTGCCTGGGAAGAGTGCAAAGGAATCACCTGATGAACAGTCGACCAGTTCTACATCTACAGGGCATTCCAGGCCCATTCAAATAACCAGACAACAGGACAAATGGGAGTGGTGCAATCTCCTCTTGATGGGGTAAAAAGGTCTACAGATTCTACCTGCACTCCTGGAGAGGGGTTTCTGCTTCCCAGAAGATACAGGTCTGATAAACAATAAATCTCAAAATTCAGCCAAAAGGGGAAAAACTCTCTGTTCCTTTCTTCCCTCCAGTCTTTTCCCAAAGACCTGGCAGGGCAGTGTCTCTCCCTTACTTATCTAGGCAGGGAAGCCTAAACTTGGAGAGCACACCAAACATTTCTGCCTTCTTCAAAATCAAATCTGCACTACCTCAACTATATTCTAGACTTGCTCCCCTTTCAGGAATGAGATTATACCACCCACCCAGCAGGGAATGGTATATCCCGTCTAGCTGACTAAATGCAAGGGCAGGGATCTAGGGCCATCTAGTGGAGACCTATCAGTCTCTACATCTAGAACTGCCAAAATCCATCACTTCCTTTCAAAACACAATACCAGAACCCTTATCCACTCTCTTATCGCCATCAGCTTAAACTATTGCAACCTGCTCTTCACAGGACTCCCAGCAAGCCATCTCTCTCCACTACAATTTATCCTAAATTCATCTGCATGACTTATCTTTCACCAACATTACTACACCAATTTAACCCCTCTTCTGAAGTCATTACAGTGGCTACCCTATCTAACAACAACTTCAATAATAGCCTATGAAGGTGTCAGCAAGCCTTGACGTTATATGTCACTTTCAAGTAGACACTAACCGGTCTTATCAATCATTCACCTTCCTCATTTATTTAATGCAACAAAATATTTTTTCTTTTCTTTTTTCAATAAATTAAAACAGTCCTCCGTTCCTATTAACCAGAATGACTCTTTCATAATTAGTTGACAGCATTGCCCTACACTGGCCGGTGTTTCGCTGGGTAAGCTTCCTCAGGGGCATGTAGAAATAATTATAACGAGAGCCATATATCTTCTTAGACGGGACCAGACGTCTCAACCATCTTGCAGAAGAAACAAACGGAGGACTTCTTCTGCAAGATGGTTGAGACGTCTGGTCCCGTCTAAGAAGATATATGGCTCTCGTTCTTCTGCAAGAAGGCAAAACGATTACCGGCATGGTTAAAAGGGGAGGTGAAAGAAGCTATTTTAGCCAAAAGATCTTCATTCAAAAATTGGAAGAAGGACCCAACAGAAGAAAATAGGATAATGCATAAGCGTTGGCAAGTTAAATGTAAGACATTGATAAGACAGGCTAAGAGAGAATTTGAAAAGAAGTTGGCCGTAGAGGCAAAAACTCACAGTAAAAATTTTTTAAAATATATCCGAAGCAGAAAGCCTGTGAAGGAGTCAGTTGGACCGTTAGATGATCGAGGGGTTAAAGGGGCACTTAGAGAAGATAAGGCCATCGCGGAAAGATTAAATGATTTCTTTGCTTCGGTGTTTACTAAAGAGTATGTTGGGGAGATACCCGTTCCGGAGAAGGTTTTCATGGGTAATGATTCAGATGGACTAAACCAAATCACTGTGAACCTAGAAGATGTGGTAGGCCTGATTGATAAACTGAAAAGATGTAAATCACCTGAACTGGATGGTATACACCCCAGAGTTCTAAAGGAACTCAAAAATGAAATTTCAGACCTATTAGTAAAAATTTGTAACCTATCATTAAAATCATCCATTGTACTTGAAGACTGGAGGATAGCTAATGTAACCCCAATATTTAAAAAGGGCTCCAGGGGTGATCCGGGAAACTACAGACTGGTTAGCCTGACTTCAGTGCCAGGAAAAATAGTGGAAAGTGTTCTAAGCATCAAAATTACAGAACATATAGAAAGACATGGTTTAATGGAACAAAGTCAGCATGGCTTTACCCAAGCCAAGTCTTGCCTCACAAATCTGCTTCACTTTTTGAAGGACTTAATAAACATGTGGATAAAGGTGAAACAGTAGATGTAGTGTACTTGGATTTTCAGAAGGCGTTTGATAAAGTTCCTCATGAGAGGCTTCTAGGAAAAGTAAAATGTCATGGTATAGGTGGCGATGTCCTTTCGTGGATTACAAACTGGCTAAAAGGAAAAAGAGAGTAGGTTAAATGGACAATTTTCTCAGTGGAAGGGAGTGGTCAGTGGAGTGCCTCAGGGATCTGTATTGGGACCCTTACTTTTCAATATATTTATAAATGATCTGGAAAGAAATACGACGAGTGAGGGAATCAAATTTGCCGATGATACAAAATTGTTCAGAGTAGTTAAATCACAAGCAGATTATGATAAATTGCAGGAAGACCTTGTGAGACTGGAAAATTGGGCATCGAAATGGCAGATGAAATTTAATGTGGATAAGTGCAAGGTGATGCATATAGGGAAAAATAAACCATACTATAGTTACACAATGTTAGGTTCCATATTAGGTGCTACCACCCAAGAAAGACATCTAGGCGTCAAAGTGGATAACACATTGAAATCGTCGGTTCAGTGTGCTGAGACAGTCAAAAAAGCAAACAGAATGTTGGGAATTATTAGGAAGGGCATGGTGAATAATATGGAAAATGTCATAATGCCTCTGTATCACTCTATGGTGAGACCCCACCTTGAATACTGGGTACAATTCTGGTCGCCACATCTCAAAAAAGATATAATTGCGATGGAGAAGGTACAGAGAAGGGCTACCAAAATGATAAGGGCAATGGAACAGCTCTCCTTTGAGGAAAGACTAAGGAGGTTAGGACTTTTCAGCTTAGAGAAGAGACGGCTGAGGGGGGATATGATAGAGGTGTTTAAAATCATGAGAGGTCTAGAACACGTAGATGTGAATCGGTTATTTAGTCTTTCAGATAACAGAAAGACTAGGGGGCACTCCATGAAGTTAGCATGTGGCACATTTAAAACTAATCGGAGAAAGTTCTTCTTTACTCAACGCACAATTAAACTCTGGAATTTGTTGCCAGAGGATGTGGTTAGTGCAGTTGGTATAGCTGTGTTTAAAAAAGGATTGGATAAGTTCTTGGAGGAGAAGTCCATTACCTGCTGTTAATTAAGTTGACTTAGAAAATAGCCACTGCTATTACTAGCAATGGTAACGTGAAATAGACTTAGGGGTAGATTTTCAAAAAGCGCGATTTGGCGTACTTTTGTTGGAGCATCAGGCGCAAACAAAAGTACGCTGGATTTTTGTAGATATGCGCGTAGCTGCGCGTATCCGCTAAAATCCTGGATCGGCACGCGCAAGGCTACCGATTCCGAATAGCTGGCGCGCGCCGAGCCGCGCAGCCTACCTCCATTCCCTCCGAGGCCGCTCCGAAATCGGAGCGGCCTCGGAGGGAACTTTCTTTTGCCCTCCCCTCACCTTCAACTCCCTTCCCCTACCTAACCCACCCCCCCGGCCCTGTCTAAACCCCCCCTTTACCTTTGTCGGGGGATTTACACCTCCCGGAGGGAGATGTAAATCCCCGCGCGCCAGCGGGCCGCTAGCACGCCGGGACGCGACCTGGGGGCGGGTCCGGAGGGCGTGGCCACGCCCCCGGACCGCCCCGGGCCGTAACCACACCCCCGGACTCGCCCCCAAAATGCTACGTCCCGCCCCGAAAACGCCGTGCGGATCGGGCCCGCCCCCCGACACGCCCCCCTCGGAAAACCCCGGGACTTACGCGAGTCCCGGGGCTCTGCGCGCGCCGGTAGGCCTATGTAAAATAGGCGCACCAGCGCGCAGGGCCCTGCTCGCGTAAATCCGGGCGGATTTACGCAAGCAGGGCTCTTAAAATCCGCCCCTTAATTTTTGGGTACTTGCCAGGTTCTTATGGCCTGGATTGGTCACTGTTGGAAACAGGATGCTGGGCTTGATGGACCCTTGGTCTGACCCAGTATGGCATGGTCTTATGTTCTTATGGCAGGACTTTATGCTTTGATGTGGCAATAAGCCACCGAAGACTCCTGCAGCAGGATGCCGCTGACGCGCTGGGCCATGCTCCTCCTAGGGCGCATGTGCACCCGACCTCATTACTTTTAAAGGGCCTGGGGCTGGAAAGCCCAGGAGGCTCCTCTGGATGACATCACTCTTTTTGGCCTATATAAGGCCTTGCAGATCTCCTTGCAGCTTTGCAGTGTGAGTTGCTTCAGCGTCTGCATCCTCAGTTCTTGGTCCTATCTCCATCTTCAGTTCCAGTTCCCGCCTTTGTCTTCAGTTCCTCTGGTCCTTGTCTACATCTCCAGTTCTTGTGGTCCCTCTTCTGTTCTCCAGTCCCAGCGTCAGTGTCTTTAGGTCTTTGCTTCCTCTTCTGTTCTAGCCTGTCTGCCTGTCTTGATCCTTACCTTTCTTCCCTTTGGATGGATAAACGGTATTGACCATTGTTTGATTATCATACCTTCCTGAACGCCGCCTGCCACTGACTATTGCCTGCTTCTCGGATCTTCCTGAATACTGCATGCCACTCAGGGGCGGCTCAAGGCAATCTGCTGCCTGAGGTGAAGGATGAAATGGCTCCCCCCCCCCCAATGGCCCAGTGCAGGTTAAATCACCGAGGGCCAGGGCAGGGGGAAGACAATGGAAGGTGAAGTGACTTGCCCAAGGTCACAAGGAATGTCAATAGGATTTGAACCCTGGCTTTCCTTGTTTGCAGCCCACTGCTCTAACCACTTAGTTTTTGGGCCTTTTATTTTTTTGTGCTCAGTCTTTGGCATCCGCACTAGGGGGCACCGGAGAAATGTTTAATGGGGCAGGGCGGCCTTTGGCTGCCTTGCCTCCTGGGTCTAGAAATAGGACTCCTCCATTCCCTATTGCCTGCCTCCCACCCTTTTCCAGGATCTGCCCCCTGGAGCTGTGAGAGGTTAGTGAATGGTGGGAGTCTGTGTGTGTGACACACTCTCTCTTAGGGCTGATACACTAGTATTAGATGCCCTAGACAAACCTTACAGCCTTTCATTCCCCCTTCTCTCTCCACATAATTAAAACTCTCAACCTAGCTTGATGTTACCCAGGTAGAGAGTCCATCAAGCTTGGTTGAGAGAACATTGCACAAATCTCATCTTTGGGTGAGTTTCCTCACTCCGAAGGTCATCAAATCTTCACAAAAGAGCACTGTTCTGTTTGTACATCTCACTTTGAATGTCAAATTGGCCTCTAATCCCTACACTAATACCTAAACCTCACCTCGAGTTACTAGGTGGGCCTCCCATAGAGATAAAAATACCTATCTACTAGGGATGTGAATCGTTTTTTGACGATTTAAAATATCGTCCGATATATTTTAAATCGTCAAAAATCTTTAGGGCCACGATACAATACCAATTCCCCCGATTTATCGTCAAAAAATCGTAAATCGGGGGAAGGGGGAGGGCATGAAAACCAGCACACTAAAACCCCCTAAAACCCACCCCCGACCCTTTAAATTAAATCCCCCACCCTCCCGAACCCCCCACAAATGCCTTAAATTACCTGGGGGTCCAGCGGCGGTCCGGAACGGCAGCGGTCCGGAACGGCCTCCTGCAATTGAATTGTGTTGTCTTCAGCCGGCGCCATTTTTCAAAATGGCGGCGCAAAATGGCGGCGGCCATAGACCAACACGATTCGACTGCAGGAGGTCGTTCAGCGGGACCGCCGCTGAACCTCCTGCAGTCGATCTCCTGCCGGCGCCATTTTCCGTACGGAAAACGATTCGCGGCAGGAGATCGTTTTCCGGACCCCCGCTGGACCCCCAGGGACTTTTGGCCAGCTTGGGGGGGCCTCCTGACCCCCACAAGACTTGCCAAAAGTCCAGCGGGGGTCCGGAACGACCTCCTGCAGTCGAATCGTGTTGGTCTATGGCCGCCGCCATTTTGCGCCGCCATTTTGAAAAATGGCGCCGGCTGAAGACAACACAATTCAATTGCAGGAGGCCGTTCCGGACCGCTGCCATTCCGGACCGCCGCTGGACCCCCAGGTAATTTAAGGCATTTGGGGGGGGGGTTCGGGAGGGTGGGGGATTTAATTTAAAGGGTCGGGGGTGGGTTTTAGGGGGTTTTAGTGTGCCGGCTCACGATTTTCACGATTTTCACGATACTTCAAACACCCAAACGGCAACAATACGATTCCCTCCCCCTCCCAGCCGAAATCGATCGTTAAGACGATCGAGGACACGATTCACATCTCTACTATCTACTGTGAGGTCATTAGGGCTAGTCTCTCTCTCTCTCTTCCTCCCTCCCTCTCTCTCTCTCTCTCCCCCCTTGGCTGGCTCTCCAGGAGCTCAAAACTCTCTACTTGGGTAATATCAAGCTAGGTTGAGAGAACATTGCACAAATCTCATTTTTTAGTGAGTTTCCTCTCTCCAAAGGTCATCAAATCTTCACAAGAGAGCACTGTTCTGTTCATATGTCTCACTCTGAAAGTCAAAGTGGCCCCTAACCCCTACACTCCTACCTAAACCTCACCTCAAGTAACTAGGTGGGCCTCATCCAACTCTGCCTGCCAATGGTGGGACCCTGCAGGGCTCCTTTCTGCAGATTGCACCAACTCTACCTTGGTCAAAGGGTCCACACGCCCAACAGAAGACAGTTTCAATTCAGTATCATTGCAATTCTGCACAGCAGACTCAAAATCCATAATTTGGTATCTCTCTGAACTAATTATTCAGGACAAAAGACAAATTGCATACACCATGACTAACCTTCTTGTTTGAATTTTATATTATTTTACACTATCGTTACATGTTTGAATTAATAACCTGTCCTTTCTCTTCTCTCTCTGCCAAGTTCTAATCTCCCTGTTATTTGTAACTGCCTTTTTCCGCACCATTGTTTTAGTTTTGTTTACGATGCACACTTGTTTTAATGTGAACCAGCATGATGGGACTGCGTTCTCGAATGCCGGTATATAAAAACCCTAAATAAATAAATAAATAAATAAGGGGACAAGTTGCAAACAAAGTACATGGGTCATTTCTACCCACAGTCTTTGCACCAATTTTCACAGTAAAAGTACTGCAGAGATTTGCATTTGTCTTTTCTGTGGAAATCTTTTCCAACCTAAACACAGTACATACTTAAAAAAAAAAATAAATCAGAAATATGTGTGTAGTTTTCTAGCCTGACTGAATCCCACCATGGAATGAATCCACTACTAGGCACTTACTCGCATATGGAGTGGGCAATTTTCAGTCTGTTTACAGGTGTATAATGCTTTTCACTCTGAGAAATCCCTTTGAAAGTTTCCCTCCAAAGTTCTTTTGTGCAGGTCTGCCACTGTAAAACAGCACAGGCATGTTTACTCATAAAAGTTGGAGGGGAAATATATATTTTTTTATATTTATTTTTATTAATGCCAGCATAAGCAACCAAACAGAGCACAGCATCAAGGTTCTATCATCAAGAATAAACCGTACACGTAACATTGAACAACATACAGATAATAGTTGCAATAATACTAACAGTTTTCATCAAAGAAATTACCCCTCCTACCCCTCCCCAAGCCAAGCAGGTCCAGAAGAATAACCAGGGAAGTCGGATCAGGCATACATAACTCTAAAAAGACAATCTCATCTCATACCCCGGAATGAGACATAGGGCCTCATTTTCCAATATCGTGCAGCGGGGAAACATCGCATGACGCCATTTGCGGAAATGGATTCGCGAAAACATCGTGCACCGCGATAAAACAACCAATGAATCTTTGCAGTACACGAAAGTGTCCAAACAGCCTATTTCCACTCCTAGGTGCTGCAAGCAACATATGAGAGAGAGAGAGAGAGAGAGAGAGAGAGAGAGAGAGAGAGAGAGAGAGAGAACCTTGCTATAGTGCCTATGCCCTAGACAGGTATTTGTAGCCCTATGGGAGGGCCACCTAGTAACTCGAGGTGGGGCTTAGGTATGAACGGAGGGGGTTGGGGGCCACTTTCACATTCAACATGAGACGTACGGAAAGAACAGTGGTCTCTAGTGAAGATTTGCTGGCCGTCGGAGTGAGGAAACTCACTCCAAGAAGAGATTTGGGCAACGTTCTCTCCACCTAGCTTGTTGTTGCCCAGGTAGAGTGTCCATCAAGCTAGGTGGAGAGAACGTTGCCCAAATCTCTTCTTGGAGTGAATTTCCTCACTCCGACGGCCAGCAAATCTTCACAAGAGACCACTGTTCTTTCCGTACGTCTCATGTTGAATGTGAAAGTGGCCCCCAACCCCCTCCGCTCATACCTAAGCCCCACCTCGAGTTACTAGGTGGCCCTCCCATAGGGCTACAAATACCTGTCTAGGGCATAGGCACTATAGCAAGGTGTTTTCTCTCTCTCTCTCTCTTTCTCTCCCTCTCTCTCATGAGCTGTTTGGAATTGTCGTGGACCGTGATAACCCTTTACTGACCTGTAGCGCACAAGGTAACGCAAATGAAAGTGTTGTAGCTAGGAGCCGTGCTAACACTGTGGATGTTTCGCCTACAATTGGAGCTGCTGATACCAACGAAGAAAGGGCTCCCAGACATGTATATGAAGAGCTACAGTATCTCTCTGAGCAGCTGTTACATAAGACCAGCTCTTCATATACGTGTCTGGGAGCCCTTTCTTCGTTGATATCAGCTGCTCCAATTGTAGTCATCTTTAGGACCGGATTCATCTCCATTTGCTATTTGTTTTTTATTTATTTATTATTCTTTTTCTTTTCTCTCTATGTCTCAAAAAGTTCAAAAGTTGCAGGTCAGTTTGCTTGCAGAATTTTGAAATGGTCCATCTTTTACCAGAGCATTTAATTTCCTGCAACCTGTGGAGAGAAAAAATTATTCCACAGGAGGAACGTACAATCAAAAATCTTGAGCTGAAACGAATGTGGGCATTTTTCTCAATTCTCAGCTTTGATGCTTTCGGACAAAGTCCCAGGGTGCATCTTTGCAGATACATTTGATTGCACAAATCTTTACTGCGGTCAATTTTCTGTTCCTGGATTTGCAAGACACTAAATCCTTGGCTATAAGATATGCTATTTCAATTCTGCAAGCAACTTGACTTTTACATGCTTGCTATTTTTTCCTTTTTTTGTTGCTGTACTTTTGCTCAAAACCTGTATCTGGCCCTCCAGATAGTACTGCAGCTTTAACATATTGCCCCCTTTGGCACTAGACCTTTGGAAAATAAAATTCTTTCCACTGCAATTATTCTATCTCATACCTAAAGGCTCACAAATTAAGGAAAGCAATCTGTTGTCTCACTGTAGAATGAAATCCCTGCATTTGGATACATTTTCGACTAAATTAGCGAAACAAAAAGAATTCTGTATTTATTTCCAGAATTATTAAATTACACATATAATATACTTCCTGAGAATGTACAGTATTAGCAGAGTTTGTGGCTGAAATCATAACAACTGTGCTCTGGTTACCAGTAATGAGGATAATTATTACATGGCTTAACTATAATTCTGTATTGATTACCTTGCACATGAAAAGCTGATGTTGGAAGGTGACTCTGGACAGTCTCCATGGAACAGTTTTAATGTGTGCAAACACTGACAATTCAAGGTCACACCCTCACCAGTTTCTCCTATGCGTACTTTCTCCTTAAACTATTTAATAAAAGAAATAACACAAGAATGTGATTAGATACCTAATTTACATCATGGTGGGGGGAGGAAAGAGGGGTGGAATGAAAGACTGAAAGAAAATATGCAGTTAATTCCATTCTGTCAACAGTGGGTATTAAAGATTATTAGTTGGTATATTTAATTATGTGTAAATCACAATAGTGGCACTGTTAAAATCAGATTTAATTTTAGATACAGAGGTAGAACTCCTATCCCAAGCTGAATTGATGTGCTACGCTGTTTTGTGTCATTTTCTAAAGTAGCTTAGTTGTATGGTAATGTCAGAAAAAAATTATTTTAGGATAACCAATACACAATTATTTTAACTATAGATATCTCACCCTTGCCCAAGCATATATTATATTGTTTTTATATTATTATCCACTATAATGATAATCAACATTATCATTATTTATTTGAAAAGCATTGTTTTCAACATGTTTGAACACTTCAAGCCACAGAGCAGTGTGTAGTTATAAAATACTGTCTGATTGGTTAAGGGTACAACACACAGTTACAGATACACATTGTTCACACACATATCATCTTTAGATTCCCTCAAGCCCTGTGTGGCAAAAAACCCTAAACCCTACATTGGGAGCAATAGACTAGTTGGAGCGGAACACTGGAGGCAGGAAGATTAAGTTGATTATCTTGTTGTTGTTCCAAGGCTCAAAACCTGCTTGCAGAGAGGTCCGTCACCACCAGGTATGCAAACCATGCAATTGTATATGGCAGTGCACTTGAAAGGGAGGTGGTGGTGGTGGTGGGGGCGCGGGGCACAGGCAGCAGTAGCAGAATTGAGAGGCTCCGTTGGAGGCCACAAGCACTGTCCACCTGGCAGCTGAAGAAAGAAGAGAGAGCAGCCCTGGCAGGGTCACAAACAGCCAAAGAAAGGAAAGGGAGAGAGAGAGAGAAGCTAATGGCTGAAAAATGGAGGGCAGAAAGAGGCCACGGCATGGCCACCAGCAGAGCCCAATCCCGCTAGTAGCTAAAGAAAGGAGAGGTCCAACATGAGTGAAACAGAGAGAGAGCGAGTAATTAAAAGTGAGCATGTGGATGTATGAGAGAGGATGTGTGTGAGTGAGCGAGTGTGTGAGAGAGGGGAAATGTGTAAGCGTTTGTGTGAGAAGGAAAGAGAGGAAGAAAGTGAGTACCCATGTGTGTAAGAGAGAAAGGACATGTGTGAGCACATATGTGTGTGAGAGAGAAAGAGAGCGCATGTGAAATAATGAACATGTGTGTGTTAAAAAATATGAGTATGAGAAAGAGAGAAGATTTGTCATTTCCCTTTCCACACACACTAATCTACAACAATCTTAGGGTGACTCAAAATCAAAGGTTCCCAGGTATGGAGAGTGGGGGATTTTTAAAATTAGTTTTAATTATTGGGTGTTATTAGATGTGCCAGCTGTTTTGAAATATTTTATTGGTCTTCATGGAGCAATTGCTTCATGGAGCAATTGGTTCAGGAACCTACAAGAGAGGGAGCTATTTTAGATTTAATTCTTAGTGGAACGCAAGATTTGGTGAAAGAAGTAACGATGGTGGGGCCACTTGGCAACAGTGATCATAACATGATCAAATTTAAACTAATAACTGGAAGGGGGACAATAAGTAAATCTGCAGCTTTAACACTAAATTTTAAAAAGGGAAACTTTGATAAAATGAGGAAAATAGTTAGAAAAAAACTGAAAGGTGCAGCTGCAAAGGTTAAAAGTGTTCAACAGGCTTGGACATTGTTTAAAAATACAATCCTAGAGGCGCAGTCCATATGTATTCCGCGCATTAAGAAAGGTGGAAGGAAGGCAAAACGATTACCGTCATGGTTAAAAGGTGAGGTGAAACAGGCTATTTTAGCCAAAAAAACATCCTTCAAAAATTGGAAGAAGGATCCATCTGAAGAAAATAGGATAAAACATAAGCATTGTCAAGGTAAGTGTAAAACATTGATAAGACAGGCGAAGAGAGAATTTGAAATGAAGTTGGCCATAGAGGCAAAAACTCATAATAAAAACTTTTTAAAATATATCCAAAGCAAGAAACCTGTGAGGGAGTCGGTTGGACCATTAGATGACAGAGGGGTTAAAGGGGCTCTTAGGGAAGATAAGGCCATTGCAGACAGACTAAATGAATTCTTTGCCTCCGTGTTTACTAATGAGGATGTTGGGGAGATACCAGTTCCGGAGATGGTTTTCAGGGGTGATGACTCAGACGAACTGAATGAAATCACTGTGAACCTGGAAGATATAGTAGGCCAGATTGACAAACTAAAGAGTAGTAAATCACCTGGACCGGATGGTATGCATCCTAGGGTTCTGAAGGAACTCAAAAATGAAATTTCTGATCTATTAGTTAAAATTTGTAACCTATCATTAAAATCATCCATTGTACCTGAAGACTGGAGGGTGGCCAATGTAACCCCAATATTTAAAAAAGGCTCCAGGGGCGATCCGGGTAATTATAGACCAGTGAGCCTGACTTCAGTGCCGGGAAAAATAGTGGAAACTATTCTCAAGATCAAAATTGTAGAGCATATAGAAAGACATGATTTAATGGGACACAGTCAACATGGATTTACCCAAGGGAAGTCTTGCCTAACAAATCTGCTTCATTTTTTTGAAGGGGTTAATAAACATGTGGATAAAGGTGAACCGGTAGATGTAGTGTATTTGGATTTTCAGAAGGCGTTTGACAAAGTCCCTCATGAGAGGCTTCTACGAAAACTAAAAAGTCATGGGATAGGAGGCGATGTCCTTTCGTGGATTACAAACTGGTTAAAAGACAGGAAACAGAGAGTAGGATTAAATGGTCAATATTCTCAGTGGAAAAGGGTAAACAGTGGAGTACCTCAGGGATCTGTATTGGGACCGGTGCTTTTCAATATATATATAAATGATCTGGAAAGGAATACGACGAGTGAGGTTATCAAATTTGCGGATGATACAAAGTATTCAGAGTAGTTAAATCACAGGCAGACTGTGATACATTACAGGAGGACCTTGCAAGACTGGAAGATTGGGCATCCAAATGGCAGATGAAATTTAATGTGGACAAGTGCAAGGTGTTGCACATAGGGAAAAATAACCCTTGCTGTAGTTACACGATGTTAGGTTCCATGTTAGGAGCTACCACCCAGGAAAAAGATCTAGGCATCCTAGTGGATAATACTTTAAAATCGTCGGCTCAGTGTGCTGCAGCAGTCAAAAAAGCAAACAGAATGTTGGGAATTATTAGGAAGGGAATGGTTAATAGAACGGAAAATGACATAATGCCTCTGTATCGCTCCATGGTGAGACCGCACCTTGAATACTGTGTACAATTCTGGTCGCCGCATCTCAAAAAAGATATAGTTGCGATGGAGAAGGTACAGAGAAGGGCAACCAAAATGATAAAGGGGATGGAACAGCTCCCCTATGAGGAAAGGCTGAAGAGGTTAGGGCTGTTCAGCTTGGAGAAGAGACGGCTGAGGGGGGATATGATAGAGGTCTTTAAGATCATGAGAGGTCTTGAACGAGTAGATGTGACTCGGTTATTTACACTTTCGAATAATAGAAGGACTAGGGGGCATTCCATGAAGTTAGCAAGTAACACATTTAAGACTAATCGGAGAAAATTCTTTTTCACTCAACGCACAATAAAGCTCTGGAATTTGTTGCCAGAGAAGGTAGTTAGTGCAGTTGGTGTAGCTGGGTTCAAAAAAGGTTTGGATAAGTTCTTGGAGGAGATGTCCATTAATGGCTATTAATCAATTATACTTAGGGAATAGCCACTGCTATTAATTGCATCAGTAGCATGGGTTCTTCTTAGTGTTTGGGTAATTGCCAGGTTCTTGTGGCCTGGTTTTTGGCCTCTGTTGGAAACAGGATGCTGGGCTTGATGGACCCTTGGTCTGTCCCAGCATGGCAAATTCTTATGTTCTTATGTTCTTTGGGAATTTAAAAAAAATTGTATATGAGTTTTTAATTATTGGATGTTCTATTTGTACACTGTTTTGAAATATTTATTCATTTCAATAGTATAATTTTACTATTATTATATTTTATATTTTTTTATTTGTTTGCTATTTTATTAGGAATGGTGATATTTCTGGTTTTCCATTATTCCACTACATACATAGTCTGGCTTGTTGTGATTTCCAGTTTATTTTTTTCCTGCACATTTCTATTTATACTTTATAGGTTCTTTATTCTGTATTTGGTGATGGCTTGCCTGCATATGTGACTGAAGTATAGTAGGCTGCTAGCATGTAGTTTTTGTGTAAGGATTTACAGCAGCAGAGCTAGTTCTGTTTCCCTAATAGGAGGTGTATTGGTGTTTTAGGGCCTGGTGTAATATTTGTAGTGTTATCTTTCAATAGGTAGAGCTGTTACTGTTTGAATGCTCACAATTAGTGCTATTTTGATATGAGAGTTTTACTGTACTGTAATTATAATTCAGTTTACTCATGGTTTTCTGGGGGCCAAGCCCACACCCAATACGTTAAAACAGGACTAATACATATGGGTTGCAAGTGTCTTTTTTTTTGCCAGGTCTTCTGGTTATCACTACAGAAGTAATAAGCAATATTTTTATCTTAAGACTGTACTTTGAATGTCCTTTTTCATGTAAAATCTGTTATTATAAATGTATAATTTTCAATTGTGTGTGGAGAAGGCCATGGGGTGAGAGTGGGGGTGCAAGGCTGCCTCAAAACACTCCTACCACGGCTGCCTCACCCTGCATTCAATCCGGATCATCAGCATTGCTCCCGCTGTGGCTTGAATGACATGCCCACAGGGTTCCCATCCCCACAGGCAAAAGAAGGAAATTACAGCGGCACATCTTTATTGATGTGCCCGTGGAGTTCCCAACCCCTGACTATGCAAGAAGGAGGCAGCAACGGAGACATGCCATAGGCTTCCTATGTTCTTTCTTCCTCGTGGGCAGGAAGAGTTATGATAGGAGAAGGCAGAGGTAGCAAGGCAGCGAAAGGGAGAGGGAAGTTGGATGTTATTTCATGGCGTTCATATGCAGTAGGACAAGTTATCCGACTAAAGGGAAGGAGGTTGAGTGAGAGGGGAAGGAAGGGGGTAGGTGAGCAAGGAGAGGAGGAAGTCAATGAGAAAAAAAGGGAAAAAAAGGCAGGGGAGTGAGTGATTAAGCAGAAATGCCAGACATGTAAGCTGCCTAGTAAGCCAAGTTCATCTTCCCTGCATGAAGTTTGAAGAGAAAAATAAGCCGTGTCCATTTTGTGCTTATATCAGAGAATCCATTTTGTGACTATACATGCAGTTAGTTAAGATTCACAGCTCGCTCCTACAATAGAGAAGAACAAAGATTCCGAACCGGAGAATAGGAAATTAGAGGTTTAAAAGACATATAAGGAAACCAGAATGCAAGACATGACATGTAAGACACAAAATTTTGAACCGATGCAAACTGTTGTAAAACAGGGGTGATATGATCAAACTTCTAGAAGCCATGGATCACTCAGGCAGCTGTATTCTGGAATAACTGTAATCTTCTAAATGATAATTTGGAAATCCCAGCAAGAGAGAGTTACAGCAGTTAAGTTTTGATATGACGAAAGCATGTTAAATTTTTCAAGTCATGAAGTTCTACAGGAGGATGAAGGCAATGAAAATACCTAAGATAGAAAAAAGATTTTTTGACAATATAAAAGATGTAGTGAACCATAGTTAACTAGGGGGTCAAGTTTAATGCCAAAAGTAGTAATAATGCCTTTTAGAGGAATTGTACCATTTGTAGTCTGTGAATTGTCCCAGAAATGAGTGGCCTAATCCCAGGAGCATCAAATTCAGGCAACCAATGGTAGATGGACTTCCATCTAGCCAGCCCTCTGGTGCTGGTGGCCAGCAAGGTGTGGGAAAAGGGGGTAGCCTTGACACAGACAAGGAGCAAGAAACCTGACACAGGGTAGGAGCAGGAACTAACAAGAAATCCAGGAGTCCAAAGAGAAGAATGCCAGGAGCGCTGAGTATGAGGACTGGAAGCTAGGACAAAGTTTTGCCAACTGACAAGGAAAGGTAGCTATTCAGGTGGAGCTGAGAACCTGGATCAGGTCTTTGTGACAAGAATGCACTTGTGCCAACTTTGGAGGCATATACTTTTAAGATGAAAGGCTTGGCTGAATCAGAATGATGCAGGATTGAAGCAGATACAAAGAGTTGCTTCAGTCTTTCAAAGGCCTGCTGATTCCAAGAATTCTTTGGCATGCCCTTTCGTGTAGCAACTACCTTGGAGAAATTTTGAATGAAACACTGACAATAGTTAGCAAGGCCCAGAAACCGATGGAGTGCAAAGGTACTAGCCAATTAAATGCTGCTGTTACCTTATTTGGGTCCATCTCAAACATTTGAGCTGAGATTATATATCCCAAAAAAGTGGACTTGCTTCTGTTCAAACATACATTTCTCAGTTTTGGCATAAAGCAAGTGCTGGCGAGGATGAGAAAGAACCTCTATTATATGTAGACTATGGGTGGCCAGATCTGGGGAAAAAATCAAGATATCATCAAGACAGACCACTAAGTACTGAGAGAGAAAGTCTTGAAAAACATTATTGACAAAGGCTTGGAATACAGCAGAAGAATTGCAAAGTTCAAAGGAGATGATTGTATACTCGTAGTGTCCATTCCTGGTACTGAAGGCATTCTTCCACTCATTACCCTGTCAGATCTGAATAAGGTTGTAGGCCACCCACAAGTCCAGCTGGTAAAAATTTGTGCACCCTGGAGTTCAGAGATTAGCAGTAGGGGTGCTACTACCTAAGAAAGAGATCTAGGCTTCATAGTGGATAACACATTGAAATCGTCGGTTCAGTGTGCTGCGGCAGTCAAAAAAGCAAACAGAATGTTGGGAATTATTAGAAAGGGAATAGTGAATACAAAGGAAAATGTCATAATGCCTCTGTATCACTCCATGGTGAGACCGCATCTTGAATACTGTGTACAATTCTGGTCACCACATCTCAAAAAAGATATAATTGCGATGGAGAAGGTACAGAGAAGGGCGACCAAAATGATAAGGGGACTGGAACAGCTCCCCTATGAGGAAAGACTAAAGAGGTTAGGACTTTTCAGCTTGGAGAAGAGATGACTGAGGGGGGATATGACAGAGGTGTTTAAAATTATGAGAGGTCTAGAACGGGTAGATGTGAATCGGTTATTTACACTTTCGGATAATAGAAAGACTAGGGGGCACTCCATGAAGTTAGCATGTGGCACATTTAAAACTAATCGGAGAAAGCTCTTTTTCACTCAACGCACAATTAAACTCTGGAATTTGTTGCCAGAGGATGTGGTTAGTGCAGTTAGTATAGCTGTGTTTAAAAAAGGATTGGATAAGTTCTTGGAGAAGAAGTCCATTACCTGCTATTAATTAAGTTTACTTAGAAATTAGCCACTGCTATTACTAGCAATGGTAACATGGAATAGACTTAATTTTTGGGTACTTGCAAGGTTCCTATGGCCTGGATTGGCCACTGTTGGAAACAGGATGCTGGGCTTGATGGACCCTTGGTCTGACCCAGTATGGCATGTTCTTATGTTCTTATAACAATCCTTAATTGTAAACTTATTGTGACTTTTAAAAAAACTCTGCATTTCATTGACCTGTTCGCTTTTAAAGATCAATGGTTATTGATTAAAGAAAAAGTAGATTTCATCTCAGCTGACACACTGTTTGCTTCTTTAGCCTCTACATTGCTATCAATAAGATAGAAAATAGCTCCATATACTATAAAAAAGCAGCTTTGAGTACACTGTAAAGTTTCCTAGTTTAATAATGACCTCATTTTAAGTAAATCACTAATCAGGAAGGCCGAGAGGAAGTGGAGAGAGCGTCCCTGTGATGTCACTTCCAGCAATATGTCAAATCATGTACGACATATTAAAATCTTTATTATAACATATGTAAATCCTATAACTCTACCAAGATTCAAACTTCCCTTAATCATCCCAAAGCTTTATACAACACTATCAAAGGTTAGACCAATGAATCCAGAACCAGTATTCTACTTTGAATTTCGCTCAATTGTTTGCGGATTCTATTACTACAAAACTTGCTTTATTGTCATTTCATGTGCAAAATGCATGGCAGCCCATAAGTACTCTTTCCACGTTGGCTGCCTCTTATAATTTAAGTTTTCAGCTTCTACTAAGTTGCAAACTTTTCAGAGAGTAGGAAAAGCTGAAGTTGAAGTATTAATCGGTAAGCTCAAGAATTCGTCTTGTTCTCTGGACCCATGTCCATTTGCAATTATCTATCAGTTAAAAGAGGAATTTTTGGATATTACCTCCTCTCTAGTTAATTTTTCTATTGAAGAGGGTAAGGTGTCATCTGGTCTGAAAAAAGCCACTTTATACCCAGGTTTAAAAAAGGGAAATGTAGATGCTGATTCCCCAGTTAATTACTGACCTATCACCAATATTATCACTTTGGACAAGCCAATAGAAAAAAAATGTCTATTCTCAGCTGGCTGATTTTCTTCAGGAAAATAATGTCCTGGAACCTTATCATAAGAACATAAAACTTGCCATACTGGATCAGACCAAAGGTCCATCAAGCCCTGTATGGTGTTTCCAACAGTGGCCAATTCAGGTCAAGTACTTGGCAGGATCCCAAAGGATAGATTGATTCCAAGCTGCTTATCCCAGGGATAAGAAGTGGATTTCTGTAACACCAGCTTAATAATGTTTATGGACTATTTCTTCACTAACTTGTCCAAAGCATTTTTAAATGCAGCTACACTAATAGCATTCACCACATCCTCTGGCAATGAATTCCAGAGCTTAATTATGAGTCGAGTCAAAAAATATTTTGTGTGTCCTCTAGTCTTTGTACTTTTTGAAAGAGTAAACGATTGATTAAGTTTACTTGTTCCATTCCATTCATAATTTTATAGACCTCTATCATATCTTTCCTCAGCCGTCTCTTCTCCAAGCTGAAGAGTCCCAACCTCTTTAGCCTTTCCTCATAGGGGAATGATCCATTCCCTTTATCATTTTGATCACCCTTCTCTATACCTTTTCTAATTCTGCTATATCTTGTTTGAGATATGGTGTCCAGAACTGCACATAATACTCAAGATGAGGTTGCACCATGGAGCGATACAGAGACATTAGGATATTCTCCATTTTATTTTCCATTTCTTTCCTAATAATTCCTAGCTTTCTATTTGCATTCTTTGCTGTTACTGCACACTGAGCAGAAGATCTCATTGTACTTTCAGCAATGATACCTAGGGAGTTGATTTTAAAAGGAGTGCGCGGTTCCTGGTGCACGCAGATGGATACGATCATTTTATAGCATTCGCATGTTGGTGCACGTATGTTATAAAATATATCTGCGTGCACATGCACGCCAGATTTTAACATCCGCGCACGCATGTGCGGGCGGCCTGTGACTCATGCGGGTGTGTGTGTGGAATTTTTCATAGTACGCATAGTGACATGATCAGGCCTTTGCCCAGTTCCCTCCCAGTCCGCTTCAATTAAAAAATGGACTGGGAGGGAACTTTCCTTTATCCCTCCCTTTTCTCCTCTCCTCCCTGATCCCTAAACTAATTCTATCCCCTTTTTTTTTAATTTATTTTTTATTTATTTAATGAGTTTTATATACCGTCATTCAGAATTGTCAAAATAACGCCATCATAATGGTTTACAAAATACAATGTTACAGGGATAAGGGGGGTTAAACAGGGTTTCCAAAGGTTCAAACTGTAGTTAAACATAGGGGGTATCATATGCAAGGTTACTGTTCAGTTTTATGTTTCACTTCTTGTTTATAATACATAGTTGTGATGAATTTAATTTATTCTTCAGTATGGAATGGAGGGCGAACTTGTTGTGTTGTTCATTGAGTGAGTTGGTATGCTTTGTTGAACAACCATGTTTTTAGATCTTTTTTGAAGGTTTTTAGGTTTTCTTGAGTTCTGAATTCAGTTGGTAGGGAGTTCCAGAGTTTTGGGCTACCAAGGGAGATTGCTCTCTTTTGGGTTGAGGTGAGTTGATTTGAATGCATTAGAGGTGTTTTTAGAAGTCCCTTATTTGCTGATCTAAGGTTTCTGTTATTTTTATTTAATACTTACTGCTCCTCCGGAGCAGAAGTATCTTCTGGCTGCTGGCTGGCGCGTGCTTTCCTGGGACACCCATTCCGTCCCCCGCCCCGACCATGTCCTCCAGTCCGCCCCTTTGAGACAGGCCGGCACTTTGGCTCGTAGCAGGGGATACGTGCATGGCTAGGCTCCTTCTAATATGCGCGCAGTGTGCACAAGGCCCGGCCACAAAAATAACCCCCGAAATTTATAAGAACACTAGCGGTACCCGGCCATGCGTTGCAGTGGCAGAGTCAGGTTCTTTATCCTCCCTCCCCCTTCCCCTTGCTCATTTACCTCAGTCACTCATCCTCCTCCCCCTTGGTCACTCACCCCCCCTTCCCTCCCCTGTCCCCACTCCAACTCTCTCCCCTCACACTCACCTCTCCCCTCATTATCCCTCCCCTGACACTCACCTCCCCCCTCATTCTCCCTCCCCTCACTGTCACCTCCCCCCGCCTACTGCCTACCCTTCAGATCAGAAAACCTTTGTCTTTCTATTTCTGTGGGAACCCCCCCACCACAAAAAAAAACAACCCAATCCCAACCCTTTAAATCAAATAATAACTCCCCACCCTCCTGCCCCCTCCCAAGACCTGGGAAATTAAAATTGTTGGTGCTACCTGTGGTCTGTCCCTGGGCATCTGTGCGTGTTATGTAGCCAAATAGGGGAGTGCCTAACCAAATTTGCACTTCCAAATTTGTTTTGTGGTCTGGGGAGGGCTATTTTGGTGCGTTCCCGAGATCGTGCAAGTTTAGTGTATGTATTTGTGTGTGAACCACCCCCTTCCCCCAAAAAACAACCCTATGAGAAAAGTTCTCTTAAACTAACTACCCCACACTCTCCTGCCCCCCTCCCCCAGCCATGCGAAAAACAGTGGCCCCCCCATCCCCCCAGAGTTGCTGAATGAATGAAACCTGCCCCCCCCCCTCGTGACCCCTCCCCAAGATGTTCGCAATAAATTCATCACCATCCCCCACCCTCCAGACCCCTCGAGACCTGATAAAAATGTCAGTCGGTGGAGCGGGCGTTCAGGAGCAGTCCGGGAGCGATGTATTGGCGTTGGTCCGTCAGCTGCGAGCACTGAAACGGGTTCCGACGGCCCTTTGCCCTTACTATGTCAGTGGGGTGGAGCAATGGCAGCGGTAGGTCCTCTGACATAGTAAGGGCAAAGGTCTGCTGGCTGCCAGTCCTGAAAATGGCGCCGAGGGGCCCTCGCCCTTACTATGTCACATGGGCTACTGCCGCCATTGGTGTCCCCGAGTTGCATAGTAAGGGAAAGGGCCGTCGGCGCCATGTTGATTGCTGGCAGCCGACGGCCATAGTGCAGGAGATGTGTCCAGGACCGGTCCTGGCCCCCCGCTGGAACCTCCCGGACTTCTGTCAGGTTTTGTGTGTGTTGTGAGGGCCTGGGAAGTAAATAAATTTGGCATGTGTGTGGGGGGTGTGAGGAGGGTGGTGGGTGTATTTTATCTGTAAAGGAAATAGTTATCTTCTGGCAAAAAAAGTGCGCGAATGTGTTCAAATGGAAGTGAAATGTGGACCTGGACTGGCGAAATGATTAGAGTCGCGTGTGTTAGTGTAAGGTGTAACAGATGGTGCTTACTTCCAGCAGATGACGCTATTTTCTGGAAAACATTTTTTTTTTTTTTTATTTGTAATTTATGCATGTAAACAAATAGCAAGTGCATACATCTCGAAACAAACATGTATAGTCAACGTAACAGAGAGATAAGCTATAAGAAATATTGAATAATAAAATGTTGAATAATAAAGCAACATGCAGTTTTGAATACCAACTCGTGTGTAATGCGTTTGTTTTGTGAATTTTCTCCCCCCCCACCCCCCCCTCTCCCTTCCCCTTCCTCCCCCCCCCCCTGCCGATTACCGTTATCAAGAGACAACACCCAGCAAACACATATAAGGTAGTACCAGATACGACTTCGGAGCTCAGTGCTACCATACAGAAAGGTGAAGAGTACCGGATACACCAAGCGCAACATGTAGACTTGGCGCTCACAGTGGGGTGATCCAGCCTGATACTAGGCAAAACATATATACAGATTCACGTGCCTCAGAATGCTACCCCTCTGCCCCCGGCTGCCCCGCCTGTTTCCGCTTCCACAGTTCAAAACAGTTCCACTGGGATTTGTGTTTTTTCAAAGTCTTCTGTTTGATAGCTGTCAGTTGGCTTAAATACCACACTTTGGTCAGACGCTGGAGTACCCGTGCCCGCGACGGTATCTCCGTCTGGCGCCATAGCAAAGCCAGTTCTGCCCTACCTGCCTGAGTAATCTGCTGTATTAAATAAGTGTCCTCAGTAGCACATTCCTGCGGAAAGATGTTCAGCAAAAATAATTTAGGTTGAACAGAAAGGGACACATGTAATATCTCAAATATTAGCTCACTGATCATTGCCCAATAACCCTTGATGCGGCCACACTCCCACCAAATATGAATAAAGGTACCCTGACTCCCACACTCCCTCCAGCATTGATCTGAAACAGCTGGGTAGAACTTATGGAGTTTCATCGGGGTCAGGTACCATCTATATAACATTTTATAATTATGCTCTATAATAGAGGCTGACACTGAGCCCTTCTTCGCCGCCCTATAGCAAGCAGACCATTCAGACTCCGACAGTTTTTCTCCCAGATCTGTTTCCCAGTTAATAATATGTGCTGAGGGCACTGTCAGACCCTTATTAAGTAGGGTGTAGATCCTAGATAAAGCCTTGTGAAGTTTATTAGCATTATCACAATAACCCTCAAAGAGCGATTTTCCTTTACGTAAATCAGTCAGGACTGAGCGTTGTGACATATAGTGCCTGATTTGAAGGTAAAAATATTGATCCGTTCTTGATAAAGGAAAATCTGTAGAGAATTCAGAAAATTCCTTAATCGCCCCCCTGGCCCACACCTGCTCCAGTGATGTACACCCAAAGGACCTCCATCTGGAGGCAACAGCCCCGGAAACTCCAGGGGGAAAAGCTTTATTTTTGAAAATAGGGGTTTTAAAGAATATCGTGCGGTCTCCCACCAACTCCCTTCGCCACTGTTCCCAAATAGAAAACGTATGTACAATGGACGGAGCGATCTCCTTCGGCAGTATACGTGCCGACTGTGGCAGCCAAACCATCATTTTTGGAGGTAAATCCCCCATAAGTGCCCCCTCGAGGGCCACCCATCTTTTTTGACTCCCCTCAACATGCCAGTCAATGATATATCGAAGCTGGGCCGCAGCATAATAGTACTGTAAACACGGCACACTCAACCCCCCCCTATCCTTAGGCAATTGTAAGACCTTACTGCTAACCCTAGGAGGTCGCCTCTTCCACAAAAAGCGATAGAGGTGCCTCTGCCACAAACGCAAAGCTGAGGATGGGACAGGAATCGGTAAAACCTGGAATAAATATAAAAGCCGGGGTAAGACATTCATCTTGATAGTGGATATCCTCCCCCACCAGGACAACTCCAATCTTTCCCATTTTTGCAGATCCTCCTTGATAGCGTTCCAGAGGGGCTCATAATTCAAAGAGTACAAATCCCCGTGGTCGGCTCCTATTCTGACTCCCAAATATTTTAAGGATTTTTTAACCAGTTTAAACGGAAACTTATGTTGTATCTCTCGCACTTCCGCTGAATTGAGAGTTATATTAAGTAGCTCAGATTTGTCCATATTTAACTTATATCCAGAAACCCCACTGAATGTATGTAAAGCGTTAACCAAGTGTGGGAGGGAGCTGGAGGGATTCACCACAGTGAAAAGCACATCGTCCGCAAAAAGTGAAAGTTTATAATCCTGGTCTTCTATTCTAATCCCCTGTATCTCCCCTGAACACCTGATATATTCGGCTAAGGGCTCTAAATATAAAGCAAATAGAAGGGGGGACAACGGGCAACCTTGTCTAGTTCCCCGTTCAATTGGGAATACTTTTGAATAGCCCCCATTTACC
This sequence comes from Rhinatrema bivittatum, assembly GCF_901001135.1. NCBI lineage: Eukaryota > Metazoa > Chordata > Amphibia > Gymnophiona > Rhinatrematidae > Rhinatrema > Rhinatrema bivittatum. The sequence goes on along the minus strand of NC_042618.1, from coordinate 25,658,820 downwards.
TTAATGCACGCATTGGGAGTAGTATATAACTTCCTAATCCAGGTGAGAAAATTACCACCCATCCCCATCTTGTGAAGGACTGAAAAGAGATAATCCCAGTGCACAAGGTCAAAAGCCTTTTCCGCATCAACTGTAAATAGAACCATGGGGTATTGTTTGACCTTAGCATACCAAATGAGATCGACGACCCTCCTCACATTATCGCCAGCTAATCTTCCTGGTACAAAGCCCGTTTGATCGGTGTGTATGATGGATGGAGCCACATGACCCAGTCTAGTAGCCAGTATTTTAGCCAGAATTTTGAGATCTAAATTTATTAATGAAATGGGTCGATAGGAGCCACAAAGAGTAACATCCCTGCCCGGTTTGGCCAGAATAGTGATCCCCGCTTTATTGGCATCTTTAGCTATTTCCCCATTCTGCAAAAGATTATTAAAGGCGTCCACCAGTAATGGAGTGATCACCTCCCGTAGAGATTTATAGAAACTGCCAGTATAGCCGTCGACACCCGGCGACTTGCCAGACTTCAACCCTGTTATAGCCGTGGACACCTCGGCAGCCGTGATAGGTTTATTTAAATATCTTTGTTGTACCTCCTCTACCTGTGGCAGATTCACCCCCTCTAAGTAGATATCTATCTCCTGCTGCCGAATCTCCGTTTGCTGTGAGTACAATTTTTGGTAGAACTGAATAAATCTCTCCCGGATATCTTCGGTGTCAGTTAGTACCTCTCCTGATTCAGACTTAATTTTTAGAATCTGATTCTGGGCCGCCCTCACCTTTAGTCGGCGGGCCAGTAATCTCCCGGCTTTATTGCCCCCTTCGAAAAACTCTTGTTTAGCTCTATCCATTTGAAAGGCTATTTCTCCCAGGGAGAGGGTCTTTAATTCGTCTCTCAGTGTCACAAGTTGCCTGGCTAGATCCGCCCCCCCCCTCCCGCTTATGCCGTAATTCTAATTTCCCCAATAAATGTAGGATTTCAGTTCTCCTCTTAAGTCTCTGTTTTAGTAAATGCGAAGCTCTAGCTATTAACTTACCCCTTGCTACAGCCTTAAAACAGTCCCACAGCATGTTGGCAGATATCCCCTCCGCTGTATTTTCTGCTAGAAATGTCTCCATTTCTGCCTTGAGTTGTGTGGCATATTCAGCATCCGCTAGCAAACTCTCATTGAGGCGCCAGAAACGGTCGCCAGAGTGGATGCCTAGTTTGTGTAATGTGAGGGTAATAGCCGCATGATCCGACCATGTGATGGGGCATATGTCTGAGTCACAAACTTTGTTTGCTAAATCCCTGTCCACCAGAAAGTAATCTATTCTGGTATACGTTTTGTGTACTGAGGAAAAATAGGAATAGTTCCTTTCCGTAGGATGGTGGAGTCTCCAAATATCCAGGAGCTGCCAGTCGCTCATTAAACGTTTTAATCCCTTCCTGTGTCGCCGTGAGTGACTGCCGCCCCCGCCATTAGAGTCAAGAAAAGGATATCTGGTCAGGTTAAAATCCCCCCCAATTATTAATGAGCCCTCCACCCACTGTTTTAAGGTTTCCGATAGCTTTTCAAAGAAGGGTCCCTGCCCTGTATTTGGCGCATATAGGTTGACCACGGTATACATAAGACTGCCCAGCTTAAATTTCACTATAATATATCTACCTTCGACGTCTCTTACAACAGATCCTGCGTCTACTGTCAGATCTTTAGAAAATAATATCCCCACACCCCCATACTTGTGACCCACACTAGCTGCTGCATAAAACTGTACAGGGTAATGGTGTGATATCATAAGTTTCTCATATTTCTTGCGCAGATGCGTCTCCTGACACAGAAGTATGTGTACCTTATCCCTAACCGCATCCTGTAATAATTGCTTCCTTTTGTGACAAGTATTAAGGCCTTTTACATTCCAGGACATAACCTTTATTTCACCCATGGTCGGTATAGTCTGGACTATGCCTGGGGTTCTCAAGCCCCTCAATCGCAGACAAACTTCCCCTCTGCCTCACTGGTGACAATATTAGCTGGGTTGCCCCTATTAACTTATCTGCCCACGCAGCTCGCTGTACCCTTCCCACCCTTTCCCTCCCACCCTCCCCCCTTCCCCTCCCCAAAGTCTCAATCCTCGTCCCCTGTGTGTGAAGGACTGACGCCACTCAGAGATTAGCTTACATCCCATGAGCCCCCCACCCCTCTCCCCTGTTGCCGATCTATGCATAACCATATAACCATCCGAACATAACCGTTGTATACTAACAATGCACACTTAAACTTATAAACCATATTAAGCAAACTTTCTCATCGTTAGTTTCTCCCCGACCTAGGGGAACCAGCATCTGTGTCATCTGTCCACCTGCTTTTGGACCGTGAAACCCAGTAGAGAGTATCCTTTATGCTGATCTGGTTAGTTCAAGTCTCTGTGTCTTGCGCCTCCCGCTGGTCGCTGATATTCCTGCGTAGCCTTTTTCCTCCATAAGGAACTCTCTGCCAGCGCTGTGATGTTGTTGCTGAAGGCCTTTTCTCCTCCAGGGGCTTAGCAGCCTGACTGGATGTCATAAGGCCAGCTGCCTGCAGGATTTTTGCCGCCTCCTCCATAGTGGACACTCTGGATGGAACTCCCTGGATTGTAAACTGTAAGCCAAAGGGGAACAGCCATTTATATCTATGATTTCCTGCTCGCAAGACTTGAAGCACCTCACGAAAGTCCCTTCTTTTTTTAATAGTAAGAGGGGACAGGTCTTGAAAAGTCTCAATTTTCACCCCGTGCCATTGAAAGTCTTCCAGTTTCCTTGCCTTCTGTAAGATTTTCTCCTTGAATGAGAAACTGTGGAAGCAAACCACTATGTCTCTGGGGAAATTCCCCCGGGGTTTGGTGAGGGCTCTATGTGCTCTATCGAGCAGTATCTCGGGGAGAGTCTCCTCTGTCTGTGAGGCTTGCCAAATTTGAGTGCAGATATCCGTTATAACTTTGGAACAGTCGCGATACTTTTCTTCCTCCGGGACCCCCCGAAAGCGCAGGTTGCCCCTCCTGGAGCGATTCTCCAGATCCTCCAACCAACAGGCCTGATCCCTCTGCCCTTGTTTCAGGGTCCCCATTTCTTTTTCCAGAGACGTTACTGCAATAAATTGTTCTTCATGCTGGGTTTCCAGGGTATCAATGCGCTCCCCTAAGCCTGCAAAATCTCTACGGAGATCAGCAGCAATTTGCTGGATCTCGCTTTTCAAGTGCCCCAGCCCTTCCTTCATCTCACCAAACCACCGCTGGAAGTCTTCCCGGGTCACGGCGTGCGCACCCTCTGCCCCTGCTGATTCCACCTCCTCCTGGGGTGATTTGCGTTCTGTGCTCGCTGCCTCAGCCACGTGGTCGGCCATGTTATCTGGCTGCGCTCCAACCGCCACCGAGAAAGCAAACTGCTGTAGGTCCGGGAGTTTTTTTCGAAGAGCCATCCGTGCTCTCCCGAGCTCAGCTGGTAAGATTATTTGATTTTTCGCCGCATGTGCTGCGCTATAGGAGCGGATGATCGCCGATTTCGCCGCGGTGGAGAGCGGAGCTCGGGTATCAGGCAGCCATCCCTTTCGGTGACGTCAGATCCTCCCCTGGAAAACATTTTTAAACCTATTTTACCTGTCACAGGTGTGACATATCTTAATGTAAGTACAGAAGAACCTTCCTGTATGTGACTTGAAGGTTGTGTCCAAATTTGAAAGCAATCGATTCAGTGGTTTCTGAGATTAGCGATTTTGTCCATAAGAACATAAGAAATTGCCATGCTGGGTCAGACCAAGGGTCCATCAAGCCCAGCATCCTGTTTCCAACAGAGGCCAAACCAGGCCACAAGAACCTGGCAATTACCCAAACACCTAGAAGATCCCATGCTACTGATGCAATTAATAGCAGTGACTATTCCCTAAGTAAACTTGATTAATAGCAGTTAATGGACTTCTCTTCCAAGAACTTATCCAAACCTTTTTTGAACCCAGCTACACTAACTGCACTAACCACATCCTCTGGCAACAAATTCCAGAGATTTATTGTGCGTTGAGTGAAAAAGAATTTTCTCCGATTAGTCTTAAATGTGCTACTTGCTAACTTCATGGAATGCCCCCTAGTCCTTCTATTATTCGAAAGTGTAAATAACCGAGTCACATCTACTCGTTCAAGACCTCTCATGATCTTAAAGACCTCTATGATATCCCCCCTCAGCCGTCTCTTCTCCAAGCTGAACAGCCCTAACCTCTTCAGCCTTTCCTCATAGGGGAGCTGTTCCATCCCCTTTATCATTTTGGTTGCCCTTCTCTGTACCTTCTCCATTGCAACTATAACTTTTTTGAGATACGGCGACCAGAATTGTACACAGTATTCAAGGTGTGGTCTCACCATGGAGCGATATAGAGGCATTATGACATTTTCCGTTTTATTAACCATTCCCTTCCTAATAATTCCTAACATTTTATTTGCTTTTTTGACTGCTGCAGCACACTGAGCTGACGATTTCAATGTATTATCTACTATGACGCCTAGATCTCTTTCTTGGGTGGTAGCTCCTAATATGGAACCTAACATCGTGTAACTACAGCTAGGGTTATTTTTCCCTATATGCAACACCTTGCACTTGTCCACATTAAATTTCATCTGCCATTTGGATGCCCAATCTTCCAGTCTTGCAAGGTCCTCCTGTAATGTATCACAGTCTGCTTGTGATTTAACTACTCTGAATAATTTTGTATCATCTGCAAATTTGATAACGTCACTCATCGTATTCCTTTCCAGATCATTGATATATATATTGAAAAGCACCGGTCCAAGTACAGATCCCTGAGGCACTCCACTGTTTACCCTTTTCCACTGAGAAAATTGACCATTTAGTCCTACTCTCTGTTTCCTGTCTTTTAACCAGTTTGTAATCCACGAAAGGACATCACCTCCTATCCCATGACTTTTTAGTTTTCGTAGAAGCCTCTCATGAGGGACTTTGTCAAACGCCTTCTGAAAATCCAAATACACTACATCTACCGGTTCACCTTTATCCACATGTTTATTAACCCCTTCAAAAAAATGAAGCAGGTTTGTTAGGCAAGACTTCCCTTGGGTAAATCCATGTTGACTGTGTCCCATTAAATCATGTCTTTCTATATGCTCTACAATTTTGATCTTGAGGATAGTTTCCACTATTTTTCCCGGCACTGAAGTTAGGCTCACTGGTCTATAGTTACCCGGATCACCCCTGGAGCCTTTTTTAAATATTGGGGTTACATTGGCCACCCTCCAGTCTTCAGGTACAATGGATGATTTTAATGATAGGTTACAAATTTTAACTAATAGGTCAGAAATTTCATTTTTGAGTTCCTTTAGTACCCTGGGATGCATACCATCCGGTCCAGGTGACTTGCTACTCTTTAGTTTGTCAATCTGGCCTACTACATCTTCCAGGTTGACAGTGATTTCGTTCAGTTCGTCTGACTCATCACCCCTGAAAACCAACTCCGGAATTGGTATCTCCCCAACATCCTCACTAGTAAACACGGAAGCAAAGAATTCATTTAGTCTTTCTGCAATGGCCTTATCTTCCCTAAGAGCCCCTTTAACCCCTCGGTCATCTAATGGTCCAACCGACTCCCTCACAGGTTTCTTGCTTTGGATATATTTAAAAAAGTTTTTATTATGAGTTTTTGCCTCTATGGCCAACTTCATTTCAAATTCTCTCTTCGCTTGTTTATGATGCCTAGATCTTTTTCCTGGGTGGTAGCTCCTAATATGGAACCTAACATCGTGTAACTACAGCAAGGGATATTTTTCCCTTTTGCAACACCTTGCACTTCTCCACATTAAATTTCATCTGTCATTTGAATGCCCAATCTTCAAGTCTTTTGCTTTGACACTGCCAGATGGCGAAACGTTAGCTAACGTTGGCATTGGGCATTAAGCATTGCTGGTAGATATCTCCGGCTTTGAGAAACTTCAAAGTCTGATGTTTTGTGATGAACACAGCTTTAAGCTCTAGCAGCTTTGTAAACTTCGGAAATATCAAGAGGATGTGTTGAATTCATTCTACAGTACAGCGTTATTAAGATAAGTTTTCCCTTCATTTTTTCAATAAGACATTGATATTTAAATGCTACCATATCGGGTCAGCAGGTTCTGAAGTTGGATTATAGATTCTCATTGCCTAAATTTATACAAAAAGAATTTTTACATATCAACAAGATATTAGGCATTTGATATCGTTAGCTGAGTTCCCGAATTTATGGTAAGCTGAATTTGTCAATCTTTACCGGGAGGGATACAGTTTCAAGTCAGTTCAGCTGTTAGGCACCGCGGGCGGCCGTGGTCAGCCCTTCCTACCTCCAGCCCAGGCGTCGGCAGCCATGCTGCAGCGGGGAGTCGCTCCCGTTGCAGGTCTCTGGCCTCCTCCTTCCCTGCAGTCCCTGCCGCAGGCTCAGCACAGCCCTCCTTGATGGCCGGGAGGCTTCCCAGTCCTCCTCTTCAAGGCATCAGGCCACAGACCTCCGCTACCGCAGCTCATGTCTCTCCCTAGACGCCTGGCCATGCCCCCAGAGCCATTCTTAAAGGGGCAGGCCACCTTAACTCAGCCCAGCCTCTCAGATGACATCAGGATCCAGGTACTATTTAAGGAAGCCTCCTCTTCCTGTTCCTCGACTTAGCAATGAGTCTGCTTGCTTTGGTTAGCCTGTCTGTGCCTCTGGCGCTCTTGTTTCTAGGGATGTGAATCGTTTTTTGACGATTTAAAATATCGTCCGATATATTTTAAATCGTCAAAAATCGTTAGGGCCACGATACAATACCAATTCCCCCGATTTATCGTTAAAAAATCGTAAATCGGGGGAAGGGGGAGGGCAGGAAAACCGGCACACTAAAACCCCCTAAAACCCACCCCCGACCCTTTAAATTAAATCCCCCACCCTCCCGAACCCCCCCCCCAATGCTTTAAATAACCTGGGGATCCAGCGGTGGTCCAGAACGGCGGCGGTCCGGAACAGCCCCCTCAATTGAATCCTGTTGTCTTCAGCCGGCGCCATTTTGCAAAATGGCCGCCGCAAAATGGCGGCGGCCATAGACAAAAACGATTCGACGCAGGAGGTCGTTCCGGACCCCCGCTGGACTTTTGGCAAGTCTTGTGGGGGTCAGGAGGCCCCCCCAAGCTGGCCAAAAGTTCCTGGGAGTCCAGCGGGGTTCAGGAAGCGATTTCTTGCCGCGAATCGTTTTCCGTACGGAAAATGGCGCCGGCAGGAGATCGACTGCAGGTCGTTCAGCGGCGGTCCGGAACCCCCTCCCCCATTTTAGTGTGTCGGCTCACGATTTTAACGATTTTCACGATAGTTTACACACCCAAACGGCAACAATACGATTCCCTCCCCCTCCCAGCCGAAATCGATCGTTAAGACGATCGAGGACACGATTCACATCTCTACTTGTTTCTGCTTCCCTGAGTCCTGTCCCTGCCTTTCCGAGTCCTGTTCCTGTCGTCCCCTCTGCAGCTCCTGGTCTGATTCTCTGGCTGCTGACCTCGGACCGGCGATTGACGACTCTTCGGCTTCTGACCTCGGACTGGCGACTCTCTAGCTTCTGATCTTGGACTGGCGATTGGCGGCTCTCTGGCTTCTGACCTCGGACTGGCGGTTGGCGATTCTCTGGTTTCTGATCTCGGATTGAACTTCTCAAGGGCCCACCTAAGTCCTGCCGGCCCTACGCACCCAAGGGCTCAACCTGGGGGGAACGGGACTGGTATAGGTGAAGCTCCAGTCAGCCCTTGCCTCAGTTCAGCCTCGCCTCCCGACGGGGGGGGGGGGGGGGGGGGGGGGGGAGGGACGGACCTGTGGGAGTTCGCTTCCTCAGGTAGTGCCAACTCCCCCTCAGGCAAAGGATCCACATCTCCTTGGCCCTTAAAAACATCACTCTATATTATAAAGTCATCTGGATAAGTTTCTGCTGATCTAGATATCAATTACAACACATTATTACATCAGGCTAGTCTCCTCTACGATAGTTGACTTGAATTTTATTGCCTTAAAGAAAATAATTTTTATTAAAATCGAGAAAAAGAGATAAAAAGAAGAAAATCATCCATAGTTTTGAATAAATGTTTTTTGATTAAAATAAATTTCTGGAGCTTTTTTAAGACCAGTGATTGACTCACCTATTAATATGCTTAATTGTTCTATTTAGAACTTGCATATAGGTTCTAAGGTCTTTTTTCTCCTTTTTGCAATATCTTTTGATACATGTTGACATATTCAAATTTAAATTGAATGTGACGTGTAAAGTTCTTTTTTTTTTTTTTTTATTTACAGTCTTAAGCTTTATACTTACCTGTTTTCTTGTTGGAATTATAATGGAATGCTGGGCATGCCCAGTGAGGCATCATCAAAAGTCTAGAAATTTTGACATAAAGGTTCCAGGCCATGCTCCATTGGATGATGTCATGCACTTGTGAAGATAGCCATCTTGACTATACTCAAGAATAAGTAAAAACTGAGATGGATATTTCTGGGATCCTCTTTTGTTATTTCTTGCTTACTCCACTTAGGGGCGGATTTTAAAAGCCCTGCTCGCGTAAATCCGCCCGGATTTACGCGAGCAGGGCTTTGCGCGCCTATTTTCCATAGGTCTGCCGGCGCGCGCATAGCCCCGGGACTCGCGTAAGTCCCGGGGTTTTTTGTCGGGGGCGTGGCCAATCGGCGCGGCGTTTTGGGGGCGGGACGTGGCATTTCGGGGGCGGGCCCGGGGGCGTGGTTTCGGCCCGGGGCGGTCCAGGGGCGTGGCTGCGCCCTCTGGAACCGCCCCCGGGTTGCGTCTCGGCGCGCCAGCGGCCTCCTGGCGCGCGGGGATTTACTTCTCCCTCCGGGAGGCATAAATCTGCGGACAAAGGTAGGGGGGGGTTTAGATAGGGCCGGGGGGGTGGGTTAGGTAGAGGAAGGGAGGGGAAGGTGAGGGGAGGGCGAAAGAGAGTTCCCTCCGAGGCCGCTCCAATTTTGGAGCGGCCTCAGAGGGAACGGAGGCAGGCTGCGCGGCTCGGCACGCGCCGGCTGCCCAAAATCGGCAGCCTTGCACGCACCGATCCTGGATTTTAGCAGATACGCGTGGCTACGCGCGTATCTGCTAAAATCCAGCATACTTTTGTTTGCGCCTGGAGCGCGAGCAAAAGTACGAACGCGCCATTTTTAAAAATCTACCCCACAGTGTTCTTTTGTGCACACCCTGCTATTTGTGTGCTTGGTGTTGAGGTACTTTTCTCCCCTGACCCAAACAAGCTCCCAGGAACCCTTTAACTAAGGCTAAATATGGCCACATTGTAAAACTACATGACTATATTTAGCTGCTCTATGTGAATTTCAAACCCAGGAATATAGGTTCCTAATTCCTTGGTTGAGCATCTTGTTTCTTTGAAAATTATCCTTCCCTTGTATTACAATATTTGTTTTTCTCAGTATACGGTATCTGAAATCTTATGTGATTTGTAATTTTGTGACCTTGATACATGTCATATTGTCCCTCATTATTGCACTTTTTATACTGTCTTGACATTCTTTCCATAGTTTATAAAAAAGAGGAGACATTATAGTAATAATTTAATTGACAGAGGGCAAATATTACTACTTATTATGCATATTTTTGAAGTATGATATGCTTCAAAGAGGGTACAGCTTACTTTAATAAAGGCTGAAGAGATATGAGTAGGATCTTGGCATTACTGAGATGCCAAATAGTATATTGAATATATATTTTTAGATTACTTCAAGAGAAAAAGAATGCAAGAATATAAGCATATACAACTCAATAAAGATTGTTAAAACTTTACCACATTCAGAGCATCCATGATCCTGGCACAGACAAGAGTTCATATAGGTACCAGGTGGGTGGGTGGGTTAGGGATGGGGAGAGAAGAGGGAGCATAGATTAAAGACATAGCCTATCCAGTGAGGGGCGGTGCCCAACATCGAACTGTCATACTTTCACTTAAAAAAAAATACTTAGTGGGGTTTAGTGGGGTGGAGTGGCAGGGCTCAGCCTGGCAGGGCAGTTTTATTTTAGAATGACTTGGGGGCTGGAATTCAAACCCTCAGGTCTATTTTCCACATCTTTTTTTTTTTTTTTGGAAGACCATTGCCACTTAACTGACAATATTCTTTTCAATATATATCTGGTTAAGACAAACGTTGTCTGGGAACTTTAGACCTGCTAATATCGGAATTAGCAGGATCAGTTTCTAGGTGTTATGTCCGTCGGTCCCAGACAGCTGTGACCGCACTTACTTACATCCTGCACCGTTCTCCAGCCCTCCCCAGGTCTGCTCGCGGCACAGGCCAATCTCTACTGCCACGTTCCCCATGGCTCCTCGTGGCGGCCCGGACGCCGCCGCCAACTACATTGTCTCTGGGCCTTCCTAGGCGCGCGTGCGCATCACCGGGCCCTCCTTTGAAGCCTCTTCGGCGGGAACCTTGGGGGCGTCCCTGCTTGATGATGTCATTAGATCAAGGTACTTACGCTCCACTTTCGCCCTCAGCTAGCCGACTTGGCAACAAGTTCCGTAAGTCTCTACTAGCTCCTGTTCCGTGTTCTTGTGGCTACGCTGATGGACTCCATTGGACCTTGGACTCTGTCTGATACCCGCTCCTCGGGGGCCAGTGGCGCTCTCATGGGGACCTTGTCTCCTGGCCTCTCCTGCTCCTCGAGCTGATCCTGTGCCTCCTGAAGTCCTACTCTGCAAGGCTCCCCGCTCCTCGGGGCTGCCCCCTGGAACACCCTTACCACTTGGGAGTTACTCTTGCACTTCCCCGCTCTTCGGGGTTGTGCCTACGTGCTGACTGAACTATCAGCACCTCCCCGCTCCTCGGGGCTGCGTCTCCCTACTTCTCAAGAAACTCTTGGCACCATCCCTCTCCTCGGGACAGTGTCCTTGTGCTGTACTGTGTTGTTTGCACCTCCCTGCTCCTCGGGGTCACATCTACGTGCTACGAGACTACCAGCACTTCCCCACTTCTCGGGGCTGTACTTTTCTATCATACAGAGACTGCCTGTGCTTCTCGCTCCTCGGGTTCTACCTATGTCATCATCTGAGACCTAGCTCAGGCTTCCCTGCTCCACGGGTTAGCCTGTGTCACCACAGCTGCACCTCCCTCGCTCTGCAGCTCCGCCCCTCGGGGGTGTGTCTCCGCTATCCCTCCTGCATGCCAGTCTCAGCCTCCCACTCTACGGTCTGCCTGGCACCTTACCTTCCGGCGGTCTCAGTCAAGGTATTATCAGCAGCCCGCTCGTCTACTAGGGAATCCTGCCTGACTCCTCTGGACCTCTCCACAGTCTTGCCCAGAGCTCCCTGCCATGCCTAACCTCGCCTCTCGTCGGTGTGGGCCTGTGGGGCTCCTCCCCACAGATTGTAACATCTCATACCATGGGCCAAGGGTCCACCAACCCACAAACCATAACACTAAGTTGACTTGTCGCTACCCCAGAATGCCCCTATTATGCCCATTACTTATCTGGCTAATTTTTAGCCAGATAACCACAAAAGATATTAAAAACCTGGTGTTTAATTGTATAACTTGTAAATTATCCGATTAACTGGGTGATGCATCAAGCCACATTAGGGCATTATGGCACGTTATATGGGGTCTATCTTGCCATAATGCGGTATTGATGCAAGATGCTTATCAAACCATGTGATAGTATTTAAATGTGCTGAATATGCAAAATTGAGAAAATTATGCATTTCAAAACAAAATATCACATGTTAACACCAGTTTTAATGTGGGAAATAACATAATTTTATTTGCGGTAGGATGGCTAAAAAGTTATCATTCTGAAAATTACTAATCACCACATGTGAAGGAACATTTTTTTAATTATACCAGACCTCATAAACAGGCATATATTGTAATGCTAAATAGCATGTATTCAAGTTTGCCAGAGTTTATAATCACAGGTCATTGATAGTTTTTTTCAATGTGCTTTCGAGTGTCCTTTCGTGAAACCATTACACCAACGGTGAGAATAAAAGTTGTCTCTTTTTTTATATTAATTAATAAATATTCAATGTCTTTTTTACGTAGACTTAGCTTAATAAATGGTGAAGAAACGCCATGTTCTTCCTGTGAGGCTAGTACGGAACAAAGCCCGACACTGGATCCGTGTTTCGGCTCATGCCTTCGTCGGGGGCCGAAAATAGCTGTCAATACAGAAATGCGCAATTACTCAAAACATTAATCCAAAAATAATTTAATACTTATCGATTGTAGCGGGCAACATCAGTACACCAACTTGATACGGAGCGGCTTGTAATGGCGGCGTCTGCCGATCATACGTTTCTTCAACAAAGTCAAAATGAGAGCGCGCCTTTACTTAAACGTGCTCGTGTCCAATCATGAGACACGGCGTCAATGGTGACGTAGCTGTCAACAGGTGGCATTTAAACCAAAGAAAACCATTCCACCGCAATATTGAGCCCCTGCGGTTGTGTGGTATTTAGTTTAAAAATCCATTGTTGTTCTCTAATGTTCAATATCTTTTGTGGATCACCTCCCCTCCCTGATAATACAATGCGATCTATTACCCTCCACTTTAAATCCATAAACTGATGTTGTTTAGAGAGACAATGTGCTACAATAGGAGCTTGAATTTTTTCAGTTTGTAGGCAACTTCTGTGTTCAATAAGTCTTGTCCGTATGGAGCGTTTAGTGCGGCCAACATATAATTTATCACAGGGGCATTTGATAATGTAAATCACATGAGTAGTCTGACAATCTGAATGAGCTCTAGCCGACCATGTTCTTCCTTGAATATCCGTCCAATCAGGACCTGCTAAGGTAAGTGAACATAAGGAGCATTTATGGCAAGGCCAATGGCCAATAGGTAAATCCTGTACAACAGCATGACAAGGTGAAAAAAATGAATGAGTGAGTATCTCTCTTAAGTTTCTGCCTCGGCTATATGTGATTATCGGCAATTCAGCGAAAATCATATGGGTTTGTAATACATGCCAATATTTCCGTATTATGGTCGCTATAGTGGCAGATTTTGAAGAGAAGCGAATGGTACATACAAGCGGATGTTCATCAGCAGTAGACGGCTTATCTAACAGCAACCATTGGCGATGTACGTTAGATGCAAGTTTCCATGCTTTCTTAATAATGTGAGATGGATAATCTCGTTGTAATAAATTTGTGGCTAAATGTTGTGCTTGTACATGGAAATCAAATTTTTCAGAACATAAGCGTCGTAGCCGGAAAAATTGTCCTATGGGCAGATTCATTTTAAGACTGTAAGAGTGCCAACTTGAAAAATGCAGTAAAGTATTGCAATCAGATGGTTTTTTATATAACGAAGTAATTAAATGATCATCTTGTTTCGTGATCAAAATGTCCAAAAAATTAATATGAGAATGATGATAATGCAAAGTGAAAAAAATATTCTTATCAACCAAATTCAACCAATCCAAAAATTGATGTAAATGTTGAACACTGCTATGCCATAAAAAGAAAATGTCGTCGATGTAACGAACCCAATTAGAAATGTGAGAAAAAAAAGAAGTACATACGTGTGTTGTTTCAAAATGAGCCATAAATAGGTTAGCCATCTAACCTATTTACCTATGCATCTAACGTACATCGCCAATGGTTGCTGTTAGATAAGCCGTCTACTGCTGATGAACATCCGCTTGTATGTACCATTCGCTTCTCTTCAAAATCTGCCACTATAGCGACCATAATACGGAAATATTGGCATGTATTACAAACACATATGATTTTCGCTGAATTGCCGATAATCACGTATAGCCGAGGCAGAAACTTAAGAGAGATACTCACTCATTCATTTTTTTCACCTTGTCATGCTGTTGTACAGGATTTACCTATTGGCCATTGGCCTTGCCATAAATGCTCCTTATGTTCACTTACCTTAGCAGGTCCTGATTGGACGGATATTCAAGGAAGAACATGGTCGGCTAGAGCTCATTCAGATTGTCAGACTACTCATGTGATTTACATTATCAAATGCCCCTGTGATAAATTATATGTTGGCCGCACTAAACGCTCCATACGGACAAGACTTATTGAACACAGAAGTTGCCTACAAACTGAAAAAATTCAAGCTCCTATTGTAGCATATTGTCTCTCTAAACAACATCAGTTTATGGATTTAAAGTGGAGGGTAATAGATCGCATTGTATTATCAGGGAGGGGAGGTGATCCACAAAAGATATTGAACATTAGAGAACAACAATGGATTTTTAAACTAAATACCACACAACCGCAGGGGCTCAATATTGCGGTGGAATGGTTTTCTTTGGTTTAAATGCCACCTGTTGACAGCTACGTCACCATTGACGCCGTGTCTCATGATTGGACACGAGCACGTTTAAGTAAAGGCGCGCTCTCATTTTGACTTTGTTGAAGAAACGTATGATCGGCAGACGCCGCCATTACAAGCCGCTCCGTATCAAGTTGGTGTACTGATGTTGCCCGCTACAATCGATAAGTATTAAATTATTTTTGGATTAATGTTTTGAGTAATTGCGCATTTCTGTATTGACAGCTATTTTCGGCCCCCGACGAAGGCATGAGCCGAAACACGGATCCAGTGTCGGGCTTTTTTCCATACTAGCCTCACAGGAAGAACATGGCGTTTCTTCACCATTTATTAAGCTAAGTCTACGTAAAAAAGACATTGAATATTTATTAATTAATATAAAAAAAGAGACAACTTTTATTCTCACCGTTGGTGTAATGGTTTCACGAAAGGACACTCGAAAGCACATTGAAAAAAACTATCAATGACCTGTGATTATAAACTCTGGCAAACTTGAATACATGCTATTTAGCATTACAATATATGCCTGTTTATGAGGTCTGGTATAATTAAAAAAATGTTCCTTCACATGTGGTGATTAGTAATTTTCAGTATATAAATTGTGGTGTTACAGCATTTTCTGTTTTGATCAATGTGTAGCTGTTTCCACATTTAAAACATTTTTGAAGAGAGTCTTTTTTGATCACATAAAAAGTTATCATGCCATGCAATATTTAAACGAACGATGCAGTATTTCAGTTATTACCTTAACCACGCCCATATTTTTATCACAGTAAGTTAACCATATTTCTTATATTTTTACGGTGGCTTGATGAATCTAGGGATAAATGCTTTTAAATACTGACGTCTTAGTAAATAGGCCCTGAACAATATCCCTGCACTAGCTGGCACAAAGGACTGGTTAGCTTGGGGTGACAAGGGAAATATCCCTTGCAAAAAAATACCACTCCTACCTCCTGGTCACCACTCCCACCTCCGATCCAAAATAAATGAAACACCCCTCACACCTGATTCCCACCTCCCATACCACATGCAACATAAAAGTAACCCCACCATTCGCCGATTCCTCCTCCATCCAAATCCAATACAAAAGTAACACCCTCCTCTTAATTCCCAATCCTCTTCCTATTTCTCAATCCAAAATAAGTGTGAAGCCCCCTCCTATCCTGATGCTCCCTCAAAGCCACTCAGAAGCTCCAAAAGGGGACAATGCTGAGCTAGCAGGAGGACATTTCCTTACTTCCCACCAGCTTGGTGTCAATTGCTGATTTGGTGCCACCTAACGATGCCTTGAATGTTAAACTGCATGGATGTTGAATTGGGACACTAGCAGTTTACTACAAAACCTTGACAGATGTTAAATTTAATAAGTTAAGAATATGTGCTAAATTTTGTTCCTCCTGCAGGGGCCTTAGTACTTTTCTTATCAAAGCCTAATACGGCCATCAGCATGCTATGTACCAGTTCAGTATATGTAGGGGTGTTAAAATCGTAAACACCTGCATGAGCTAAATGGTGCCCATTTTGAGGCATATCAAGACTTTTAAGCATGCTCATTAATTTTAACATGTTTTAAGGACATAGATCTGAGTACATTTGAAAATGGAGAACTCATAAGTCCATGTAGGAGGATAATATCAAATTATTTCATAGTCATTAGAAGGACAATCAAAAAGCTGAGTTTAGTTCTTATAATGCTTATTTCAGTAAATAAAATGAACTACACATATTTTGTTTCACCACTTGGAACTTCTTAACCCCATGTTTCCCTGACTTGTCACTTTGTTCTGCAGTTAAGTGGTGGAAATGTATTTAATTTTTGTTCATTTTATGAAGATAACTACCTGTTTTTCCTTAGGTTATGAATCAGTCAAGCGGCCCATTGTGGACTGACTGATTTTGCCTCTGGCACACAGTGCACTCTCATTGTCAGATATTAAGTAAATGCATTTGAATGTGAAACAGGACTCACTGGAAAATTATAGTTTGAGCTGATACATAGCAAGCCAAAGAAATCAAAGGATGTACAGTGAATTTAACTGAGCCTCTGCATTGTTTGAAAATAGGATACAAGGTATCCATACCTTATAATTTCTAACAATGCTGGACAGGGAACTGACTAAACAAATAAAAAGGGAAAACAGGAACTTGGAGAAAAATACAGAAACCAGTTAAATAAACAGAACTTAAGATGACTTACCAGTGACTTTTAGCTCAGATTCACAATGTCAAAAGTTCATTGATTGGCTATTTAGCTTTAAAAATAACTAGCGGAACTGTGCAATACCAAGCTGGAGTTTGCCCAAAAAAGTATAAAAGATAAGACATTTGGAATGTTAGAATATACTGGCATGCAGATGATAACTCTTTTCAATTGACATTGTGAATTACTTGGCTTAGATGTTGGTTTGAATTATGTCACTGAGTGTAATCAGATTACTAGCTATAAACCCATGGAAGAAACAGAAGAAACTTAAAACTAAACTCAGTGTTTGTAATGAAGTGATTACTCAGAAAACAAAACTGTCTTTGCTTCTTACCATAATCTTACCAAATTCCTTACATAAATAGTGTGATTTTAGTTCCATAAACAGCTACACATCCTGACTATAACTATCCATACACTAAGATATCACTTTGTACCTAGACATTCCCTGTTAAAGTGTATGGGTGAAGAAGCGTCCCCCCCTTTCCTTACAAGCTTTAGGGTGTTGACTTACAAGCCAAATCCACAATTTGGATGATGCCAAGTAATCCACATTCCTCATGGCTGCTGGCTCTACTATTAGATTACTGTCTGTTGAACCCCAAGTTCTCCAATGAAAGCAACAGACTGATATTAAAAGAAAACTCTACCCACAGTGCATTGTTTACTGTTTCCAAAGCATACATGGTGAGAGCAAGTTTGTTTACCGTAAAAGGTGTTTTCTGTAGACAGCAGGTTGAATTAGTTATTAGTTTGTATGCCCATTGTCATAATTTTATTGCTTATTGGCACAGACCTCTCTTTCATAGATAGTAGAGCTTTTGATGTACTAGTCATGTGTTGGAATTCACACTTGAGCGTTGCCTCATAAGCTACCTCAGTCAATTTCTGAGCTAAGTCTAGCTAAGTAACTGACTTTCTAGAAAGGTGGGTGGGTATTTAGTATGGCTAATTCATCTTGCTATCTAAGGGAAACACTGTTTATGGTAAGTAAACTTGCTTTTAAGCCAATAGGCAAGTTAAATTAGCCATAACATGTGGGGAATCCCAAGCTGAGGGTTGTAGCGGAGTATTTACTTCACAAGTAGCCCAGTCCCCACCATGAAGAACAGACTATTGGGTGAACAGATTACTCAAAACTGCTTGCTTGAATTTACTGTCAGTCTTTGAGAGATTGTCCAGATAGTAATGGGATGGAAAGGTGTGAACTGATGACCATGTTGCAGCTTTGCAAATGTCTTCAAGAGACTTGGATTGCAGATGAGCTACTGTTGCAGCCATGGTTCTAACTTGATAAGACTTTGATTCTGACATTTGAATGCCTGCTAATGCTTAGCAGTGCACAATGCAGACTGCTAGCTAGTTAGAAATGTACATTTGGCCACTGCTATGCCCAGTGTATTGTGATCGTAAGAGATGAATAGCTGGGATGCTTGATGATGAGGTTTTATAGTAAGCCAAAGCTCTTTTACAGTCCAAGTTATGAAGAACTTTCTCATCTTCATGTGCATGCAGCCTTGAGAAGAACATGGTAGCATGATGGCTTGATTAATATGGAAACCTGACACAACCTTTTGTAGAAACTTTGGGTAGGTGCAGAGCACTGAAGTTCACTTACTCTTCTGGTTGATGTTACTGCCCCAAGGAATATGACTTTCCACATCAAAAGGCAGCTTCATCAGTTGTGCCAGGACTATGTTGAAAACCCATGGAACAGGAGGTTTTAGAACTGGTGGCTTAGTATGCCACAAGCCTTTCTTAAACTCGGGTACTGGTGGATGAACGGAGATAGGCTTACCCTCAGTTTGAACATGATGAGCTGCTATGGAATTGAGATGTACTCTCACTAATGAGGTGGCAAGGCCTGAATCAGAAAGCAAGACCAGATAAATCAGTATCTCTTCTGGTTCACCTGCAAATGGATCCAAGCGGTTGCACCGATGCCATATGGTGAACTTTTTCCATGTAAATCTATAAGCTCTTCTTGTTAACAATTTTCTGACAGATACTATTATGTCCTCAACTTCTTTGGGTATGGATATTTTATTTATTTATTTATTTATTTTTTAAATCATTGAGCATTCAAAATCCAAGCTGTCAGGTTGAGGAAGGGAACGTTAGGGTGAAACAGACATCCCTCTTCTTGAGTTAATAAATATGGAGCGGACTCCAAAAAACTTGGAGGATGGCTGGAGAGTTGAACTAGATATGCAAACCAGACTTATCTGGACTACCCTGGAGCTAAAAGGATTAGACAGGACTGATCCTTCAGTACTTTTCGCATCATTCTGGATATTAGCGGAATCAGTGGAAAAGCAAACAGGAGATCTGCAATTCAGTCGGGCAGAAAAGCATCCTGAGTGGATTTGCTGGAAAGAATGGAGCAAAACTTTTCTAGTTTTCTGTGTTTTTCTAATGCAGATAGGTCAATTGCTGAAAATCCACAGATATTGAACAGTCTGTTGGCTGTTGATTGCTGAAGGGACCATTTGTGAGGCAAAACATTCTGCTGAGATAATCTGCCAATGTGTTGGAGATTCCAAAAAGATAGGTTACATGCAATACAGCTTGATGTTTGTATGTCCACTGTCATATTTTTTATCGCTTCTTGGCACAGAGTCCAAGATCCTGTGCCTCCTTGTTTGTTCACATAGAATATGATGACTTGATTGTCTGTTTGAATGAGAATGCTCTTTCCTTGAAGGTAAGAACATAAGAACAAAAGAAATTGTCATGCTGGGTCAGACCAAGAGTCCATCAAGCCCAGCATCCTGTTTTCAACAGAGGCCAAACCAGGCCACAAGAACCTGACAATTACCCAAACACTAAGAAGATCCCATGCCACTGATGCAATTAATATTAGTGGCTATTCCCTAAGTAAATTTGATTAATAGCCGTTAATGGACTTCTCCTCCAAGAACTTATCCAAACCTTTTTTGAACCCAGCTACACTAACTGCACTAACCACATCCACTGGCAACAAATTCCAGAGCTTTATTGTGCGTTGAGTGATAAAGAAATTTCTCCGACTACTCTTAAATGTGCTACTTGCTAACTTTATGGAATGCCCCCTAGTCCTTCTATTATTCAAAAGTTTAAATAACCGATTCACATCTACTCGTTCAAGACCTCTCATGATCTTAAAGATCTCTATCATATCCCCCCTCAGCCATCTCTTCTCCAAGCTGAACAGTCCTAACCTCTTCAGCCTTTCCTCATAGGGGAGCTGTTCCATCCCCTTTATAATGTTGGTTGCCCTTCTCTATACCTTCTCTATCGCAACTATATCTTTTTTGAGATGCGGCAACCAGGATTGTACACAGTATTCCAGGAGCGGTCCCACCATGGAGTGATATAGAGGCATTATGACATTTTCCGTTTTATTAACCATTCCCTTCCTAATAATTCCTAACATTCTGTTTGCTTTTTTGACTGCTGCAGCATATTGAGCCGACAATTTTAAAGTATTATCCAATATGATGCCTAGATCTTTTTCCTGGGTGGTAGCTCCTAATATGGAACCTAACATCATGTAACTACAGCAAGGGTTATTTTTCCCTATATGTAACAACTTGCACTTGTCCACATTAAATTTCATCTGCCATTTGGATGCCCAGTCTTCCAGTCTTGCAAGGTCCTCCTATACTGTATCACAATCCGCTTGTGATTTAACTAATCTGAATAATTTTGTATCATCCGCAAATTTGATAACCTCACTCGTTGTATTCCTTTCCAGATCATTTATATATATATATTGAAAAGCACCTGTCCAAGTACAGATCCTTGAGGCACTCCACTGTTTACCCTTTTCCACTGAAAAAATTGACCATTTAATCCTACTCTCTGTTTCCTGTCTTTTAACCAGTTTGTAATCCTCGAAAGGACATCGCCTCCAATCCCGTGACTTTTTAGTTTTCTTAGAAGCCTCTCATGAGGGACTTTGTCAAACGCCTTCTGAAAATCCATATACATTACATCTACCGGTTCACCGTTATCTTATTTTTATTAACCCCTTAAAAAAATGAAGCAGATTTGTTAGGCAAGACTTCCCTTGGGTAAATCCATGTTGACTGTGTTCCATTAAACCATGTCTTTCTATAAGCTCTACGATTTTGATCTTGAGAATAGTTTCCACTATTTTTCCCAGCACTGAAGTCAGGCTCACTGGTCTATAGTTACCCGGATCGCCCCTGGAGCCTTTTTTAAATATTGGGGTTACATTGGCCATCCTCCAGTCTTCAGGTACAATGGATGATTTTAATGATAGGTTACAAATTTTAACTAATAGATCAGAAATTTCATTTCTGAGTTCCTTCAGTACACTAGGATGCATACCATCTGGTCCAGGTGATTAGCTACTCTTTAGTTTGTCAATCTGGCCTACTACATCTTCCAGGTTCACAGTGATTTCGTTCAGTTCGTCTGACTCATCAGCCCTGAAAACTATTTCCGGAACTGGTATCTCCCCAACATCCTCATTAGTAAACACAGAAGCAAAAAATTAATTTAGTCTTTCTGCAATGGCATTATCTTCCCTAAGAGCCCCTTTAACTCCTCTGTCATCTAATAGTCCAACTGACTCCCTCATAGGTTTCTTGATTCGGATATATTTAAAAAAGATTTTATTAAGAGTTTTTGCCTCTGTGGCCAACTTCAATTCAAATTCTCTCTTCGCCTGTCTTATCAATGTTTTACACTTAACTTGACAATGCTTATGTTGTATCCTATTTTCTTCAGATGGATCCTTGGTTATTGTAATTCCTCATTTGAGGTTTATCAGTGGCTTCTTGAAAGCTCTTCAGATTATGCAAAATGCAGCTGCCAGACTTTTCACTGTCACCAGTCATTACTCCTGTGTTAAAGGGACTACACTGGCTCCCAATCAAATGGCGCATTAAATACAAGATTTGTTCCTAGAGTCATAAACTGATTTTAAACAATGATGTAGCACTTTGGATAGGTGCAATTTTATGTATTTATATGCCCATTTTATGATCTGCTGTAAAATATTTTTTAGAGATACCTTCATATAGAACAGTGCTTGTGAAAGAGCTTTTTCTATAGGTGGACACACACTTTGGAACACTTTACCTGAGAATTTGTATGCAATAACTGAGCCAATTTTCTTTAAAAAGTTCTCAAGAAATTTTTGTTTAAAAGTACATTTGGGGAAGAGTCTTAAAATCAGGCCAATATTTCAGATGGAAGTTTTGATCTTGCAGAAGGTGCATTTTGTTGTTATGTAATTTTTATGTACAAGTTTATGACATTGTTTTACTTAGTATTGTGGTGATTTATTTTTACAATGTATATTACTGTTGTGTGTTTTTATTTTTTTATCTCTATGAATGTTATCTATGTAATCCACCATGATCGATTGGAATGTGTGGAATACAAATACTGTGAAATAAATAAAATAAATATTAAATAATTTTAATTTCTAGGATTTCCTAAGCAGGAAAGACAAGCCTTCTAGGCCTTTTTTTTAATTTTCAGGTACTTAGATCCCCAGAATACAGTCTGCAATGATAAGTGCTCAGTTCATTAAACAGTAAAAAGCTCACTGGAAGTAGATTTAGTTTCCAGCATTACTTTTACTGAATTGATATGCAATGATGAAAGTGTTCTTTACAGCTTTATCTTCCTTTAATAATGTTACAATCAAGAGTTTGTAATAAATTAGACGTACGGCAGAATGCAGCAATTTCTTCCTATTCAATCAGAGATCATATTTCTCCTGTGCTCCAGCAGCTTCAATGGCTTCCAGTTAAGCATAGGACCCAGTTTAAGTTGACCACATTTTTCAAAACTCTTCATTCAAATGGCTCAGCTTACCTGGCCAATAAACTAGTTAGTTATGTTCCTCAGCATTCCCTCAGATCAACTAATAAAGATCTTTTGACTGTTCCAAATATGAAACGCTGCTATCTGCAAACTATTCGTGTTAGAGCCTTTTCTGTTTTCGTTCCCAACCTCTGAAATGCCGTACCCATGGCGGTTAGAAATGTTACTCACAATAAGATTTATTTCATTTGGCTTTTACCTAAGTTCCTGTGTTTTGTGTATAATGTATGGCTTTTGTTTTGTTGTATGCCCTATACATTGTTTTATATTTGCTTTAGATTTTAGATTTTTTTGTAAACCACTTAGCACAATTTTTCTGATGTAGGCGGTCTAAAAAAATCTGTAAATTAAATGAATGAAATGAAATTTGTGACTTCTTTGATGCTTCAATTTATTAGAAGATGTAAAAGCCACTTGACCAATTTAATATGTATAGGGGTAGATTTTAAAAGGTGCGCACGGTTCCTGGCGTGCACACATGGACGCGTGGATTTTATAATCTGTCTGCGCAATGGGGCAGATTTTAAAAGGGTTACTCATGTATATTACACGTGTAACCCTGAAAACCCGCTCCTGCGCGTGCCAAGCCTATTTTGCATAGGCCCAGCAATGCTCACAAGTCTCGGGGCTTGAAAAATGGGCAGGGTATGGGCGGGGCATGGGCATGGCCAGAGGCCTCTCCACTGCCGCTGGGCCCAGGGATCGCGCGCCTACGCCTGCCCAGAGGCAGGCGTAAATAAAAAAATAAAGGTGGGGGGAGGATTTAGATAGGGCTGGGGGGTGGGTTAGATAGGGGAAGGAAGGGAGGTTGGGGGGGTGGAAGGAAAGTTCCCTCCGAGGCCGCTCTGATTTTGGAGTGGCCTCGGAGGGAATGGGGAAAGTCATTGGGGCTCCCCTAGGGCTTGGCGCATGCAAGGTGCACAAGTATGCACACCCTTGTGTGCGCCGACCCCGGATTTTATAACATGTGCGCGGCTGCGCACGCATGTTACAAAATCGAGCGTAGATTTGTGCGCGCCGGGTTGCGCGCACAAATCTACACCCGCGTGTAGGTACGAATATCTGGCCCAATGTGCGGGTGGGGCGCACAGGGTCTGAATTTTGAGAGTGTACATGCAGCGACACAATCGGGCCTCTCCCAGTTCTCTCCCAGTCTATTCCAATTAAGGAGCGGACTGAGAGGGAACTTCCCTACCCCCCTACCTAACCTTCCTTTCCTTTCCCCTCTCCATTCTGACCCCTAATGCCTATCTAGCTACCCCGATTTTTAAAATATTTTTTACTTACTGCTCTTTGGGAGTAGAAGCAACACATGCCGGCCTACCCTCGTCCCTCTCCACCCAGACCTCGCCCCTTTAAAGATTTATGCATGTGGCCAGGCTTGTTTGAAAATGCGCGCAGCGTGCACAAGGCCCACCCACACACATACACCACGGGTTTACTCATGCAGGCCTTTTAAACTTTGGCTGATAATGTTCCTTGTCTTTCCTCATGAGTTAGGGTCAATGTAAACTTCCCTCCCATGTAGAAGGTGATTAAAATATTTAGTCTCATTTACAATAAAGTCTCATATCCTACCTCTCCATCGATTTGTTTTCTTTCTGAACTCATGTTCTCCTTCAAGTATTAGATTGATACTGTTTTATTTATTTGCCATCTTCGGCACTTCAAAGCAGATTACATTCAGGTACTGTAGTTATTTTCCTGTCCCCAGAGAGCTAACAATCTAATAGGTGGATTTACTAAGTTGCGATAAGGTAATATCGTGAATTAAACAGCATGTAACGTCTGTTAAATGTTTATCGCGCAATAGAACATGATATTTCCTTTTCCTATGGAAATAAGCTGCTTGGCATGTATTTGCATCCATAAAATTCCTTAAAGCATGCAAAGCAGTTTATGCATAGGCAAACTTATAGTAAAAAACTAAGGCGTTTTGACTTTGAAAAAAATCACATTATTTTAGCAAGTTTGAAGGAGATATAGTTATTTTCCCAAGGGAACATTGGGCTGCTAACGCTGGTCCCCAATAGTATCGTGGGAAAATTAAAGGACCAAGGTGCCCAATACCCTCCCGCCTCCTTCCGAGGCGGCTCTGGCTCTCCAAAATAAATAAAACTTAGGATAATTGCATAGCGACAGCCTGCTCCCTTCTCCACCCTCTTCTCTTAAACAAAAAAAAATGGCCCCTTAGCCAAAAGATTCTCCCCCCTTAGGCCCATCCCTTCCCCCCTCCAAAGAGAGTTAAATCTCTGGGGACCATTTTTCATGTGATGGTGCAAGGACCAGGGATTTTTTGTTGCACATTTGTGCTATGATAAAAAAAATCATGCTGTGGAACTGTTCCAATAATTTGTCAGGGAGAGGCCAAATATTGCGGGGATGCCTGCCTGTGAAAGTTGGCCCCTCCCACAATAAAATATTGCAGCTTAGTAAATCTCCCTGTAAGTTTGTACCTGAGGCAATGAAGGGTAAAATGCCCAAGGTCACAAAGAGTAGCAGTGGGCTTTGAATGCTGGTTTTCCTGGATCACAGCCCACTGCTCTAACCACTAAGCTACTCCTCCACTCCAAGTAGATAAACCTGGGGCCTGGAGGGGTCCATCCAAACTCCTTTCTCCTTCTCTTCTTCTGGATGGTTGAAAGTCATCCCTCCTCTGGATACAGAGGATCCTCAGGTTCCTTCTCAGTGAAGCAACTTCTCCCTTCTTTTATTGGTATTAAATCAAAATGCTGAGCTCCTTATTAATGGGAACCCAGAAAAATATAACAAAAATCCTTTTACAAAAAAAGAGAAAAAATAGAGGAGCACAGGAGGATGTAAAAAACTCCTTGCTCAGCTAAAAAATTCCTTAAAAGTGTTACTTAAAAAATAAAGGAAGGCTCTCTAACTCCACATTTTATCTCAGATCTCATTTTGAGAACCCCAGAAGCCTTACCTTTTCTACAAAATCAAAACAAGTGACAACCTTGACATGTTGCCCCTAGGAAGGGTAACTGAAAAAAAACACACAATGAAATGATGGCCAGAGTATTTATATCAGAGGAGCTCAGCATATGCACTCTCCCACATGGGGAGCTACCACATGGGGAGCTACCAAAATAAACCCAAGCATTATAAAATCCATTAGAAATCCTAAACACCACAATCAATGGTACAATGACAACATAAGATCAGCCAAACTTGCTTAAAGTTGCTTTTCCTTCTCTGGGGTTTTTTTCCTCTTAATTATACAGATATGTAATAACTTGCTGTGTATTTTCACAATAATCTTTTTGTTCACAGTGTACGAAATATCTGTATTTCATATTTAATATCTTTTCTTTCTGTATTCAAAATGCATAAATAAAAAAAAATAAAAGATCAGCCAAACGCTGTTAGAGCCGCCGGCCACGGCAGCCCGCGGCAGGGGCTGGGTATCATGACCGCCGCCCGCGGCGGGCCGCAACCAGGGAAAGGCCAATGGTTGCGGCGAAGATAACTTACCCGAAGCGTCGGGCTTCGCTGAGGGCTCCTGCGGCGGCAGGTAGCCCTCTCTGGTTCCCTTCTTGCGGCCGCTGCCGCTGCCTGACCCGGCCGCATGGTTCCTCTCCTCCGGGCTGGCTCCTCCCCCTTTTTGCTCTACTAGAGCCGCGCGCGCGGCTGATGAGAATTCTTAAAGGAGCCATGACAGGAAATTGTCATGGCTCCTCCTGAGACTCCTCCCTCGACTTCCTGCATTTAAGGCAAGGTCTGACTCTCAGACCTTGCTTTGGTATCAAGGTTCCTGGCTGAGTTTGTTCCTGAGCTTCTGGTTCCTGGTTCTTCGTCCCGCTCTGCTTCCCTGCTCCGTGGATTGACTCTTGGCTTCTAACCTCTGGACCTGCGTTCATGCTTCCTTGGCTTGACCCTGGTACGGCTTGCGACCCTTCTCCTGATTGCTCCTGGACTGGCTTCGGACCCTTCTCCTGTTTTGACCTTGGACTGGATTTCGACCCTTCTTGTGTACCGATCCAAGGACTGGCCCTGGACTATTCCGTGACTTCTTCCTCAAGACTACTACGACCTGCTGGAGGCGCCAGCTGTCTGGAACCCACGACCTGCAGGAGGCACCTGCATCCAGACCTTCTTCCGTCTTCAGAGAAGTCTCCTAAGTCCCAGCGGCCAGGTCCCTACGGGCTTCTCCTGGGGGGATCATGAGCTTCCAGGGTGAAGTCTTCGTGCAACAGCTACAGCCTTCGGCCTCGCCCTTTGACGATAGAGACCTAAGGGGATTATTTCCCTTTTAGGTAGCACTGACTCTACCTCGGAACAGGGGTCCACCTTCTGATTCATAACAAACGCAATCTCAGAAAAAAAGAGAGAGACTGGCGAAAGAACAAAACTGCCACATTACTCAACGCTTTCCGATCCCAATTAGCAAATTACAAAAAGCTGATCCACAATGCAAAGAAAAACCTCTTCTCTACCAAAATAAATAAATATCAACAGAACCCCAGAATGCTATTCAACATCGTTCAAAACCTCACCAAATCTCCAAGCGAAATGAGAACACCTTCCAGCACAAGCAAAAGCAATGACTTTGCGGAATACTTCACTGACAAAATCAAAAAACTAATAAACAACTTCAACAACACCATCACTACCACCCAAAATCTATCATCATCTAGCAAAATAAACTCTACTTGGCACAACTTTGACTACGCTTCCACACTGGAAATCCAAAAAATAATCAAAAAAATGAATCTAGCAAACCATCCCATCGATAGCATCCCCATACAAACTATCAAATTGATTGAGACTTCAATAAACAAAACAATAACTGAAATAGTTAACCTCTCCCTCACCGAAGGGAAATACCCGGATTGTCTAAAATCAGCAATCATCAAACCTTTATTAAAAAAGAACAACCTAGACACAGAGAACATTCAAAACTATAGACCCATATCAAACTTACCCTTCATAGCAAAGATCATTGGAAAAATTGTACACTCCCAACTATCTGCCCACATTGAAATGAATAACATATTTCACCCCTTGCAATTTGGATTCAGAAAAAATTTAAGCACCAAATCATTACTATTGTCTCTAAACGACACAGTACTTTGAGGATTCGATAAAGGAAAAAATTACATATTAATCCTTTTGGATTTATCAGCCGCATTCGACACAGTCAACCATGCTATCTTATTTGACAGACTAGCCGAAATTGGAGCTACGGGAACCACACTAAAATGGTTCACCTCCTACTTGTATAACAGAAGCTTCCAAGTAATATACAACAACAACCTATCGAACAATAGCCACTGCTATTAATTGTATCAGTAGCATGGGATCTTCTTAGTGTTTGGATAATTGCCAGGTTCTTGTGACCTGGTTTGGCCTCTGTTGGAAACAGGATGCTGGGCTTGATGGACCCTTGGTCTGACCCAGCATGGCAATTTCTTATGTTCTTATATTCTTAAGATAAATCTAAACACAGGAGTCCCACATGGATCTGCCCTGTCAGCAATACGTTTCAACATGTCCTGCTTCAAAGATCACCTCCGAATCCGCGATCACAACAGACCCACCAGGGCGCAACCCCTTGCCACAATGCACACTCCCTCTCCTAAGCTGTCCAAACTCAAATCCACCAGGGCACGTGCCCTCTCCCTAGCCGGACCCGCCCTCTGGAACAAAATGCCTCCTACCCTTCACTTAGAATCTTGTCATAAAAGATTCAAACAGAACCTCAAGACCTGGCTCTTCAAACAGGATTTTACCTAACCCACCCGCATAATTTCATTATTACCTCCTCTTCGCTCCTTTGAAATATTATCAAATTATTCAATATGCCCCAGCTAGTTCACCTCCTCCTATCCCCTTCCCCCTGCCCTTCCCACCCCCCCCCCCCCCACTTTATTCCCAGCCACCATTTATTCCAGGTGTATTCCAGTGCACTCCAGTGCACATTGCCTCCCTCTCTCTGCTTATGCCCCCACTTATATCACTTGTCGCTATCATACATTGTTACCCACTATTAACTCACCTGTCGCAATTTTATTCTCTGTAAAACTTAAACTGTCATTAATCTAATCATTCATTACTGCCTTATATCAACGCTCACTTTGTAACTAGTTCTCTATATAGCCTATTGTTTTACTTGCTCAAGTTTATCATAGTTACCTATATTAACGTTCACCTTGTAACTCGTTCTATGTAAAGCCTGTTGCTATGTTTAGTTATCTGTGAACCGAGATGATGTTCCCAACGTATCCCAGTATACAAAAACCCTTAAATAAATAAATTAAATAAATAAATAACATTTTATTTATTTATTTAAAACTTTTTTATACCGGCATTCGTAGGACACATCATGTCGGTTTACAAAAAACTGAGAAGGAAAGGAAATTACAATGAACAGGGGAGGGTAAGATCTGTCACACACTGGATCTGTCACACACTGGATCGCCTAGGCCTGACCCACTTCCTATATGCTGACAACATCCAAATCCTAGTCCCAATACAGAATACAATGGAAGACACTTACAAGAGTATTACCAGCTATCTCGAAGAAATCAAACAATGCCTTGACACCATAAAACTCACAATAAACATAGAGAAAACTGAACTAATCATCCTGGACAAAAAAGTCTCTGACTCTCCCATGGAACCACTCAAAACGGAAGACCCTAAAACACTTATCTCTCCAGTCAGTCATACTCGAAACCTAGGAATAACCATAGACAAAGAACTATCATACAAAATGCACATAACAAACAAAATCAAAGAAGGATACCACAAACTACTCACACTCAGACAGGTTCAAACCTTTCCTTACAAAGGAGGATTTCAGAACTGTCCTACAACTACTCATTTTTTCCAACCTAGACTACTGCAATGCCTTACTCCTCGGCCTACCTATTTCTACCATCCGACCACTACAAATACTACAGAACACAGCCGCAAGAATTCTTACAGGAACAAAGAAACATGAGCATATCACATCAACCCTCATCTCCCTATACTGGCTCCCAATAAAATACAGAATAGAATATAAAGTCCTAACAATCCTCTACAAAATAATCTCAGGACAGCAAAACTACTGGTTGAGCAAATACATCGAACCCCATGCTCCAAAAAAGAACCTACGATCAACGAACAAAGGCCTCCTCAAAATCCCTCAACTAAGACCCACTCATCTGAACACAACTCGTGAAAGAGCTATATCCATTGCTAGCCCCGCCCTATGGAACTCATTACCAGTCGAAATACGAACGCAACCTAATATCAAAACCTTTAAAAAATATTTGAAAACCTGGCTTTTCACCAAAGCATAAGCAAATGACATCATCCATCAACACAACCAGACTCCCACACAACCGACCTCCAAGAAAATCCACAACCTCAATGCAACACAATAACATCGAAGACTACACTAGAACACCTATGACTACGTTCAACGCCTAAGCCCATGTTCAACGCCACATATAAGGGTAGACACAGATACAAATTATAGACTCCTTGAAGTAATCTCTGTTCAACTATTATGATGCAAAGATGTTTAGCTAATATGATTCATTCATTGTTTAACTAATATGATGTGAACCGTTCTGATGGTGAAACCAAAGGATGATATACAAAACATGTTAAATAAATAAAGAGATCGTGAGATGAGTTTCAGAGGGGGTAGATTCTGGAGTAATCTTAGGAAATATTTCTTTACAGAGAGGTTGGTGGATATGTGGAACCGTGGAGACAAACACAGTATCTGAATTCAAGAAAGCATGGGATAAATACAGGGGATCTCTAAGGAAGTAATGAGAATTATACTGCTAAATTAATTAGACGGATGGGCAGACTGGGTGGGCCATACAGTCTTTTAGTGCTGTCATGTTTCTCTGTTTCTCTAGGACTCTTCACTCAGAAGAGTCATTTCCATTAAATCCTGGAAAGGACTCTGCATGTACTTAATGTGATTGCTATAATTTAACGGAAAATAGGATTCACCTTATTTATTTATTTTATTTATTTAGGTTTTTTATATACCGGCATTCATGATACAATCCCATCATGCTAGTTTATAGTTGAACAGGGGTGCAAAATAAACTTCAAACTGGAACTATGGTGCGGAGAAAAGCAGCTACAAATAACAAGGAAGAATAAACTGGGAGAGGAGAGAAATAAAAGGAAAGGATAACGTCAGCTAAAGATAAATGTACATCACTGAAACAGAATGACTGTGTGATATAGGTTGGTGGAGGGAGAGATTAATTAGGGTCCGGGAATGCTTAATGTCCATATGGATTCATCTCCCAGTCTTATATATTTTATCAAACTATCAAACTGCAACTGTTTTCTTTACTTAAACTGATTATTTTCTGGGAACACCAAATACATGTGTGGGAGTGATTTATTCAACCAAAAAATAAAGGAAAAACGAAATATCATTTAACTGTGCTCAAAAAAATGTGTGTTTATAGTGATAATTTGACCATATCGGCAAGCCTGGCGACGCACACCCTTAATGATTTTAACAGGGGCCGTCCGGACTTCTCATCATTTACGGTCGGTAGATTTATCACATTAATGTCAATTTTTACTTATATTTTTTATCAATTTGACATTTTTCGTTTTTTTTGCATTTTCAATATTTTTTAAATATGTCCAAGGCAATTATTTAATATATCCAAAGGACAAACTCGCATTTTCAATATTTTTTAAATGTCCAAGGCAATTGTTTCGTGTGTCCAAAGGACAAGAAGAACAAGCTCAAGGCAATTATTTAATATATCCAAAGGACAAACTCGCATTTTCAATATTTTTTAAATGTCCAAAGCAATTGTTTCGTGTGTCCAAAGGACAAGAAGAACAAGCTCGACACCCGGCCGATGTTTCACTTCTGCTTCCTCAGGAGCGTTGTATTTACTTATAGTATCTCCCGTCAATGTTTGTTTCACCGGGAGCATACTGACCCGCCAAATTTTAAACGCGGTTTTCTTCTCATGTATCCGCCAGCTTTATAGGCGGTTTCTTCTCAATTTAAATTGCCCAGAAATATCCTTCATTATGGACGTTCACCGTCTCGACTCGCTTCCGGACTTGCAGGAAACAGCCCGGACGGCCCCTGTTAAAATCATTAAGGGTGTGCGTCGCCAGGCTTGCCGATACGGTCAAATTATCACTATAAACACACATTTTTTTGAGCACAGTTAAATGATATTTCGTTTTTCCTTTATTTTTTGGCTGAATTTATTTAATGGAAAAACAATTAGCTCTTTCTTGAATTCTTAGTGATTTATTCAAGACATGTAGCAATTCACAACTCTAGGAACATAAGGTATGCCATACTGGGTCAGACTAAGGTCCACCAACCCCAGCATCCTGTTTCCAACAGTGGCCAATCCAAGTCACAAGTATCTGGCATGTACCCAAACATTAAAAAGATCCCAAGCTACTATTCCTTATTGATTAATAGCAATTTATGGACTTCTCCTCTAGGAACGTATTAAACCTTTTTTAATACCAGTTACACTACCTGCCATAACCACATCCTTTGGCAATGAATTCCAGAGCTTATATGTTGAGTGAAAAATAATTTTCTCCTATTGTTTTAAATGAGCTACTTGCTAACTTCAGGGAGTGCCCCCTAGTCATACTATTATCAGAGAGTAAATAACCAATTTACATTTACCTGTTCAAGTCCTTTCATGATTTTGTAGACCTCTATCAATTCTCCGCTCAGCCTTCTCTTCTCCAAGCTGAACAGCCCTAACCTCTTTAGCCTTTCCTCATAGGGGAGCTGTTCCATGCCCTTTTTTATTTTGGTCGCCCTCTCTGTACTTTCTCCAGTACAGAGAAGGGCCCTGTATAGATTTCTTCCCGATCACTCCACCCCCACCTTGGTTTGGAAAGAACCCAGGAGTTGTACTAGATCCCAGGAGTCCCACAGTGACTCCCAACTGGGGTAGGGACATGGAAGGGGATTACATACAATATGGCTTTATTGCTGCCTTGAGTATTGTGCCTTACAAGAGATTTAAAAATGCAAAATGAATAACAGTACAAAGAAAATCAAAATAATGAACTGAGGAGAAACCAGAGGGATCATAGAAACATAGAAATGACGGCAGAAAAAAGACCAATTGGCCCATCCAGTCTGCCCAGCAAGCTCCCACACTTATTTTCCCATATTTATCTGTTTTCACTGACCACCGAGTTCAGGGCCCTTGTTGGTAACTGTTTGATTCAAATTTCCTGCCACCCCCTGCCATTGATGCAGAGAGTAATGTTGGAGTTGCATCAAACGTGAGCATAAGGCTTAATGGTTAAGGGTAGTAACCGCCGCATCAAGCAAGTTACCCCGATGCTTGTTTACCCAGACTGCACAGATCAATGCCTTGTTGGATGTTGGCTGAATGTAAATCCTCTTTTCTACATTTCTCCCTGCCTTTGAAGCAGAGAGCAACACTGTATATGCATTCAAAGTGAAGTATCAGGCTTAATTGGTTTAGGGTAGTAACCACCGCAATATGTAAGCTACCCCCATGCTTATTTGTTTAACCAGACTATGTAGTTCAGTCCTTGTTGGTTGTTGCTGAATGCAATCTTCTTTTCCACATTTCCCCCTGCTGTTGAAGCAGAGAGCAACGCTGTATATGCATTCAAAGTGAAGTATCAGGCTTAATTGGTTTAGGGTAGTAATCACAGCAATAAGC
This sequence comes from Rhinatrema bivittatum, assembly GCF_901001135.1. Lineage (NCBI taxonomy): Eukaryota > Metazoa > Chordata > Amphibia > Gymnophiona > Rhinatrematidae > Rhinatrema > Rhinatrema bivittatum. The sequence continues at coordinate 25,625,781 of NC_042618.1, read as the reverse complement.
AAGCTTACCCCCACGCTTATTGTTTACCCAGACTGTGTAGTTCAGTCCTTGTTGGTTGTTGTCTGAATGCAAATCCTCTTTTCCACATTTCCCCTTGCCGTTGAAGCAGAGAGCAATGTTGGAGTTGCATTAACTGTGTGAAGGCTTATTGAGTAAGGGTAGTAATCACCAGGTAGTAGCCACCATTCCAGCAAGCCATCCCCATACCTCTTCTCTTCATTTCCATCCTCTAGCCTTTATGGATCCATAGTGTTTCTCCCCTGCCCCCTTTGAAATCCTTCACAGTTTAGTCCTCACCACTTCCTCCAGAAGGGCATTCCAGGCATTCACCACCCTCTCCGTGAAGAAATACTTCCTGACATTGGTTCTGAGTCTTCCTCCCTGGAGTTTCAAATCGTGACCCCTAGTTCTATTGATTTTTTTCCCAACGGAAAAAAGTTTGTTGTTGACCATGGATCATTAAAACCTTTCAAGTATCTGAAAGTCTGTAATCATATCACCCCTGCTCCTCCTCTCCTCCAGGGTTGTATGTATTTAGATTCTTCATCTCTTCTCATAAGTCATTTATGAAGACCATCCACCTTTTTGGTCGTCCTTCTTGGACCGCCTCCATCCTGTCTCTGTCCCTTTTGGAGATATGGTCTCCAGAAATGAACACAGTACTCCAGGTGAGGCCTCACCAAGGCCCTGTACAAGTGGATTGTCACTTTCCTTTCTCTTACTAGATATTCCTCTCTTTATGCAGCCCAGCATTCTTCTGGCTTTAGCTATTGACTTGTCACATTGTTTCGCCGACTTCAGATTGTTAGACACTATCACCCCAAGGTCTCTCTCCTGCTCCGTGCACATCAGCTCTTCACCTCCCATCAAATACAGTTCTTTCGGATTTCCACACCCTATATGCATGACTCTGCACTTCTTGGCATTGAATCTCAGCTGCCATATCTTCGACCACTCTTCCAGCTTCCTTAAATCCTGTCTCATTCTCTCCATTCCTTCCGGCGTGTCCACTCTGTTGGAGGTCTTAGTATCATCCGCAAAAAGACAAACCTTACCTTCTATCCCGTCTGCAATGTCGCTCACAAAGATATTGAACAGGACCGGTCCAACACTGATCCTTGTGGCACTCTGCTTAACACCACTCTCTCTTCAGAGTAAGTTCCATTTACCATCACACATTGCCTTCTGTCCGTCAACCAGTTTGCAATCCAGGGCACCACCTTGACACTCACTCCTAAGCATCTCATTTTATTCACAAGCCTGTGCGGGACCGTATTAAAAGCTTTGCTGAAATCCAAGTAGATGACATTGAGTGCTCTTCTTCGATCCAATTCCCTAGTCACCCAATCAAAAAAGCCAATCAGATTTGTCTGACAGGACCTTCTCCTGGTGAATCCATGCTGCCTCTGGTCCAGCAATTCTTCTGTCTGTAGATAGTTCACTATTCTTTCTTTCAGCAGCGACTCCATTACTTTTCCCACCACCGAGGTGAGGCTAACCGGCCTGTAGTTTCCAGCCTCCTCTCTGCTCCCACTCTTGTGAAGCGGGACCACCACCGCTCTTCTCCAATCACTTGGCACCACTTCCGTTTCTAGGGATCTATTGAACAGGTCATGCAGTGGACCCGCCAGCACATCTCTGAACTCCCTCAGTATCCTGGGATGAAGCTCATCAGGCGCCATGGCTCTGTCCACTTTCAGTTTTCCTAGCTCTTCCCATACATTCTCTTCTGTAAATGGAGTTTCATCTACTCCACTCCCCTCCAGTTTCTTGTTAACTAGCGACAGTCCTTCTCCAGGGTCCTCTTTAGTGAACAACGAACCGAAGTATTCATTTAATATTTCTGCCATTTCTTTGTCTCTCTCCATACATTGATCCTTTTCACCTTTCAATTTCACTATAACACTTTGGACGTTTCTCCTTTCTCTAATATATCTGAAAAATGTTTTGTTTCCTCGCTTTATCTCTTTGGCAATCCTTTCTTCCGCTTGACTTTTTGTTGTCTTGATTACTTTCTTCATCTCCCTCAGTTCCATCAGATATTCTTCCTTGTGATCCTCCCTTTGGGATCCTTTATATTTCTTAAATGCTGTTCTTTTAGCTTTTATAAAAAAACTTGACTCACTAGTACCTACTTTTCACCCTCCTTGCTTTTTCCTAAGCTGGATTCAAACTCACAGCCTCTGGAGCTTAGAGGACCAATCCTTTACTACCCCGGCCACCAGCACATCAGGAGATGATATTTTAACTTGGTATGGAGACAGAGAGGGACGTGGCATCTTGGAGTTCTAGAGAGAATGAGATTGCTTAGAATTAGAAAGGGAACTATTTTTTGGAACAGTTTGTAAATTGTGGGTCTGTGAGTAGAGGGAATGAGTGAGTTTGCAGTGCTGATTGAGAGAAAAGATAGAGGGATTAAGACCATGGATGCATTTGTGAGGGCTAAACGTTTGTGCATGATCCTGTATTTAAGAAAGAGCCAATGAATGGAAAGCATTAAGGATATATGAGTGTGAATATGTATGATTGTATGTATTTAAGCAAATGTATAGCCCGCTGATTCTCAGATCTCAGCTGGTCACAACCAACATACATAATCATTAAAATAATAAAACAAGCAAGGCTATACTAACATATGAATATGAAAAACAGAACATCAAACAAGTCAAAACAAATCAGTATAAACACACTAAAAATCAAGCATTCAGAACACAACTAGGAAAAGCTAAAGCAAGAAAAAAAAGTGCTTTAAGGAGCTTTCTAAAGTGGAGAAAGTCATTTTCATTTCTAATCTTGTCAGGTAGGTTGTTCCAAAGAATTGGACCAGCTATACCAAAAATCTATTCTCTAGATTCCTGCAAGTGAGCATTTTTAAGAGATGGTATCTCCAATAAGTGTTTTGTTTATGAGCAAAGGAAGCAAATAGGATGGAATCAAGGAGGGGCAGGGCCATGAAAACAAGCGTAAGAATTTTAAAGCAAATCTGCCACACAATGGGCAACCAATGTAAGTTGGGAAGAACCGGCAAAATATGGTCTCTCAATGGAGAGCCAGAAATTAAGCAGGCTGCAGAATTTTGAATCAGTTGTAAGGCCTTTAGGTGAGTATGTGTGTAACGTTGAATGGAAGAATGGACCTTTTGTGCTGTGGTGTGATTAACCCTGCCTAGTAGGTAAACCCACTCAGCTTTCACTAATAGCTGGCAGAGAAGCCCTTAGGTGAGACCAGCTGGAGCTTCACCTATACCAGCCACCTCCCCCACAGGTTGAGTCCTTGGGTTCTGGCAACCAGCAGATCTTAGGTGGGTCTCTACAGCAATCCAGGAGAACAGAGAGTCTGAGTCCAGGCAAAGGATCAGGATAGCAGCGACAGGCAGAGGTGAGAGGCAGACCAGTGGTCAGGACAGATGGCAAACAGCAGAGATAGAGGCAAGCCAATGGCCAGGGCAGCCAGCAGACAAAACAGGGTAAAAATTCAAGCTATGGGCAGAACCAGGAAGTCAAGCTGAGGGACGAGGGAACAAAGAACAAGACAGACAAGACAAGGCATGAACAGGTCAGAGGAGAGACAGCAGGGACAACAGATATAGGAACTTGAGTTAAGCAAGGGAAGCGTCCAACATTCTTATGAATTTTTGCCTATTTTAGCTGAGTTATATATTATTTTTTTCTTTTTACCTTGATGTATAATTTTTTGTCTCATTATTTTAAGGTATTTTTTTATATTTGTTTATAGCTAATCTTATTATTTTACTAGATTTATTATCTGTTTTTTATTCTATTTTATGAATGTTATCTTGTACATTGCCTAGGCCTTTCAGTGTTAGGCGATTCATAAATTCTCAATAAAATGTAAAAAAATGGTAGTGGGACAGATTTCACCCATCCAAGAAATAAAAGTCAACAAATAAGTTTTATGTGATAGCTTTTTATTGAACTAACAATGCATTTGATTGTCCAAAAAGATCTCACCTACACATTTTATTTGCTGACCTTTATTTCTAGGTATTCAAGAGGACTAACATAGCAACCACACCACGTCCAAACAGCCTTGCGATTCAGCAGCCATCAATGAATATCCCAGCTGTGGAGGTAATTTTAAGAGTAGTTACACGTGTAAATGTAACATACTATCGTAGCAATTTTAAAAAGCAATTTAAATGTATAAAGTGCCCCTAGATATGAATTTCCCATGGACAATTTAATGGCATAAATTGTAGCAATTTTCAAAAGCCCACTTACATGGGCAAAGTGCATTTACACATATAAAACCCAATTTTAAGTGTGTAAATGCTTTTTAAAATCAGCCCCGTTGTGTATAGCATATTCTGTGATATAAACTAGTTTAATAAAGAGGCTCGAATTACTGTTATTTTCTCTCTCTGTATAGTTCATAATAACCAGATTCTGACCACCAACACATGAGGAGTACTTAACACGCATAACCCCATGACCAAAGCACAAATTGTGCTGACTGCATGTGATGACATTTAACATCTTTAGGATCCCCGGGCTTTTCAATGGTTGCATATCCCCAGTGTGTTTCCAGTTCAGCCTCACAAAAGCATCTCTCCTTGTCTTCAACTAACCAGCACATAATTGGATTACCTTGGTCCTTTAGATTTCTGTTTTAAACAGTAGCCCAAAATTCTTCCATCTAGCAGGGAGGAAATAATGTTATAAACTGTTAGAATGTTACATGCTTAATTCATTCTATGAGAGAGTTAGCATTGTGCTTAAGTGGTACTTTAACATATGGTCCAATAGGCGACAATACACAGTATGGTGTGTACCAGCAAAGTAAAAATCTTTTATTCATAGGGAATGATTTCATGGTACTAAAAGCATAAACCATAAGGGGAACCAACTTAGCATTTCCATAAACAACTGAAGTCTAGGTATTTGGAGTTTAGTCATATTGGCATAGGGTGCACTTTAAATGTAAATTAGATTACTAGCAGCAGATTCAGTTAGTGGCAGTACGAAGAGAAAATGGGATGGAGAAAGATGAAACAATATGAGAATTAAAAAAAAACTCAAATGAAATCAGCAGGAGAACAAATGGCGTTTTGATGGAAATTTTTATGGGCAGAGAAGAACATGATGAACTTGATTTATTTTGCCCAGTTCTGGGTAGTGTAGTAGTTTTGTTTAGCTTTACAGAGAAGCTCATAGTACTAAACATGTCAGAATGTATTTCAAAGGAGCCTTTTTGCTTCTTTTTGTTAGACATTGTGGAGAAGCTCATGCAAACTGATATCAAGTGCAAGGGGAAAAAATATTTGAGGTGGAGCAGGCATTTATTTAGAGCTTTACTTGTATGCCAGTTCATTTCAAAATGTTGCAAGGTGGAAAGAATTGATACTGTTAGATCCACAGTCAAAGGATTTTGTCCAGTAACTTTAACAAGTTAACAAGACAATCCTCAAGATTTAAATTTCCCATCCCTCTAACCAGTTAAATTTTATCCAGGGTAAGTCATTACCTGGATACAATTTATACAGCGTAACGGGAGATGTTCTGGGACAGGGATAGGTTAATTCTATGGATACTTCTTAGCATTCCTTTTCCACACAAATTATTTTGAAATGTATGCCATGTGATCTCTAACCAAATAAAATTACCTTGCAGGTGTCCTGTCTGTCTTTGCACTTATACCCACACCTTCACAGACCAAAAAAGTGGCTTTCTTTAGGTGTTGCAGGAAAACATAGAGAGGTCTACGGCTTTTACATGTAATGTGTATTACACATCAGTGTTAACCTGTAGGTGCTGCAGGAAGAGCAGTTTTCTATACACAAAATGGCGTCCATTGCTGCTATGGCTCCCCACTGTTATGCCTTCCAGTACCATGGTCAGACCATTTCATGATTACATCCACCCTCCAAATGACAACGAGACCGCCTGCAACCCCCTCCACTCACCACTCTGCACTATAGGAAATCCTGCTCATCAGAAGCCCTCAGCAATTCTCTGATCAAAGAACTTCCCAATCTGGATCTCTCAAATCCCAATTACAAGCCATACTCTCCTGGCAAAATATAACGGAAAAACATAGCTAATAAATTATGCCCAATTTCCACAAAGAATATCAACCCTTCTCAGAAAAACAAACAACCTTGGTTTACAAAGATCTCCGCTCGTTAAAAACAAAACCTGAGACAAAAAGAAAAGTTATGGCGCATTTCCCCAACCCCCATTCACTAGCCATATACAAAACCGCGCTCCACCACTACAGAAATGCGACTCTACGATCGAAAGAGAGACTTCTACGCCCACCGTATCCATGATATGATTTTTGATGCCAAAGCACTCTTCTCCTACGTCTCAGATCTTACTAAATCCAACCAACCTCATCAACCCCAGATGATCTAGCTCAATCAAAAGCCAATGACTTAGCTATCTTCTTCCAGAATAAAATCTCCAATATTTGGCTAGATTACCCTCTAAGCCTAACTCATCATCTTCAGTACCTGCCCACTACCACAATTCCGATGTAGTGCTGGAGTCCCTTTGAGCCCACTTACACCACAGAGGTTGAAACCCTTCTAAACGAATGAAACCCTCCTCTCATCCGCCTAGACCAAATTCCATCCAACTACTGCTTCAAGTACCGGAGTCCATTTCCAAACATTTAGCAGATAATCATCAACTGCTCTTTCTCACAGGGAATCTTCCCAGATGCTCTCAATTGGCCACCCTTAAACCCATACTTAAAAAACCAAACCTGGACCCAGACGACCTCAATAACTATAGACCTATCTCCAATCTACCATTCTTAGCCAAGATCATGGAGAAAGTGGTAAATAATCAATTAACAATTACTTGGAAGAACACAAATTCTCCACCCATCACAATATGGATTCCGGAAAGAACACAGCACGGAATCCTCCTCATCTCACTTTTAGATCAGGCATACCTGGGCCTCGACAAAGGATGCTCCTTCCTGTTAGCTCTGCTCGACATTTCCGCAGCGTTCGACACCGTAAACCACACCTGTCTATTAAACCGTCTTTCAGATATAGGAATCACAGGAGCCGCCCTCAGTTGGTTTAACTCTTTCCTAAATAATAGAAGCTATAAGGTTAAAATCAACAACAAGGAATCCCCCCCACACCAATTCTCCATTCGGAGTCCCCCAGGGCTCCTCACTTTCTCCCACTCTGTTTAACATCTACCTCCTCCCCCTCTGTCATCTTCTCACAACCTTAAAATTGAAATTCTATATTTACGCAGACGACGTTCAAATTTTGATTCCCATTACTGACACTTTGGATTCTGCAATCAAGTTATGGGATTCCCACTTACAAACAATCAACCGTCACCTTACAGATCTCAATCTAGTGCTTAATACCACCAAGACAGAACTCCTGTTCATCACTCCAGAAGTCAGTCAACCCCAACAACAACAGCGCGCTAACATCCAAACCTCTCACACTAGAGACCTCAGAGTCATCATTGATAGCCATCTGAACTTAAAGAAATTTGTAAACCATACCACCAAGGAGTGCTTTTATAAACTACAGGTGCTCAAAAAACTAAAACCTCTACTATACCACCATGACTTTAGATCTGTTCTCCAAGCCATCCTCTTCTCCAAGGTAGACTATTGCAATTCTTTACTGCAAGGTCTGCCTGCTGCTACAACAAAACCCCTCCAACTGCTTCAAAATGCGGCAGCAAGGATACTAACTAACACCAATCGGAGAGAGCACATCACACCTATTTTAAAAATTGTACACTGGCTCCCAGTCAACTACAGAATACTCCACAAATCACTCACAATTATTCACAAATGCTTATACCATCAGACCCCTCTTGACTTGACACAACCGCTCAAACTACACACCTTGGCCAGACCGATAAGAGACGCTTATAAGGGATCACTTTACGTCCCCCCGAATAAAATGGTACACAGATTAAACTTCAGAGAGCGGGCATTTTCAACAGCAGGTCCCTCCATCTGGAATGCCCTACCCTCTGACCTCCGACAGGAAACCTGCCTTCTGACCTTTAAAAAGAAACTCAAAACATGGCTGTTCGGCCGAGCCTTTCCGTGCGCCTAGACAAAAACTGCATCATTGAACTTTAATACTTTATTTCGTCACGCCTCATATTAATTCACAAAGATGTCATAATTTCCAGAAGTTACCTTAGAGATCGGCTATTCTAGCCACTCTCTCTCTCTGTATAAAGTATTCCTATTATTTGCATACTTTTGTTTTCCCTCCTTCCTTTTCACCATCCCCAGTTGCTCGCCCTTGTTATAATGTAACTTTTTGACTCTTCCACTTTCTGCTCCATACTGATATGTTTATTGACTGTGTTGTTATTGTTTAAAACTATTGTTCGATGTAAACCGAATTGATTTGATCTGTATCAAGAAATTCGGTATAGAAAAGCCCTAAATAAATAAATGCTTCACCTATGACTTGCGCCAATGGGAGGTGTCTTGCAGGAAGTGTGTGTTTAATAATATTCATGAAACTATGTGGCTTGTGGTCTGTTCCTTTAGTCTCCTGTTGAGAGAAAGTTTCTGGAAAACAAGGGTGGGTGTGCCCCAGACCCTGGGACGTGAAGATTTTCTTGAGATCCAAGAAGCATCTTGAGAGCAGAAAGGACCAAGAGGTGATTCAAAGGAGAAAGGAAATTAGTCCCATACCTTTATACTCTGTGGGAGATTTTTTAACTTATAATATTTAAGTTATTACATTTAAAAATACAAATAAAACACACAGAAAGCAGCACGGGATGAGGAAATATAGGTTTTAAACTGGTTACTCAAGACTCAATTTTTTTCTTGGTCCATTGGGAGTGGGCTAGCATTCTGAAAGTAAGTCCATGAACATCAGAGCAGTGCCTGAAAGGCTATGGACATAAAGGTTGAAAAACTTTACCTTGACTGTTTTTGATGCATCCTAGTTGATATGAAAAAACAATTTGCTTGAAATTTACTGCTTTTAAGGATATACAATGGCTACATAAAGAGTTATTCAATAGGAATATTTAGACCTTTTCATTGTTTGTTTTTTGTATGTAATTAAAGTATGTTAAAAATGTGATTTTTACATGTAATAAATTAAACATGTGGCTGACCCTTCAGTCAGCTACTAGATGGCCCTAGGTCCTGTACCATCAGAACAGCTTAGTGGGATTTTTCCATTCCATTTCAATCTCACCAATAAGCTGACTGTGATTGGCTATCTCAAGGGTATAAGGTGGAGCTAAAAGTATAGAGATTGTGGATATTTTGAGTTGGCTCTTAAAGAGAAAGGGGCAATTTTTAACTTACCCTGTTGAGTTTGGGCCTACTTACCCAACTTGGTGTTTTTCCTGCATTCAGATGAGATTTCTCATTTGTCATTACCTGTCAGAGAAGGTCTGCCTCATTTTTGAAGAGAGAGATTTTTGGAGATTGTGGTCAGGTTTTCAATGAGTTTTTCTCATTCTGTGGAACATCCTGTACCCTTTGGAGAGATGCAACAACCCCCAATCCAGAGAGCGGGACTGGAGACCTGTGAGCTACCCCCTCTTCTCCCTAGAGCAGCGGTTCTCAACCAATGTGTCGCCAAGCACAGGTAGGTGCGTGTGTCTTCTGCTTCTCTTCCCTCCCTGTCCTCTACTCCAGCGAGACGCACAAAATTCTTCGATAAACACTGCAGTCATTCTTACCCAGGCCATCAGCACATTTAAGCCCAGAGGGGAACGGCAGCAGTATTCATGGAAGCCGGCAACAGCAACATGGCCTTTTCTTCTTCCCGCCCATACAGCCCAGAAGAGGAAATGATTTTCAGCAGGTGCGTGGGAAGAAGAAAAGGGCCTTGCTGCTTCTGCTGCAGAGATCAAGTGTCCCAAGGCTCCCTCCACCTCCTGCACTTGCGGGAGCACTTCCATCTCCTTTCTGAGGCAGTCCTTTACTGCTGCAGACCTGGAGCAGTTAATCGCTGGATTTCCCCGACAGCCACAAGGCAGGAAATCCCCACAGCTACATTCTCAGCTGACTGCCCCTCTGCTCTGCGATGATTGCAGCACAGGAAAACAGCTGAGTGCTGCCTTCTTACTGCTGCAGGGCCAGGGGGAGTCACTCCTACTGCAGTTCCCAGCCTGTCACATCTCTGATTTAATAGGAGCACACTGGCTGCCCTTCTCAGTCACCCAATGCAGGTCCAGGATGCCTTGGCTATTGCTGCCATGTGTGCTGGGGGGGGGGGGGGGGCGGGTGGTGGTGAGTAAGTGAAACAGACACAATGAGCCAGCAAGTGTGTAAGAGAATATGAAAGATTGAGACTGTGTGTAGAGAGAGAAGACATATATGACATAGAGAGTCTGATTAGGGCGATGACTGTTGTGTGTGACAGAGCAAGAGACCAGTCAGGGAAGTTATTGGTGTCTGTAAGAGGGACAGAAAGACTGGTCAAAGAGGTGACTGGTGTGTGTCAGAGAGAGAGTGGTCAGGGAGGTTACTGGAGCATGTGTGTGAGAGAAAGAGAGACTGGTCGGGGAGATGACTGGTGTGTGAGAAAGACAGAAAGAAACCAGTCAGGGAGATGACTGGTGTGTGAGAGACAGAAACTGTGGGGTAGATTTTAAAAGGTTGCGCGCGGGCATACATGTGCGCACGCTACCTGGCGCGCACACATGTACACCCGATTTTATAGCTTGCACGCGCAGGCGCACGCAAGTTATAAAATCCAGGCGCAGCCTTCCCCATTCCCTACTCCACCTACCTTTTCTTTTTTCTTATCTCCAAACTTACTTCAGCCCTGGGGCTGAAGTAAGTTGTGCGCGCCGGTCAACTGCCGGCACGCGCCAACTGCCAACGCGCGATCCCCAGCACAGCAGCAAATATGGCCGCTGTGCCGGGAGCCTAACCACGCCCCGGTCCGCCTCGCCCACGCCCCCCACCCCTTTTTGTAAGTCCCGGGACTTACATGCGTCCCGGGGCTTTACTTTCGTCGCTGGGCCCTTTTAAAAGAGGCCCGGTGCACCTAAGGCCGGTTACACGAGTAAATCCTCCAGATTTACTCGCATAACCTTTTGAAAATCCGGCCCTGTGAGCGCATGTATGTGTGAGACAGACTAGTCATGGGCTCTAAGAAAGAGGACCATGAGGACAAAGCTTCATCAGCCATTTCTGCTTCTGGTGTATGCTATTGGCCTGCAAAGAAAAGGAGTAGGAGAGTTGCTGGAGAGGATATATATCCGAAGCAGAAAGCCTATGAGGGAGTCAGTTGGACCTATGAGGGAGTCAGTTGGACAGTTAGATGATCGAGGGGTTAAAGGGGCACTTAGAGAAGATAAGGCCATCGCAAAAAGATTAAATGATTTCTTTGCTTCGTTGTTTACTGAAGAGGATGTTGGGGAGGTACCCGTAATGGAGAAGGTTTTCATGGGTAATGATTCAGATGGACTGAATCAAATCACGGTGAACCTAGAAGATGTGGTAGGCCTGATTGACAAATTGAAGAGTAGTAAATCACCTGGATCGGATGGTATACACCCAGAGTTCTGAAGGAACTAAAAAATGAAATTTCAGACCTATTAGTAAAAATTTGTAACCTATCATTAAAATAATCCATTGTACCTGAAGACTGGAGGATAGCAAATGTAACCCCAATATTTAAAAAGGGCTCCAGGGGCGATCCGGGAAACTACAGACCGGTTAGCCTGACTTCAGTGCCAGGAAAAATAGTGGAAAGTGTTCTAAACATCAAAATCACAGAACATATAGAAAGACATGGTTTAATGGAACAAAGTCAGCATGGCTTTACCCAGGGCAAGTCTTGCCTCACAAATCTGCTTCACTTTTTTGAAGGAGTTAATAAACATGTGGATAAAAGTGAACCGGTCAATGTAGTATACTTGGATTTTCAGAAGGCATTTGACAAAGTTCCTCATGAGAGGCTTCTAGGAAAAGTAAAAAGTCATGGGATAGGTGGCGATGTCCTTTCGTGGATTGCAAACTGGCTAAAAGACAGGAAACAGAGAGTAGGATTAAATGGACAATTTTCTCAGTGGAAGGGAGTGGACAGTGGAGTGCCTCAGGGATCTGTATTGGGACCCTTACTTTTCAATATATTTATAAATGATCTGGAAAGAAATATGACGAGTGAGATAATCACATTTGCAGATGACACAAAATTGTTCAGAGTGGTTAAATCACAAGCAGATTGTGATAAATTGCAGGAAGACCTTGTGAGACTGGAAAATTGGGCATCGAAATGGCAGATGAAATTTAATGTGGATAAGTGCAAGGTGATGCATACAGGGAAAAATAACCCATGCTATAATTACACAATGTTGGGTTCCATATTAGGTGCTACAACCCAAGAAAGAGATCTAGGCGTCATGGTGGATAATACATTGAAATCGTCGGTTCAGTGTGCTGCGGCAGTCAAAAAAGCAAACAGAATGTTGGGAATTATTAGAAAGGGAATGGTGAATAAAACAGAAAATGTCATAATGCCTCTGTATCGCTCCATGGTGAGACCGCATCTTGAATACTGTGTACAATTCTGGTCGCCGCATCTCAAAAAAGATATAATTGCGATGGAGAAGGTACAGAGAAGGGCTACCAAAATGATAAGGGGAAAGGAACAGCTCCCCTATGAGGAAAGACTAAAGAGGTTAGGACTTTTCAGCTTGGAAAGAGACGGCTGAGGGGGGATATGATAGAGATGTTTAAAATTATGAGAGGTCTAGAACGGGTAGATGTGAATTGGTTATTTACTCTTTCGGAAAGTAGAAAGACTAGGGGGCACTCCATGAAGTTAGCATGGGGCACATTTAAAACTAATCGGAGAAAGTTCTTTTTTACTCAACGCACCATTAAACTCTGGAATTTATTGCCAGAGGATGTGGTTAGTGCAGTTGGTATAGCTGTGTTTAAAAAAGGATTGGATAAGTTCTTGGAGGAGAAGTCCATTACCTGCTATTAAGTTCACTTAGGGGTAGATTTTCAAAGGGATACACGTGTACCCCCCGAAAACCTATCCCAAACCCCCCCTGCGCGCGCCGAGCCTATTTTGCATAGGCTCGGCGGCGCGCGCAAGCCCCGGGACGCGTGTAAGTCCTGGGGCTTGCATGGAGGGGCATGTCGGGGGCGTGTCGGGGGGTGTGCTGCGAGTGACACGGCGTTTCGTGGGCGGGCCGCAAGTGACGCGGCGTTTCGGGGGCGGGCCTGAGGGCGTGGCGCCAGCCCGGGGGTGTGGTTGAAGCCTCCGGACCAGCCCCTGGGTCGGGTGATGGCGCACCAGCAGCCCGCTGGTGTGCACAGATTTACGCCTGCTTTCCACAGGCGTAAATCTGCCAACAAAGGTAGGGGGGTTTAGATAGGGCCGGGGGGGTGGGTTAGGGAGGGGAAGGGAGGGGAAGGTGAGGGGAGGTGGAAGGAAAGTTCCCTCCTAGGCCGCTCCGATTTCGGAGCGGCCTAGGAGGGAACAGGCAGAGCGCGCTGGGTTCGGCGTGCGCAGGTTGCACAAGTGTGCACCCCCTTGTGCGCGCCGACCCCAGATTTTATAAGATACGTGCGGCTACACGCGTATCTTATAAAATCCAGCGTACATTTGTTCGCGCCTGGTGCAAGAACAAAAGTACGCCCGTGCGTACATTTATAAAATCTACCCCTCAGAGAATAGCCACTGCCATTAGCAATGGTAACATGGAATAGACTTAGTTTTTGGGTACTTGCCAGGTTCTTATGGCCTGGATTGGCCACTGTTGGAAACAGGATGCTGGGCTTGATGGACCCTTGGTCTGACCCAGTATGGCATTTTCTTATGTTCTTATGTTCTTAGGTGGCTTTATAAGTTTACCTTTCTTGATTGGCTGCCATTTTAATTATTGGGTATTATGTGATGTGTTTGCTGTTTGAAATATTGTATTGGTGTTTGGAGAATTTTAAATAATTTTTATGTTTTTAATTATTAGATGTTATTCTATTTATCAGTTGTTTTAAATACTTATTATATTATTCTAGTTTTAGAATTATTTTATATTTCTTGAGGAATGTATAAATAGAAATGTGTAGACAAAAACTGAACTAGAAACAGCAAAATGCTAGACTGAGTGTATGCAGTGCAACAATGGAAAAACAAAACCATTCACTTTATGATCTCTTTATTCTGTATTTGGTGAGGGTCTGTCTGTGTTCTGCATGTGTGACTCAGGTAAGGGTACTCTGTAAGATTGTAGTTTATGTGTTGGGATCTATAGTAGCTTAGCTTGTTCTGTTTTCCTAATTTGAGGTGTATTGGTGTTTAGGGCCTGGTTAAACATTTGTAATATTGTCTTTTCATAGGTAGGGTTGTTACTGTTTTGAGTGTGTTCCATAATGCAGCTGTAACATTTTGTGCATTAGTTTATGTTCCTTATTGCAGAACCTGGGAGTCTGTTAGGTGCTATATTTCGGTTTCCATTTCTCCAGTTTTGCACTGCATGCAAAGTGGCTTTTTTGGGTTTCCATTCCAGTTTCTGTCTCCATATTTGTAATTTGCGGTCTTTCTGTACTTGGTGAAGGTCAGTTGTGTGTGTGTATGACCGAGGGTGAGGTATTTTACTAGCATGTAGACATTTGTATCAACTTATTTGTTGTGTTTTCTCAATAGGACATGCATTGGTGGTAAATTACTGTCTTTTCATAAGAAGGGCTATTGCGCCTGGTAGGAGAGAGGGTTTATGTTGCAGTTACTGAGATGACATCAGAAATATCTTTTTTGTATGGTGAATTGTATGGGGAATGTCCTAGTTCTGCTCTGCACCCATTGTTGGGGGGTTGAGGCAATTCCTGTAGATGCAGATTATATGTGTACATTTAGCCCCGTGACAGTCACGTGTTCAGTGTGTCACACAAATGAGCACCATCTGTCAGGTGTGTTCCAACAGAAAAAAGGTTGAGAACCACTGCCCTAGAGGAAGTAAGACCAGTGATTTTACCCAGCATGGGATTTTTGGACATAGAGCAATTTGGATTATTTCCGTTTTTGTTAGTGTGGAGGTTTTTTCCCCAACCTCCTCCTCACAACTTGAAATCAGGAGAGTGAGAACTTTGTGCAGCACTGGAAATATCAGACTTTTCCCCCCAGAGAAGTCACATAGAATTGAAAAACAGAGCAGAATGAAACATCAAGATCTGGAGTCCCAGCTGGTTCTCCACTCCAGAGAGATCAGGAAACAGGCTATTGTCAAGAGACAGAACTTTGGACTCAGGTAGGATTGTTTCATGATTTGGGGTTCCTCCCTAGGTTTCCCCTTCTGACTGGGCTGTTTGCAACCTGATGAGGAAAGAGTGGCAAGCTCCCTCCCAGGAGCTAGAGAGATGGACATGAGCACCTCAGCAGAGAAACTATGTAAATAGTTCAAATGTACAGTTTAATTTGTGGAAAGTATGTGGGACAGTAATTGATGCTTTGGAGAATACATCATCAGAGAAATACATACACTTAAGGAGAAATACTCCATCACCTGGGCCAAGAAGAATATCTTTTCCCCACAGCAAAACGTCCTTCCCTGGGATCAGCAGAGAGAAAGGATAGGATAGAGAATGTAGCCCCAACTGAAAAATACTTTTATGGCCCTAGGGGAAACAGCAAATTCCCCGGCAAAGGGTTACAAACATTATAAATTTAAAAAAAAGATTACTTATTTATATATGGTTTGGTATTAAATGTGTTTAATAATGAAGTAGATATGTAAGTTCCTTCTTAGGAATGTATTTGTACACCAAAGATTTGTTTTCTTGCACTAAAGAAAATCATATTATTCTCAAAACTACTTGTGTTTGTGGGTCGTGAAGGGTTGCCATAAGACATAGAATTATCAAGCAAAATAATGATCCTGATTTCTAAAGGCATTCAAAGAGCATCACAGCAATGCTGAAATGAATGCACGACATCCACGAAGGATAATTTTTCTACTAATGGATAAGCATGACAGACTAGTCAATGACCTGTTACAAAGTGAGAGCTCAGTGAGTGAAGGCATTTTAGTCTGATCAGAGGGTGAACACTGATAAACTAAACACAGATACACAACAATTAAGAAGGCAAAAAGATCCTTACTGACCATGGTATACCTCCTCTTAATGAGTGCTTGAGTATTACAAAATATGTTAATACAACTAAAAAATGTAAAGATTGCACAATGTTGTTTTTAACAGGGCATGGCAGTATTATGTTACATACAGTATTATGTTACATACCACTCAATCAGGTGGTTAGTACAGACTGAAAATCAGTGCGATTATCATCTTTTTCCTGTCTTACAAAACAGAAATTGGAGGATTACTCCATGAACCATAGTCTGATTGTTCCTCGGTTGCTTGGCTTCATGGTAATATTCAAAATGCATTTCTGTTATACATTGCTTTATGGAGTATATAAAATAAAGTAATGCACTTGATAGTTTGCTGGAGTCTTGAGGTTTCTTCCAAACAAACACAAACAAGAAGTTTAAAGGACAATTCCTTTATCAGTAGTGACTCGTTAGCCAGAATAAAGAGAAGGTGCCTTAGCTTTTTCTTTATTTTATTCCTGGCAATACAGCAAAATTGCTTACCTGCAATAGGTGTTATCCCAGGACAGCAGGATGTAGTCCTCACATATGGATGATGTCACTGGACGGAGCCCTATCACAGAAAACCTTTCTGTCAAAGTTTCTAGAAAGCTTTGACTGACACTGGCACATTGAGTGCACTGAGCATGCCCAGTATGCCATGATCCCTGTGTCCACAGGGGTCTCCCTTTAGTCTCGTTTGTAGCAAAAAGTGTGAGCGAAAAATAAAATAAAATAAGAAACATATGTGGACCCAACTCCGCGGGGTGGCGGGTGGGTTTCGTGAGGACTATATCCTGCTCTCCTGGGATAACACCTATTACAGCTAAGCAATTTTGCTTTATCCCAGGACAAGCAAGATGATAGTCCTCACATATGGGTGATTAGCAAGCTACAGGCTGAGTCATATTTGTAGTGGACCAACAGCACACAACTCATGCGGAGGCACAATAATTGGGGTGCTATTGGCAATGATGAGGCAGCCTGACATCACAGCAGGTGGTTGTGGAAGGAGTTGGGGATTATAGTGGAAGAAAGCTTTTCAAGACAGGTTGGCCAAAGGCAGAGTCTTGACAGACTTTCATTGATAAGAAGTAGGGGGCGAATGTGTGAAGATAGCTCCATGTCGCAGCCTAGCAGATGTCGGCAATTGGTACTAAACGATAGTGTGGTACTGATGTTGTCATGGCTGTTATAGAATGTGCCTGCACTCACCCCTAGAGAGGAAGGCCTGGTGCGTCATAGCAGAATTCGATACAGTCTGCTAGTCAGTTGGAGAGAGTCTGTTTGCCCACTTGAACTCGCATCTTGTCTTTTGTCAAAGAAGGAAAGAGTTAGATGTAATTCCTATGGAGTGAAGTGCGGTCTAGATAGAATGCAAGTGCACTCTTACAGTCCAAGGAGTGGAAAACCCTCTCGCCCTGTTGAGAGAGAGGCATTGGGAAAAAGTGGGCAGAGTATATTCTGAGTAAGGTGAGAGGCTGCCTCTACCTTAAGAAGAAGATGAGGGTGAGTACGTAGGACCACTCAGTCACGGAGGAACGCAGGGTCGGTTGAGTATGCAACAAGGGTGTGTAACTCACTGACCCTGTTAGCAGAAGTGATGGCTATGAGAGAAAGAAGTTCCCATGTCAGACTGTTAAAGTTATAGGAATGCAAAGGCTCGAACAGGGAACGTATGAGTCTTGTAAGCACTACATGTAATCCCCAATCCGTAATCAGTGAACATAGAGGCAGATTAAGCAGTGGATAACTCATGGTAAGCTGGCTCAGAAGGGGTTGAATCGTTAATCGGGCATCCCCACTCCCAAGTGGTACACCGAATTGGAACCGAGGTTGTCTGGGGACCAGAATCCGAGGGTATGTTAGAAAGCGAAAGAGAAAAAGAGTGATGTAGGAGACACAACCTACTATCTGGACTGATCCGGGTAAGTACAGGGAATACCCTTTTGTATGCGTCATGTGGTAAATCATGCCATTTCGAATGATAAGATTTACATGTGGAATGCTGTTGTGACGATACCAGTACCTGAGAACATCAGTGATATGAGACTGACCTGTGATCAGGTGAATTGGTTACTGGAATGATAGGTTGAGAAGTATGTTGCGGTCAGGATGTGGGTCTGAGAAGCAGTGAACCCTGTCCTGTTGTAGCATAATGAGAGTTTTGGCTATGAGAGGCGTTGAAAGAGACACATATAAGAGTCCTTTGTTGCAGAGCGAGCAAAGGTGTCCGTGGGAACACATTCAGACACATGTGTAGGAAGGAGAACCTGTCCATCATATGGTTCGATTCGGATGCAGAGGGCAAGGTCGGTTGACTTCAGCGCTAGAAGATTTTGCTCGCTACACGTAGTTAGAGACCATTCGAGAGGATGGACAGATCTATGGAGAAGGTCTGCTAGTGCGTTCGGTAAGTCTGTTAGATAAGTGGCCCGGGAAAGCATGGAGTGTGCAAAGGCCGAAGGCTAGAGCTGTGCAGCTTCCTGGCAGAGCAGCTAAGAGGATGTGCATGCTTGTGTGTTGTAATACCACATTGCCACTATGCTGTCTATCTGCTTGCAGCAAGGTGTGTTTCAGAGGCAGTATTTTAAGGCATAAAAGGCATAACTCATGGCTCGAAGCTCCAGGAAGTTGATTGGAAACTCTGTATGGAGCAGAAGATGTGGATTCGAACTCTTCAACCCTAAGTAAATGTGACCGTGACCAGGACCATCTGAGGATTTGGTTCTAGATCGGTAATATGGATCAGGGACGAAAGCGGTTGAACCGCTTAGAGGCACTGATAATTGAAAATCCACTGAATCTTACTCATAGCCAATCTGGGCATATGAGTGGATAGGGAAAAACCCCATGGTCCATCAATGAAAGAATTGAGGGGCTGAGGCTATGTTGCATGCGCGCAGAGATGTGTAGGAATTTGACAGGATGTCTGCGTGGTTGTTGGGCAGGAAGTTTGCTGCGTCTATAGCATCCAGAACTGCTCTATATGGGATTTATGGTAGTGAAACAGAAATCCCAAGTAGTAGATTTATAGTGAGTCATGGAGAATTTAGAGCTCCTTGCTTGGATTGACTCCTATTAGGCAGTTGTCCATGCAAGGAAAAGCGTGAATGATGTTGTGCTCCGTAGAGAAATAGCAGTCTCTGCTAGGCATTTGGTGAAATACACAAATTGTCAAAGCTAGTGCAAACGGCAGAACTTGGCATTGGAATGTTGTTGACTCACTATGAAGCACATAGAAAGACTAGAGGAGAGAGGCTACCCATTTACTGCGGTAAGGGAAGCCCGGTAATGAGAGACACCATTTTACCTGTCCCTTCTGAAGAAAGTTGTTGATATTTCTGAGGTCCAGGATGGGCGGAGAGCATCTGCTTTCTGTTGAAAGAAGGAATAGTGGGATTAAAACTCCCCCCCCCCACCCCACGCCTTGTAGCATCTGGGGGACTGTACTACAAGCCCTGGTACTAAGTGGGATGGCCGCTCTGATATCCGGCAAGGTTGAGAGACCAGGAGGCTGTCCAATTGGCGGAGCTGATGTAATCTGGATATTAGTTGGACTCCCACGGGAGCATGAGCGGTAAAAGTCTTACCCGCATCTCTGTCTGCTGTGCAAGAAAACGTCGAGAGCTGTCTCCAGGTCTCGAGGTGGGCTTGCAATTGAGGCAGTGTCTGCTGGATCATGTATCTAGCAGATCAGCTAATGTATCTGGGACTTCGGGCCGTAATTAGGAACCAGAAGCCAGCCTATTATCGAGTATGGAGTCCCGTTGCTGGCAACAGGAGGATGTCTCGATGCAATGCCAAATTATTGGTAGAGAGGTTCTCTTGGTGTTGTGTCACACATACCTGGCAATAGCGATATGTGATACTAATATGGTTCTTGGAGGAGAATACGACCTAGAACCTTTTATTTATTTATTTATTTATTTAGGGCTTTTTTTTATACCGACACTCATGATACCAATCATATCGTATCGGTTTACAATAAACAGCGGTGCAATAACATTAACATCAATGTGAACAATAGGCGAAGAGTGAAAAAGTGAATAAAAGTTACAATAAAACAGGGTCACTTGAACTGGGAGGAGGAAAAGCCAGAGTCATGGCTGACATAGAAATAAATAATATCTAGTCTCAGAAATAAATAATATCTAGTCATATACTTAGGACTATAATAATCACTTGTACTCAGGACTGTAATATAACGGTCGACTGGTGGACCAAGGCGAATTATAGCAGTTGGGGTGGTCATAGATCACTTTTGAAACCATGTGGCCCGATTTAGCAACCAGGTCTTGATGGGATTGTTGCTGAAGCGGGATTAGAGTACTTACCGTCCTTCGTGATGGATCGCAGAAGGATGAGTTGGTGAATATTGATGGCTTCGTGGAGTCTGGGAGGCATCGAGGACGACCTGAGGGACGTATACATCCGGCTCAACTCTGTAAGCTGGCATGGTAGCGCAGCTACAGAGGAGACAGGCTAGGCATTACTGGCGCTTCCATATTAATTTGTGGTGGCTCAGTACCCGGCACCGGTGTCGGTGGGGAACGCCTCGGCGCCTTGGGTGCAGAGGAGCACAGGACTCATGAACGCAGGCCTGCTTTGCAACTGGCTCAATGGACATTGATGCCGGTGCAGAATAAGTATCCCTTGGAGCTCAGCCCGGTCATTTTCCAGCACCAAGGAACTGCCACCGATGTGCGGAACAGCGGCAGTGGCGATGTCTCCCTCGGTGCTCGGCCCTGTCATTCTCCAGCACCGAATAAGATACCACCGATGTCCTGGATTGCGTCGGTGGCGAATGGTCACTGTTCCGGTGACGATGATTGCCACAGTGCTCGGCCCGGTCTTTCCCCGGCACTGAGGTGGATGCCCTCACTGTTTCTGATGGCGAGCGGTGACGGACTGCCACCATGCCTGCACTGTTCCTGGCACTGTCTAGTGCCCTTGGATGATATGGGGGTTGGTTAAGAATCAGAAGTATGGAGCATTTTGTTTAGTCGAGGGCATTGCGTTTAGGTGCTGTTAGTATTCACGGTATTGATGGTGGAATTGAAGGCAGCATCAAGGGTATCGTCGAAGGCATTGATGGCATGGGCGGAGCACCTACAACATCGAAGGAAGCACTGATGGCATCAATGTAGGTAAAGATGGAATCGATGTGGCATCGATGAATCAATGAGTCATCAATGGCATCGGCGGAATCGACATCAGCATCGACGGAATCGATGGCAGCATCGACAAAATCGATGTCGGCATCAATGGCATTGACAAGGGCATCGACAGCAGCGATGGAATTGATAAAAACATCAATGGAATCGACTAAGGCATCGATGGCATCGATAGAATCGATGATGGAACCAATGGAAATGACATGGGCGTTGTTGGCATTGATGGAATGGACACGGGCATCAGTGGCATGGATGAAATCGACACTGCTATCGATGGCATTGATGATATCAACATGGGCATCGATGGCATCGACAAGGGCATTGATGGCGTCGATGGAATCGACATGGGTATCGATGGCATCGATGGAATCGACATGGGCATCGATGGCATCAACCCGGGCATCGATGGAATCGATCTAGGCATCAATGGCACCGATGGAATCGACGTGGGTTGCAAAGACATTGACGAGGGTGTTGATGGCATCGACATGGGTGTCGATGTGGGCATCTATGGAATTCATGGAGGGATCAGTATCATCGATGTAAACATCGATGGCACTGACAGAATCGATGCGGGCATCGATGGAACAGAAGGGGGCATTGATGGAGGCAGGATGGCATGGATGGAGGCACCAAAGGTATCGATGGGGGGCATCAACCACAACGAAGGCACTGAGGGAATCGATGGAGGCATGGATGGGATGAGAGCATCGATGGCCTCGACAGCAACCATGGCGGCAACGGTAACCGTGGACATCCCTAGCCCTCTAGCCCCAATCACCCGGTGGAGGATTGCAGGAGGACACTCGCAGGCTTTGTGGGACTGAGGATGAAAACATAAGGAGAAGGGAGGCCACGATTTGGTTGGTAAGCTGGGGAAACCGTTAGTGAGGTGACAGGAACTGACCGAAAAACAGGGCATAGTACTCACCGAGTGTTGATTAAATGTACGCGAAGGGAGACCCGTGTAGGGAAAAATTATTTGTGAAGTAAAACTTCAAGTGTTTCCGTGAGGAAAAGTTGTGAGAAATTTCTCACAGAGCTCCTGAAAGCGATGCTAACTGCAGCGTGGAAAAAAGAAGACTGAAGGGAGACCCCTGTGGACACAGGGATCATGGCATGCTGGGCTTGCTCAATGCACTCAGTGTGCCAGTGTCAGTCAAAGCTTTCTAGAAACTTTGACAGAAAAGTTTTCTGTGATAAGGCTCCGTCCAGTGACGTCACCCATATGTGAGGACTATCATCCTGTTTGTCCTGGGATAACTCCTGCTTCTTTGGGCTTTCAGATCAATGAAAACCAGAACCCAACTATGGCTTCAGTGCATTCCATGAAGGCTGTGTTATGGTAGTGGATCCTTGGACCGGGACGAGGGATGATACCCACCAATAGCATCTAGGTATGCTCGTCTCCGGAGGGTGGAATCTACCGCAGCACAATCCGGCAAAGAGTCCCCAGGTACGGCAGTCAAAACAGTCCGAGTTCCAGGCAAGGGTCCAAGGCAGGTGGCAAACAACACAGTCCGAGTTCCAGGCAAGGGTTCAAGGCAGGGGGCAGACAACACAATCCGAGTTCCAATCCGAGTCGGGGCCAGAAGACAGATAATCCAAACCACAGGTCGGGGCAGGCAGCGAAACAATGAAATCCAAATCCAGGCAAAGGTCCAAGGCAGGCAGCGAGCAACAAGTCCAAATCCAATCTGAATCAGGCCAGAAGACAGGAAAGCCAGAAGAATAGCAGACAACCACTGGAACCTGTTGCAAAGGCGTCTTCCATTCCTCAGAGGGAGTTTAAATCTCCCTGGCTGATGATGTCATCTTCCGGGGCCGGCCTGGCCTTGGCGTCGCGGCCCCTTTAAGAGGTGGGGCTTGCCGCGTCTCTCCCGACGCTGCTCCCCGACGTCCAGAAGCAGTCGCGCCGCGGCCCGTGCGCTGCAGCCTGCTGAGATGGGGACCCTGTGCCGGCATCGTGAAGGAGGTAGGGGGGTCTGGCCGCGACAATAGGCTGAGCTCAAGCCAAATAATAATGAACTCCCACCATAAAAAAAAATGCTTTTCAATTTGATTTTTTTTCCTTTGAAAAATAAATGCTCATATATTCTCAGGATAAACTGTCTTGATTTCTATTTCAGCTGTAAGAATTAGATGCCATTTTTCTTGTATTCTCTGTTTTACACCTGAAAGAGATCAGTGAAAACCAGCAGTAGCTTGAAACCCTTATTTCTAGTTTTCAGTTTTTTCCCAGTTGCCAGATATACTCCAGAGGCTCTAATATATTAGTTTTGGTAAAGTCAAGTCATTTCTTATGTTTTAACAGATGCTCTTTATACACACACACACACACATATATACAGTGTGGGGCAGATTTTAAAAGCCCTACATGTGTAAATCCAGCTGGATTTAAGCGCGTAGGGGGGTTACGCGTGCTGAGCCTATTTTGCATAGGCCCGGCGATGCGCACAAGTCCCGGGACACACGTGTGTCCCGGAGCTTTGTGAAAGGGGCGGGTCCGAAGCCTCCGGCACAGTGGCCATGCCTTTGGATCACGCACCGGCACTTGGCCAGCATGCACAACCTACGCCTGCCTAGAGGCAGGCGCAACTTCCAAAATAAAGGTTGGGGGGGGGGGGGTTAGGTAGGGCTGGGGGGCAGGTTAGGTAGGGGAAGGGAGGGGATAGTGGGGGGAGCGGAAGGAAAGTTCCCTCTGAGGCCGCTCCGATTTCGGAGCGGCCTCAGAGGAACAGGGAAAGCCATCGGGGCTCCCCGCACCCCCTTGTGCGCACCGACCCCGGATTTTATAACATGCGCACGGCTGAGTGCGCATGTTATAAAATCGGGCATAGATATGTGCGCACCAGGTTGCGCACACAAATCTACGCCCACGTGTAGGTACTTAAATCTGCCCCTATATGTATATATAAAGAGAGTGAGAGAGAAAGAAATTCGCAAAATTGTGTCACATATGTGACCACAAAGAAGTCCTAATTTGGAAGCTACTGACTAACAGAAAATACTTTCTGTCCAGACTGTAGCTTTAGAATATTGTACTTTACTGTGCAAAAGTTAGATAGGGCATCCATTGACACAGAACGTATTTGAACCATTTTTAACTTCCTTACTGAGACAGGATATGCAATATTCTCAGTGACTACACTGGATCCTTTGCTGGGATAATGCAAAAGACAGCAATCTCCCAAATCACCGCTTATTAACAGAGATGATTTGATTTTATTCATTTATTCATCTTACATTGCTTTTCTTCCCCTGGATCACTGTACTCAGGTTTCATGTATTAATATTGAAAACAAACAAGATAACTGTTTTTCAAAACAGCGAGCGTAAATACAGGTGCTCACATAAGCCAAGACTGTCTGGCAGGCTATACAGAGGACCCTAGGAGGCTGAATGTTCAGGCAACAGCCATACTTGTATGGGTAGCAGTTTACATTGTACAAAGCTTTATTGACAGACTTAGGAAGGCAGGGATACTAGGTGTGATCTTCATGGGGGATCCTTTATACATCTGCCCAGGATAGTAGAATACAAATGAGAAAATGACAAACTGTTTTAGAAAAGGCATATCTTACAAGTGGTCATGCTCTATGGCTGAAAGTTGGGACACATTCTTGTAATATGTGAAGGAATAATATGGCAGACTAGATAGGTCAATTGGTCTTTTTCAGCCATCATCTGCTACGTTATGTTTTGTAAATGGCTTGTTAAATATCAAAACAGACAGAATGCAATTACTACAAACAGTAACACCAAACATAATGGGGCAGATTTTCAAAGGGGTACGCGCGTAAGATACGCATGTACCCCCCGAAAACCTGCCCCAAGCTTCCCCTGTGTGCGCCAAGCTTATGTTGAATAGGCTCGGCGGAGGGGGCTGATCTGTGTGAAAGGAGGTGAGGGAGTTACTTCCAAGCTGAGGAGACTTTTCCCCCTTGCAAAAGAGTTTCTTCGATCTGACTCCCTGATCCCGGCGAGGAGGAGGCGGCGTGACGTCACTTCCACCCTGCACCGAGACGCTGCTAATAAGAACAGGCCTGCAGTGGCGCGCGGCTTTGATTTGAAATTTCTCCTGGAAGCTGTTGAAATTGATATTTCCTTGGAAGATTGGTCTCTCGTAGCAGCCAGCCCCCAGTGAGAGAACATTCGGTAAGCTAGAAAGGAGACGGTAAGAGAACTCTCATAATTCATCTATCTTGGATATTTCTTGGGAAAATTCAATGCCTCATACAAAGAGAAAGGGGAAGGTGAGGGAGGGAACCTCGACCCCACGTCAACCTTCCCCAGGACAGATGATAATTAGAGAGTTCTACCCCGTGGTGAGGATCGCTCCAGGAGAGTCGGTTGGGGTGATGGAACAGGAGCAGCATTCAGAACCCCTCGATGAAACATCTCTGAGCCCTGGAGCTCCTGAGACTGCCTCCCCCCCTGCCCATGTTAGAACAGTTGGACTTGCAGAGCCCCTGGGACCGACGTTGTCCCAGATTGGGGAAGCAATCGAGGGAGGTACGGCTGCTATGATACATGGACAGTCTCAAGGCGAAAGAGTTTTATCCGCCTTGAAAGAAATTAACATTGGGACTTTGAGTGGAACAGGCAGTTCTCTGCATCTGTCCACGGAAGGGAGAAGTACAACAGATATGGGTAGATTAGAAAATTTGTCTCAGAGGTCTCCGGTAAACATACCAGAGATTACATTGTTGGAAAACCAGATATAGTGACTTTAGATGTTTTGTGGAATACAGTATCTATATTTGAGAAAGCAATAATTTCTTTGACTCATGCACTTCAAGGTTTTCAAGATCAGACTACAATTGTGAATCCAGTAGTATTAGCTAATTCTATTAAGATACAGAAATTAGACTCCCAAGTAGTACAGATGAAGGAAATACAGGTTGGCCTAATACAGGGGGACTCTAGAACAGATACAAGAATTAAAAATCTGGAAAATAGTCTCAGATATAACAATCTGAAAATGATAACATTTCCTAAATGCAAACTAATTTCTCCCAAAGAAAAATTAAACAAATATTTACAGGAGGTTTTGTCTTTCTCCTCTGCTAATTTACCCTTACTTACAAAAGTTTATTTTTTACCTGAAGTAGTTAAAAGAGGAGATAGAAAAGTGGATGGAGAATCCCCTAAGCAAAACTTGGAGATAACATCCCCTTTGGAAGATCTTTCGGGGTTTTTAGAGACCTCACAGGAAGAGCAGATCGAAAGAAGGGGAATATTACTGGTAACTTTCTCCATACCAGCTGAAAGAGACAACGTCCTGAGAATTTTTCTTAGGAATCGGAATAAATTGTATCCGGGAGAAAGAATATGGATATATCCAGACATTGTTAGATCAACTCAATTATGCAGAAAGACATTTTTGAATCTTTGCTCTAGAGCCCGCTCTTTAGGTGCACAAATATTAATAAAATTCCCCTGTAAATGTATTTTAACAATAGATAATGTATGGTATGTATTCATGGAGCCAGTGCAGTTAGAAATATTTCTGAATTCTAAAGATGTGTCAACCTAAATCTGTGGAATCTTAGGAATGCAGTATTATCCTCACCACTTTCTAATTTTTGTTAAATGTAATTGGTGATTAATATTATGCTCCTTTATTCCTTCACTATGTTCTCTCATTATTTCATGGTTTAATATAGGGTTATAGCATATTGCAAAGGTTTGGGGTTAAGCTGTGAAAATTTCCTTTACTCTTGTATTGAATATGCTATATCTGAATTATCAGGTAAGATATCCTTATTTGTAAAGCTTTGAAAATAATAAAGAAAAAAAAAAAGAATAGGTTCGGCAGCACGCGCAAGCCCCAGGACGCGAGTAAGTCCCGGGGCTTTCCTGGGGGGGGGGCGTGTCGGGGGCATTTCGGGGAGGGGCGTGCCATCCAGGGCGGGGCATGGGCGTGGTTCCGGCCCGGGGGCATTTCGGGGGCGTGGCCCAGGCCTCCAAAACTGCTCCCGGGCCAGGGAATCGCTCGCCGGCAGCCAGCCCGGCACGCGCAAGTTACGCCTGCCCAAGGCAGGCATAACTTTACCAACAAAGGTAGGGGGTTTTAGATTGGGCTGGGGGGGGGGGGGTTAGGTAGGGGAAGGGAGGGGAAGGTGCGGGGGGTGGAAGGAAAGTTCCCTCCGAGGCCGCTCCGATTTTGGAGCGGCCTCGGAGGGAACAGAGGCAGGCTGCGCGGCTTGGCGCGCGCAGGCTGCCGATTTTGCGCAGCCTTGCGCGCGCCGACCCCGGATTTTAAAAGATACACGCGGCTACATGTGTATCTATTAAAATCTGGCTTACTTTTGTTTGCACCGGTCGCGCGAACAAAAGTACGTGCGGGCGCAGTTTTTTAAAATCTACCCCAATAGGCTTAAATGAGATTTCATGACAATTTTGCTTTAAAAAGTAATATGTAAACCTATTAACAGTAAGCTAAGTTGTTCACCTGTAACAGGTGTTCTCTCTAGACTGCATGATAAACAGCCACACAAGTGGGTGATGTCATTCAACACCAAGACAGAAAATGATCTCTCAGAAAGACTGAAAAGATCTTTCCGTCTTATTTTAAAAGGAATACACTTGAGCCCATAAACGCGCTTAACAGTGCACAAGCGGTGATATGCTGCAATTTTATACCATCAGCGCAAGTACGTACGTATTATTTAAAATCCCCCTGTGTGCGTATGTGTGCTCGTAATCTTAAGAGGCAGCTTGAGTAAATGTCCGCGCGTATTTCCGCTAGGGCTCTAGCAGCTTTTATGCGCAAATGCAGGCGGATTTTAAAACATGCTCATATGAGGGAAAAAACGGTTTTTCAAATTAGTCCACCAGTTTGTCCAGTTGATATTGAGGTCTTCAAGACCCCTCTGGCTCTTCAACCTGTAAGCCCCCCCACTTGACCCTGAACCTTTAAGCTGTGCTGAAAGCCCTAAAATTGGAGATCTCAGACTTGCTTCGCATCAGGACCAGCAGAAAGGTTAGCAGGTAACACATGGCTGCACGCCATGGTCAGCTTTTTTACAATTTGGAGTTATGCGGGTAAGTCTTGGCCCTGTCCTGGAACACCCATGGCCCATCCTTTTTCCACCCGTGTTCTTGACGCGCACGTGAGTATGTACGTGCGTACTTCATGGCTTATAAAAATTTGTGTTCCTCACCCGTTTTTGCGCGAGCAATACTTTTAAAATCTACCTCTCCGAGCAATCGTAGACCTTCCCTCACAGCTCCGCAAATCTCCTCACTCTTATTAGCAAGCTAACCTTTAACACTAAAGGGGAGATGGGAGGGATTGAGTGGCTGATTTATCCTGCTGTCTACTGAGAACACCTGTTATAGGTGAGCAACTTAGCTTTTTCCATGGACAGGCAGGGTAAGGTCAGCCATACAAGTGGGGATTCCCAAGCTGTGGGTTGCATATGACTAGTTTATTTCTGTCTTTTAGTAGATCATTGCAACCATATTTATTATCTGAGGATGGAGGGATGAGTTGAAGGAATTAATGAAATAAACTTTGAAGAACTGGTTGTTCAAAGCTGCTGTAACAGTGGCGTAGCCACGGGTGGGCCTGGGTGGGCAGGTGCCCACCCAACTTAGACCCAGGCCCACCCAACTGGCACCGGAACTGCAAGGCTGTCGCGGGATCCCATCCCCGCGACAGCGAACAAGAGAACCCACGCCTCGCGCGCCATCACGGCACACATGGGGAAGCGCTGCTGCGGCCGTATGGCCAACCGGTCTTCCTGTTTGGGGGTGGGGGAGCGGAAGCGCCGTGCACAGCTTCCGCTTTCTCCCCCAGAGCAGGAAGATCAGCTGCCTCTCCTGCTGCCACCGGCCTCCTGCTATCTTCGGGCGTCGGGCCGTACTGCCCGCCGATCTTCCTGCTTGGGGGGGGGGGAGGGAGGAAGCGGACGTTGTGCGCTGCGCTTCCGCTCCCCCCCCCCCCCGACAGGAAGTTCGAACGCCCGAAGATAGCAGGAGTCCGGTGGCAGCAGGAGAGGCAGCTGATCTTCCTGCTCTGGGAGAGAAAGCGGAAGCTGTGCACGTGCTTGAATGTGTATGTGTGGATGAGAATGGGAGTATGTGTGGGTGAAAACTGGAGCCTGGGTGTGTATGTGGGTGAATGGGAGCTCGAATGTGTGTATGTGTGGTTGAGAATGGGAGCCTGGGTTTGTGGGTGGGTGAATGGGAGCTCGAATGTGTGTATGTGTGGTTGAGAATGGGAGCCTGGGTTTGTGGGTGGGTGAGAATGGGAGCTTGAATGTGTGTATATATGGGTGAGAATGAGAGCCTGGGTTTGTGTGGGTGGGTGAGAATGGAAGCTTGAATATGTGGATAAGAATGGGTGCTTGAATGTGTGTATGTGTGGGTGAGAATAGTACCTTAAATGTGTATATGTATGGATGAGAATGGGAGCTTGAATATGTGTGGGTGAGACTGGGAGCATGGGTTTGTGGGTGAGAATGGGAGTCTGGGTTTATGTGTGTGGGTGAGAATGGGTGCCTGGATGTGTGTCTGTGTGTGCATAAGAATATAAGCCTGGGGAGGGGTGAGAAAGTGAGAACTTGAATGTGAGCTTGTGGGGGGGGAAGAGCATATGAGAGTGAGAGCTTGAGTGTGTGAGAGGGAGTCTGTGAGAGAAAGCGTGTATGTGTGTGTGTGTGGAAGGGAAGAAGACAGTAATAGAAGAAAGACACTGAAAAGGAATTAGGAAATGAGCTATAAGGGAAAAAATGGGAAAAAGAGACCAGGACCAACTGATTAGAAAAATACAAAGATCAGACAACAAAGGTAAAAATATATATCTATATTTTGAGATGTTAGCAATTTAAATATAAGCAACACAACCGCTCTCTCAAAATTTATGGACAGGTAGGAGCCGTGTATAAAATCGTAATAATAAGAAGGCTAAAGTACCACAAATCACTGTGAATAATGTTTGTATCATTAAGTAAACCTCATACTTAGGCGTAGATGTGAATGCTATGCTGCATAATTTGGCATTATTTATCAGTAAAAAAACAACTAGTAGACCTGCATGCCTACAGCCCACCCATGTTAACCTTGTGCCCACCCAAAAAATCAATTCTGGCTACGCCACTGTGCTGTAATGCTGGGAAGCATTTTCTAGGCAGTAATGAGTAGTAAAAGTTTAGATGACAGACCAAGTAGCAGCCCTTGCAGCTATCTTCCACTGAAGCAGACTGAAGATGTGCTAAGGAAAATGCTGTAGCCCAAACCTGTTGGGCTTTCACCTTACTTTGAAGATGTTACCCTGACTGTAGCATTAAGAGATGCTGTTAGAGATCCAATTTGAAAGAATTCTCTTTGCAACTGAAAAATCCCACTTAACTGCGTTAAAAGGAACAAATAGCCGTGAGGCCCTCCTGTGGGATTTTGCCCTTTCCAAACAGATGAATAAAACTCTTCTTCAAACCAATGGGGTAGATTTTCAAATAGCGCGCATAGGCGTACTTTTGTTGGCGCTCCAGGCGCCAACAAAAGTACGCTGGATTTTAGTAGATACGCGCGGAGCCGCGCGTATCCGCTAAAATCCGGGATCGGCGCGCGCAAGGCTATCGATTTTGTATAGCCGGCGCGCGCCGAGCCGCGCAGCCTACCCCCATTCCCTCCAAGGCCGCTCCGAAATCGGAGCGGCCTCCGAGGGAACTTCCTTTTGCCCTCCCCTCACCTTCCCCTCCCTAACCCACCCACCCGGCCCTGTCTAAGCCCCCTCCTTACCTTTGTCGGGGGATTTACGCCTCCCTCTGGGAGGCGTAAATCCCCGCGCGCCAGCGGGCCTCTTGCGCGCCGGGACGCGACCTGGGGGCGGGTACGGAGGGCGCGGCCACGCCCCCGGACCGCCCCGGGCCGTAGCCACGCCCCCGTATCCGCCCCCAAAACGCTGTCGACACGCCCCCTAAACGCCGCGACGACCGGGCCCGCCCCCGACACGCCCCCCTCAGAGAACCCCGGGACTTACGCGAGTCCCGGGGCTCTGCGTGCGCCGGTGAGCCTATGTAAAATAGGCTCACCGGCGCGCAGGGCCCTGCTCGCCTAAATCCGCCCGGTTTTGGGCGGATTTAGGCGAGCAGGGCTCTGAAAATCCACCCCAATGTGTGAAGAGTTAGCTCAAGTTTCCATGTATGCAGTCTCAGTAATACAATGGATTGATTTAAATGAAATTGAGAAACCACTTTTGGGAAAAACTTAGGATGAGTTTTCAAACCTACTCTGTAATAAAAAAAAACCCAAATATAAGGTGCATATGAGACTAGGGCTTGCAATTAATTAGGTATTCTTGCAGATGTAATTGCTATTAAAAATAAAGCTTTACAGGATAGGAATTTGAGATCTGTTGCTGCTAATGGTTCAAATGGTGGCTTCATGAGTTGAGCAAGAACTACATTTAGATTCCAAGGAATAAGGGAATCTTTTATTGGGGGTTTCAGATGTTTGAGACCTTTCATGAATTTGGCAACTGTAAGTTGATGGGAAATAGGAGCATCATCCCAGTTGTCACAGTATGCCAATATACTGCTAAGGTAAACTCTGACATAATTATTTTTCAATCTGGTGTCATAAATGTTTAGAAGATAGTGGAGAGAAAAAGACAGGATAGTTAATGGGTTCCTGACCAAAATGTGAGCACCAGGTGTTATGAACCTAGCTCTGCCCGCGGGTTCCCCCGCGAGCAGGCACGGACTCACCCAGCTGAAATCTTCGCCGAGGCAGCAGGACGCCGCCCTCGGCCTGCCCACGCGGCCCGGAGGCCTCCTGCATCCATCTTCAGGCTCCGCGGTTGGAGCCGCGGCCTCCCACGGGGCAGGGAGTGCCCCCGACGTCATTCGGATCTTCGCGGCTGGAGGCCGCAAAAGCCCCGGTGTTTCCTGGCAGCTGGAGCCGCTGCTTACGCTGGAGCCTGCGTTCAGGCTCTCCCCTGCCTTCTCTGCAGCGTCTGATGCTGCCGACGTGCAGACGCTGTGCAGGCCGCTGTCCAGAGTCCTGCACAGCCCTGCTCTGCTCCTGCCTAGGCGCGCGGCTGCGTCTCTTCACATTATTTAAAGGGCCAGACACAGGAAGTGTCTGGGCCCCACCTAATGACTGTTTCCTGGTTCCAGCCCTATAAAGGGGCTGCTCCGTCAGTTCTTCGTTGCCTTGCATCGTGTTCAGACTTCACCCTGGAGGCTCCTGCCTGCCAGGGTCTATGTAAGGTCTTCTTCCGGAGCTCCGCCCTTGATCTCTTCGTTCCATGTTCCATGTCGTGCCTGAGGTCCATGTCCAGGTTCCTTCGTCTTCGTCCTGGTGTTCCTGCCTTCCTGATGTTCTCGCCTTCACGCCATGCCTCGTCTCTGCTCTTGAGCCTTCTGGTACCGGTAGGCCGGGAGTCCCTCAGATGTAGTTCCTGGGTGGGCTGCCTGCCAGTGGACGGTTGTCCTGTGCTCCTGAGCCGTCTGGTCCTGATGTGTCTTCCTGTGCTGTCCCGCTCCTGTCGTGGTCCGTGACCAGCCTTGGGGCTGTGTAGGGCACGTAACGGACAGGGTGGTCCGCGACTCAGTCCCGCGGGTGGCCTGAGTAGGGCGCCCTGAGAGACAGTGCCAATGTCCATGCCTAGTGTGTTGCCTTGTGTCTTCGTCTGCCTCGACCCAGCCATGTGTCTTGCCTCGGATGCCGTCTGCATCATCCCAGCCATGAATCCTCGTCTTGGATGCCGTTTGCATCAACCTCGTCAAGTGTCTCGTCTGCGATGCCGTCCGCATCGATCCTGATGTCTTGTATCCACAGCTCTGATGTCACGTCTTCTGCCAAGTGTTTTCGTGTCATGTGATGCCGTTGCATCAACTCCAGTGTTTCCATGTCAAGGTCCGTCTGCCCTCAACCTCAGGCCAGGCCTGCTGCTCCATGCTGCTCGCAGCAGGTCCGAAAGGGCCCGGAATGGTTGGAGGACCATTCACCTTCCAACATCCTCGGATGTTTGGCCATGGGAGCTTGCCGGCCTGGCAGAGGGTAGAGTGTCCAGCCACACAGAGCCACAGTCAACCCTTGGTTCGGCCCGGGACGGCCTGGGTCGGGCTGAGGCCCATGGGCACACGAAAACCACCCGATACATAACAACCAGGTAGAACATCCTTTCCATTTAAAGTTGTAAGATCTGTTAAATGTTACGGCTAGCGGTTCATGGGTCCCTCCCATGAACTGCTATACTTACCCTGACGCCTAAAACAAGGCCCAAACGCTCGCACAGCAAGAACACCACTCATTGCAACCATGCCAGTGCTCATTTGGGCTGCCTTAGGCACACGTGCCCCTCATGCCATCTCTTAAAGTGGCCACAGTGGGAAAGTCCCCGCAGCGCCCTCTGATGATGTCACCGCTCCTGGCTACTTAAATGCTGCCTTGGACACTGTTCGATGTCTCAGCAACAGGTCTCCTGGCATTCCTGTACTTCAGTGCATGTTGCTTCCTTGCCTTGTCCTTGTTCTTGTCTTTGCCTTTGTCCTTGCTTGTGCCTTTGTCTTGCCTTGTCCTGTCTGTGTTCTTGACTTCTCTGTGCCTGGTCTCATCCTCGATGACCCTTGCCTCTTCCATTCCTTGCTTGTCTGTTTGTCTTTGTCCCCTTGGCTTGCTTCTCTGATGTTGACCTCGGCCTTGGATCTGGACTTTCCTTG
This sequence comes from Rhinatrema bivittatum, assembly GCF_901001135.1. Classification (NCBI taxonomy): domain Eukaryota; kingdom Metazoa; phylum Chordata; class Amphibia; order Gymnophiona; family Rhinatrematidae; genus Rhinatrema; species Rhinatrema bivittatum. Next base: position 25,591,878 of record NC_042618.1, on the reverse strand, counting down.
CTTGCTGCCTGAACCTGACTCTCTGCTTGGACCTGACTGTGCTGTATGCTGCCTGCGTGGAGTTTATAGAAGCCCCCCTTTAGTAGAGACTTGATGTGGGGTTTGAAGTTTAGATGTTGTTATAGAGAGACGCCTAGGTCTCTTACAGAGTGCAGTGGGGTATGGGCTGCAGTAGTGTTAAGAGAGGTGATGTGAGATGTGTGGACCGGTTGCTTAGAGATAATGAGGATTTCTGTTTTAGATGCGTTTAGTGCCAGGTGTAGGTTGGATAATAGGGAGTTTATTTATTTATTTTGCACTTTTATATACCGATTTTCCAATAACAGAGCTACTGATCAATTCGGTTTACATTCTGAACAGAACAATGACAAGTTAATGTCTTACAATGAACAGGTAAAAGTAACTTGGATACAGATATATGGGGTAATAACATAACGTTAATGCTACAGAGCCTAATGTAGGCTAAAACAAAGAAGCAAGGTATCAATCTGGGAATGGATTTAAGTCTGTTAAGGATTCAAAGAAGGTCTGAGAGTTCTGGATATGATCTATATAGTTCTCTGGGGGGTTACCAAAGAAGGGTCCTTGGCATGAATAGTTCGGCAGGCTGTTGCTTATGAGAACGCTTGATTGAATAACCAACAAGGCAAGATTCCCAGAATAGCAGGGATTCCTTAAGTGTTTTTTGAATAGGGATAAGGATTTGCACATCGTTGGCATACATGAAAAACTTCAGGCCTAGGTCAGAGAGTAAGTGGCAGAGCGGCAAAATATAAATATTGAATAGGGTGGAGGATAGGGAGGATCCTTGAGGGACACCTTGTGTGAGGGGAATACGTGAGGATTCAGACTTGTCGATTTTTACTAGGTATTCTCTATGGGTGAGATAGGAGGAGAACCATGATAGTGCTGTGTCGGAGAAACCTATCTCTTCCAGACGGGAAATGAGGATTTGGTGGTTGACAGTATCGAAGGCTGCCGAGATATCTAGGATGGCTAGTAGAAATGATTTACCTTGGTCCATGCCTTTGAGGATGGTATCTGTAATTGCTAGTAAGAGAGTTTCAGTACTGCAACCTTTATGAAAACCATATTGTGATGGGTGTAGGAAGCAATGGTCTTTGAGGAAGTCAGCAAGTTGAGTGTTAACTACCTTTTCAAGGATTTTTGAGATGAAAGGCAGGTTGGATATAGGCCGATAGTTTGCTGGGTCAGTGGGGTCGAGGGTGGGTTTTTTAAGGAGAGGCTTGACGATAGCAAGTTTAAGAGAGTCTGGGAATTTACCAGATGTAAGGGAGCATTTAATTATGTCAGTAATAGGTTTCGCTATGGCAGTTGGTATAGAAAGGAGGGTTTTCGAGGGGATTGTATCTGAGATATGAGTAGCTGGTTTCATCTTTTTCAAGATGGTTTCAATCTCCAAGGTTGTTGTGAGGTTGAGGGCCCCGACATTAATTCTGTTATTGGGGAGTGGAGAGCTGGGGGCAAGGTTGGTGGGGAAGTGAAGGAGAATGTTGGTGATTTTGTTCTGGAAATACTTTGCTAATTCTTCACATTTTTCATTGGTATTTTCTTCTTGGGAGGTGGGGGGTGGAATTAGTGAGATGTGCGACATATGAGAATAGGGCATTTGAGTTGAATTGGTAATTATGAATTTTAGATGAGTAGAAATCTCGTTTGGCTTGGAGGGTGGCTTGTCAGTAAGTGTGCAGTGTCTGTTTGTAAATTGCTTTGTGTGTGGGGGAGGGTTGTTTATGCCAGATACGTTCTTTAGATCTAAGGTCTTGTTTTATCTGTTTTAGTTCAGTGGTGTACCATGGTTTTCTTGTTCCAGGAGAATAGGGCAGCATCTGGATTGGTAAGGTCAAGGTTCTTGGCAACTTTGTCAAATGCTAGAGCAAGGTCCTCTGAAGAACAAGATTTACGGTAGGAGATGGACTTACTATGAATTTGTGAAGCCGGGGGGGGGGGGGGGTATTAGTAGTGAGTTGGGCGTTGATGAGGTAGTGGTCGGACCAAGGGATGGGGGTGGCTACAGGGGTGTTGGGAGCTATTATATAGGAGTTAATGAAGAGGAGATCGAGGGTATGACCTGCTTTGTGAGTTGGAACATTGATGAGCTGCCTGAAGCCCAAGGCCTTGAAGGTGTAAAGAAGGATTTCGCAGGCGGGTGTAGCGAGGTAGACATCCACGTGGAGATTGAAGTCTCCGAGTATAACTGCAGGGGAATCTAGCTTAAGATTGTCTGAAATAAATTCGATGATGGGGGAAAGGTCATGTTCCAGTAGGCCTGGGGGGGGGGGGGGGGCATAAATGAGGCAGACCTGCAAAGTGTTGGATTTAAATAGCCCAATTTCTAATCTGGCGGGGGGGGGGGGGGGGGGGGGTGGTTTGGTGTTTTAGGTTGAGGTGTTTTCTGGCAGCCAAGATTAGCCCTCCACCTCTTTTTTTTAGGTCTTGGAATGGAGAAGATGTCATAGAGAATTAATAGCCTTAGCTACTCGGATCGACTGGTGGCTCCGAGACAAGGTGAAGGAACTCCGGCCTAAGGTGTTACCTGGGTTGAAGCAAACCAGTGCTCCTGAATATACTGAAGACTCTCTGTTGCATAGAAGCCATTACAGATATCTACAATTGTGAGTGTATCTACTACTGGTTATGTATCCAGCATACCCTGTCTACTCACTACCTATACTCTCTCTCTACAGCTCAGCAACCCAGAGACCGCAATTCCAGTAACGGAGGGACTTCAGCCCTGCTGGGCACATCAGCTCACTACTGCCACCTCTGGTGGTTCTACTTCCTGTCTAATAAAAGAACTATCTGTGTTTGTCTCCATACTCCAGCCTAGCCGGTGGTCCCTCTCAGGATATCCTCCTGGGGGCGCTGTCATCTGGCATTGGCCCAGGGATTCACCAATTTACATTAAGTGTTTATTCCTTACACTGCCTCTCTGGGGGAGCCAACCCACTAAAGATCATCAACCCCGCCTGCGGAGTATTACTATTGTTAGTTCCTCTCCTTTGGCGGAGTGATCCATAACTGGTTGCCAACTCCCTAGCGGACTTAACAAATCGTTAACTCCTAGCAGCGGATTGATAACAGATAACTAACTCCTCCCTCTCCTGGGGGAGTTCCATAAAAGAGTGCTAACTCCTCTCTCTCTGGGAGGAGATTTATTACAAATAGCTAACTCCTCCCTCTTCAGGAGGAGATCGCTAACAGATATCAAGCTCCCCCCCTTGGGGGAGCAAGATCGATAACAAGACCCTAAGGAGTGTCACGGTTTCTTTAACCTGTGCTAAATGTGTTTTGAACTGCACCCGGAGTTATTCCCCATGGTCCGAACCAAGATCACGAACATGTTGTCTTGCTTGGCAGCACTGCTCTTGCCTGGGCCTCCCCTTTTGGGAAAGGGATTATCCACTGTTACAGAACCTCCCTGAGTTCCTGCATCAGTTCAGGCTCATATTCGAAGAGCCTGGCTGAGTCTCTTCTATGGCAGCCTAAATCTTGAAGATCCGCCAAAGGTCATGTAAGTCAGGGAGTACACTATCCAGTTTCATAACCTGGCATTATAATTACAGTGGGGCAAGGTCAGCTTCACTTCCATATTTTGGCAGGGCCTTTCCAACCACATCAAAGATGAGCTAGCAGGCCAGAAGGTCCCTACTACACTGGACACCCTCATCTCTTTGTCCAGTCGTATTGATCAATACTTCCAAGAGCATGCCCAGGATGCCAAAGCCTCACGTTGGCACCCCACGTCCAAACATTCCCTGGCGCTACAACCTACCCTAGACCCAAACCCCATAGAAAATCCTATGCAGTTGAGTCGGGCCAGACTCTCCCCTGAGGAGAAGCTTCATCAGAGACAACTGGGGTTATGCCTATATAGAAACAAAGAAACATAGAAATGACAGCAGAAAAGGACCAAAATGGTCAATCCAGTCTGTTCAGCAAGCTTCCTACGGTAATATCTGCTGCACTGTGCAGGTTACCCCATGTTTCTCTTATTGGGTGATGAGCCTTTTTGAAAATTCAGACAGTGCTGCTTCATGTGCTTTGTTTATAGACTTGGCCATAGAAGCAGTCCTCTGTTATCTTCCCTTATGTCTGCACATCAGTTCCAGACCATAAAAGTTGGGGCCCACATTGGTTTCTGTCTGAATCCAGTTTCCCTTTTCCCCCTGCCGTTGAAGCAGAGAGCAATGATGGAGTTACATCAACAGAATCAAGGCTTACTGGTTAAGGGTAATAACCACCGCACCAGCATGTTATTCCCATGCTCATCAGTTCCCCAGACTGTAAAAGTCAAGGCCCTCATTGGTTGCTATCTGAATTCAATTCCCATTTTACCCTCATGCACTCTTTTCTTCATTTCCATCCTTTAGTCTTTAGAGATTTGCAGTATTTACCCCATGCCTCTTTGAAATTCTTTCATTGTTTTGGTCTTCACCACTTCTTCCGGAAGGGCATTCCAGGCATCCACTTGCCTCTTTGTGAAGAAATATTTTCCGACGTTGGTTCTGAGACTTCCTCCCTGGAGCTTCATTTTGTAACCCCTAGTTCTGCTGATTTATTTCCAATGGAAAAGGTTTGGTGTTTGTACACCATTAAAACCTTTCAGGTATCTGAAGGTCTGTATCATCTCCCCTGCACCTCCTCTCTTCCAGGGTATACATATTCAGATCCTTCAGCCTCTCCTCATAGGTTTTCCGATACTGACCCCACTCCATTTTGATCGCCCTTCTCTGGACCGCCTCCGTGTCTCTATCCCTTTTGAGATAAGGGCTCTAGAACTGAACACAGTACTCAAGATGAGGTCTCACCAAGCACCTGTACAAGGGTATCATCACCTCCTTTTTCTTACTAGTTATTCCTCTCTCTATGCAGTCCAGCATTCTTCTGGCTTTAGCTATTGCCTTGTCACATTGCTTCACCATCTTCAGATTGCCAGACACTATCACCCCAAGATCCATCTCTTGGTCCATGCACCCGCATCACATACAGCTCTTTTGGATTACTGGACCCCAGCTGCATGACTCTGCACTTCTTAGCATTGAATCCAGGCTGCCAAATCTTTGACCACTTTTCAAGTTTTTGTAAATCACTTTCCATTCTCTCTACTCCTTCAGGCGTGTCCACTCTGTTGCAGATCTTGGTATCATCCGCAAATAGACAAACTTTACCTTCTATCCCTTCCTCAATGTCGCTCACAAAGATATTGAACAGAACTGAACCCAATACCGATCCCTGTGACACTCCACTTAACATGGCTGGGCAAAGGCACATAGTGGCACAGTGCCCTCTGAAGTCACATATGATGTCATTATTCCTGTACTCCTGGGTTTTTGATTTTTGATCATAAGCAGTTTTATTATTACTAGCAACATTACAATCTCAGCCTTGCACTTGTATTTCCTAGACAAAAAACTCCATAAGTTAGATAAAAGATGCTGAAATCAAGGCTTTAGAACATTTTGAACTGATATGAGGTTAGATTATATTCCGTTTAAGAACAGAGATGAGGTCAGTTTACATTCTAAGATTATAGAAGCATATCTAGAACTAGAACAAAGACGGGGCCAATTGACATTCCATCTAAGATTATAGAGAAAATATTCTTAGAACAAGCACAAGGCTGCTAATACTGGCAAATTCCAAGAAAACATTTACATATGAGACGAGGATTAATTAATTTGGAGATTCTGCATTTCAGTGTAATCCAGTATTTTCATGAGAGGAGGTAAACAGGAACAGAAACAGAGGTCAAAAGAGGGATTTGATAGAGGTCTTTAAAATAATGAGAGATCTTGAACGAGTAGATGTGAAACAGTTATTTACACTTTCGGATAATAAAAGGACTAGGGGGCACTCCATGAAGTTAGCAAGTAGTACATTTAAGACTAATTGGAGAAAATTCTTTTTCACTCAACGCACAGTTAAGCCCTGGAATTTGTTGCCAGAGGATGTGGTTAGTGCAGTTAGTGTAGCTGGGTTTAAAAAAGGTTTGGATAAGTTCTTGGAGGAGAAGTCCATTAACTGCTATTATTCAAGTTGGCTTAGGGAATAGCCTCTACTATTACTGGCATCAGTAGCAAGGGATCTTGCCAGGTTCTTGTGGCCTGGTTTAGCCTCTGTTGGAAACAGGATGCTGGGCTTGATGAACCCTTGGTGTGACCCAGCATGGCAATTTCTTATGTTCTTATGAGGATTCACATCTCCACCTGCTATAGGCCAGGGGCAGCAACCCATGGCACTGGGCAGCTGAGCAGATAATGACAGCTGCCGCTACCTGAATCAGCAAGCTAGCTCCAAGCCTCAAATGCAGCAGCAGGAATTGCATTTAACCAAACATCTCCTGCTGCTGTGGGGCTGGTCTTGCGCAGCAGGAGATGATGTGTTGTTAAACGCAACCTCTACAGCAGAGGTCAGAGTCCGCTCAGCTGTCCAGTGCCAGGGTACACATGTCAAAAGGCTGCAGACCTCTGGCTCAGAACAAATGGAAATATGAAACCCCTTGGCCTCTCTCCCTATTCTGCTTTCCCCTCATACCTCGAGCTCCCACTAAAAACACTTTTCCCCTCCGATTATACGGTAGCATCCTGGCCTTTGCACAGTGCAGCTTGCTAACCTCACCCCTGCCACGCTGCCTCTGCCCTCCATGCAGGCACCTCACTTGTGATGCCTCTGCTCTGTGTGTGCACCTGTGCCATGATGCTTCTGCTCTCTGTGCACAGCAAACTTGCTCATGCCACGATGTTTCTGGTTTTGCTTCCTCTTCCAACAGAGCATTCAGAAGGGAGAAGCATTGAGCTGCAGTGGATTCTGCAAGGCAAGCGAGGAAATCTGCTTGAAGGTAGAGACTGCAGTGGATTCTGTGAGGTGAGGGAGGAAATCTGCAGAAAGGGAGAATTCTGCACAGGACTATTTTTTGACTGCTGCAGCACACTGAGCTGACTATTATCCACTATGATGCCTAGATTTTTTTCCTGGGTGGTAGCTACTAATATGGAATAAAGTGAACATAAGGAAGAAAGCCAGCTGTCTCTTTGAAGGCCCTGCTGAGAATTGAACTCATGACACATGTCTTAGAAAACCAGTGCTCTAACCACTGAGCTACAGAGCCTGGCACAGCTACAGAGCCTGGCACAGAATCTTACCTCCTCACTGGATACTTGATTGTGCTAATGATCTCCTTCTGGGCAAGATGCTGCCCTGAGGTCTGGTCTACCCACTGTCTGCTCCTGAGATGGAGGTGATGAGCAAATATATCCAAGAGAATTCGCACTGTGGATTCATTGTCCATCTTCTTCATCTGCTGGGGCAGGCTTCTTCCTTGTGGGCAAGAAGAATAGGATGCTGTGCCTCTGTATCGATTACAGGTCTTAACTCCATCATGAAGAAAAAATGCTCCCCGCTTCCTCTGATCTCTGAACTATTCAATTGTTTTCGAAGTGCTCAAGTTCTCACCAAGTTAGATCTTCACTGAGCCTAAAATTTAATCCAGATCCACCAAGGCGACGAGTGGAAAACCACCTTTAACATCCGCGATGACCATTACAAATACCTAGTAATGCCCTTCGGGCTGTGTAACACTCCGATGGTGTTTCAATCTATGGTAAACGAGATCTTTTGGGATTTGCTTTACTCCCATGTGATGGTCTAATTGAACGATGTCTTGATCTTTTCCAGGTTCTTATCTGAGCATCGGGACCATATGAAACAGGTTCTCTAAAGGCTATGGAAATATAAACCCTACACTAAGCTAGAAAAGTGCATATTTGAACAATAGGAACTTCCCTGCCTGGGGTATATTATTCCCCTGCAGGGCTCAGCATGGATCCTGCCAAGGTGAAAGCTATCACAGAATGGCCATGTCCAGTGGGACTCAAGGCGATACAGCATTTTTTGGGCTTTGTCAACTTTTACAGGCACTTTATACCCAATTATTCTTCATTTACCGCCCCGCTTATGGCTCTAAGAAGAGGGCGAATACAAAAAACTGGAACATGGCCGCCCTTCAGGACTTTGAACCACTCAAGGAGGATTTCATGCGAAGCTCTTGCCCCCATCTCCTGGACCCTACCAAGCCCTTCATTTTGGAGATAGATGCAGCCACCCTTGGTGTAGGTGCTGTTCTCCTGCAGCATAATCATGACACCCTGGTGGTTTGTTCCTACTTCTCTTGTAAATTTTCCCCGGCTGGAAGGCATTATAACATAGGAAATTGTGAGCTCCTAGCCATCAAGATGGCCTTGGAAGAATGGCATCATCTGCTAGAAGGGGCCAAATTTCCAGGGACCATCTACGCTGATCACAAAACTGTGCAGTACATAGCCCAGGCCCAACAACTTAACCCCAGGCAAGGTCGGAGGTCTCTGTTTTTTAATTGGTTTAATTTTGAACTGTGCTACAGTCCAGCGGACAAGAACTGCAAGGCAGATACTCTCTCCTGGTCCTTCAACATGGAAGGGATGCAAGACCCCATACAGCCTATCACTGACCTGCCAAGGTTGCGGTGGCAAATATTTTTGCTGTACCCCCGGGCAAGAATGTGGTACCTCAAAATCGGTTTGGAATGGGCACACGACTATCGCCTCTCCAGTCACCCCATTATTCAGACTCTGGAACTCATAGTGCGATGCCATTGGTGGTCTGAATTAAAAACTAATGTTCAATGCTGCATCGCGTCCTGCCCCATGTGTGCCATGCATAAGAGTAGTAATGCACGACAATGGGGATTGTTACATCTGCTGGCCCCTAAGGAAACCTGGATCCAAGTGGCAACAGACTTCGTCTGGTGACCTCCCTCTCTCTAGTGAAAACACCACTATAAGGGTAGTGGTGGAGTGTTTTCGAAGATAGCCCACTTCATTCCCTTACCGGTTCTTCCATCTGCTTCTGAACTGGCTAAGTTGTTTGACGAGCATATCTTCTGCTTGCTTGGAGTATTCCTGTCATATCCTCTTAGACCATGGAGTCCAGTTCTCCACTAATTATTAGAGGGCCTTGTGCCAAAAATTTGGAATCATCCTGGACTTTACATCTGCCTATCACTTTCTAGAAACATAGAAATGATGGCAGAAGAAGACCAATAGGCCCATCCAGTCTGCCCAGCAAGCTCTCACACTTATTTTCTCATACTTATCTGTTACTCTGACCACTGAGTTCAGGGCCCTTATTGGAAGCTTTTTGATTCTAATTTCCTTCCACCCCGCCATTGATGCCGAGAGCAGTGTTGGAGCTATATCAAAGTGAAGTATAAGGCTTAATGTTTGAGGGTAGAATCGGTCGTATCAAGCAAGTTACCCCAATGTTTGTATACTCATACTGCTCAGATCAATGCCTTGTTAGATGTTGACTTGATGTAAATCCTATTTCTTCATTCTCCCCTGCCGTTGAAGCAGTGCGCTGCGCTAGATATGCCTTCAAAGTGAAGTATCAGGCTTAATTTGTTAGGGGCAGTAACCACCGCAATAAGCAAGCTACTCCCCCCTCGCAATATTTGTCCCCTCCTACATTAAACTATCACGGTTTAATAAATCTCCTTCTGGATAAGTACCGTTTTTCAGACATATCCTGTTAAGTTAACTGAATAAGTTAGTCCTGCCATAAAGAAGGTATAAGTTAACTGGATATAAGTAACACTGATATTCAGCAGCATAGCTGTGCAGTTGAATATCCCATGTAAACAAGCCGGATAAGCCTTATCCTGCTAATTTACATAGGTGGGTTGCTTTAAATATCTACCTCAATGTGTTTATACCATACACTACAGTCTTTGCAGGCATGTATGCATATATTTTACCATATACCACTTATAAGCTGCTATTTTGGAGTTGAGCATGGCTGCTTGGAACTCTCTTTGCTAAACTGTCAAGTATCCTGGCATCTTTACCAGGAGGTATGTTGGAATGTGCCTTAGAGCATTTAGTGATTTTCAAAGCTAATTACTACTATTACTTAACATTTTTATAGTGCTACACGATATACGCAGTGCTGTACAAACAACACACAAAAAGGACTGTCCCTACTCAATACTGCTGACTAAGGATGTGCATTCGTTTGCAACAAAATAGGAAATAAAGACGATATTTCCTATTTCGTTGCATTTCGGGGGGCTGACAAAACGATAGGAAAACCCATGAAATTTCATGTGGTTTTCTTATCATTTTTTGGGGAGGGAGAAAGGGCACATTTAAAAAAACCAAACCCAAACCCACCCCTTCAAATTTAATTAATTGCAACCTCCCACCCTCCTGATCCCCAAGACTTGCCCGACCCCCCCCCCAAGATTTGCCGAAAGTCCCTGGTGGTCCAGCGGGGTCCCGGGAGCAATCTCCCCCTCTTGGGGCGTCGGCTGCCACTAATCAAAATGGCGCCGGTGGCCCTTTGCCCTTACCATGTGACAGGGGCTATCTGTGCCATTGGTCAGCCCCTGTCACATGGTAAGGGCAAAGGGTCACCGGCGCCATGTTGATTACTGGCAGCAGATGGCCCGAGAGGGGGGACATCACTCCCGGGACCCCTGCTGGACCACCAGGGACTTTCGGCATTTTTTGGGAGGGGTCGGGAGGGTGGGGGGATTGTAATTAATTAAATTTGAAGGGTTGGGGAGGGTTTGGGATTTTCGTTTCGGGACAGCCGAAAACAATATCAGCCCAAACCGCGGGAAAACAAAATTTCCCATGGCAGGCCAATAATGAAAGCCGAACTGACTGACTGATACAGAAGCTGCACATTCTAAATACAGGAAGGGGAGACAAAGGTGTTTTATCATATTCTTGCTTGAGGTTTCTGATGCAGCTTGTGTACTGGAACTGCTATTACTTGTCTGTGCCTTTGCTCATGGAAGGCGCTGGCAGAATATCTGCGTTAGGGAGATTCACTTGATGGAGTCTGCCTCCGTACTGATCCCTTGTGTGCCACAGAGGACTACTTGTTCTTTTCTGTACCAATCATATCTAGCAGCACAGTGCCAGTATCCTTTGGCACGAAAGAACACAACTTATCTTCCTCTTTATTGGAAGATGAATGCTGCCTATGTCAAGACTGTGGAATCATAGCACCAAACATGAGAAGACCCTTTTTCTTTTTAATTTTGGTAAAGACCCATCATTTGGTGGTAGTTTCCTTCTCTTACCCAAGGCAGAGTTCTCAGGTTATTCCTGAAAGTCCTGAAGTGTGTGCATCTTCAACCTTCTGGCCCTAGGAGATATGTCAAAACAAGCAGAGCAATTAGGTACATCATAAGAAGGACCCAGGCATCTGATAACACCAGTCATGTTGGTCTGATAAGAATATTTTTCAGGTGTAACAAGGATGTCTCTGGAGCCTGGTTTCTCTGATGTTTTGAAAAGAATTAAGACTAGGTTGAACTCAGTTTTGAAAATAATGAAAAACATTTTTAATTTACTAATGTATTCTTTTTTTTTTTAGACCTATGAAGAAAAACATGAAAATTAAAAGAAAAGGAATAAACAACTAAAAAAAAGAAACTAGAAGAAATATGACTACAGACAGAGCAAAATTTTTGTTTGTTCACTCAGCAGGAAGAAAAAAGACTTAGGAGAACAAAGCACAAGAAGGTCCACACATGCAAGAGTATTTTATTTATTTATTTACCTTACCTTACCTCAGTATACAACTTAAGGCAATTTACAATACATAATAAAAATGCATACAACAAAAACATCCTTAAATCAACAATAAGATATAAATCCCCCTACACCCACACTGCTCACTTCAACTTCCTCTTCAATATCAACTGTTGCGAGTCCCGGCTGCGGCAGGCCCACGACCGGCCCTACTCAGTCCCGACACCCAGGTCCCGGACCTGGCCCTTCTTCTTGGGCAGCGGTAGGCAGTCGCCTATGCGCTCGTGCTCCTGCCATATTCCCAGGTTCCTCCAGCAGCTCCACGGCCTCCTCCAGTCCCAGTTGGGTCTTTCCACGTGCGCCGAGGGGGGACGTCGCCACCAAGTAGCTCCAGTGCGCACATCTTCCCCGACTTTAAAGGGGCCATGGCGAGAAACCTTCCCGTGGCCCCGGATGATGACGTCTTCGGGCCCTGCTACTTAAGGCAGGCTCTGCCAACCGGTCTTTGCTTTGGCAACAGGTCTCCACGCTTCCAGTTGTGTGCTTAGTTGCTACTCCTTTGTTTTCCTGTTCCTGCACCTGTGCTTATTCTGTTCCAGTTCTGTGTTTCTGTTCCAGTTAAGAACATAAGAACATAAGAAAATGCCATACTGGGTCAGACCAAGGGTCCATCAAGCCCAGCATCCTGTTTCCAACAGTGGCCAATCCAGGCCATAAGAACCTGGCAAGTACCCAAAAACTAAGTCTATTCCATGTAACCATGTTCCAGTTTCTTGCTCCTGACCTTCGTTTGTTCCTGATTACCCTTTGGAAGGATTCCTGGCTTTGACCCTCGCTTGTTCCTGACCACGCTTTGGACGGATTCCTGGCTTTGACCCTTGCCTGTACCCGACTTTGTCTTCAGCTGCCTGCCCTGACTTCAGCTTGTACCTGATCTTGTTTTCAGCCACCTGCCCTGACTTCAGCTTGAACCTGACCTTGTCTTCAGCCGCCTGCCCTGACTCCAGCTTGAACCTGACTTTGCCTCCAGCTGACTACTTGGACTTGGCCTTTCTTAGGCTCTTGCATATTTACAAGCCTGGACTTCATCTGTTCCTGATCTCTAGCCTGCTTCAGCCTGTCCGGGCTTCTGGATCCAGGCCCTGTCTTGAACTCAACTCCTCCAGACCCTGTTTCTCTGTTGCTCCCTGCCTTGAACATCCTTCATGGGATCAACCACGTGGAGGCCTGCCTAAGAACAGCCGGCCCTGGTACCCAAGGGCTCAAGCTGCAGGGAACGAGGGTTGGTATTGGCGAAGCTCCAGTCGGCCTCCGCTTCCCGTTCTGCTCTGCCTCCCGACGGTGGGAACACATGGGGGCTTCCCCACGGGTAGCGTCAAGTCCACCTCGGGCTAAGGGTCCACCTCTACAACATCAACCAAATAAAAAATACAACATAAAATAAAAAATACAGCATAATAATCCCCACCCCATAAACTACAGCCCTTTCTTGGCCCTTTTACATAACAAGAACCCTTCCATAATCTGCTCTTTCCATATTACCAAAACATATTATACAGACACATGTATCACCACTGTAATTTCTATCTCGGTGCCATTGGATGATGTCCCTCATTTGTGTGGCTGACTTTATCCTACTTGCCCAAAGAGAAAAATGTGTGTCCAAATTAATAAATAGCTTAAAGGTTGAGTACTGAAATATTAACAGTATTCTTGGATTTCCAATGATATCATTTTATGTAAATTGTATTTATCCTTTCAGTCACTGTTGGCAAATAATTTTTATGCCTATACTTTCGGGAGACTGAAAATCTAAAAGATTATTTTACTATAATCCTTTACTCAATTGTATCAGAGTATGCAATGAATTTCAATATCTAATATTTTGTACACAACAAAATATTAGAGTAGTTTGCTCTACTTATATAACAATTGTCTACCTCCACTAGAATGATTAAAAAACAAGAAGGAAAGTTTAAAGTAGTTTTTCTTGAAAGAATGATTTGTTAGGGTCAGATAAAAGCATAATGTGTTAGCTATTTGCTTGAAGTAGTTTAATAAGGTAAAAAGAAACATTTACTGCATTTGGTTCTGTCTGATAATACAATATAAATAAAGGAACCAGATGTTTTATATTATATTATATTATAGGCATGAGTACTCTGTAGCATCCTATCAAAAGCCTGTTTGTAAATAGGATACAGATGCCTCTTCCATATTTGAGTTGCTGGGCATCATACTCAGGAACTCCAGTTTTTATACGACACAAGTATATTCATACATTCATATATACATTCTGGCAAAGCGCCCACAGTGTTCTAGAAGAGGGTAGGCAGTACAGCAGTGCTCCTAGCTCTGATCTGCTTTTCACAGTAACCACAGTGAATATGCATTTGATGAGTCAGCATACATGAAATTGAAGAATAAAGTTCATATGCATATTTTGGTTAACCAAAGAAAAACAGACCTGCTGAGAGCCACTGCACATCCATGAGTCTCCTAGACATCAGTGTCATACAATGAGCTCTTATGGCTTTCTGTGAATCACTGGGGAAGCATTAAAGCAGAGGTGCTTACCTGTAACAGGTGTTCTCCAAGGACAGTAGGATGTCAGTCCTTACACATAGGTGACATGATTGGATGGAGCCAGGCAAGGAAACCTTATGTCAAAGTTTCTGAACTTTGACTGAGCCTCTCTGAGCATGCTTACGCATACAATATTCCATGCATCCATGCGGGATCCCCTCTGTATTATAACATAGAATTTAATTAAAATGGTGCAGGGGGCTGGGGGAGGAGCCAAGATGGCGGCATGTAAGTAGCGCTGGATCGACCTGCCTGTCCTATTTCCTCTTGTTTCTTCATCCTACGCCATCAATATGCCTCCTAAATAGATGGAGAGAGTTCAGGTGTTTCCCTCAGTACCCCCCCTCCCTCTGGGGTAGCGAACCATCCCCGAACTTGCTGCTACCTACCCGGTATCAGGGGAAGTGGTTCCTGTTGACAGGCCTGCTAGAGGAGCCTCCGTCTCATCTGGGGAGATTTCCCTTAGCCCCACCATCCAAAGAACATTATCGGCGCTTTCTTCCTTCCATCCTCCAGGTTCGGCACTTACAGACCCAGGACTGGCTAGCTCTGGATCTGTTATAGAGGGAGTTGCCGCGGAGGTTGAGAGTGGTTCAGCAACATCGATGGCAGGGTTTTGGGTTTGATGGCCTCAGCAGTTGCTTTTCAAGTAGATTTTTCTGGTGGAGGCGAGTCTGCTATGAATTTAACATCGAGTGCTCAAACCATTATGGTACCAACTATTATCTCTGAGCAGAGACGTATATTATCCCCACTCCCCAAGCCACCCATGGTGACTTTAATCTCTCTTTGGGAATTAGTGGCCCAGCTAGGCCCTGCTTTTCAAGGTTGTTCCTTGCAAATCTCTAAAATGTAATCAAAGTTGGATGCCCTGACACAGGATCATAACTCCCAGCTTACTGAACATTCCAATGGAATTCAAAATCTAGAAGATCAAGTGAAAACTGTTCAGAACTTTCAGTCATCTATAATCCAGGAATGTTTGGCTCTGAATAGGAAAGTTGAATTCATTGAAAACCATTTAAGACGCCTGAATTTAAGGTTTTTGAATTTTTCGAGAATAATCGGTGAACAGCCACATGTTACTCTTTGGAAGTATATAACTGAGATACTGCATATTCCCTCAGAAAATATTCCTTCATTTAATAAATATTCCTTCATTTAATAAAGTATATTTTTTTCCATTTACATGTTCAAGAGAGAATGCAGCACAACAATTGGATTTAGAGAACTTAACTGAATTCCTGGAATCTTCTACAGTTGAGATTTATGAAAGAGCAACCTTGCTGGTCTCATTTATATATGAGCAAGGTTTAGGACTGGTTATGCGTAACTACATTCAGTACCTGCGGGTCAATTTCATGGGCCAATTCGTTCAAATTTTTCCTGACCTGGCTAAGGCCATCCAAGAAAGGAGAAAGGGCTTTCTGACCTTGCATCAGGATTCTCAATCTCTTGGTGCAACATTCCAGTTAAGATACCCCAGTAAATGCATCAGTTTAATAATGATACATACTTCTTCTTTGTTCCTGAACAACTTACATTTTTTCTGGATACTCGTAAAAGGTTGTTGCCTACCTCTTCTTCCTTAGAGTCCTATAACTTAGGATAATAATAAGGGTAGTACACACATGTTAAACTGTTTTCATTATCTTTTAAAATTTCTTTTTGATGTGCTCCTTAATCAGTCCTCCTCCATACTAATTTGATTTGTGGTCTGAAACAATATATATGTTTCCTATAAGGGTGCAATATTATATTTAGTTTCTTTTCTTTTTCTATACAAAGATGTTATGCTTTGTAACTATGCTAAAATTAATAAAAATAAAATTAAAAAAAATAATAATTTAATTAAAATAATAAAATAATACTACCCACAAAGTGGAAATCCAACTCCGTGGGGAAGGGGGGGGAGTTTCATGAGGACTGGCATCCTGCTGTCCTTGGAGTACACATGTTACAGGTAAGCAATTCTGCTTTCTCTGAGTTCAAACAGGATGGCAGTCCTCACACATGGGTGAATCCCTAGCTACAGATGGCCCCCCAAACAAAAAAGGGGACCAACAAAACAGGTGCCAACAGGCACAACAACAATGATTTGCTGGTAACAGGAGGGGGGAAGCCTGAACAGAAATAATGGTCTCTAGGCAGGAACAGAGTTAGGTTCTAAACCTGAAACGAGTTCCGAAAGACAGATGGGAAAACCTGCTGTTGCGTCGGCCATCCCTATCCAAACAGTAATGTGATGTGAATGAGTGGATGGAACTCCATATCACAGTTCTGCAGATCTCCTCCATGGGGACTGCTCAGCAAGTGGGCACCAAGCACTGCCTTGGCTCAAATAGAGTGAGCCTTGACATGGTCCCCAAGCTGCAATCCCGCCTGGGCATAATAGAAGGAGATGTGCTCTGCTAGCCAATTGGAAAGCATCTGCTTGGCAATGGCATTCCTCAACTTGCTTTGGTCAAAAGAAACAAAAAGCTGGGTGGACTGTCTATGGGTTTCTGTTTTCCCCAGATAGAAGGCCAGGGCTTTCTTGCAGTTCAAACTGTACAGGGCTTGTTTGCCTTGGTACAAATGAGGTGCAAATTCGATGTATTTCTCCTGTGTTTGATGTAAACCGATGTGATATGACGGGTCATGAACGTCGGTATAGAAAAAGAATAAATAAATAAATAAGCTACAAGGACCTGGGAAGCATCTTCTGAGAGATTGAATGGTTGCAGGATCAGCCCCTTAGCATTCAGGCTGTGAGCAACAGAGCCTGAAGGTTAGGATGGTACAATTCCCCCCGATCCTGGGTGATGAAATCTGGAGAAATCTCCAGTCTGATAGGTTTCCAGGTGGACTTCTCCCGAGGAGTGGAAACCAAACCTTTCTCGGCCAATGACAGCCTTTGAGAATCATGTGTAAACATGCCAAGGGAGTTACATGTACAGTTGCAGCTATTTATTTGTTTATTAGCATTTGCTAATCGCTTTCCAGATAAAATCTTATCGCCCAAAGCAATGTACAAAATAAGCTATGTGACCTAGCAGCCTGAACATATGCCCCACTGAAACCTACTGGTTCGCTTGAATCTCTGCCACGATGGTCATCAAATTAATGGTCCTTTGCGAGGGCAGAAAGACCTTGGCCTGAGCTGAGTATAGCAGGGCTCCAATTAAGTCCAATTGCTGTGATGGACTGAGATGGGACTTGGGGAAGTTGATAATGAACCCTAGTGACTCCAGCACTTTGAGCACATGGACTCTTCGACCAGCCAATCATCCAGATAGGGGAAAACATGGTCTCCCAGTTTGTGAAGGTGTACTGCCACCATGGTTAAGCATTTCATGAAGACACGTGGGGCTGATGCTAGCCCAAACGGCAGAATGCGGTACTGGAAGTGCTGTTTCACACCATGAATCGGAGATACCTCTGGGGGCCGGGAAAGATCTTGATGTGAGAGTATGCATACTTTTTGAATTAGGCTCGTGTTTATATTGAGGCAGTTTCATCAGTCAGTTGCCAAAGCTTAGTCTGACTTTCCGGGCCTCATACTCTGGCTCCAATCCTGTTTTCTGAAGGCTTCATCTACAGATTTTACAATCAGCATTCTTGTCTGTTATCCTTCATAGGATCCTGGATTCCTGTTTTGTTACAGCTCTTCTCTTTGTTCCAGGCCTCCCACTCTTTGTTCATATTTGGTGCTTCTCCCATTTGTCCTTGCCAGCCATCAGCACTACCTTCCCTTCAGGTTGAGCCTTCAGCTCAACCTGAAGGGAAGGTGGCTGGCATAGGCAGCAGACCTTCTACTGTCACTGGGCTGGATTTGATTCTCCTGAAACTGGGATGCTCATTTTTGGGGCAACCTACAAACATCACCCATCACATCACGATCTAGCCAATGTGGACTCCATCAAGCTGCCATGTGTTTGGCAGCCCAAGTTAGTCTTCTGAGGGAGCTGAACCAAAACTTGGGAGAGCTGAATCAATGTCTGGTAATCCTGCAGAAGCAAATTAATGCCGAGTCCCTCTGAGTTGATTGTATAATCCAGAAAACTATAGATCAGAGAGCCTGAGGTCAGTGCCAGGCAAAATGGTAGAAGCTATTCTTAAAAACAAAATTACTGGTCATGTCAACAGATTTAGTTTATTGGGGTAGAGTCAATATGGTCTTAGCAAAGGGAAGATTTGTCTTACAAAGCTATTAGATTTTTTTTAAAGGAGTTGTAACGCCCCTCACCTCTGATCTGAAGTGAGTCCGGCATAGCCTCCAGCAACATGCTGCTCCAAGGATCCTGGCTAGAACTTCCTGCAGCTCTGAACGTCCTTTCTAGGCCCTTCAATCAGGATTTCTTGTATTGCTGGCTGATGATATCACATCCTGCATGAGTTTATAAGAAAGTCTACTGGAACTAGGCAACACCTCATAATCAGGTCATTTTGCTCTGCAGTACATTTTGCTACTTCGCTGTTCCTGATCCTCTCTATACCTTGTTCCTGATCCTGTGTGTGCTTCTTATGTTCCTGGCTCCTGTCTGTGTCCCCTGCTCCTGCCCTTGCCTTGCTCTTACCTCCCTCTTTTCTTTGCCTTTACCCTTACTTCCTCTAGGACTGATCTCTCATGCTTCACCTTGGCCTGTTATCTGATTCTGCCTGAATACCGCCTGCCTCGATCTCTGTCTGGTATTCGACTCTACATGCATGCTGCCTGTCTTGACTTCAGTCTGGTATATGACTTCACTTGTTTGTTGCACGCCCTGTCCATTGGTCTGCATCTGGACGTCCTTCGCTTATTAGGATTTTGCCTAAGTCCTGATGACTCTCGAACCTGTGAGGAAAGGAGTTGGTAAAGGTGAAACCTAGACCCAATCCCCAAGTGTTTCCACCTACTTACAGCGTGAACCTAATGAGTTCGCCTGCTAGGCTGCATCAATCACGCCTCAGTCTCAAGGGCTCACTGAACAAGACAGGTATAAATAAACATGCAGATAAAGGTGAGCCAGTTGATATAGTGTATCTGGAATTCCAGAAGGCATTTGAGAAAGTCCTCCATGAGAGACTCCTCGGGAAATTAAATCATCATGGGACAGGAGGCAGTGTCCTACTGTGGATTGGTAACTATTTAAAAGACAAAAAAGAGGGTAGGATTAAATGGTCAGTTTTCCAAATGGAAAAATTAATTAGTGGTTTACCACAGGGATCTGTTCTGGGACCTGTGCTGTTTAACATATTCATAAATGATCTGAAAAAAGTAACAATGAGTGAGATGATCAAATCTGAGGATGACACAAAATTATTCAAAGTTGTTAAAACATCAGATTAGGAGGAACTGCAGAAGGGGGTTGTGAGATTGGGCATCTGAATAGAAGATGAACTTTAAGTGATGCATATAGAGAAGAATAATTTCAACTACAGATTCACAATGTTGAATTCCGTATTGGTAGTCACCGGCCAAGAAAAGAATGCTGAGTCCTTGTGGATAATACATTGAAATCCTCTGCTCAGTATTTGTTGGTGGTAAAAAAAAAGCAAATACAATGTTCGGAATGAACCGAAAAGGAATGATAAGATGGGAAATATCATATTGCTTCTGTAACAATCCATAGTGTAATTACATTTTGAGTATTGTTCTGGTCACCCCATCTCAAAAAAGACACAATGAAACTAAAAAAAAGGTGCGGAGAAGAGCAATAAAAATGACAAATGATATGAAGTGGCTCCCTTATGAAGAAAGGCTACACAGGGCAGGGATCTTCAGTTTGGAAAAGAGACAGCTGAGAGGGAACATGATAGAAGTTCATAAAATCATGAGCATGATGTAATGGGTAAATAAAGGATGGCTGTTTATCCTTGCACATAATACTAGAAATAGGGGACAAGCCATGAAACTAACAACCAACAGATTGAAAACAAATTTTAGAAAGTATTTTTTCACTCAACACGCAATCAATCTGTGAGGATGTGGTCAAGGCAACTTAGCATAGTGGGGTTTAAAAGAGGTTTGGACAAGTTCCTGGAGGAAATGTCCATATCACATTATTAGCCAAGTAGACTACAGAAACCCATTGCTATCCCTAGGAGTAAGTAACAAGAAATAGATCTTCTTTTTAGGATCTGCCAGCTACATGTGATCCAGACTGGCCCCTGTCGGAGACAAAATGCTGGGCTCAATGGAACTTGGCTGACTAGCATAGCATTTCTTATGTTTATTTTTAATGTATTTAGCTCACAGTTTTTCATTAACAGCTCAAGGCTAGTAATTTCCCTCTCTCTAGAGCAGTGGTTCCCAACCCTGTCCTGGGGACCTCCCCAGCCAGTTGGGTTTTCAGGATAGACCCCAAAAAGAAGAAGGTAGGCGATCTAAAAAAGCCGTGAGGTAAAACAAAGGAGATAGATGCCAAAAGTCTTTTTCCAAAACTTATTGTGGTGGAGACGTATTTAAAAACAACTGCCCGACTCAGGCTGAGTTTTGCCACTCTTTCAGCGGCTGCCTCAGGGGCTCAAATATTCGTTTGGACTGAAAAACATTCAAAAAAGTTCAGGCTTATGATGCAATGACATTTAAAAGACATCTGCAGTGGGAGCGTATCACTGAACATGAGCATTCCGGCCAGACTAAAAGTGACACAAGCTGACGAAATGGCTACGCATTTTGTCTGCGACCAGTTCTCGCCCTGGCTGTCACGGTGAAAGAAATGGTCGCAGACGAAATGCGTAGCCATTTTGTCAGCTTGTGTCACTTTTTGTCTGGCCGGAATGCTCATGTTCAGCGATACGCTCCCACTGCGGATGTCTTTTAAATGATATTGCATCATTGAATGTTTTTCAGTCCAAACGAATATTTGAGCTCCTGAGGCAGCTGCTGAAAGAGTGGAGAAACTCAGCCTGAGTCGGGCAGTTGTTTTTAAATACATCTCCACCACAATAAATATTCGAAAAAGACTTTTGGCATCTATCTCCTTTGTTTTACCTCGTGGGTTTTCAGGATATCCACAATGAACATGCAAGAGAGAAAATGTGCATGTTATGGAGGCAGTGCATGCAAATTTTCTCATGCATATTCATTGTAGATATCCTGAAAACCCGACTGGCTGGGGGGTCCCCAGGACAAGGTTGGGAACCACTGCTCTAGAGGATTTATAATTTATGGGCCAGATTTACCAAGGCTTTTCTCTCATACTCGGGCCGATGCAGTAAAACATGTGCTCAAAATGGGCGCTCATACTGAGCTCCCATTGTCCTAATGTGCACGCCTCCGCATCCCCTGGGTGGCCGATTCAGTATTTAAATGAGAAGCAGTGCAAAAATGGGCACACAAAGAGAGGATTGTGTCTATAGTGCTCAAAATAATTCTTTGCATCGGACACCCACAACTGCAGTGGGCGCTCAGTACAAGCACCTATTTTGATCCCGCTTCTTTTTTGTTTTTACTGTGATTGCTGAAGTGTGTTATATTAGGCACCCCTTTGCTAGGGGTGTCTAATTTGTGTGGCCATAAGAAAAGTGGGTTTCTTTTTGATCGAGTCAATATACATTTATTTTTCTCCACCGCAAACAGTAAATTAAAGAGTCACAACGATACTAAGGAGGAGGAGGACACACATCGCAATACAGAGGACCATATTTTTTTAATGTTTCTTATGAGCCCTTGACCGCGAGTTGAATTTACTTCACTTCCAGAACTGGAATTAAATTCCCCACATTAAAAAGTGTGTGTTGGGTGCCTAGTGCTTTCCTGCATCAGGCGATAATAGCTAATGTGCTCACCTCCATGGAATATAGATGTGATGGGCGCTATTTTGTAACATTTGTTAGGGCTTGCATATTAGTAACGCTAATCTCCTTACTGCATCAGGCGCTAGTCGAGCATGCCAAAAATACACGCCCAACTGCGAGTAAACCCATGTGCTAGGCTGGGTGCACTTTATTGCATCAGCTTGTCCATGTCTTCGGGAAAAAAAGCTTAGTAAATCAGACCCTAAGTTCGTACCTGAAGCAATGAAAGTGACATGAATTACCCAAGGTCACAAGGAGCATCAGCAAAATTTGAACGTTGCTGCTTCTGGTGCTCAGCCCACTGCTCTAACCACTAAGCTATTCCTCCTCATGTTCTGGTAGAACAAATGATACTGTTTGAGATATAGGAGCCAATGTAATAAGACCCACGGTGAAATTGACGCTATTTTTCAGCATATTTTTTTAGCACGCGTGGCAAAAGTAGGAGCCTCTGCAGGATGTAATAAGAGGACAACATGCAAATGAGCTATGCGCAAAAAATCTGTGTAATACAGATATCTGCACAGATATGCACACTGCAATGCGTGCTGAAGGTCCTATGTAATAAACTGTGCATAAACCTGCATTAATGTGGTGATGTGATTAATTCTCGGTTGAACGCCTTCCCCTTTCATAAATCAGTGAAGTTAGTGGTCCAGGAGTGGGACTGAAGGAGGGTAGAACAATATCTAACTCCCGTCATGATCTGTCACCAACTGCATGTCAGGAGTTACCTGGTCAAGGGTACAGCAATGACTGCACATTTCACAATGCTGTGATATGCAAGGTAAAAGTGAAGCTGGGGTTAGCAAAGCAGAGAGCTTTCAGTAGTCAGCATTTCTGACATGTACCTGTTTCCTCTCTGACCTCTCTTTTGGCTTCTGCCACTTATTCTTCGACCTCCAGACAGGCACTTATGTTTAAACATTTCTTATTGAATTTTAATAACAACAATGAATACAATACTGAGAAGGGCAGGTTCCTGAGCCCTCCCCAGAACAAACCACCAACATGTTACAAGCATCAAGAGATCCCCCTCCCAACCCAATTCCCCCTCCCCGACCCCAACCTCACAAACATCAATCAGGTGAGTTACACTTTCCATATCATATGAGTCCATCCGGGTATTGCCCAAAGGAAAACAAAATTTGTCATTCACTATAAGACTATGAGCACGGTGTGGAAGTGACTGGAGGTAAGCTTGCCAGACAGAAAGAAACCGCCGCCGCCCCCCCCCCCCCCGTGGAGAGGCACGCAGTGCCAAACATTCCATAATCATCATGGCATGCAAGCAGTTTCGCCATGCCCAAAAGGATGCAGTGTCTTGAGACTGCCAGACTGATAAAATCATCTTTTTCCCCACAAGACAAGCTTTACGTAAGAGCATACACGATCCAGGATCTCGAATCCGAATTGGGAATATGCACCCAAATAACAACCATAAAGGAGTAACCGGGAACGCGACATCAAACAGATCAGTCATGTACCCTGCCACCTGGCGCCAAAAGCGCTGTATAAGAGCACAGGTCCAAAAAACATGGGACATGGTACCCGTGGCATGTCCACAGCGAGAACAAGCTGACGATGGGGCTATGGTTAAATGAAACGCCACTTGTGGTGACACATAAGCCCTACTCAAAAATGTTAAATTGAAATTCCCAATAGTACATATTATTCGAGATCCTGGATACGCGTCGAAAACACACCCTCAAAATGGACTGAGTAACTACAAAGTCCCCATCACTGTTCCAACGGGATTCTAATGTCAAACACATGTTCAGGTCAGAGCAGTGTCGTATATTCTTATAACAGACTGACATGGACGGGGCCACAGCTTTTACAAAATGAAATATCTGATCTAGAACGTGGAACACCAAGGGATTTCTATGTTCTACAGGTAGTGTCTGTATATAATGTCCAATATGGAGATTGGAAAGTGTGCATGGCCCCCAAACCATAATACGTAAAAAATACAGTAAAAGGAAGGAGCTGCCCATCTTTAGTTAACAAATGACCCAAGAGAGTTATACCTCTGGATTCCCAAACCTGGAAACTAGATGACTGGGATCCCGGGGTGAACTCTGTATTCCCCATTACAGGAAGAAGGTAAGCGCACCCAGACACTAAAAAGCCCACTTAAAAAAACCTGCACTAATGCCAGCACGGCTCTCTCCATTGCCCATGAATAGTTAAGAAGATGCCATGCTGGGTCAGACCAAGGGTCCATCAAGTCCAGCATCCTGTTTTCAACAGTGGCCAATCCAGGCCATAAGGACCTGGCAAGTACCCAAAAACTAAGTCTATTCCATCTTACTGTTGCTAGTAATAGTGGTGGCTATTTTCTAAGGCAACTTAATTAATAGCAGGTAATGGACTTCTCCTCCAAGAACTTATCCAATCCTTTTTTAAACACAGCTATACTAACTGCACTAACCACATCCTCTGGCAACAAATTCCAGAGTTTAATTGTGCGTTGAGTGAAAAAGAACTTTCTCCGATTAGTTTTAAATGTGCCACATGCTAACTTCATGGAGTGCCCCCTAGTCTTTCTATTATCTGAAAGAGTAAATAACCGATTCACATCTACCCGTTCTAGACCTCTCATGATTGTAAACACCTCTATCATATCCCCCCTCAGCTGTCTCTTCTCCAAGCTGAAAAGTCCTAACCTCTTTAGTCTTTCCTCATAGGGGAGCTGTTCCATTCCCCTTATCATTTTGGTCGCCCTTCTCTGTACCTTCTCCATCGCAATTATATCTCTTTTGAGATGCGGCGACCAGAATTGTACACAGTATTCAAGGTGCGGTCTCACCATGGAGCGATACAGAGGTATTATGACATTTTCCGTTTTATTCACCATTCCCTGTCTAATAATTCCCAACATTCAGTTTGCTTTTTTGTTTGCCGCAGCACACTGAACTGACGATTTCAATGTGTTATCCATTATGACGCCTAGATCTCTTTCTTGAGTGGTAGCACCTAATATGGAACCTAACATTGTGTAATTATAGCATGGATTATTTTTGCATCACCTTGCACTTATCCACATTAAATTTCATCTGCCATTTGGATGCCCAATTTTCCAGTCTCACAAGGTCTTCCTGCAATTTATCACAATCTGCTTGTGATTTAACTACTCTGAACAATTTTGTATCATCTGCAAATTTGATTACCTCACTCATCGTATTTCTTTCCAGATCATTTATAAATATATTGAAAAGTAAGGGTCCCAATACAGATCCCTGAGGCACTCCACTGCCCACTCCCTTCCACTGAGAAAATTGTCTATTTAATTCTACTCTCTGTTTCCTGTCTTTTAGCCAGTTTGTAATCCACGAAAGGACATCGCCACCTATCCCATGACTTTTTACTTTTCCTAGAAGCCTCTCACGAGGAACTTTGTCAAACGCCTTTGTCAACTTTGTCAAACGCCTTCTGAAAATCCAAGTACACTACATCTACCGGTTCACCTTTATCCACATGTTTTTAACTCCTTTGCATGGCATTAACATGGACTCGCATTAAACCAGCCGTGGGTTTTGAGTGGGTCTGTGCACGCATTTTTTCCATGCTAAACATATTATATGCATGTGTAAGACTAGTGCAGGAAAATGTGCATATTACCATGCGGAAAAACCCAAGCAAGGTTTACCACCAGCTTATTATATTGGCTCCATATTGACAATTTTATTCTGGTATGGTTTATGCAAATATATTAAGCATGACTAATGTAACTCTGTAAGGTTTATTTTTCCCTGTTTTATTGTAACTTTCTCACATCCTTTTTCTGATTCCCTGTATTTAAAAGTTCAAGGTTCTTATTGAGAATATTGTTTATTACGCTACGTTATGCTTTTCACACTTTGTTAATTGTAAACCGGGTTGATGTGATGCCTGTCATGAAACTCGGTATAACAAAAACAATAAATAAATAAATAAATAAATAAATCATATTCTATATCATTTAATTTTATGATGGGGTATGCCCTTTTTGTTTTCATAATTGCAAATTATTTCTTCAATAAAGGAGATTTTAAAAATTAAAGTGTATGAAGGTGAAAAACCAGGAGGATCTGAAATAGGGTTTGAGAAGTTTTTATCAAAACACAACACCACTTACCGAAGGTAGCCAAAGATCATTTAATAAGTAAAAACAATTTTACTGGTAGAGCACAAGGAACACAAGAATATTTAACACCCGAAATATACATATGATACTGATATTACTTTACTGGATGCCCTGTTTTAACTCTTTGGAGGTAAGCATGATATTCTTGAAATCAGATGTATGAGCAATTCATGAAACTGTGAAAACATGAAAGAAATAAGATTGCTGTGTAATGTCTTTTTCAACTTTCTATTAATAATAATGTATTTAAAATAAGCATCCAAGCATCTTCAGGTGCAACCCTACTGAATTTTTCTTCCCACACATCTAAAACAGCATTAAAACTACACCTCTTCCTTACAGTCCTACTTAAAATTGCTCGCAACAACCATAGTTAATCAGTCACTATCCTCTGGTTTCCTTCCACCCATACTAAAACGAACTTCTGTTAAACCATTGATAATTATCGACCAATATTATAATTTTCTTTTCTAACAAAAAACTGAAACAGTTGTACTGAAGCAGATTTCCCACTTCCTCGACTCTCACTCTGTCCTTTACCAGTACCAATTTTGCTTCAGGCAGTTTCACAGCATGGAAACCCTTCTTTTACACTTATCCAGCACAGACTCCATATATCGAGGTTTTGATGCCGGTACCTCTTACATGTTGAAACTGCTGGACCTAACAGCTGCATCTGACATCCTAAACCACAACATTCTACTTCTATATCTGGTTGACAGTCCTCTCATGGTTCTCCTCCTATAACTGATACCCAACACATCAGAATAGGATCATTCACTTCTCCCTGGTTTCCTATTACTGCATGAATTCCACAGGGCTCAGCCCTCTCAGCAGCTCTTTTCAACATTTATCTCATGCCTCTCTGTAGTTTACTCTCCACCTTGGGCCTATCCTATCGCTTATGTGCTGATGATATACATTTTTATTTTCCATTAAAATCTTTCACTACTTGTTTTGCTTCTCTTGTGTCTTTCTAGCATAAGAATCTGGCTTTCTCATAACAAATTAACACTAAATCTCAATAAAATTGAAATATTAGGCCAATCTCCAGTCTGCCAAATTTCCAATGCTCTCATCTTTGATCATCATACTTTCCATATATCACAGAAAGTACATAATTTAGGTGTCATACTTGATCCTTCCCTCACTGTGCATAAGCAGTTTAAGGTAGTTGTCTGCTCTTCCTTTGCTAAGCTGAGATTCCTTTGCTACTTAAAACTATTACTAGAACCTGTTAACTTTAGAATCATTTTACAAACAATTCTTCCAGGATTAGATTACTGCAACTCACTTTACATCATCTTCCTCAAAATGTCATCCGATTACTCCAGCTAACTCAGGCCTAGATTTTTTAAGTTCGCAGAACTTAAAAAATCCAGCGGTAATGGGAGGCGGGCAGGCCTGTGAAAGCTGGCAGCAATCGCACCACCGCGGTGCAATCGCTGCCAGCTTTCACAAACCAATAGCGCCACTGACGGCGATAAGGCTACTTACCGTTTTGCCATCAGCGATGTCTTCGCTGATGATCCCTTTAGAAAATGACCCCCTCAGTTCGCAGTAGCCCTTTTGCTTTCTGGAACTAGGAAATATGATCATATCTCCTCATCTTACAATCCTTCCAATGACTGCTCATTCAATGGAATATAAAATACAGATTAGCAACTTTAATACAAATATGTCGATGCAATACAGAAATGCTAAAAATGTGCATCCAAACTGGATGTCCTTTTTTTTAACATGTGTACAATCACCTCTCCTGGGTGCTCAATGTAATAGGCAAATGAGCCGCCATGCTAAAAAGGACGCGCTAGGGTTAAATTATGTGTTCCTAGTGTGTCCATGGCATCGAGCGCCCAGGAGACATGGTTGTGCACAGGTTAGGGAAACATATGTTTGTTAATTGAGCACCTCTTTTCCTAACCTGACTGTTTAAAGACCTTTTTTTTGCTGCTTCTGTGGTTCCTCCTGCTTAGTATTGTGACAATATTAAGTCGGAGGAACCACAGAAAAAGCAGTATTTTTTCTGTGCATGGCTTGGGTCACCTCAAAACTTAACAAGGCTGGCATTAATTTTTTGAACATAAAAACATGTGTGTCATAAGAACATAAGAACATGCCATACTGGGTCAGACCAAGGGTCCATCAAGCCCAGCATCCTGTTTCCAATAGTGGGCAATCCAGGCCATAAGAACCTGGCAAGTACCCAAAAACTAAGTCTATTCCATATTACTGTTGCTAGTAATAGCAGTGGCTATTTTCTAAGTCAACTTAATTAATACAAGGTAATGGACTTCTCCTCCAAGAACTTATCCAATCCTTTTTTAAACCCAGCTACACTAACTGCACTAACCACATCCCCTGGCAACAAATTCCAGAGTTTAATTGCACGTTGAGTGAAAAAGAACTTTCTTCGATTAGTTTTAAATGTTACGATTCCTCCCGTAGCTGTCTCACGGGAGGCCTCTCACCTTCTCTGGAGGCCGCTCCGAAGCCGGGTCCTCGCCTGAGTAATCCTCCGGATCTTGCTCCACAGCCTGGGAGGCCTTCGGTGTCAGCAGGGCCTACCCGAGGCCTACTCCACTGCAGCCTGGATGTGAGCTGTGGGCCACGCCCTTCTCCTAGGGGCGGGCCCGCAGCTCCTCTCCACTCTTGTAGGGCCAGAGAGGTATGGCCCATCTGGACTCCTCCCAGGCAGTTGCCTGCTCCTGGGGTATAAAAAGCTCTTCTCCAGCACTCATGGATTGCCTTGCATTGGAGTTACTTGTCTCTGGATGTCTCCTCTTCCAGCGCTCTGTCAGGCCTTCGATCTTTGTTCCAGCTGGGTGTCCGGTGTCTTACACGTTCCTGATGTTTCCTGATGTTCCTTGATGTTGGTTTCTGTTGTTCCTGTCCCAGTCCTTGCTTCTGACTGCTGGTGTGCAGTACCTCGCTTTTGACTGCCAGTGTGCAGTACCTTCCTCCTGACTGCCGGTGTGCAGTACCTTGCTTTGGACTGCTGGTGTGCAGCATTTTGTTCCTGATTCCTTGTCTTTAGTACCTCGTTCCCTTCCTGTGCTGGTCCCGCTCCCACGGATGTAGGACAGGGTGGTACATGACCAGACTAGTGGTACTGGTTGTGTAGGGCGCCCTGAGGGACCGTGCCAACGTCTGAACCTTCCAAGTTCCTGAGTCTATGTCTACAGTTGCCGAGTCTTTGTCTTCAGTTCCTGAACCTTCGTTTGTTCTCGTCCTGCGCTGGTTCCGCTCCTGCGGATATAGGACAGGGTGGTCCGTGACCAGACCAGTGGTACTGGCTGTGTAAGGCACCCTGAGGGACTGTGCTAATGTCTGTACCTTCCAAGTTCCCGAGTCTACGTTTACAGTCTATGGTTCCTGAGTCTTCGTCTTTTGTGCCTGAACCTCCGTCTGCCCATGCCCTGAGTCCGGCCTGCTGCCTTTTGCCATCCCAGCGGCAGGTCCGAAAGGGCCGGGAACGGTCGGAGGACTGTTCATTACCAACATTCCATAGTTGGTTCCAGAGACATGCAGGTCCGGTTGGGGGTCGGGCCGTCTCTCGCCACCCACGCTGTCACACGCTACACCTACCCTTGGCGCGGTCCTGATCCACCGGGGATTGTGCCAGGGGCCCAAGGACACTCTCCCTCTAAGGGGGACCGCTCTCCCAGCGCTCCATATAACATTAAATGTGCCACATGCTAACTTCATGGAGTGCCCCCTAGTCTTTCTATTATCTGAAACAGTATATAACCGATTCACATTTACCATTTCTAGACCTCTCATGGTTTTAAACACCTCTATCATATTCCCCCTCAGCCTTCTCTTCTCCAAGCTGAAAAGTCCTAACCTCTTTAGTCTTTCCTCATAGGGGAGCTGATCCATCCCCTTTATCATTTTGGTCACCCTTCTCTGTACTTTCTCCATCGCAATTATATCTTTTTTGAAATGCAGCAACCAGAATTGTACACAGTATTCAAGGTGGGGTCTCACCATGGAGTGATACAGAGGCATTATGACATTTTCCATTTTATTCACCATTCCATTTCTAATAATTCCCAACATTCTGTTTGCTTTTTTGACTGCCGCAGCACACTGAACCAACGATTTCAATGTGTTATCCACTATGACGCCTAGATCTCTTTCTTTGATGGTAGCACCTAATATAGAACCTAACATTGTGTAACTATAGCATGGGTTATTTTTCCCTATATGTATCACCTTGCATTTATCCACATTAAATTTCATCTGCCATGTAGATGCCCAATTTTCCAGTCTCACAAGGTCTTCCTGCAATTTATCACAATCTGCTTGTGATTTAACTACATGGAATAATTTTGTATCATCTGCAAATTTGATTACCTCACTCGTCATATTTCTTTCCAGATCATTTATAAATATATTGAAAAGTACGGGTCCCAATACAGATCCCTGAGGCATTCCACTGACCACTCCCTTTCACTGAGAAAATTGTCCATTTAATCCTACTCTCTGTTTCCTGTCTTTTAACCAGTTTGTAATCCATGAAAAGACATCACCACCTCTCATGAGGAACTTTGTCAAACGCCCTCTGAAAATCCAAATACACTACATCTACCGGTTCACCTTTATCTACATGTTTATTAACTCCTTCAAAAAAGTGAAGCAGATTTGTGAAGCAAGACTTGCCTTGGGTAAAGCCATGTTGACTTTGTTCCATTATAACATGTCTTTCTATATGTTCTGTGATTTTGATATTTAGAACACTTTCCACTATTTTTCCTGGCACTGGAATCAGGCTAACTGGTCTGTAGTTTCCTGGATTGCCCCTGAAGCCCTTCAGGTACAATGGATGATTTTAATGATAGGTTACACATTTTTACTAATAGGTCTGAAATTTCATTTTTTAGTTCCTTCAGAACCCTGGGGTGTATACCATCCGGTCCAGGTGATTTACTACTCTTCAGTTTGTCAATCAGGCCTACCACATCTTCTAGGTTCACTGTGATTTGGTTCAGTCCATCTGAATCATTACCCATGAAAACCTTCTCCAGAATGGGTATCTCCCCAATATGTTCTTCAGTAAACACCGAAGCAAAGAAATCATTTAATCTTTCCGCAATGGCCTTATCTTCTTTAAGTGCCCCTTTAACCCCTCGATCATCTAATGGTCCAACTGACTCCCTCACAGGCTTTCTGCTTTGGATATATTTTTTAAAGTTTTTACTGTGAGTTTTTGCCTCTACGGCCAACTTCTTTTCAAATTCTTTCTTAGCCTGTCCTATCAATGTCTTACATTTAACTTGCCAACGCTTATGTTTTATCCTATTTTCTTCTGTTGGATCCTTCTTCCAATTTTTGAATGAAGATCTTTTGGCTAAAATAGCTTCTTTCACCTCCCCTTTTAACCATGCCAGTGATCGTTTTGCCTTCCTTCCACCTTTCTTAATGTGTGGAATACATCTGGACTTCTAGGATGGTATTTTTTAACAATGACCATGCCTCTTGCACACTTTTTACCTTTGTAGCTGCTCCTTTTAATTTTTTTTCTAACTATTTTTCTCATTTTATCAAAGTTTCCCTTTTGAAAGTTTAGCACGAGAGCCGTGGATTTGCTTAATGACCCCCTTCCAATCATTAATTCAAATTTGATCATATTAGGATCACTATTGCCAAGCGGCCCCACCACTGTTACCTCTCTCATCAAATCCTGTGCTCCATTGAGAATTAGGTCCAAAATTGCCCCCTCTCTCATCGGTTCCTGAACCAGTTTCTCCATGTGTCCAGCACATTGCAACTTTTTACATTGGGTGTACTAGATAATAGCCTCGTCAACATGAATTTACATTTGATGAGCGCTATTAAGTACACACTGGTTTGGATACATGCTTTGGATACCCTAATCCCGGTACTGCATCGTGCATAAGTCTAGCGCATCCAAACCGCACGTCCAACCGCACATTCAGCGGTGCGCTGACCTTAGCACACAATATTGCATCTGCCTGATAGTCTTCTTTACAATGCCACCTTGCCTTGGATCAGTTCCATCCTCAGACTTTACATTCCCATAAGAACCCTCTGATCAGCGAGTCAGCACCTCCTAGAAGTCCCCTCTCCCCAAATTGCAAGATTATCTATAATTTGCGAAACAACCTTCTCAATTACAGGGCCAACATATTTGAACATTCTTCCCTAGCTATCCCGTCTCTAAAAGACTAAGGATTTCAAAAAAGCCCTCAAAACCCATTTATTTAAAGAAGCCTTTGCAAATATATAATCTTTCCTCTTCCCTTCCCTCTGCCTTGCAGTATTACAAGGTTGTATCAAATATTCAGCAGTAACTTGTGTTACAATCCCGGGCCGTGACCCGGTACCTCCACTTACCGCGGGCTGGCCCGGGCTGCTGAAGCGCTGTCCTGCCCGTCGAGGCCCGATCCTGGCCTCTGCTGCAGCACTCCCTCTGCGAGGGGAGACACTGCCGATCCGATGCGCTTGGCCCCACCCCCTAGGCGCACATGTGTGGGTTGGTTCCAGATTTAAAGGGGCCAGCGCAGGAAAAATGAGGAACAGCCCTTGATGACGTCAGAAGCTGCAGGGCTATTTAAACCCTGCAGCTTGGCCCAGACGTCACCTTGCAACGAGATTCACTCTACAGAGGTTCTAGTTGCTGTTCCTAACTCCTCTTCCCGGCTTCTGACCTGACTTCTGATTCCTGACTTCTGACCTTGGCTCGTCCATCGACTTCTGTTTCAGCTTTTGTCCTTTGGCTCTGTATTCGGCATCTGATCTTGGCTTGTCCATCGACTCTGATCCAGCTTCCGTCCTTCGGCCTTGGCTTGATATCTGACTCCTGGCTTCTGACCTTGGGTTGTCCATCGACTCTGATCCAGCTTCTGTCCCTTGGCTTCTGTCTTCGGCTCCCGACTTCTCAGTGTCCACCAGTACCCGTGCCGCTTCCTCCAGGAGGTCTCACCTAAGTCCCAGCAGCTCGGGTCCTCATGGGCTCCTCCCGGGGCGACCAAGGTCTTCCAGGGTGAAGTTCCAGTTGACCTCCTGGCCTCGGCTTCTCTTCCGGGATGCCCCTTCGGATCCTCGGTCGCAGAGGAACGCACCTAAGTCCAAGAGGTCCGGGTCCTCATGGGCTCCTCCCGGGGGGAACTCAGGCTTCCAGTGGTGAAGATTCTTCGAGTCCTCTCTTCTATGCCGCCTCCCGGCTTTGATGTCCACTGTGGGCCTTCCCACAGAGCATCAACATCTGTCCCAGCCTGCTCAAGGGTCCACGAAGTTAAACAACTTGATTGACATTAATTCCATCTCTTTAGTATCATTTATTGGTAGAAGCTTTGTTTTATTTGTTCTATCCTTGTTCATTTTATCTGTTAATTCTCTGTTTTAATTATGTATGTTGATTATACAACCTGCTTTGAACCTTGGAAGGCATAGGAAATAAATTATTTTATTTATTTATTTATCTTTTTTCTATAATGCCTATCAGTGTAGGCAGTTTACAAATTTTACATGCATAAAATACAATAAATAATCCAAATACTTGACTTCTAAGAACACAAATATAAAGAATATTCAAAATTTTATTCATCTAAAATATTTAATGCTAATTGTGTTTTATAAAAAAATAATGTTTAATGTTTAGGTACTTGCCAAATACTTTTGCCTTGGATTGGCCACTGTTGGAGACAGGATACTGGACTTGATGAACCCTTGGTATGATCAAGTATGGCATATCTTCTGTTCTTATGTAAAGATAGCAATTTCGATGAGACACATAAAGCCTTAATGTACTAAACAACATTTTGGATTTCAGGGTGATACTATAAGTAAGCACTTTTAGTATCCTCATCATTTGCGAATTACCAAGCATATTGTTAAATGTTAAAATAATGCTCCTTATATTTAAGTTTGCAAAACTTCAATTAGAATGTACCAGAAAATAAGCATGATGTGATTAAATTTGATTTGACAGTTTGATATACGATGTCCATGATTACATGATAAATATTATACAGGTTTAATTTTCTTGAAGCCTTAAATTTTACCTTTCACCAATTCCAATAGAAGGAATTTTAAAAAAGAAAGTTCTTGTGAAGAGTTCCTGACAGGTACAAATTAAAATCTGACTTTGTGATTATATTTCTGCACTTAACTGAAACGTACATTCCGTTTTCCTTTTCAGTGGATATTTATTCTAGCTGCTATCACTTGATAATTGCTTGGTGTCTAAAGCTGATGATTCTATATGATGAATCAAGTCCTCAACCTTGGTGAAGGTCAACTGTTAAGGCAACTGACCAATTTCTTGATCAAACTAATATTGTAGTTTACATCTTTCAACAGAGAGGCTAGGAAAAATGAGTAGAATAATGGGGGAAATTACAGCAAGTGCAATTTTTTTTTTAACAGAGTAGTGAACCCCAAGTGCAGTCTGTCAAAGGAAACAGAGAAAAAAACAGAGTTTAACAAGTGCTTTTTAAATGTGAAGTGGATACATTTCTTCAGTGATCTATTAGAAAGAGTGGGCTAACGTACCCTGGTAGCAAAGGCATTGCATCCACAATGCACAGTACTGACTTTTCATGCTGTCAATCCCCCAGTAGTCCCTGCCTCCCATTTTCCCCTGCTCTTCTTTCTGTCGCAACCGGCACCTCTAAACTGACTGGACTGCTGCTTAAATGCCAGTGGCACCTTCTTCCTGCAGCCCCACAGTGAAACATTCCCTGTTTGAACTGCAGGGTTTTGTATCTATGGCGTACCATATGGTTCAAACAGCTGCTGTTAGAACTGTGCAGCCCCATGGAGTTCTAATAGCAGTTGTTTGAACCATGCGGGGTTCCATAGATAATGAGTTCCGCAGTTCAAACAGATGATATGTTGGAAAAGTGGACTCCTGGGCCAAAACTGAGTTGGTGCAACCCACAGGGAGGAGCCCTGCGTGTCCCCACTGTTGGCAGGCGGAGCTGGCCAAAACAGAGGCCCAACTGGAGCTTCACCAGTACGAGCCCATGTTCCCCTTAGGTTGATCCCTCGGGTGCTGGGCCTGGCTGGTCTTAGGTGCAGGCCTCTGTGAAAGAGAAGATCCATAGCGATGAAGACATTGTAGGCCATCAGAGAGAAGGAAGCGGAGTCAGGTCGAGCAGTGATCTGGGCAGGCAGCAGACAACATGAATGGGAGCAGGCTGTGGCCACAGGCAGGCGGAATTCAATCAGTGTCGCAGTCCAGGCCACGGTCGAGGAATGAGGAGTTCAATCAGCATCAGGGACAAGCCAGACGTCCAGTCCGAAGAAGAAAGGAACGAAGAGGAGGACGAAGGACCACAGAAGCAAGAGACGCTGATGACAGATGAAGAGGGACTGATCACAAAGATGAGCTAAAGACAAACCAACAGCCATGGAACCAGGGATGAGACAGGAATGCAGGAACAAGAATAAGGAGCAGAAGTCAGGAACTAGGCACACCGTGGCAAAGCACACTCACAATGAGGCGACCTATTGTTGAGGCATCTGAATGCAGAATAAGCCACCCTTTATGCCCAGGGAGGCTGATATTATCAGAAGGCGCCATGGGGAATTTCCTGCTGCGGGCCGTTTAAATCACTGGCATTCAGACGCACGTGCACTTAGGGACAGCTCTGGAGTGCGTTGACGTCTCCCCACGTGTCAGGCCTTTGCAGCGTGTGGCTTGCCGTGGATTGTGTTGTGGTGTCTGCTATGGCGATTGAGGTATCTGGCAGCCAGTTGGGGTTGGAGATAAGAGTGGCAGTCTGCAGTGCAGACCACCAATAACAAGAGTACCCCTTCCACTAAACCCCACCGAGGATTTAGGTTTCATGGGGTGTGCAGCATGGAAGTCCTCCAGGATATTGGAGGCTGGTTCCCACGTGTTTTCCTCTGGTCCATATCCCTCCCAAGAGAGAGAGAGTCTCATCTCTTGCCACGTCGTCTGACATCCAAGACCTCCTTCACCAGATAGGTGTCATTCTTCTCAGAGAAGATCTCTTGAGGCTTTGGTGGAGTCACAAAAGGATCAAGGGCTTTAAGAGTGAAATGTGGAACACATTGTGAACTCCCAAAGATGCAGGTAATCGTAGCTGGTACATTACTGGGCCAAGTTGCTGGAGGACTGGAAACGGTCTGATGTACTGGGGAGCAAGCCGCATGGAGGGCTCTCAGTGTCTAATATGGCGTATACTTAGCCATACTTTCTAGCCAGGTTTGAAGTAAGGAATGGGCCTCCAGTGAATGTCGGTGAACTTCTTGGCCTTTTGGGCTGCCCCCTGGAGCATTTCATGGGTATGGGTCCAAAGATTTTGGAGCTCCTGGGCAGACAGTTGGGCCGCCGGTGAAGGGACTGCTAAAGGAAAAGGCAGAGGAGGTAGCAATTGCCTGCCACAGACAACTTGGAAGGGAGAGGAACCCATGGCTGTGCAGATGTGCGAGTTGTGAGAAAACTCCACCCAGGACAGAAGGGACACCCAATTATCCTGTCGTTCATTTACGTATGCCCTCAAATGTTTTGAGGGTACGGTTACTCCATTCAGATTATCCATTTCCCTTGAGATGATATACTTTTGTGAAGTCCGAAGAAATGCCAAATTTCTTGTACAACGATACCAATATTTGGTCATGAACTGAGTTCCTCAATCAGAGGTGATGTGTCTAGGCAGACCATGCAGATGGAAACTGTGGTGTGTGAACAGGCAAGCCAACTCAGGTGCACAGAGAAGTCCAGGGAGAGGAACAAAGTGAGACATTTTTGAGAAGCGGACTACGACAAAAATGATAGTGCAGCTGTGAGAGAGAGGGAGGTCCACTATGAAATCAATGGACAGATTCCTTGGGGTTGACAGGTTCCAGGGTCATCTATTTATTTTATTTATTTATAACTTTTTCTATACCGAAGTTCAGGTAACAGAGTTACTTATCACTCCGGTCATTTATCAAAATGCGATAAGGGCTTATCGCATGCGAAAAGCCCCATTAATGCATGCGATAAACGTGTTTAACGCATGCGATAGCACCATATCGTATGGTGTGATGCAAATTCAGAAAATAGGAGGAGTGTGGGCTGGGTTAGCCTGTCTGTGAAGAGCTATTGCACAGCTGATTTTAACTACACTTTGAATTGTGTTAGGCTCTGCAATAGCTGCTGTGAGGTAAGGTTTCATTGCCTTTTGTGATGTCTCCTGTAAGGCCTATTTGAGGTGAATTAAAGGGGAGGGGGGAGAGGGAGAGAGAGAGAGCACCTGGCCATAATGTCAAGGTGACCCCTAACCCCCTACACTCATACCTAAACCCCACCTCGAGTTACTAGGTGGGCCTACCATAGGGATACAAATACCTACCTATGGGGATGACATTATGGCCAGTCTCTCTCTCTCTCTCTCTCTCTAAAATGGTCCGCCCAGTGGTCATATGCAGGAAATACAACAGGTCTGACACCTATTGCAAATTCAGATAATGTTATCACAATGTGCACTAACTTAGCTCTTGGTATAGCAAATTGCAATAAACTGAATTTTTGCATAAACCACGCCCCTTTTGCTATCACATGTGGTACTTACCGCATTTTGATAAATCCAGGCCTTATTTGGGATATTCAGCAGAGCAATCATGCTGCTGAATATACCTGGCAAGCTAAAAGTTAGCCGGATAAGTTTATCTGGCTAACTTTAAGACAGGACTCTGGCTCAATCAGAAATAGCTGGATAAGTTATCTGGCTAACTCTGAATATTGGAGCTAGCTGGATAACCTATCTAGCTAACAACTCCTCCCAATTATGCTCCTGCTCCACTCACCACTTAAGCAGCTATTTAGCCGGTTAAATGATTCGGAGCAGATATTCAGCAGCATCCACTTAGCTGGATGAGTCAAAACTAATCTGGTTAAGTGGTGCTAAATATAGACCTCAATGTTTTCCTATTTGTGAAACACAATTCTAAGTTGTTTATGAAACCTACGACTACTTATCATTTCTATTTCAGAACTAGATATATGCAGCACAGTACATACACATAAAAGACAGTCCCTATTAAATAAAGCTTAGATTCTAGTCAAGATACACAGACAAGTAAGACACTTCAAGAAATGTTTTTATTATCAATTTACATTTGTAGCTTAAACTGACACAGCTATCATTAGAAAGAGACAGAATTCAAGATTTAGAAGCAACCTCCAAAAGGGCAGGTTTTAAGGAGAGACTTGAATATGGGCAGAAAAGGGAGTGACACATCGCTTCAGGAAGGCTGTTCCAAGGACATAGCGCAGCAAGCTGGAAAACGCAGCATCATAACTTCGGTGATAGAGAAGAAGGGTATAAATAGAATTTTCAATCCTGAAAAAATATATCCTTTTTACTATTATGGGCACTTTTCTGTCCATATGAACTTATTCATTTTAAAGGCTCTTAAACTGCTCTAGCATCTGAGCAGTGTAGAAAATAAACGAGGCTGCAATGGCTTTTTAAAATAATTCTCAAAAATGACCTCTACAAGCCAGACAAAAAGGGCACTGTATCTTGAAAAGTTTGTATATGACAAACTGACATATACAATAAATATGCATTTTACTACAGTAATAAATTGAAATTACGGGATTTAAATGAACTTTTTTCCAACACCAGTAAAGCCCCAACTAAAGCACACATGAAATAAACATATTGAGCTGTCTGGCACCAGATCTTGTTCTGTCTAGCTCTGGTCAAGACATCCATCCAATCACCATTAGGAGCTTTATTTATGTCTGACAAATATATTACTAATAAATGGATTTATTCAGTAGCTCTTTAAATTTTTATACTTACAAAATCATTTAATTTAAGAGGGCTTCAAAATGGGTCAGAGACTATATGAAGCACACATTTAAAGTGAAACTTAAGTCAGCTCTCAAAAGTCACTTATAAAATATTTCAAGAAGGGACCTATGTGGTTTTGAAAGATCATATACTACATCTTTTTTTTGTTGTTGGTGGTGCAATGAAAGTTATCTCAATCTAAAGATTTCAGCTTACAAAACAAAACTCTGAAAAAGCTACTAATAGACCATATGTGCTTCTAGTGCTTAGATGAAAGCTCTGACTTCATTTATAATTCATCCTTTCGTATACAGAAACCTGGGTTTGGTTTATCATGCACGATATTCTGTAGGACAAACAGATTTTTCTGGACATGCTGTATATTCTGAAGAGATACGTTATGGAATGCTAACACCTGTTTGTGTTTTAGACTGATTTGATTGTAAGACACAATTTAATGACATGCAAGTCTATCCAGTTGTGTACTTAAGTGTAGCCTCACTGATTGGTCTGTTATAAAATGACAGAAAATGCACTTTAATGCTATGGTTTATCCATTTCATTCAGCGAGTAAGTGGCACATTCTCACCTCATTTGCAGCTTTTAATTCCAAATGGACATTGCTTTTGAAATGTCCTCTTTCTTTTTTCTTGTGCTGCCACTTAAAAGTTGAAATATAACAAGAATGTAATGTTAGGTGCCAGTTTTCTGAATTACAGGGTGACTGCTTTAGCTGATCCCAAAGAGCAAGTGTCTTTTTATGCCGCATAAAAGGCTGAAATGTTTACATATCAAAAGGCTATAGGCCAATTTCTGTCAAAATTATACATGAAGTTAAGCAGTACAAGCAATTTATTTAAACACCAGTCATTGTAGAAAAATTCTAAACCATATGCTCTTCGAGTAGTTTTTCACAAATGCATTTGACCCATGACTTGGCAAGACATGCAAGCTTTAGAATTTACTCTAAATTTCAAGTTTCCTTCACCTTTAAATCAAATATCTTCATTAATAAGTTTTATGTGAATGAAAACTTTAGAAGCCGATACCGTTAGGAGAAACTTTGGGACCTGCTTTACCATTCAATCTTACTTTTAAATATCTGCCTGCATAATTATTTCAAGTACTTTTTTCCTGAATGAGACTAAATATGAGTTGGAAGTTTTGTTAAGTAAAGTGCAAAAAAAAAGAATACATATCTTTCTTAAATAAAGACTGCTGCAGCTGTTTACAGTTGTGAGATGACTAGGGAGGTTCCTGAGTTAAAGAGAAGATTTTATGCTAGCCCATGGAAATTACTAATTGTGTTTCCAATGACATTACTATTGTGATTTTTAGAGCAAATACAATATATTGTACCATTACAGGTTAGAAGAGAAACTATCCCACATTTTTATCAAAGATTCTCCATTTTATTGCAATTATTTATTTCTAATGCTACTAATGCTCTGTCACAATGCTTGAACTGAAATGAATGCATCCATATTTCATAACTTAGCAACTGGTCTCTATATATTGTTTTTAAGATATTTTTTTACCATCATTTTGTTTAGCACAGTAGAATATATAATGCATTGTGATCAGGAGTGTGAGGTATTACACTGGAATGCATTTAAATTAATGCCATTAATATATTAGCTTTTATACTAAGTTTTATCACTGGTGCAAAATGCTGATTTTTTTTTTTTTGCTACATCTAAATATTTAGTTCAAATAAAATTCCACATAGGATTGTTATTCAACTCATTTGTGCTGCAAAAGCCCGTATGTATTTAGTTCCCTACAGTGTAACAATTTCAAATTGAATAATGCTACCTTAATGTCAAATTGCATGTACAATTAGGGAGGGCAATGTACTCCTGGAAAGTAACTGGTGTGACTATGAATTTGGAGACAGGTTAGAAAAGTTTTGTGGAATAAAAAGTTTGTTGGTAGGAGGCTAAGGAAAAAAATAAACCCTTCCATTTTTCACTCATCTTTAAATCACAGAAACAATTGAAGTTCAATGAACCAATATTGTTACTGCAAGAGAAAAAGTGATTTCATATGCTGAAACTCCATATACATCCTACATTTTGAATCCACTGATCTGCTCTTTAATATCTTAAATATGAAGAATATTATTAGAAATCAGTGGGACTCCCAAACAAGCACATTTTCATAGAGTTTTGCATGGCGATCGTCTTGTATGAAATCATGATTGAGTAATAATATGGAAAATCAGTGTGATGTTTACTTTATTTTATGCCAAGCAGGCTGCTATGACTGTTTCTATACTCACCTTTACATGTATTTCTCAGCCCATGCTGTGACTATGCACTTGTAACAAACAATTGCTTAGCAACCCTATGCAGCACAATTTGCTTGTGTTTTATTTAAGTTATTCCAATTTTATTCTAACAATGTGAGGGTGGCTACTGATTGGGTATATGAAAGCATTTATTACATTTTTATGGTTCACATATGAATGAATATGAAATCAGGAATACTGTCCAAGCTAATATTTTAGTCTAAATTCAAGGTTGATATAAAGTTCACTTAAGTCAAAGGGAGAGGAAAACTTTCTCTATTTAGATAGTATTCTTCTGATGTCCTAAATTTATGTTCAAACATATTGTTTAGTCATATTTCACACAAATACAGCACTGTACTTTAAAAAGTACAGGGTATAACTCATCCAAGGGATTTTTTTGCCATTCTGAAATATTTTAACAATAATAAAATTCCACATATTTTCTTTAGTTAATTTTATTATTGCTTTTAAGAAATTTTGTGCAGCATGCATGTAAGAAAAATCCTTACTATTCAAGGAAATTTGAACTAGCTAATTGAATGAACAAGTTTATTTATTACACTAAACCTTTACCAGCTTGAAATGCTCTGAGTGAGAAACTGCTTAAAATATGAGTAATATGTAATATGCAAAAATTGTATAAATATATATATAATAAAAGTACTTAAAGACAGAAAATTACATATATCACAAAACATAAAATCATTAAAATAAATAGAAGATAAGTACCATTCCATAGTAATAATCATATTAAACAATTAATAGTTAACTTTCTACTGTCACATTCATATAATACCAATAGTTCTACATAGAAAATAATTATTCAAGTACAATAATAACTAAAATAGGTACAAACAATACTCTGATTTTTAAAAATCCTTCCATTAAAACCACTGCACTTTCTAACATATTTGGGGATGAGGTGAGGGTAATTATTTCTGAATTTTTAAAAATACATGGAAGTTTGAAAATAAATACCTTATATATACACACACAGCATGGGTCCTATGACTTTAATATTTTGGCTCACCAAATACTAAAACGCTTGTAAATCCAGTCTAGATTCTGCTTTCGGACTATAGTGAAGTACTAAAAATGAATATGTACCCTTCGCTTACACAACTGAGCTTACCTAATGCTCATTACAAATTGTTTGACCCTTTATGATATGGTCTTTACCCCTATGCACCTGGGATCATTAGTCATCGTTGATCCCCATGATTTTTAAAACACGGTAATGCTGAATGCACCTCAAGAAAAATAGCAGAGAATGCCTACAACCAGAAAAATAGTGTCAATGCATTTCTTTGCACTTCAAATCATAATTATTTCTTTTTTCTTTCCTTGCTCTTATGAGTGTTTCTCCTGCAAGTTTGTGAGAATTTTGCTTATCAACAGTACCAGAAAGTTCCTCTAATTTTAATGTTACTATCCAAACCCTGGGATTTCAGTAATACGTGTGCTGTGTGCCTAAGAACTTTTACATTGCACAGCATAGAAACTCTAGTTTTAAAACTGCAGCTTTAGAGAAGGGTTGGGGGTGGGGAGGAAGAGTTGCAGTTTTCAAGAGGCATGCAAAAAGATAAGCATTTGATTGTGAAAAAAATTTGGAACACTACTTTTCTGACTGTAACATTACTCCATGTGCTCTAGAACATTAAGAGAATTGCTATGGAAAAATGTGCAATCTCCATGAAAAAATGTTTACTACCAATCTGGATGATCATTACTAGGATATTTTTTAAAAAGTGAAATCTAAGCAACATCTTTTGTTTACTGAAATTCACAGTCTAACACACAAACACACAAAATATTTTTGTAGCAATATATTCACCTGAAACTCAACAAATATTCAATATTTTCAAAACCTTTCTCAATCTTAAAACTTTTAAAGTAAATTAAAGTCCTCCAAATGGAATGAAAAAAATCTATGAGTTTTGTATCTCAATAACACAAGAGACATTTTTTTTTAAATACCTCTATTACAAAAGAGTACATTTAAAGAAATATAATTTGTTCCTTGTAAACAGACACTAATAGCTTGTTTTCATTTTGTGTGTAGAATTTCCTACCTTCTGGATGGAGCGCTGATGGGGTAAATAGTCTAATCTTATTCGGTTCACCTCCTGTGGAGTTCAAGTGACAGTCATGACAGACCAAGAATTCTGCAAATCACAAAGCTACCAGCCACTAGGAAAGCCTGAAATCTTAATAAATACAAAATAAATTGAAATTCTAATGACTTAAAAGCATATTAGAATGTGTTAGTGTAAAACATGATCCAGCTGGAGCTACTCTGTATTTAGATTCTTAAAAGTATGACCTGTCATTGTTGACTTTAAAAGCATTATAGGCAAGGTAATTATGAATTACATAACATCACAAATAATTTATATTAGAATACTTCAAAGTTACAAAGATTACAAGTTTATGAGCTCTTCTGTTCTTAAAATAATCAAAATTACAGATATAAAATATCAAATATTTAAAGGTTCAGCTCATGGGAGTGTTTATTTTAGGAAAACGTTTTTCAAGCAGTTTAATTATCTAAAGGCTTTGTTACTCTCTCCCTTTCAGAATTACTGCACTTTATAAAGCAAACTGCTTTGCTTAATTTTTCGGAGACTTGAACTTTCACAATACTTTCAAATCTTCAAACTCCATTATTCTGGAATGCTCTGAATTTGCGTTTCATTACATGAAAACTTTTGAGACCAAAAAAAAAGTACTATATTCAGCTCCCTAAAATAATCAATTCAGTTTCAGGCTAAGGAAATTGTACTATAATGTAAATTCACATATATTCATGTGGGTTAAAGTATAGACATGGCCATGACTGTTAACTACTTTACCCACAATGGCATTAATCAGATTAACCTGTGCAATTAGCTGGTACAGCAGAGATCAGGCTAAATCTGGTGATGTTTTAAAAGGTTTTACTAATGGAAAGGATTACGTTAATTTCATTAAATCTCAATACACAGATCAGTCTCCTTCACGCCATTGAGCAACCCTCCCCTTCTATTCCCCACCCACAAAAAAAAAAAAAATAAAATCTGGTTTTGTTTGTCATCTGCACATTACCTGGAACTAAATCCAGGATGACGTCAATTTGGTATAAAAAGAGGAAGAGGCTCCAATGGGCTACTTCAGCAGGCTCTGTTGAGTTCCGAGTGTAGTAAACAGGGAAGAGTTTTTAGAAAGTTTACAGAGAACTGATGCCGTTTCTTAAA
Organism: Rhinatrema bivittatum; assembly: GCF_901001135.1. Lineage (NCBI taxonomy): Eukaryota > Metazoa > Chordata > Amphibia > Gymnophiona > Rhinatrematidae > Rhinatrema > Rhinatrema bivittatum. The sequence goes on along the minus strand of NC_042618.1, from coordinate 25,547,488 downwards.
AGACATCTGAATTAAATCTCCTCCTTAAAACATAAGTAGAAACTACTGCAGAATTTCCAGCTTGTCTTTCACTACATTTTGTTGTTTTTACTGGGTAATGCCTTCTGGCATGTTCAGCATTGATAATATTTTAGCAGCCAGACCCCGCTGCAAGGAGTCGGTGCTGCTGCAGCAGACTGCTCCCGTTGTGTTCCCTAACCTGGGAGACTCACTCTATGGCACTACAGATTACGGAGGATTTTATTCAAGGACAATTGCTCCTGCGACTAACCTTCAGGCAGTGAACGGATCTAGAGTTGGCTACAATAACTACTACTATGGACAACTCCACGTACAGGCACCAGCTGGTCCTTCGTGCTGTGGTGCGATGCAGCCCCAGTGCTCTTGTGTGTCTGCCACAGGTAAGAGAAATTGCAAAGTTTTCTTTCTATATACGATTTTTTAGATATGTGCAGAGAACCACTGAAAAATGTCTTGTTTTAGAAAAGAACGCAAAATTGCAGAATAGGATCCTTAAAGAGGACCACTACTTGTATCAGTACTATATTTTCAATACCTAATTTCCTCTAAATGACCCATTCTGCAACTACTTCTAGCGCCTAAAACAAGATAGTGAAAGTCACAGAAGGGACCAGATTATATAGAACGCATAATCAAGCAAGAAAAATGTCATTGGAGAAAACAACGTCCCTGAAAAGAGATTTCAAAAATACATAGACACGTGGTCTCCTTTCTCTAAAAAAAAAAACCTGCAAGAATTCTTTGGCACAAGAGAGCCGCACAAATGTAAAGAATAAAGAAACCAAAATGCATCTGCAATGATGACCCAATGAATAAATTAACTGTCACAAAAGTAAAAAGGTGTCTTGAGAAAGTCAAAATTTAAATAGTTTTATGCTTATTGGATAAGCTACCGATAAAAGAAATATTTGGCATTACATGCAATATGTACAGCATAGTTTTACAAGAATGTGCAGATTTATCAGAAGTGTACTGAACTACCAACAGAGAAGATCACTAAATTAATATTATGCAAAACAGCATACTGACAAATAATGTGAACTGTAATTTCCATAATTTTGCAATAAACTAAAAAAATTATAATTTTCTTTTTTGGGGGAATGCTAGCGTCTAATTTGGAAAGCAAACGTTCTATATAGTTTATCTGAACAGGAGAAATGCAAGAGAAATCACAGTCACTTAAGAGGGGGCCCTTTCCCCCTTAAAAATTTCCATTGACTCGGGAGGGTACCTATGAAAAACAGGTGCTTAGGGATTGGTTTTTTTTTTACTTGTCAAACAAATACTCCCTGGAAAATAGAGCTTGCCAGTGGATAAGTTCTGGAAAACAGGGGCCGAGGTACTTTAGTTCTTCTGGCTCGGGTTTGAATTCTCTTTACTTGCATCTGTTGGTTTCCATACTGCATTCGCAATTCAGATTCAGAAAACTTTATTGGCATGACAATGTGTACGTGTGTTACCAAATTAATACATAAAGTACTTAAAAAGAAAAGGAAAGAGAAGAAATACATAATACTGCCAGGAAAATAAAATTACAGGGAGTTTCAAGATCAGTTTCCAGGTTCTGGTAGTGATCCATATTGTCCCTGGGTCAGTTCACGTCTGACCTAACTGCAGGATAAAACACGTTTTGCTGCTATAGATGCTGTTTTCCCTATTATACAGAGTTTTTCCTGCATATTTTTTTGTGGGAAGTCTTTAATTTTATTTTGAAAAAATATGCATGTCTGCATTTTACACAAGAGAAAATGTTTTGCTCTTTGTATTACTCGGGGGTTGCACTCCAAGCAGAGCCTGGTTTCTTGAGGTTTCCAGTTCATCTTTAGTCTGCATATTTCTGTTGCAGACTAGGATCCTTAAAGAGGAGCACTTAAAGAGGTTTCCAGTTCCTCTTTCTCCTGCATATTTCTATTTCTAATTTGTGATCCCTTGTTTTTTACATAGGGAGAGTCTGTTTTGCATGTGTGCCCAAGGGAAGATATTCTGCTAGCTTGTAGGTTTTGTGTAGGGATCTGTAGCAATCCAGCTTGTTTACCAAATTACACCTCCCAATAGGAAGTGTATTGGTGTTCTAGGACATGCTTTAATATTTTCAAGTCTACCTTTTCATAGGTAGGGTAATTGCTGTGTGAATCCTGGGAAGTAGTGTTCTGATAGAGTAGGTTTGTTATATTTATTATCTAGTTTTATGGATCACCATTTTCACATAATGCTCTCAGCGATATATATTTAAAATAAATCAATCAGCATAGAAAATTATAACATACATAAAATTAAACATAAAAATTAATACAATTTATTTAAAAAAGATTTATTTCCCGTATTTTCCACAATTCAAGGCAGGATACATTTATTTATTAAAATATTTATTGGCCGCCTATAACACTGCAGTGCTATGCGGAGACACAATCTTAAAAAATAACAGATACCAACACCAACAAGCTTAAGACAGATGAAACATAAACCTGCCTTTCGTTTATATTGTATTTTATTATTGAATATTTATGAACTGTATTTTATGTATTTGAACTGTTTTGCATTTATAAAGTGTTTTATTAATTTGATGTAAGCTACCACGGGCAACCATTTTGGGCTATAAAGGCAGGGTATAAGTGCAAAGATAGATAAATAAACTGGGTCTCTAACAAATACCATAGCATTAGAATCAATAAAGAGTCTTATTAAAGACCATATAGGTACCAAGTATGGTTTGTGCAGCATTTTGTATTACTTGGCAGAGCTTTTGTTGGTGGAGGGAGTTTGTATCTCTATTACTAAGCTGACACCAGAATTTGAATATTCTTTGTTGCATGGTTAGTAGCAAGGGGAAGCATCCTAATTCTGCTTTGCACCCATTAAGGATGTTTCTCTGGACATGGAGTGTCAGTTGGCAGACCTGGAGGTGCTTTCACTTTCTATGCTGTTCTGAAACAGGAATGAAACTTCCCTGGGAAGCAATTGTATGGATAGTGTGTGGTTAGGTACTGATTACAAACACACTTGTGTCTCTTTAGGTTATGACGGTTCCGGTTCTGTCCTGCTGTCCCCAGTGCCCCACCAGATGTTGCCCTATATGAATGTGAGCACCCTCTCCCGTACTGAGCTGCAGCTACTCAACCAGCTGCATTGTCGGAGGAAAAGGCGGCACAGGACCATCTTCACTGATGAGCAGTTGGAAGCCCTTGAAAATCTCTTCCAGGAAACCAAGTATCCTGATGTTGGAACCAGAGAGCAGCTGGCCAGGCGGGTCCACCTCCGAGAGGAAAAAGTGGAGGTACTGGTTTACTTGCTGTGATGTTCCTGTAACCAGGGTTGGTACAAAGGTATAAGGCACCCTAGGCGAACCTTCTGCCTTGTGCCCACCCAACCCCTGTCACGCCCAAACCTGCCGCACCTCGGCTGGTTGTTACCCTCCACTCCCTCGACCTCTCTGTCCCCTATGGTCTCCAGTGCCACCGCCACGCATGATGCACTCCCGTAAAGCGGGAGCAGCTGCTGGTGTGCTCCCTCCGGGAGAGGCAATGGCGGTGGAAGCACAGCCGGAGCTGGTGGGGGAGCAGTTCCTGTGCAGTGGCGGCGGAGAGGAGCTGCCTGCTCTTCAGCATCCCCTAATAGTCAGCGCCCGTCTAATGGGAGGCGTCGGCCCTGCCATTAACTGCAGACTTCTCAGGCCTTCTTCTCAGCATTCCCTTTAAGGTTCTCGTGTGCACAGCATTCCTGATGTAACCGTGCACACAACGCCACCGCTGCGGACTTAACTAGAGAGCAGGGGGATTCCATGCAATTGCTACTGCCATTCGATCCAGTCTCTGCCAGCACCACGAGCACGTTTAAAAATCTCAGGCCAGTATTTCCTGTATGCTGATCTTGGAATAGATTAAATAAGTATGCAGGAAGTGCCAGTTTTGCACATGCCCATGGTGCCATCACAGATGGGGAGAAAAATCAGTAACAGTGACATGGGTTCCCAGCTACTGTTGAGGTTGTCAGATTGGGGTGGGAGGTAGGGACTGGAAAGAAGTACATACCTGAAAGGTGGGGGGGAGGGGGGAGAGGCAGGCGCATGCGTGGTGAAGAGAAGAAGGGAGAGGTAGAAGGCACATGCTGGGTATAGAGGATAAAAGACAGGGGAGAGGATGCTGGGGGAAGAGGCAAAGGGTAGATATTGGAGGAGGAAGGAGGCAGAGGCAAGGTGGAAGGGGAATGGAGTAGCCTAGTGGTTAAAGCAAGTCAGTGAACCTTCAAATCCTGCTGACACTTCTTGTGACCTTCGGCAAGTCACACCACCCTCCATTTCCTCAGGTACAAACTAGGGGCCTGTTTACTAAAGGTTTTCTCTCATTGTGTGTTTATGGGAAAAATGCTTAGGGGGTAATTTTCAAAAGGATTTACTCACTTAAAACTGGGTTTTACATGTGTAAATGCAATTTATGTGTAGGCTTTTGAAAATTGCTACAATATATGCCAATGAATTATCAATAGTTTTTATGCACATAAGAGCACTTAGGAACGGTAACTTCAAAACATGCGGATGTGGGTGTGAACGCACATGCGCATTAATTTTATATTGTTCACGCAATTGTGTACAATATGGGGGAAATTTTTAAAAGGATTTATTCCTGTAAATGTAACTACTATTGTAGCAATTCTGAAAAAGCCATTTACGTGCATAAAGTGCACTTGCACGGGTAAATCCTATGGACAATTGAATGGCATATATCGAGGATCTCAAGCCTGTCTTGGGGCAACCCCAGCCATTGGGTTTTCAGGATATCCATAATGAATATGCATGAGATACATCTGCATGCGATGGAGGCAATGTATGAAAATCTATCTCATACATGTTCATTGCAGATATCCAGAAAATCTGACTGCTTGGGGGTCCCCCAGGACAGGTTTAGGAACCTCTGGCATATGTTATAGCAATTTTCAAAATTCCACTTACTCGAGTAAAGTGCATTTACATGAGTAAAGCACAATCTTAAGACGGTAACTTTTAAGCAGGCGCACATATGCACGCGTTCATCGGCCCGCATTCAGGGGGACATTGCCATTTTATAACATACACAAGTATATGCGCGCATGTTATAAAATAGGCTGACCACGCGCACATGTGCACACAATTTTAAGTGGGTCCACACCTATGCAACCAAATGCCATTTCTATCACATAAGTGGGGGGATTTTAGTAGACAAGTGCACCGACACCGTTTCCAGGTTTCCCAGATTGCTCAGGTAAGGGATAGGACTTCCAAACCCCACTAGTTTAAAAGCCTTTTGTTTTCTCTTTTAGCTCCTACCTTTAAAACCCCGCTGATCTATTTTTCTTTTATTACTTACAAGACCTCCATAGCAGAAATAAAGTTACGCGGCAGAGGACCCCGGCACGCACCTGTGCGAATAAAGTTTTACGTGTAAATTTGAAGTTGAAATCCAGGTTCTGCCATGTCCTGCCCAGACCATGGCTACACCCTTCCCCTTTTTTGGAACTATTCATTTCTGCGCGTAGCGGGATATACATGCGTATGCAGGCGCATTTAAAAATCCGGGCTTTTAAAATTCACCTTAAAATGTGTAAATGCTTTTGAAAATCAGGCCCATTATATAAAATGTGCCTATTCACATGTATATGTGCTCCTAATTGTAAGCATTTGCATGAGGAAATGTTATTCAAGTATTTTCTTTAGCACTTGTCGACTATTACACACGCACGTCAAAAACATAAGGACGCGAGACTTACTAAACTTGGTCAGACCGTCAAGCCCAGTATCCTGTTTCCAACAGTGGTCACAACTACCTGGCAGGATCCCAAGGGGTAGATAGATTTCAAGCTGCTTATCCCAGGAATAAGCAGTGGTGTTCTGCAACTCCAACTTTAATAATGGTTTAGGGACTTCTCCTCCAGGAACTTGTCTAAATTGTTTTTAAACGCAGCTACACTAATAACTTTCACCACATCCTCTGGCAACTAATTCCAGAGCTTAATTATGCATTGAGTAAAAAAATATTTTCTCTTAGTTTTAAATGTATTACCCAGTAACTTCATTGTGTGTCCCCTAGTGTTTGTAATTTTTGAAAGAGTAAACAACTGATTAATGTTTACTTGTTCCATTCCACTCATTATTTTATAGACTTCTATCATATCTCCCCTCAGCCGTCTCTTCTCCAAGCTGAAGAGTCCTAACCTCTTTAGCCTTTCCTCATAGGGGAACCGTTCCATCCCCTTTATTATTTTGGTCACCATTCTCTGTACCTTTTCTAATTCTGCTATATCTTTTTTGAGATGTGGTGACCAGAACTGCAGGCAGTAATGGAGTGATAAAGAGGCATTAGGATATTCTCTGTTTTATTCTCCATTCCTTTCCTAATAATCCCTAGCATTCTATTTGGGCCGGATTTTAAAAGCTTTATGCGCGTAGAGTGCCGTATATGCGCCGGGCCTATTTTATAAAGGCCTGGCGACGCGTGTAAAGCCCCGGGGTGCGTCTAATTCCCGGGGCTTGTAAACAAGGGCGGTCTGGGGCGGGGCCAGATGCCTCAGACACAGTGGCCATTTGCTGCTGTGTTGGAGGATCGCGTGCCGGCAGGCTGCCGGCGCACGCAACCTGTGCCTGCCTCCAGGTAGGTGCAAAAGGTTTGATAAGAATTTTGGGAGGGGGTTAGAGTAGGGCTGGGGGGGAAGGTTAGGGGAAGGGGTGGGAAGGTTAGGTTAGGGGGGAGGGAATGTGGGAAGCCCGCGGGCGTTGGCACGCGCAAGGTGCACTAGTATGCACCCCCTTGTGCGCGCCGACCCCCGATTTTATAACTTGCGCGTGCCTGTGCGCACAAGTTATAAAATCGGGCGTACATGTGTGTGCGCCGGGTAGCGTGCACACATCTACGCCCACGCGCAGGTCTTAAAATCTACCCCTTAGCTTTCTTGGCTGCTGCTACACACTGAGCAGAAGATTTCAATGTATTTTCAATGATGACACCTAGATACATTTCCTGAGTGGTGACTCCTAATGTGGAATCTTGCATTGTGAAGCTATAATTTGGGTTTCTTTTCCCTAAATACATCACTTTGCACTTGTCCACATTACAATTCATTTGCATGCCCAGTCTCCCAGTTTTGCAAAGTCCTCTTGCAGTTTCTCACAATCCTCTTATGATTTAACTTTGAATAATTTAGTGTCTTCGGTAAATTTGATCACATCACTTGTTGTCTCATTTTCAGGTCATTTATAAATATATTAAAAAGCAGTGGTCCCATAACTGATCCCTGGGGCACTCCCCTATTCACCTTTTATCATTGGTAAAATTTACCATTTAGCCCTACTCTCTGTTTCTATCTCAGTAGGACACTGCCCCCTAGCCCATGACATTTAAATTTCTTAAGAAGTCTCTCATGAGGGACTGTCAAATGCTTTCTGGAAATCCAGTCTATTTCTAGGTCTTCAAGACACCTCTGGTTATTCAGCCTGTACTTCACTCAGTTTAACATGACCGTTCACCCAGTTAGTTTTTGGCTATAAAGAGTTTATTCTGACTTACACCTGATAAATAGCAGAAGTAAATATGCAGGTATCAGCCGTATGTGAGCTGCGTTTGCAGGTTATAAAGTCGCAACTTATGTGCATAAATGTTGGTCCTGTGCCAAAACACCCCTAACCCACCCATTTTTTACACAAACATATTTATTCAGGCATCAGTACTTGCACGTCTATGTGTGAGGTTTATAAAATAGCATCTGCGCGAATATGTGCTATTTGCCCGCACATCTGTTATTTTGTGCGCACGCATCTCTTTTAAAAAATTCACCTTTTAAGCACACAAATGGGCTTTTGAAAATTGCTATGCTAGATACATTTATGTGCGAAACATTTTTGAAAATTATCTCCTTAGTAAACAGGGCTCTCAGATTGTATGCTCTCTGGGGACAGGTAAATACCTACATTACATGAATGTAATCTGCTTTGAAGTGGCTGACCAATGACAAAGGCAGAATTTAAAAAATCATACGCAAATCCTATGAATGAGGAATAGGTGGGAAAGGCAGGGCCATGTGCTGCAGAAAGGGTAGAAGATCATCTGGGGGAGGGAAACATGCAGAGGATGAGGAGGAAGGAGGCAGGAGGGTGCAGCCTCAGAAGTGGAGAAAAGCAGGCTGTGGAAGAGAGAAATGGATAGCTGATAGTGAAAAGGGATAAGAGAAAAGAAGACATTATAAGGATGAGGGATGATGTGGAGAATGAAAAATGGGGAAGGAGGTGGAAGAGATTGGAGACAAAGAAATGAAATGGAAGGGTAAGGTAGGAGAGAGGAAAATGGAGGGCTGAAAGATGTGAGAAAAGCTAGGGAGGAGTGAGAAGAGATGGTAATGAAAAGAAAAGAGTTAGAAGTTGAGAAGAGAAAGCTAAAGAAAGTGAAAGAGAAAGGGAGAGCTTAGATTCTTAATGATGGGTTGGCCGTGGCGATTAGGTAGTGGCACTATGATAGAAACAGCTCAAGTGGTGGTGGTGGTGTGTGTGTGTGGGGGGGGGGGGGGGGGGGGAGGGGTATACACACATCCCCCACCACCTCTTTCTTGCAAAAATTATGAAGCTAATATTTAAGCAATCCTAAAACGGATAAGTTATCCAACTAAAGTTAGATTTTATTTATTTTATTTAAAAGTATTTGTATACCGTCTTTACAAACAAAGTTTAATCAAAACGGTTTACATAACTAAATGAAACAAACGTAAATAAAAAATTAAAAATTAAAAAAAATGTAAAATTATAAAAAGCATAAAGTTACAAAAAATGGTCAATAGAAAAAAAAAATCTAAAATAATAATTAGTTTACATAAGGCAAATCAATATCTACCTTATAAATGGGCTCTGACCGACGGCCCGCAAATGCGCAGTAGAGAGCAGCTCTACCGCGCATGTGCGGGCCAGCACGTTGGTCAGAGCCGTGCGTGCCCGAAACAAAAAACATGGCGGTGGGGCCGCAGGAGCGGCGGCGGCCGCGAAGCAGGAGCGGGAGGAGGAGCAGAGGCGCCGCGCGCGAGTCGCGAGTGACACCCCCCCCCCCCCCCGGAGATCTGCCGGCAGGAGAAGCAGCGCCGCGCGCGGAAAGCAGCAGCACCGTGCGCGAGTGACACCCCCCCCTCCCCGAGATCTGCCGGCAGGAGCGGCAGGAGAAGCAGCGCCGCGCGCGCGGGAGTGACACCCCCCCCCTCCGAGATCTGCTGGCAGGAGCGGGAGGAGAAGGTGGTGAGAGGGAAGGTGAGAGAGAGAGAGAGGGAGGGAGGTGAGAGAGAGGGAGGGAGGGAGGTGTGAGAGAGAGGGAGGTGAGAGAGAGGGGGAGGGAGAGAGGGAGGTGAGAGAGAGGGGGAGGGAGAGAGGGGGTGAGAGGGGGAGGGAGAGAGGAGGTGAGAGGGGGATGAGAGGAGGGGGAGGGGGGTGAGAGTGAAGGAGGAGGGAGAATGAGGGGGAGGGAGTGGGAAGGAAACGGACCGAGCCTGTTGTTACGGGCTTAACGGCTAGTATAATAATGTTGCGCCATTTTATTAGCAAGCATGGGAGAAGAAACAGGATATTCAACGCTGAAACAAACACTGAATGTCTACAATTAAAATTATCTGGCTAAGTTTAGACAGAACTTTTAAACCTAATGGTTATATTTGAATATAGCCAGTTAGGTCAAAAGTTATCTGGCTGCATATGGCTAGATAATATTAAGCTTAACTGGCTAAATTCAGTAGATCATAGTCAGTTAAGTGGCCTTACACTTAAAAAAAAAAATCCTGCTCAGGATGTTTAAAATCTACCCTGCCAGGTTGAGACCCCTATTCCCTTCCCCCAAACCCTCTAGGTTTAATTTCAAAATACGTAAGTCAGTGTTGAGCTCCACGCCTCCTCCTACCCCCCTTCTCTTGTAAGGAAAAATGTTCCAAATGTACAAATGCTGACCCCCCTCTCCTTGCCCTTCTTTACCACCCGGTACCTTAGTTAAGGTTAATCTGGCCCCAGGGTCGCAGTACGCTCGCACCGTGATCCTGTTAGCTTCCAATGTTGCTCTAAAAGCAGCACTGGAAACATTCCCTACCAGCGTTGCTGCCAGAAGAATCTCTATGAATGTACCACGATCCCAGAACCAGATCAGCATTACCTACAGTACCAGCTGGGTGGGAGGGTTAGGGTTGGGGTGGGGAGGGAAGGAAGGAGTGGAGGGGATCAGTGTTTGTACATTTGGAAAAATTTGCCTAACCGGGGAAGGGGCAGGGAGAGACTGGTGCTGAACATCATACTTGTATTTATTTTTTTTTGTGTGTAAATATTTTTATTAGAATAGTTGTACAAAAACAAAACAAAACAAAACAAAACAGAGAAAACACAGAAAACCAAATTCTCTCCTTTATAACCCCTCTAACATAGAAATAACCATCAAACACTACATGCATATCCAGCAAAGCTCTCTGCTTCAACGGCAGGGGAGAAAGTCTGATACCACGTGCATATCCAGCATAGCTCTCTGCTTCAATGGCAGGGGGAATGAAGAAAAGTGGATCTATATACAGACAACAACCAACAGGGACTGAGTCGAATAGTCTGGGTAGACAAATGGGCATGGGTGTAGCTTGCTTATTGCGGCGGTTACTACCCCTAACTAATTAAGCTATATATTACACTTAGATGCAGCTCCAACACTGCTCCTTGCATTAATGGTGGGGGTGGAAGGGAAATAGAACCAAAGGGTTACTAAGAGCCAAGAGTAACAGATAAGTATGAGAAAAAAAAAAGTGCGAAGCTTGCTGGGCAGACTGGATTGGCCGTTTGGTCTTCTTCTGCCGTCATTTCTATGTTTCTATGTTTCTATAAACCCTCTAACACAATAAACCATCAAATAGTACAGTGAATAGCAAATGCATTACAGAAAAAGAAAAATATACAGAAATCCAGAAGATAAATTTGAACGAAGACTTCTTCATAAGGGAGAAAGTGAGCTTGGCAGAGAAGCTAATATCTGTACACGTTACACAATGGGAAAAAACAAAGTATGCCTTTCGGCAATAGGTAACGTAAACAAAAAAGACTCTGAAATCGGACAGAATCGCTTTTTAGCTTTCTCAGACATTATTACTGCAGTTCGAAATTGTATGCATACCATATCATATAATTTTCGCCTTCCAAAAGTCCAAGTCTGGAGGAGAATCCTACAGACAATGTATTAATATACGTTTAGCTATAACAAGGGATTTAATAAAAAAAAACTTTATGAACTTGCCTTTTCAGATAATCTCTCGGCAAATATCCTAAAATGCAAAGGACACAGATAAAGGTATACTTTGTCATGCCTGATAGGCAACCTAGAATAGTTTCCCAACATCTGTTCATAAAACGGACAGTCCCATATACAGTGCAACAATGTTGCATCATGGCATTTCATTTCAGATAATGACTAGATAAGGCTTTACCAATGATATAAGCCCTTAAGGCTGTCACTACTAATCTATGTAGTACACAAAATTGCATCTCTCTTACAATTATATTTTCCATGCTTTACTGTATTAGTGAAATGCAAGTATTAATATCTTCCATTATATTTTTATTTTTAAATTAAAATTGGAGGGATTGGGGGGGGGGGGGTTTGGGAGGGGGTCCGGTTGAGGGTCGGGGAATCAGGCTGCAGGCTCATGTGGAACTTTTTTTTTTTTTTTTTTTTAACTGTATGGCCACTTAACCAGCCATATTCTTTTGAATATGGCTGGTTAAGTTTAAAGTTATCTAGCCACACACAGCCAGATAACTTTAGGACAGTTTTGAGAAAGTGCTAATTTATCCAGCCAATTTAGCTGGATACAGTTGAAAATCAGCTAAGTTAAATGGATAATTTTACCCAGAAAGCATCTTATTTTATTTGGATAAATTTCAGCCAGATAATGAGTTACACGGCTAAAATTTAGCCAGATAACTATCCCCAATATACAAAAGTCTGTATTTAACTCACAAGTTATCCATCTTAATGCCTTTGAATATTGACCTCCATGTGCCCAATAATAGGGAACACTCACAAACATCTTCCCAAAAATTAGAGTTAACATTGATTTTTAGCAGCCCTTGAATGATAAGAGATTTTGGGCATTGTGAAAGCAGGCTTTGAATATTTAACTGCATTCATTCCTACAATTAATAATGTATAAATAGCAGTAATGATTTGCTTAAGATGCATATTTGAAATGTTAACCCTTAAGGATTCTAGAGGTCGATATCCGTCTAAATGGCTAGCCAGCTATATTTAAAGCCATATGTGGCAAAATTCTATCTGGATTATTACTTATGCAGCTAGAATTTAGCCGCATAAGTTAGAGATATTCCAAGGGCGGGCGGGAGGCGTTTCCAGGAGGGCCAGAGTTAGCTGTATAAGTTATGTGTCTAACTCTGGGCATAGCACAGGGCTGTCCTAAAATTGGCTGGATATACTTATCCGGCTAACTTTAAGATAGCCGGGAATATCCCCATTAAGTTAGCCAGATAGCTATATCCGGCTAACTTAACTAGCTGCTCCATGGCTGAATATCGACCTCATAACTTAGGCTTTTTCCACACTTGTTTCAAAATGCACGTCTTCAGAGGAAAAGTACAAATAAAAGATAGGCAAAAAATATTAAAGCACTAAAAATTGTTGTCACATGAAAAAAGGACTTCTCCACAAATGTATAGTTACATTCAAAAATTCATATAAAATCCACATTACATTACATAATTATGGACACTTCCAGACATTGGGGTGAATTTTCAAAAAGTTAATGCGTATAAAAATTAGCATAAATACACTTTAAGTAGCATATTTTAAAAACATCAAAAGTACGCACACACTTTAGGTTTTGCTTGCACATATTTGTGCAAATAAAGTGGCAGTCTAGTGGCGTTCCAAAGCAGGGCCAACCGTTACGCATGAAAGTTGTTATTTAAAAGAGACTTACGTGCATACATTTGGCAACTTACTCATGTAGTTTTACACCTGTTAATTATCTTCTGTAATTGATATCAAACTTGTTTATTGTATGCTATCGGCTAGGTGGGAGGTCTGGGTTAAGTGGGAGAAGTTCAGGCTGAAGAACCAGAAGGTCTCGATGACCAGGAGAAGGACTGGGTGAACTGGTGGAGGAATCTGAAAATTGGTAATTTCAATTATCCGCACGTTGTTTTAAAATATAATGACTTGCGTGCATAAACCAGGTTTTTACACGAATAGATCTACTTATTTTCACATGCAAAATATACGTGCATTTACTGTTTAAATTAGTAGGAAAAGGAAGCATGTTCAATGCATTGAAATGCTCACTTTCAATGCACTGCATGTATTGGCACGTAAACATGCATGTGCATATTTTATAATATGTGCGTATTTGATACACGTGCGTTATAAAATACTATCATAGATCTCCATGCGGCCATATATGCGTGTATATGCGGATGCGCAGAGTTGTTTGATAGTCATCCTCAATATTTATTTACAACATATCCCCCTGTTTGGCAAATATGCTCCAATTTAAAAAACATAACATACAAAAAACAAGCCATTGCATTAGACACACTTTGACCCCAGCTGTGTTTCGCCAAACAGTTGCATTGTGGAGATCATAATCACATCATTTACTCTGTTTCTATATTTGAAATTTTCATATAATAAATGTATTTAGTGTATATCCACATGACAATAAATAAAATAAAAAAACATAACAGGTTCTAAATGATTGCACACCATATTCTGGCAGCAACAGCAGGATTTATAACTCATTCAAAAAACCAAGACTCTCGGCTACTGACATAAAGTAACAGATTGCACTACTTCTCAACATAACCAGAATAATGTTCACACTGGAAAAAACGGAGGCACCTCACTTCAAAGCAAAATTAGTTTTTTTGTAGGTTATGTTTTTTGACCTAATGTACCGCATCGTAATCTGCTTTGTAGTAGCTGACCAGCCACGAAAGGCCAAATAGAAATAATTTAAATTAATTACATTTTGATTTATATGCTAAATGGTGGGTTATGTTGTAACTATGCATTGTTTTAATGTGTCCAAGATTATATAACGTACTTAAATAAAGCTATTTGTGGATTCTGTAAGAATTTTTGAACATACATTGAGTAGCTCTTTTCAGAAGAAAAGCTACATGCTGTAGTGTTCTCCTATATACCCAAAATGAAGGAAACCCCTTACTGCATTGCATATGATACCGTGAGTACCACAGACAGTAATACTGTTTAAATATTAATTGTATATAGGGTGATAGAAGGATAACAGATGGTTTGAAAATGATTTTATTGTTGCAACAGGTTTGGTTTAAGAATCGCAGAGCAAAATGGAGGAGGCAGAAAAGATCTTCTTCTGAAGAATCAGAAAATGCCCAAAAATGGAGTAAAACTTCCAAATCATCCCCAGAAAAGAGGGAAGAGGAAGGGAAAAGTGATTTGGACTCAGACGGTTGACACCTTGGGATGGTTCTTAAATTGGACAGTAGAACTTGCACTGCGGATGCTACTATCTCCTACCAGCAATGCCTTGTAGGAGACAAGTTGTACATAGTGTATATAGATACAGTGAAACTGATTTCTTGTAAATAAAATTTATTGCAGAGGTGTTGCTCAGGTATACACTGTATGACCCATTTCAATGTACTATTTATACTTAAGTTAAAGGAAATAATACAATAAACTAATGGTGGCACACTATATATTTTTTCTTACTATCTCTACATAGCTGTTACTCATGCTTTACTAAATACATCCCAAATAATTGTAGAGAGCAAGACACCAGTGAGTAGGTGATGCTTAGTCTCAATTACAGAAGGAATGTTTTTTGTTATGCCATTCTCTCTAATGAGTCACCCGATGGCTATCAAATGTCAAAAGCAAGCACGAAAAGTTTGGTTGAAAACCTACTGTGTTTGAGGACAGCAAATTAAAACTACATAAAATAATAATAAAAAATAATTTTAGGGTGTGTCGTTGGTAAGATAACAACTGCACATGAAGTTTTTATTTAACCAAGTTCATGAGCACTCTAACTTTAAAAGTCAGCTTTTGAAATTTTTGAAGATAAGGTTTGATAATAAAATATTGCATGTAGAGATGTGAGACAGGTATATCATATGTGCAGCTACTATAATTACATTATCACTTACTGCAACTCTTAAGACATTGCAAAGTTTTAGAAAACTGAATACTGTGAAAAAAGTTTATAAACCTGTGAAGCAAGATGTAAACTAGCAAACAATTGAAATTCTTATTTATACTAGAATTGTGGCTTCAAAATACTTTACATTGATAAACAATACAAAGAATGATCCATATTCTCTTTGACAACAATGCACTAGAAAAGAAATGCTTGGGAATATGCAAGATTGAATTGTAACTAAACAAGCATTAGAATATTCAATCTAACTGAACATTTTGTATATCATGAAAACATGTTGCCAGATATTTCTTTCCATGCTTCATATACCAATTCTGGGCTGCAGCAATAAACATTAGCAAGCCAGAGACTTGTGAACTGGCTCCTTCTAAAGCCATTAGTTGTTTTGCAGATGATGGAACATGGGGACAGAGGAAGGCATCAGCGCCAAGGGGAGGAGAGAAGTATTCAGCCGGGGACTGCTGAGCCGAGTTTTGGCATGTAATCAGCAGCCCTACCCCATCCCTCACTACTGATTGGGTAAGGCGCAACGTCAGGCTCAGATACTCTTAAGCCCAACCCCAGCATCAGACCCATCCTAAAACCTTATTTGTTTTTGTTACTCACCATGCCCAATAGCAGGACTCGTCATAAAAACATATATCCTTAGCACTCCTAAAAAAAAAAAAAAAATACTTCCACTCCAGTACACACATAAAATCCAGACATCCACATAACTTGATGCAAGTTTTTTTGCAAGTTCCATAAAATTACCCTTAGTCAGACATGACTTGCTTGTTTCCTGCAGTAGCATTTTTACTGCTATTGTAAACAGGGCTATGCTTCTGCTTTGCACATTTACTTCCAAAATTTGTTAAAGTTTTGTTAGAGAGTATTTGGTTTGTAAAGTTAGTTTAGGTTCAGTCCTAGGAGTTGTTTTGAGATCATTTCCAAAAAGCATATCCAAATTAAAGAGAGCTCTTGTGCGAGCATGAACAGGAGTTAAATGATCCCCTTGCCACCTCAATATTTGCAGGATAAGTTTCAGCAGCGACACACTTTAAAATTATTTCTCCACACGGAACACTGATTGATTGGAAGCTGCAGAATGTAAGATTTAAAATAAATAAATAAATGTTCTGGGGGGAAGGGTTCTCCCTCTTTTCCAGATTTTTTTTCCCCCACCATTGTGATATGGAACTGACAGATGAGGAAGTGATGGCTTCCGGCAGCTAACCTGGTGCTCCCAAGGCTGCAGCAGAAATGAATCCAGGCTTAGCCTTGCTACTGCAGGAGGCACCAAGTGAGTTGTCAGCCGGCACTGTTCAGTTTCTTTGAACATGGGGCTTAGTACTGAGACAGAAATCAGAGAGACTTGCCTTGCAGGCAGCCTTCAACCCTAGGCTTTCCCTGGGTCCACGACTGTCTCAGATTTTGAAGTTGGAAATGCTTGCAGTAGATCTAGCTGGCACATGGGGCCAATGGCATAGTCAAGCTGCAGGAAGACGTTTAGGCCAGCAGGCTAGTACAGTGGCCTGGCCAGGGAAAGGAAGGTTGTGGCTTGGGGTGGGGGAAGAATCTATAGGAGAAAAAAAAAAGCTTGCAGGCATGTCTGCACTGGGGGTCTACTCAGGGCTAAATTTGAGAAGAAGGGGAGAGACTTCTGGTGGGCCCACAGCCTCAAGGATAGTTCATAACATAGTCCTGTCAGATGGGCACAGGCAGAACTATGGGCTGTGGGAGAAAGGAGGCCTGAAGAGGCACTGGCCTTAGGAGACCGGGATTTGGAGGGAGTCTGGGTGGTACTTGAATATCAGGTATTTTGAAGGATGCAGACGATGCAGCTGGATTGGCTGAAGCCCAGTGGTTGGGCCTCATCACAATAGGAGAACAGAGAATGTCACTGACAAGCCCCATTGGAGGCATGAGCATGCAAGTGCCAGGGGAGGAGAAGGAAAGCAGCAAGTGCCAAGGAAACAGCCCCCAAAAAGCGCTGGGATCTGGAGGAAGGCACATGGATGTGTGTGTTAGAAAAGGTAGACAGAGTAATTTTAGCACTGCTAAAGGGGGCAGGGAAAAGCTAAAGAGCAAAAAAGGAAGCACAGCAAGAAGCAAAAAAAAGAAGCACATCTAAGAAAATGACAAACTTGGACAATAATTCTTCAGAATCTGCATCCAGTTCATCTAATTCTGACCGAAGCATTATATTAATTATAGTAAATGATAGCAGATAAAGACCCAAACGGTCCAGCCAGTTTGCCTAGTAAGTTGTTTAGGTAGTAACTGCTGCTCCATGCAAGTTACATCTATGCAGAAATGTTACAGGTAAAGCTAAACAAAAAAAAAAAAAGGATTTGCAACTTTAAAAAAAAATAGTATTTCAAAATCATATATATGGTGTTAAATAATCACTATAGTAGCATTCCAGCATATGAGCACTTGATTATAATCATCCACCTACTGAAAATTTTATAATTTTTAATTCATAATAACTGTGATTTTTCAAACAAAAAGGTAAACTTCTCTTGTGCTTGACAACACTTGAGGATCCTGTAAATTAGCAGTCCTTCTCTGTACAGGAAGAAGGGTGTGCAATCGTCCTCGGCGACGATGTCGTCACGTGATATCTCTTGCTCTCTCTCTCTCAAAAGGCCCTAGCTCCTTAAAGTTATACATACTCAAAAATGGAAAATGCCCTCCAGCTCTGTGTCTCACCCGTTACGCTTCTCCTCTCGTCTGCCCTTACTGGATACTCTGCCACTCTGCCCACTTCTGGCACCCTAGGCCCCTGCCTACCCCGCTTAATGCTTCCACCGGCCCTGGGTCCTTCCTAGGTTCCCCCTGATACTTGAACACGGATCCAAACATTTCTTTTGCAGAATTTGAAAGGAGAAGGTCCACAGCTAACCCGACACTAGCATTTCAGTGAAACACACTTGCCTGCTTTGGGGGTAACCGCTCAACCGTGTCTGCAAAAATTCCATGTTATAAAATAGTAAGTAGCTCTAAATGCCACATTATCAAAAAAATCCCACACTTCAAAGTGAGCAAAAACATGGCCCCTGCAAACACTAATTTGCCCTAACATGATCACACCTAAAGTCTCTTCATTTCATTCTTAACCACTAGGGATCTTCTGTGTTTATTCCATGTCCTTTTGAATTCCTTTAATGTTCTTGTCTTTTTTTAGGTACAGGGGCATTATCACTTGTTTTTTTTTCCTGATGGTCATGCCTCTCTCTATGCAGACCAGCATCCTTCTAGCCTTAGCCACTGATTTATCACACTGCTTCACTGCTTCCAGATCATCAGACTATCAGCCCAAGGTCTCTTTCCCAGTCCATGCATATCAGTCTTTCATCCCCATCACACAGAGCTCCAGATGCATGACTCTGGGGTAGATTTTAGAAATTTGCACACACACGTACTTTTGTTCGCGCACCAGGCGCAAACAAGAGTATGCGGGATTTTACTAGATACGCGCGTAGCCGTGCGTATCTGTTAAAATCCGGGATCGGCGTGCGCAAGGCTGTGCAAAATCGTCAGCCTGCCTCCGTTCCCTCCGAGGCCGCTCTGAAATCGGAGCGGCCTCGGAGGGAACTTTCCTTCCACCCCCCCGCACCTTCCCCTCCCTTCCCCTACCTAACCCCCCCCCCCCCAGCCCTACTTAACCCCCCCCTACCTTTGTTGCACAAGTAGGTTAGAAGGGCACGCACAAGCCCCGGGGCAGGCGTAACTTGCATGCGCTGGGCTGGCCGCCGGCGCGTGATTCCCAGGCGCCATTTCGGAGGCCTCGGCCACGCCCCCGAAACACCCCCAGGCCGGAACCACGCCCATGGTCCCGCCCCCAAATGACACACCGCCACGACACGCGTCCCGGGGCTTGTGCGTGCCGCCGAGCCTACTCAACATAGGCTCGGCGCGCGCAAGGGGAACTTCGAGCAGGTTTTCGGGGGGTACGCGCGTATCTTACGCGCGTACCCCTTTGAAAATCTGACCCTGTATTTCTTAGCACTGAATCCCAGCTCAGAAACCTTCAAACCGTTTTGAGCTTTTTTAGATCACTTTTCATTCTCTTTACTCCTTCAGGTGTGTCCACTCTGTTGCAGATCTTAGTGTTGTCTACAAAAAGACAAACTTCTCCTTCTAACCTTTATTTCTGTGAAAAAGGAAAGTGTAAGAGCAAAGAAGGAGCTGTGGGAGGTGAGACAAAAGTATCAAAATATATACATAATTGGACCAGAGTATTTCTTATACTGGCGAATGTAATCTTAAAAAAAACAACTCCATGGCATAGCTGTCTACTCATGAACTTCGCAGACACCGTGTTAAATGCGCAGAAGGCCTATGGGGAATGGATTTGGCTCAATTATGAGATTCAGAAAAAAACTGGCAGAGAACAAGCATAGGCCCTGGGAGATGCAGGATATTGAAATTTGGCTAAAGAAAATGACCACCAAGGACTAAGATGCAGGCACCTAAAAGCAGTCCTCTTGTAGGCCAGGATACTCCACAACAGATCCACCCTATGACAGCAGGTGATTGTAAGTGCTGGAATAACAACTTCCCAAACTGTAAAGTTCAAGTATGCCTGTTCTTCCAATTGACCGAGCTTAGTTAGGCATATTTGGAAGGGCACCATTGCTGGTCAGAGTTGATGGCATAACCTATGACCTTGTCCAATCCGAAAAGACAGGAGACTAAAGTCCTTTGGGAAGACGTTACCCACTGTTTTAAAATCCCTTACAGTATGCTAATTCAAATTGGGCAGACAAGAAACACCCAGTCAGCAGAGCATTTTGCCAAGATAATTCAGCAAAAGCATGGATACTTTTTTCCAAGAAAGGCATTTGCAGTAGTCCCAAAGAAGAAACCAGTCAAGTAGTGACTGATTCATAACCAGGTATGTTCAGTGCAGTTAACCTGGTGAGGGACTGAAGGCATAATGCCCTTATGGCAAAGGTTGAAACAGACTCAACTTTTCACATACTCTCAGATCCTGACAGCTTTCTATTATTGGGTTTTCAATTCCATGGTCAATTCTTCTTTGATGAGTGCATGCCAACGGGCTACTCAATCTTTTGTGTACACTTTGAAATGTTTACTTCCTTTGTGTACTGGGTTATGGTCAATATAGAAGGAAAATGTAGGTTGAAACCCCAGATGAAGTCAGAAAACCTTCAGATGGGGTTACACATGCCTCAAACAGCAGCACCCACAACATTAGTAATGGAAGTCAGCATGGGGCCTATGAGGAAAGCCCTTGCATGAGTTTCTGTGTTTTAACAGGAATACCTGCACAAGAAGAGGTCAAAGCTGCTGCAAGGCATATGTGCTTATACTGGCTCAC
Organism: Rhinatrema bivittatum; assembly: GCF_901001135.1. NCBI lineage: Eukaryota > Metazoa > Chordata > Amphibia > Gymnophiona > Rhinatrematidae > Rhinatrema > Rhinatrema bivittatum. The sequence goes on along the minus strand of NC_042618.1, from coordinate 25,526,967 downwards.
AGGCCCCGTTCTGACTTCACTACTAATGCTGCTGCTGATTGCAGATCACCAGCAGGCTTAGGACCAGTCATTAGGGAGTACAGGCCTAAGTGTGCATGGGCCCATGGAGATTGCCATTGCTCCCCTCTCCTAACGGAAAAATATTGCCCCTGTCATCAGTCTGCCTCCTCTTCCCACTAGTTGTCATCCACCTTTGGCCCAGGGTCAAAAAGAAAATGATGCTGCTGACCCTGGCTAGATGGGTGTTTGGAGGAGGGGCTATTTGAAGGGAGGGGTTTTGCGATAACATGGGATTGGCTGTGGAAGGTGAGGGGGAATGACAGAAGATTGACCTAGGACTGTAAGAGAGGAGCTGAGGGTATCAACTGTAGGGGGATGTAAGAGAAGGGTTGGAGGGGAGGCTGGGAAATGGGAGAGGGGTTGAGAGGGAGAGGATGACAGGATCAGTTGGTTGTTATAAGAAGGGCTTAGAGGTGAGAGAAGATAAGCTGAGGGGATGCAAAAAGAGTTGGAGGGGTGAGAGAGAGGGGATGACAGGGCAGGTGAGATGATATGAGGGATGTAAGAGGGGAGCGGCAGAGGCTGAGAGAGGGGTTCTGCTGGAGGGGATGGAGGTTGAGAGAGAAGATTGACTGGAGAGAGTGGAGATTTAAAGAGGGGATCAGCTGCAATGCAGGGAGGGTGAGAAGGCATTATTGTTGGAGGGAGAAGACACTCCTAATTTATTTTGGTTGTCCTCAGGAGTCATGTGAATTTTCAAGTGCTAACATGAGGTCACATTGGCTAAAAGTTTTGGAAATTCTGTAATACGCTGTCTTGATGTTTATTTTCTTCATAGCCCATCCATATCTGACACATGCATTCATCACCTAGACTACTTCTGAAAGGTTACTGTAGACCTGGGTATCTTACTGGCACAGATTCAGGGGAAATGGTATCCAGGTTACCCTAAGAAAAGCTGAAGCAACTGAGGAATCTGGTTTCAGATACGCAAAGCTCCAAGAAAGTAATACTAGGCACATGCAATTTCTGTTAGGTCACATACATTTTGCACACTGGGTGATGACCATGGCAGGCATGGATTTAGGCAGAGGCATCATAGGCAACATAGGCAATTGCCTAGGGTGCCAAATTTTGAAGGTACCAAATACCCAGGCCAAAGAGGAGCCAGCTTCTGCTTGCTTTAGGGCCATATATGCTGGCACAGCTTCAAAAGGGTGCGCCATAATGGCACTCTGCCTGTGGGCACCAAAATCTTAAATCCTGCCCTGGACCATGGTGCGGGTCATTATGTGCAGGATGGCTGCTGCTACAGCACGCTTGCACAGGAAGCACCAGTTCATCCCGATCATGAAGCTTATGTGGGACAGGGCCATAACCAGGCAATCTGCTGCCTGAGGTGAGGGATGAAATGGCGCCCCTTCCCCCATGGTGCGGCGCAGGTGAAATCACCAAGAGGGCCAGGGCAGGGGAAAGGGTCTCCTTTGGAGTCTGGCCCTTTTATTTATTTGTAATGCTGGGAAAGGGTGGGACGGAAGGGGACAGGAGCCGGGGTCCCAAAAAAGTGGCAGATATATTATTACTAAAATCACAAAAAATGGAGCCAAGAGTTTGCACTCTAAATATTAAATTTCAAACACCAAAGGAGATGCAAAAAGAATTGAAAGTCCAAACTTAATGCTTGTGTATAGAAAACAAAATTTCTTTAATTCAAAGCGACAACTCCAAACCTTAGCAGTTCTCTTTAGGATCCCCCAACACGGACCCTGTGTTTTGCCCGAAGGCTGTGTTGGGAGGGACAGGTTAAATTTTTGAAACTGAAACATAAAAGGCACACATGTAAATATTAATAATAACTATGTACCAGTCTTTTGTGGTCCTGTTATTATTTTTTATTAGTTATTAGTTTTTTTTTAAACTATGTACCAGTCTTTTGTGGTCCTGTTATTATTAATATTTACACGTATGCCTTTTATGTTTCAGTTTCAAAAATTTAACCTGTCCCTCCCGACGCAGCCTTCGGGCGAAACACGGTGTCTGTGTTGGGTGACCCTAAAGAGAACTGCTATGTTTTGACAATTGAGCAATGGAGTTGCCGCTTTGAATTAAAAGACATTTTGTTTTCTATACACAAGCATTAAGTTTGGACTTTTCAATTCTTTTTGCATCTCCTTTGGTGTTTGAGATATATTATTACTGACACTCCTTCTAGGAAGCTGGCAACCCTGCCACCCTCCTGTGAACCCTTTTTTATTTATATTCTGCCTTTCAGCCATTTCCAAACAGATCACATTATGTCCCTGTCCCCAGAGGGCTCACAGTATAAGTTTGTACCTGAGGCAATGGAGGGGGAAGTGACTTGCCCAAGGTCACAAAGAGTGGCAATAGGATTTAAAGCCTGGCGTCCCTTATTCACAGCCTGCTGCTCTGACTACTAGACTATTACTCCATTCCCTATCGCCTGCCTCCCAACCCCTGACCCCTGGGGATGCGAGACACCAGTGAGTGTGGCACACTGTCTTAGGGCCGATGCAAGGGTATTACATGCCCTTGACGATCCTTACAGCCCTTCATTCCCCTTTCCCCTCCTCACACAATTAAAATTATGCATTCTTTTCCATTTTAAAATTTATTAACTTCTTTCTCAACCTAAAAAGGGAAACTATATATGGAAAAGGGAAGTAAAAATATCACTTACAGCAACATATTTATTATATTTGCATACACTGCAAAAAAAAAAAGACATTTTCAATAATAATAGTTTAATAGACTTAATAGACTACCTTTCTCATAGCAATCAAGGCGGTTTACTGGATCCCATATGGTATTAGGCCTATGGTAAAGTGCACTGGGTTTAGACTTGGCCTACAGAAAGCCAGGAATAAACTGAACTACAATTCCAATATAGTAAGCCTTCCATGTCATAACTGCCAGCATTCAACCTATGAAAAAGCCATACTGCAAATATTACACCAGGCCCTAAACACCAATACACCTCCTATCAGGAAATCAAATTAAAGCCAGGTTGTTGTAAATCCCTACACAGAAACTACACATTAGCAGAATACCTAACCTCAGTCACACATGCAAAACACAGAAAAACTCTCACCAAATACAGAATAAAGACACCATAAAATATAAATTGAAATGTGCAGACAAAAACAGAAAGGAAAATTGGTTCTTACCTGATAATTTTCGTTCCTGTAGTACCACGGATCAGTCCAGACTCCTGGGTTTGGCCCCCCTCTAGCAGATGGAGACAGAAGTTTACCAAAACAAACTCCGCCTCATATAGGCTGGTGCCACCTACAGTCTGGCAGTATTACGAATGTCAAAGCAAAATGGACCAAACTAACTATGTACATTAACCTAACAACTGCAACATAGCATAACCACTCCCCAAAGGGATGCAGAACTCATGCGAAGAAAAGAACAAAACAGTGTTGAATCAAGCTGTCAAGAAAAATCAGCAAAGAGAGCTGACTCTCCATTCCCTTCCAAGGAGAAGACATGGGTGGGACTCTGGACTGATCCGTGGTACTACAGGAACGAAAATTATCAGGTAAGAACCAATTTTCCTTTCCCTGTACGTACCCAGATCAGTCCAGACTCCTGGGATGCACCAGAGCTTACCTTAATTGGGATGGGATCTGGAGAGGCCCACTTTAAGCACACCTTCTCCAAATCAACCGGCACCAGTTGCCCGAACATCCAATCGATAATGTCGAGCAAAAGTATGCAAAGACTTCCACGTAGGCGCCCGGCAAATCTCCTCCGGGGATACCTGGTGACTTTCCACTCAGGAGGAAGCCTGAGAACGAGTGGAATGAGCCCACAGACCTTCGGGGGAAGATCTACCATCCAACACACAGGCAGAAGTGATGGATTCCTTAAGCCACTTAGCGAAGGTAGTCTTGGAAGCCATATTGTCCCTGTGGGGACCACTCCATAGTACAAAAAAGTGATCTGAAACTCGAAATGCATTGGTCACCTCCAGGTATCGCAGCAACGCTCGACGAACATCAAGCTTCCAAAGATCCTTAGCAAGCAGGTTCGATCTATCCAGATCCGAAAATGACGGAAGTTCAACTGACTGATTTAAATGGAAGGAAGACACCACTTTAGGCAGGAATGAGGGAACTGTACGCAGAGAAACCCCAAAGTCAGAGATGCGCAAAAAGGGTTCCCTACAAAAGAGAGCCTGAAGCTCAGACAGCCTGCGTGCCGACGCAATAGCCACCAAAAACACCACCTTCAAAGTAAGATCCTTCAAGTTTGCCCTGCGCAACGGTTCAAATGGCGCCCGACACAAAGCCTTAAGAACCAGGTTCAAAATCCAAGAGGGACAGGGCTGTTGCACTGGAGGCCGCAAATGTTTCACCCCCCGAAGGAAACGAGACATCAGGATGAGTCGCCAAGGACGCACCCTGGATGTGACCACACAAGGAACCGAGTGCTGCTACCTGTACACGCAAGGAACTACACGATAATCCTTTTGCCAATCCAGCCTGAAGAAAGTTCAAAATCTCCGGAACGGTCGCTTCAGTAGGAACAATAGCTCTGTCGAGACACCAAGTCTCAAAGACCTTCCAGACCCTGATATAGGATAGGGAAGTAAAGACCTTATGAGAACGCAACAGAGTAGTTACCACAGCATCCGAGTATCCCTGGGACTTCAGTCGCTTCCTCTCAAAAGCCATGCCTCTAGACAGAAGCATTCGACCTGGTCTAAACAGACGGGTCCCTGATGAAGCAGATTCGGTCAGTACGGGAAGCGCAACAGAGGCGCTACCGCCAGATTCACCATATCCGCAAACCAGGGACATCTTGGCCACTTGGGAGAGACGAGCACCACCTCCGACAGATGCAACTCTATTTGGCGAAGAACCCTGCCGATGAGAGGCCAAGGTGGAAACACAAAGCAGAACATCCATCGGCCAGGGCAGTACCAGCACATCCACGCCCTCGGCTCCCGTGTCCCTGCGATGAGCAAAGAACCGCGGTGCCTTGAAATTCTTGAATGTCGCCACGAGATCTAATCGAGGAGTGCCCCATTGAGCACAAATGACCTGAAAGGCCTCGTCCTCCAACTCCCATTCTCCTGGGTCGAGAATATGTCGACTGAGGAAGTCTGCCTGAAGATTCTCCACCGCGGCGATGTGAGAAGCCGCTATGCAGGCCAAGTGTTGCTCCGCCCATTGGATCAAGAGATGGGCTTCCAACGCTACCGGCCGACTCCTGGTTCCTCCTTGATGATTGATATAAGCAACCGTGGTCACACTGTTGGATAGAACTCTGACCGCCTTGCCCTGGAGGAGCGGTAGGAACTCCTGCAGCGTTAACCGGACTGCTCTGATCTCCAGACGATTGATGGACCAATGTGCTTCCTCCGGAGACCACAGCCCCTGCACCGACTTTCTCAAACACACCGCTCCTCAACCGGACAAGCTGGCATCCGTTGTGATCACTGTCCAAATCGGAACTACCAAGGGAACTCCCCGTGACAAGTTGACAGGGGACAACCATCAATCCAGGCTGGACCGCGCCTGCTCCGTCAGAGGTAGCTTGAGATGGAACTGTTCTGATACTGGACTCCATCGGGATAGCAATGCTGATTGTAAGGGTCGCATATGAGCGAAAGCCCACGGAACCAATTCCAGCGTCGAAGCCATGGAGCCCAGGACCTGAAGGTAATTCCAGACCGTCGGTATAGGCCGGGATAACAAAACCCGAACTTGGTCCTGAAGTTTGAGCATACGCTCCACCTGTAGAGACACCATCCCTTGATGTGTGTCAAGCAAAGCTCCCAAAAATTCCAGAGACTGAGAGGGCACCAAATGGCTCTTGGCCTCGTTGACTACCCAGCCCAGCGATCTTAATAACTGAAGTATCCAGCGAACCGCCTCCTGACATAGAACCTCCGACTTCGCACAAACCAGCCAATCGTCCAGATACGGATGGACAAAAAATCCTTCCCTGCGCAATTGAGCCGCCACCACCACCATAACCTTGGTGAACGTCCTGGGAGTAGTGGCTAGACTAAAAGACAGGGCCTGGAATTGAAAGTGCTGCCCCAGCACGGCAAACCGAAGGAACCTCTGATGGTCCGGCTGAATCCCGATGTGTAAATATGCTTCTGTGAGATCCAATGACGCCAGAAACTCCCCCGGTCGGACGGACGCAATTAGGGAACATAGGGTCTCCATTCGGAACCGAGGGATCTGGAAGCATCTGTTGACCCTCTTTAAATCGAGAATGGGTTGGAAGGTCCCCTCTTTCTTGGGTACGACGAAGTAAATGGAATACCGACCTCTTCGCAGCTCCGTAGATGGCACTGGAACAACAGCACCAAGGTCGAGAAGACGCTGTAACATCTCCTTGGCCACCCGACGTTTTGTTGCCAGTTCGCAGGGTGACACCATAAATAGTTGGCGGGGTTGGCATGCAAAATCTAACGCGTAACCGTGTCTTATCACCTCTAGGACCCACTGATCCAACGTTATCTTGGTCCATTCCCCGTAAAAGAGGGATAGTCGACTTCTCACAAGTGGAACCGAGGAATGGACCGGATGCACATCATTGCGAGGGCTTACCTCCCAGCACGTTCTGGCTGGAGCCAGGTATCCCGAAACGGCGCCCATGAAAGGACTGAGAGTATGTCTGCTGCCTGCTGGCATTGTGGCGAAAAGAAGAGGCGGACCCACGGGTGGTCTGAGGTCTCCTACTACCACGAAATCGCGATCTTGAAGAAAAAGAACCTCTCGACTTCGGTCTATCCTCTGGCAAGCGATGTACCTTATTCTCGCCTAGAGACTGAATCAGATCCTCCAACTCCTTGCCAAAAAGCAGCTTGCCCTTAAACGGTAAGGAACCCAGTTGAGATTTTGAAGGCACATCCGCTGCCCAGTTGTGGAGCCATAACAATCGCCATGCTGACACAGCCGATACCATAGCTCTAGCCGATGTGCGGAGCAGATCATGGAAGGCATCCGCACTGTAGGCGATCACTACTTCCAGTCTTCCCGCCTGGCGAGTTTCCTCCTGTGATAGAGAGTCATTGGCTAGAAGATGTTGGACCCAGCGAAGACTTGCACGTAAGGAAAAATTACTACACATGGCCGACCGAATACCTAGGGCGGAGACCTCGAAGATCTTTTTAAGCTGAACCTCTAGCTTCCTATCTTGTAAGTCCTGAAGGGCTGTCCCCCCTGTGACCAGAATAGTTGTCTTCTTAGTGACTGCGGCCACCGCAGAATCCACCTTGGGCACCCGCAACAGTTCCAAAGCCTCCTCTGGCAGTGGGTAGAGCTTATCCATTGCCTTTGCGACCTTAAGCCCCATATCTGGAGTGTCCCATTCCTTAAATAGCAAGTCCGTTGCCGAAAAATGGAAAGGAAAGGCTGAAGGTGGCCTTCAAAGTCCTAGAACAACGGGGTCCGTAGCCCCCAATCTAGACTCTTCTTGGGGGAGCTGAATCCCCAATTCCCCTAAAATAGCCGGAATGAGAGGACCCAGTTCATCTCTCCTAAAAAGAAGGACGACCTTCGGATCGTCGCCATTCACCCCGTGAGACCCTCTCAGACCCCCCTGCTGGGGGTCGGTTTCTCCCTCGACCCCCCTCAGAGGCAGAGAGGGTACACATCTGGGTCATCCTGATCATCCGTGTCCGAAGAAGTATCTGCATCTGGTTGAGGCACCTGGACACTAGCTGGGCGTTGACCCCTCTGTGGGTCTGGCTCCGGGGCGGTCTTGGCTCGCTTCCTAGGTTCGGGCAGAGGATCCAGACTGTGATGCCTTTTTCTGCCCGTGTTCCGGGCCTTAAAGGCCTTATGCATCAGCAGGACAAAGTCCGTTGACAATGAAGAATCAGAAGATAATTCATCTCCCTCCCCCTCAGGTGCCTCCGCAGACCTAGCCAAAATATGCCTCTCAGGTCTGTCCACCTCAGGGACCCTGCGCTGCGGGGATAAGCGAGGTGGGGGATCCTCCCCCCCCGAACGCTGATTCGTGATCTGCAGGGCCACCGGTGCGAGTGGAGCCAAAATGGCGCCCGCTGCCGCAGACGCAGACCCCAGTGCATTTAAAATGGCGCCCGTTCCAGCGTTTCGCGGAAAGGCCTCGGGAGCCGACTGCAGCTCACCGATAGCGCCGGTTATGGTCTGGACCCAGACCAAGACCCTTCCTGGGGTTGCGGAGGCTCCCTCACCCCCGGAGAGGCAAGTAGTACAGAAACTATCGCACAAGCGTGCGGTTCCGCAGGCCCTACATGCGGCCCGACACGGCATCCTGTCAGCCCGAAGATCCACTTACACCCCCCTAGGCACAGCGAAACGGAGCGCAAGCAGTCCCCAATGCGACTGGAGGGAAGGGAGAGTGGAGCCAAAGCAAGAATAAAAAAATAAGAAAATTTTCTATTTCCCTTTTTTTTTTTTTTTTAAATACCTCTCTAAATGCCTCCGGTTCTTGGATCCACTGGGAGGAGTGAGCCAGGCTCCCCAGTATCACCCCCAGTTACCTTATGCTGGAACAAAATGGATCTACTCCCCCAGTACCTCAGCGGCCTCTGAAACCAGAGGGGGATGGTCCCTTCAGGACCTCCCACCCCCCTGGGAGACAAGGACTGGACCTGCAGGCACACACTGCGGTTCCTTACACTCTCGCTGAAAAAGATTTAATTTACTTTTTTTTTTAAACTAATTTCCTGTCTCTAAAGAAACTCTAGCACAGATTGTAGGTTTGGCACCTCCTCCACTTGCTGGAGACAGAAGAATACTGCCAGATTGTAGGTGGCACCAGCCTATATGAGGCAGAGTTTGTTTTGGTAAACTTCTGTCTCCATCTTCTAGAGGGGGGGGGGGGGGGGCAAACCCAGGACTCTGGACTGATCCAGGTACGTACAGGGAACTGGAAATCACAAGAAGCCAAACTCGTATGCAATGCAAACACAATCAAGAAATATAAAACAGTAAACATACCAATAAAAAGAATGTCAAATCCGCTTATAAATAGAACAGCAGCCAATAATGAAAAAAGCATATAAAAATGTTGAAAATATTACTAAACACTAATAAAATATTTCAAAACAGCAGACAATTCACATCCAATAATCAAAACTAACAAGGATAAAAATAATCTCCCACTCCCACACCTACCCTCTCATACACACACACACACACCCCCTCTCATCCACCCTCTCATACACACACACACACCCTCTCATATTACACACACACCCTCACCCACCGTCTCATATACACACATACACCTTCAGATAAATACACACACCCTCAGATACATACACACGCATACACAAACACACCCTCTCATACATACACACACACCTAACCACCCTCTCATATACATACACACCCTCTGATACTCACACATACACCTTCCCTCTTATACACACTCACAAAGTCTCTCTCACACACAGGCACTCACTCTCACAGGGCCATTTTGGACCTTTATTCTGGCTGCACAGTATGGTCTCTTCTGCCACTGGTTGTGGGGGGAAAATGCTAGCGACACCACAGGCCTTTTTCTACTGCCGGCTGTGGGGGAAACGGCAGCACCACAGATTCTTTTTTGCTGCCAGCTGTGGGGGAAACGGTGGCACTGCAGGCCCTTTTCTACTGCTTGCTGTGGTGGAAACGCCGACAGCATCACAGGGCCTCTTCTTTGGCCGCTGAATCATCCTTTTGCTGGCGGAGAGTGCCAGCGGGAAGTGGGAACCCTGTCAGCACATCACAGTTCTGGGTTGCCATAATAGCTTTCTTTTGCTGGCAGGGAGTGGAAATCCTGCGTGCATGTCACTGCTCCATGTCGCCAGCACCATGGGTTTTCCTGCTGGCACTGGTGTTGCCCTGAATGAAGGGTGAGGCAGCCATGGCAGGAAAGTTTCAGGGGCAATTTTGCTGCCTCAAAATCTTGATGCCTGAGGCGACCGCTTCACTCTGCCTTATTATAAAACTGCACCTGCAGGCAATTTCATGCCTATGGTCAAGTGAAAAGGTTCACCCTTACCCTGTACTCCACACACACCACTACAAACTGGGAGACTTTTAAATGTTTTTTTTTTTAGTTTTTTAAAGATAAAACATAATGGGGCGGATTTTAAAAGGAGCGCGAATAGCCTACTTTTGTTTGCGCTCCAGGCGCAAACAAAAGTACGCTGGATTTTAGTAGATACGCGCGGAGCCGCGCGTATCTGCTAAAAACCTGGATCGGCGCGCGCAAGGCTATGGATTTTGTATAGCCGGCGCGCGCCAAGCCGCGCAGCCTACCCCCGTTCCCTCCAAGGCCGCTCCGAAATCGGAGCGGCCTCGGAGGGAACTTTCCTTTGCCCTCCCCCTCACCTTCCCCTCCCTTCCCCTACCTAACCCACCCGCCCGGCCCTGTCTAAACCCCCCCCCCCTTACCTTTGTCGGGGGATTTATGCCTCCCGGAGGGAGACGTAAATCCCCGCGCGCCAGCGGGCCGCTAGCGCCGGGACGTGACCTGGGGGCGGGTCCGGAGGGCGCGGCCACGCCCCCGGCCGCCCCGGGCCATAGCCACGCCCCCGTACCCGCCCCCAAAACGCTGCCGACACGCCCCTGAAATGCCGCGACGACCGGGCCCGCCCCCCGACACGCCCCCGACACGCCCCCCTCTGAGAACCCCGGGACTTACGCGAGTCCCGGGGCTCTGCGCGCGCCGGTAGGCCTATGTAAAATAGGCTTCCCGGCGCGCAGGGCCCTGCTCGCCTAAATCCGCCCGGTTTTGGGCGGATTTAGGCGAGCAGGGCTCTGAAAATCCGCCCCAAAGTGTATTACATTCAAATTAAAGACATGATCATGTTAATATATATATGTTAATATACCAAATAGGTTAAATAGAAAATATAAAGCATTGCATGTAGGCAATGAAAATATACAGGATAATCTAAAGATATGAGAAGACGAGTCCATATGGTAGCAATAAGGAAATAAATAAATGAGTGAGTACAGAAAACAAAATGCATAGAACTAAGTTAGCACAATGATTCAAGGATAGTAAGAACCAATTAAGAAGGTAATGCGACCCTTAGGTCTTTATGAATTTGATCCTCAATCTTTACCTTGTGAAGCAACAGAAGTTGGAAGGGGAGTATGTGCCTTTCAGCCATGATGTTATGTCTTTTTCTCTTCAATTGAATTACATGATTTTTGATTATATTAAACTAAGTTCTAGATCTCATTAGCAGCAAATCAAACTTCCTCAACTACCAGGTACATTGTGATGCATCACAAAAATCTGTCAAAAACACACTCTTTATAGCACACCAGCACTAATACCCAGACTCACACATCATCAACTTTAGGGGTGAATTTTAAAAACCTGGTGAGTGCCAAAACCGGAAGATATGCGAGAATGTCCGGCCAGCATGAACCAAGCAGATTTTAAAAGCCGCCCATATTCACGTGTATCTCCTGGTACGCGCACAAGTAAGAAAGCCCAAAAAGGGGCAGGGCATGGTAATGGTCTGGGCATAGGTGTTCCGAGACTTTAAAATGGAATATGCGCGCAAGTATTTACGCTCACAAGCGAGCACCAGAGTCCCCTGCCACGTAACTTTACTACTGCTATGGATGGCGTATAAGTAATCAAATAAAAAAAATCTAGGCTAGTCAGCGGGGTTTTAAGGGTAGGGGCTAATAGGAGGAAAGGGAGACTATTAAACTAGGGGGGTTGGGGGCAAGATGGCCGCTAGGTAGGATGCCAAGAAGCGAGCTCCGTGGCGTTTTTCCTTTTGATTGAATTTTTGAAAAGAAAATGCCCCACACGAAACGCAAGGGGAAGGTTCGGGGGTTCGCAACGAGTTCCCCGAGTACAGACCCCTTTCAGCCGCTGATTGAAGGCTTCTTGGCGGGAGCAAGCGGGACGCCAAGCGGGCTGGTCGCTGGTGTAGAGCCCGTGGAACGAGCGGACTCACCCCTGACCCCGGATGTGACGCTAAGCCCTGGCGAGCCAGTTAGGCCGGTGCGCCCGAGGAGCACAGCTGATTCTGTGCCTGAAGAGACCCAAAGCGTTTTGAATTTTGCGCTTGGGGAATCTGCTTCGGTGGACCTGGGAGAGGAAGGTGCGAGTATGCACCCCCCCCAGAGAGAACCAGCGAGTGCGATATCGGAGATGGGGGCCAGAGGAGAGAGGAGGCCCCGAATTATGGAAGGAACATCGGAGGACATCAGACCGGCACTGCTGCAGGAGAGGGGTGAGTCAGTTAAAGAAATCCCTGAACTGGAAATAAATGTTGGGAAACCAGAGGATGTGACTCTTGGGAAAGTGTGGTATGCTCTAAAAGCTATAGACACTGCCTTAAAATCAATTGCCCATTCGATGTCTGAAATAGAAATGAAAACCCAAGGAAATGCCACTAAGATTGGGACTATGGAAAAACAAATAAAGGTTCAGGAAAAAAATTTCAAGAAAATGGACTCTTTGCAACAGAATCTGGTGAAATCAGAAAGTGCCATGGAAAGAAGATTGGAGAAACTGGAAAACAGCTCTAGAATGCTAAATTTGAGAGTAATTAATTTCCTTGTGGTGAGATTAATTTCTCCAATTGACTTATTTAAAACATATATGAAAGAAATTTTAAAAATTCCTGAAACTGCATTTCCGGTATGCACTAGAGCATATTATATGTCTCAAGGAGCTCCTCAGGAAGTACAAGAAAATATACCACCTCTGGATATTTCAGATATACTGGAATTATCCATAGAGACAGAGGTCAAAGAAAGGAAAGTTTTGTTAATATCATTTGCTTTTCTATCAGATCGTAACTTTATAATGAAAAGGTTCTTTAGGAATAGAACAGTTCTGTTCTATGGAGCAAAATTATGGATTTACCCCGATATAGTTAAAAGTACTCAACAACGAAGGAAGGAATTCCTAGTTATGAAACAGAGGGTACTTAATTTAGGTGCCCGGTTCGTATTAAAATTTCCTTGTAAATGCTGCATAAGTTGTAAAGGGAATAATTATGTTTTCTTTGACCCTAATCAGTTGAGGGATTTCTTGGTAGGACACCCCGTAGAAAATCCTGCAGAGTAACTGACTAAATTTAAGTGCTTTGCTCGCCTACCTAATTCCTATCTATATGTTGTATAACACGCTTATTTCGTTCATTTTACTTACTTGCCCTGAATTCTTATATTTAGGAATGTATATGGAAGGTAATTTGTTTTCAATATATAGAATTTTGTGTTATATTATTATATGCTGTATTCCAGAATATGTACCGTATTTCATTAAGAATAGTTTCATGATGTAATTTGTGAAAATTTGAAAATAGAAAATAAAAAAAAAACCAAACTAGGGGGGTTGGGATATCTTACAACTTAACTGGGTGAACTAGGAATAAACTTGTATGCAAAGTTTACTGTTCTATGTAATGGCAGTGCCAAAAGTTCTGTATAATGACACTGTCAAAAAGTTTTAGTTATCTGTAAACCGATACGATGTGCAAACGGCTATCGGTATATAAAAACCTATAAATAAATAAATAAATAAATAACTTATGGCGTCAGTGTGTATCCCTTATAGAATTCCCCTACTTACGTGGTAGAGGCGGCATTTGCACGCATGTGTACATACGTATAAAGTTGTGCACACATGTACGTGCATATATCCTATTTTATATTATACATGTGTACATGCATGTATATTAGAAAATGGATGTGTCTTTTAGCACGAGCTGGAATACGTGCATATATGTGCACCCGTGCGGCTGTTTCAAACTTACCGTCCTTCTGCAGGACCTGTGGCTCTTGATAGCTAAAACCCTTTGAGCAACATGATTCGCTCTCCACAGACCTGGCCTACATGCCTACTTTCTGAACAGTTTTCACTGCCTAGTCTCTCACTTGATTTCTCTGTTTTACTACAAGACCAACATATCTTGTCAGCTGTACGCTTCTTCGTCACAGCTGGTTCGTTTTCTAACACCACTGAGAAATTGTTCAGTGCTGCTCCCCCAAGGGGAAAGGCTGCACTTGATGATACTCCGTAGGTGGAGTTAGTGATCTGCTGTGGGTTGGTTCCCACAGAGTGGCAGTTGATAATACCGTTCTATTAGTGTAAAGAATGAACACTTAATAAAATGATGAATCCCTGGGCCGATGGCAGATGACATCGCCCTCAAGTCGAGATCTTGAGAGGGACCACCGGCTAGGCTGTAGTATGGAGACAAACACAGATAGTTCTTTATTAGACTGGAAGTAGAACCAGCAAAGGTGGCAGTAGAGAGTTGATGTGCCCGACAGGGCTGAAGTCCCTCTGATACTGGAACTACGATCTCTGAGTTGCTGAGCTGTAAGGAGAGACTACAGGTAGTGAGTAGACAGGGTATGCTGGGCATAACCAGTGGTAGATGATACACTCACAATTGTAGATCTCTATAGTGTCTTCTTTATGCAACAGACAGCCTTCAGTATTCAGGAACAGGAGCCGCAGACAAGTACTGGTTCCTATATGCAGTCTGAAATAGAACTCACAATAACTGTGTATGGAATGGCTTCTGGAATAGAAGAGAGTTTGGGAGAGTTGAGGAACATAGGCTCTCGTGGCGCGAGTACCAGTTCCTATCTGCAATCTATAATAGTAACTCACGATCTCCGTACCTGTGATAACGTCTTAGACTGAAGGGAGCCTTAGCGATTAGGAACAATGGCCCTCAGAGAGCAAGTACCAGTTCCTGTCTGAAATAGGATTCACTGGGTTCACGTCTGCGATTGCCTCCAGGCAATAGGAGACTTCTGAGTCTTCGGGAACATAGGCCCTCGAGGAGCGAGTACCGGATCCCATCCAACAATCTGAAATAAAGAATAGAGAGCGCGGAGCCCCCGAGGAGCGGGTACTCCTAATAATACAAAAGCAGAAGAGCTTGGTTGAATCGTAACTGGCAGAGAAAGATTCGAGTCCTTGCTAACTCGATTAGTAGTAGCAATCAAGACCTTTTTATGTTAGAAGCGGGTGACGTCACTACAGGAGGACGCCCCCAAGGTTGGCGCCTTCGCCGGTACAAGGCTGGAGCATGTGCGCGCGCCCTTACGTCCTTAGGAACATGGCGGGTCCGTAGCGTTAAGCCAGCTCGGAGGTTCCGATGAGATGTGGCAGGAGAACTCCGCGGTAGCAATTGTCTGTCAGACCTGGAGGGAGTCGCCACAGAAGTAGAGAGGGTGGAGCGAGGGCGAGGAACAGGCACGAACGCAACAGAAATTACTACTTACCTGATAATTTCTTTTTCTTTAGGATAGTCAGATGAATCCAGAATGAGTTATGCACCTCTACCAACAGATGGAGTTGGAGCAAACTGACATCACAGTACATATATCCCTGCAGTGACATCAACTGTGGATAGACTAGCAAAAAACATGATTAAAAATAGATAACCATGACAATACTCAGCCAACAGGCAACACTGAGCTCAGATAGACCGATACTTCACGCATATCCAGCATAGCTCTCTGCATCAACGACAGGGGAGAAAGACCGATACTTCACACATATCCAGCATAGCTCTCTGCTTCAACGGCAGGGGGAATGAAGAAAAGTGGATCTATATACAGACAACAACCAACAAGGACTGAATTACATAGTCTGGGTAAACAAATAAGCATGGGTGTAGCTTGCTTATTGCGGTGGTTACTACCATTAACTAATTAAGCTAGATATTTCACTTAGATGCAGTTCAAACACTGCTCTCTACATTAATGGTGGGGGTGGAAGGGAAATAGAACCAAAAGGTTACTAAGAGCCAAGAGAAACAGATAAGTATGAGAAAAAAGAAAACAAGTGCGAAGCTTGCTGGGCAGACTGGTTGGGCCATTTATATCGCAATGACAGAGAGGAACACCCGGGAGGAGGTGTGGCGCTTTATGTCCGGGATGGCATAGAGTCCAACAGGATAAACATCCTGCATGAGACTAAATACAAAATTGAATCTTTATGGGTAGAAATCCCTTGTGTGTCGGGGAAGACTATAGTGATAGGGATATACTACCGTCCACCTGGTCAAGATGGTGAGACGGACAGTGAAATGCTAAGAAAAATTAGGGAAGCTAACCAAATTGGTAGTATGGTAATAATGGGAGACTTCAATTACCCCAATATTGACTGGGTAAATGTATCATCGGGACACGCTAGAGAGATAAGGTTCCTGGATGGAATAAATGATAGCTTTATGGAGCAATTGGTTCAGGAACCGACGAGAGAGGGAACATTTTTAGATCTAATTCTCAGTGGAGAACAGGACTTGGTGAGAGAGGTAACGGTGGTGGGGCCGCTTGGCAATAGTGATCATAATATGATGAAATTTGATTTAATGACTGGAAGAGGGACAGTGTGCAAATCCAAGGCTCTCGTGCTAAACTTTCAAAAGGGAAACTTTGATAAAATGAGAAAAATTGTTAGAAAAAAACTGAAAGGAGCAGCTACAAAAGTAAAAAATGTCAAGAGGTGTGGTCATTGTTAAAAAATACCATTCTAGAAGCACAGTCCAGATGTATTCCACACATTAAGAAAGGTGGAAAGAAGGCAAAACAATTACAGGCATGATTAAAAGGGGAGGTGAAAGAAGCTATTTTAGCCAAAAGATCTTCATTCAAAAATTGGAAGAAGGATCCAACAGAAGAAAATAGGATAAAGCATAAACGTTGGCAAGTTAAATGTAAGACATTGATAAGACAGGCTAAGAGAGAATTTGAAAAGAAGTTGGCTGTAGAGGCAAAAACTCACAGTAAAAACTTTAAAAAATATATCCAAAGCAGAAAGCCTTTGAGGGAGTCAGTTGGACCGTTAGATGATCGAGGGGGTAAAGGGGCACTTAGAGAAGATAATGCCATCGCAGAAAGATTAAATGATTTCTTTGCTTCGGTGTTTACTGAAGAGGATGTTGGGGAGGTACCCGTAATGGAGAAGGTTTTCATGGGTAATGATTCAGATGGACTGAATCAAATCACGGTGAACCTAGAAGATGTGGTAGGCCTGATTGACAAACTGAAGAGTAGTAAATCACCTGGGCCGGATGGTATACACCCCAGAGTTCTGAAGGAACTAAAAAATGAAATTTCAGACCTATTAGTAAAAATTTGTAACCTATCATTAAAATCATCCATTGTACCTGAAGACTGGAGGATAGCAAAATGTAACCCCAATATTTAAAAAGGGCTTCAGGAGCGATCCGGGAAACTACAAACTGGTTAGCCTGACTTCAGTGCCAGGAAAAATAGTGGAAAGTGTTCTAAACATCAAAATCACAGAACATATAGAAAGACATGGTTTAAGGAACAAAGTCAGCATGGCTTTATCCAGGGCAAGTCTTGCCTCACAAATCTGCTTCACTTTTTTGAAGGAGTTAATAAACATGTGGATAAAGGTGAACCGGTAGATATAGTATACTTGGATTTTCAGAAGGCGTTTGACAAAGTTCCTCATGAGAGGCTTCTAGGAAAAGTAAAAAGTCATGGGATAGGTGGCGATGTCCTTTCGTGGATTGCAAACTGGCTAAAAGACAGGAAACAGAGAGTAGGATTAAATGAACAATTTTCTCAGTGGAAGGGAGTGGACAGTGGAGTGCCTCAGGGATCTGTATTGGGACCCTCACTTTTCAATATATTTATAAATGATCTGGAAAGAAATACGACGAGTGAGATAATCAAATTTGCAGATGACACAAAATTGTTCAGAGTAGTTAAATCACAAGCAGATTGTGATAAATTGCAGGAAGACCTTGTGAGACTGGAAAATTGGGCATCTAAATGGGAGATGAAATTTAATGTGGATAAGTGCAAGGTGAAGCATATAGGGAAAAATAACCCATACTATAATTACACAATGTTGGGTTCCATATTAGGTGCTACAACCCAAGAAAGAGATCTAGGTGTCATAGTGGATAACACATTGAAATCGGTTCAGTGTGCTGCGGCAGTCAAAAAAGCAAACAGAATGTTGGGAATTATTAGAAAGGGAATGGTGAATAAAACGGAAAATGTCATAATGCCTCTGTATCGCTCCATGGTGAGACCGCACCTTGAATACTGTGTACAATTCTGGTCGCCGCATCTCAAAAAAGATATAATTGCGATGGAGAAGGTACAGAGAAGGGCTACCAAAATGATAAGGGGAATGGAACAACTCCCCTATGAGGAAAGACTAAAGAGGTTAGGATTTTTCAGCTTGGAGAAGAGACGACTGAGGGGGGATATGATAGAGGTGTTTAAAATCATGAGAGGTCTAGAACGGGTAGATGTGAATCGGTTATTTACTCTTTCGGATAGTAGAAAGACTAGGGGGCACTCCATGAAGTTAGCATGGGGCACATTTAAAACTAATCGGAGAAAGTTCTTTTTTACTCAACGCACAATTAAACTCTGGAATTTGTTGCCAGAGGATGTGGTTAGTGCAGTTAGTATAGCTGTGTTTAAAAAAGGATTGGATAAGTTCTTGGAGGAGAAGTCCATTACCTGCTATTAAGTTCACTTAGAGAATAGCCACTGCCATTAGCAATGGTAACATGGACTAGACTTAGTTTTTGGGTACTTGCCAGGTTCTTGTGGCCTGGATTGGCCACTGTTGGAAGCAGGATGCTGGGCTTGATGGACCCTTGGTCTGACCTAGTATGGCATTTTCTTATGTTCTTATGTTCTTCAGGCCATGGTGGGATGGGCTCCATCGTGGTCCCCTCCGACCTCATCCTCTTCATTTCAGGCCGTAGTGGGATGAGCTCCACTACGGCCATGTGGGCTACTCTTTCTTTGGCCCCATTGTCCTTTTTGCAAAGAGCGGGGGGTGGGTGGTGGGAGTTGCAAAGCTGTGCACACACACGCAGCTAAAAGGGAAATCAGCCGAGGCCTTTCTTCATTTTCAGTTGCCAGTAGATTAAGCTTCCCTATTGTGGTAGCATTAGCTAGATGGAGTGTGATGTTGTGAAAAAAAAGTGATATGCTAGTGTGACAACCTAGAAGGGTGGAGACCTTTAACAGACAGTCCGCTAAGTGTAGCCTAGTTGTCGATTTGTTTATAGTATTCATCTTTTGTTTTCTACAATCAAATGTGATAGTCTGGGTAAAACATGTGTCCAGCAGCAAAATGGTATAGCCAACTCTCTAGGGAGAGGATATATTTATTTATTTATTTATTTATTTTTGGTTTTTATATACCGGAAGTTCCTGTATAAAATACATATCACTCCGGTTCACAGGTAACAGAGATAACTATCGCCGGGATGGCGGTTTACATAGAACATATCGAACAGTTAATCTATTATAAAGTAGAATACAAACTAAGATCAACTTAGAACACATAAATAAAGCAAATAAACATAACATTATTGTTGTAAGACAGGAGGGTTGTTACTGAATATAAACTGAATAGAGTCAGTGTTGCGTCCGGTCTTCGACGGCATCGCCCCACTTGTTGCACCCCTATCTCGGCTCCTCCCGCTTACCTGGGCAAGATGGCTACGGCAGCATCGTCAAGCCGACTTCTCTGGCATCCCCGGAATTGCTATGGTGCAGCCGTACGCCATTGTTCCTCCCAGGTACCTGCTAGGGTGCATGCGCGCGCAACCCATGTCTAACTATGCCCAGTGGCACGAACCTCAAGGGCGTTCCCTCATCTGACATCACGCCACTCCGGGTATATCTACTTCTCAAGATTGCTAGCTCATTGAGTTGGCAAAGGCTCGAATAGACTCGTTTGGATGAACTGTTCCTGTCTGCGCTACTCTGCCGCTTCCCTGCTGCCTGCAGGAAGCTTTCCTTCTGCCCTTCGGAGTTTTGCTACTAACTGGGGTTCTCGCTCCTCGGGGGCCCCCTGTTCTATTTTTCAGGTGCCATTCGGGAACAGATACTCGCTCCTCGAGGGCCTGCTCTCCCTGCCTGTACCTACGACAACTATCTGGTGGAATCGAATCCATAACAGCTAATACCGAGTGAGTACTCCAATATCTCATCTGTCTCATCCACAGTAACTCCTTGCTGCGGAACCTCCTGACGTCACCTAGGAGAGAAGGGCTCCCTCTGCCGAGGTCCCTGAGACTACAACTCACCACTGCCACCTGGTGGCTATCATCAAGCTGTATAATAAAAGAGTTCAATTCTGGTGTTTTGTGTATAAAGTCTAGCCCAGTGCTGTGGCTCCTTCCCGTGGACGTGGTCATCTCCACAGCACCCAAGGATCCACTAAAAGACACATAATAACAACAGATTGCCAACTCCGTGGATCCGGCTCAGCTCACGGTGTTGCAGACCATTCCAGGCCTGGCCCAGCGGATCGCCGAACAGCAGACTACGCTGGAGGGACTGAGCGCTGCATTTAATTTGCTACACCAAGATGAACTCGTCTTCCACCTCAGGTAAAGAGGCTAAACCGTCAGAGGTGACGGTCAAGACGACTGTACCTATAGCAGTTCCTACCCACTTCTCGGGAGACGTATGGAGATGCAGTGACTTCATTAACCAGTGCTGCATGCACTTTGCGTTACAACCTGGACATTTCCCCACAGCTTATGTGAAGACTACGTATATCCTATCATACCTAGATGGACGAGCCCTGTCCTGGGCATCTTCACTCTGGGAACGCGAGGACCCAATCCTTCACAACAATGAAGGATTCCTTGAACTGTTTAAATCAGTTTTTGATGATCCTGCCTGATATTCTGTTGCAGGATCTTCCTTGGTTCACCTAAAGCAAGGGAACAAGACCCTAGCTGACTTCGCTATTGAATTCAAGACACTGGCGTCTGAATTATCCTGGGACCCAAGATGCCTGAAGACGCTGTTCTTCGAAGGACTAAACACTTGCCTGAAGGATGAACTCTCAGTCAGAGAGATAGCAAGTGTTGCTTACCTGTAACAGGTGTTCTCACAGGACAGCAGGATGTTAGTCCTCACATATGGGTGACATTACAGGATGGAGCCCTGTACGGAAAACTTTTCTGTCAAAGTTTCAACAAAGCTTTGAGTGACACTGGCCCACTGAGTGCACTGAGCCTGCTCAGCCTGCAATTATCCCTGTGAACCACAGGTGTCCCCCTCAAGCTCGTCTTATAGCTAAAAGTGCAAGCGAAACTAAAATAAAAGTAAAAACGTATACAACACCCAACTCCGCGGGGTGACGGGTGGGTTTCATGAGGACTAACATCCTGCTGCCCTGTGAGAACACCTGTTACAGGTAAGCAACACTTGCTTTCTCACAGGACAAGCAGGATGGTAGTCCTCACATATGGGTGAGTACCGAACTGAGGATGCCCGAGAGTGCACCATATGCACCCAAGACGCGCAAAAGGCGCAATGAAGGGGGTGGAATGGGTTGGTGGAAGGATGTTGGGTAGTTAAACCGAAAAGAATAAGAGTAGACAGACTGGCCAGACATGGAGCATGCCGGCCAGTCGTATCTAAGGAATAATGGGCTGCGAAGGTATGGCGAGAGCTCCAGGTTGCAGCCTGATAAATATGTACAAGCAGCAGCGGCCGAGGGGAAGCTATTGAGGCTGGGACGGACGCAACAGAGTGTGGTTACACACAGTGTTGTAGTGAAATGCCTGCTTGTTGGTAGGTAAAGAGATACAGACTGTCAATTAGGAGGAATAGGTCTGTTTGCCCACTGGAACTCGCAGCTCGACTCTTGCCACAGAAGGAAAGAGTTAGGTGGAATTCCTATGGAGTGTAGTGCGATCTAGACAGAATGCAAGTGCACTATTACTGTCCAAGGAGTGGAAAAACCCTCTCCCTTTGGTGAGAGAGAGGTGTTGTGAAAAAATGGGCAGAGTATATTCTGAGTAAGGTGAGATGCAGCATCTACCTTAAGAAGGATATGAAGTTGAATACGTAAAACCACTCGGTCACGGAGGAACTCAGGATCGGATGAGTATGTAACAAGGTGTGTAACTCACTGACCCTGTTGGCAGAAATGACATTTATGAGGGAAAGAATTTCCCATGCCAAACTGTGAAATGAGAGGAATGGAAAGGCTCGAACGGAGAACATATGAGACTTATAAGCACGAAATATAGGTTCGATTCTGTGACTAGTGAAAATAGAGGCGGCTTGATCAGTGGATAATCCATGGTAAGCTGACTCAGAAGAGGTTTACTGTTATTTTATTTTATTTATTTATTTATTTATTATTTTTATATACCGACATTCGATCTCAATCAAGATATCACACCGGTTTACATTCAGGTACTGTAGGTATTTTCTATCCCCAGAGGGCTTACAATCTAAGTTTTTGTACCTGTTAATCGACTATCCCCACTCCCAAACGATACACCAATTGGAACAGAGGTGTAGCTATGTGGAGGATGTCTGGGGAGCAGAATCCGAGGGAGCAAGAGAAAAGAGTGGTGTAGAAAAAAGAAAAAGGGTAATACCCTTTTGTATGCGTCATGAGGTAAATCATGCCATTTTGAATGGTAGGATTTATATGTGGAAGGTTTTGTGACGCTACTGAGAACATCAGTGAGTCTATAATTTGAGACTGACTGGTGAGAAGGCGAATTGGTTACTGGTGTGATAGATTGAGAAGTATGGGAAGCATACTGGTCTCGGCCAGGACGTGGGTCTGAGGAACAGTGAACCCCGTCCCGGATCAGCATTAGAAGAGTGCTGGCTATGAGAGGCAGCGGAGGAGACACACGTAAGAGGCCCTTGATGGAAGAAAGGCGTCTATGGGAACGCATTGGAAACATGTATAGGGAGTTGAATCTGTGCACTGTATGGTTCGATTTGGATGTAGAGGGCAAGTTCAGTTGACCTCAGCGCTAGAAGATTTTTCTCACCACACATGTATTCCGAGACCATTCGAGAGGATGGAACCTATATGGAGAAGGTCTGTTAGTGCGTTCAGTAAGTCTCTTAGATAAGTGGCCCGAGGATGCATAGAGTGAGCAAGGGCCAAGGGTAGAGCTGCGCAGCTTCCTTGCAGAGCAGCTAAGAGGTTGTGTGTGCTTGTGTGTTGGAAAGCACATTGTCCCTATGCTGTCTGTCTGTATACACAAAGATTTGTTGCAGAGGCAGTATTGGAAGGCATAAGGGTATAACACATGGCTACAAGCTCCAGGAAGTTTATGTTAAACTGTGCCTGGAGCGGAATAGACGCATATTGGGTTGAGAAGATTTTAGGTCAAACTTACAACCCTGAGTAAATGCGAGCATGAGCAGGATCAGACTAGGTTTTGGTTCTAGATCTGCAATATAGATGAGGGACGAAAGCGGTTGAACAGCTTAGACCTACTGATAATGGAATTTCACTGAATCTAACCCATTGCAACCTGCTATCTCAACCTGCTATCTGCGCAATCACTGAAACATGGTTGCAAAACACAGACACGGCCTTAATTAACCAATTGCCACTACAATTATACGACATATTCTCCTTACCCAGACAAAAGAAAAAAGGAGGAGGAATATTGCTTGCCGCAAAAAAAGAATTAAGAATATTTCATCTACCAGTGATCTCAACGACCAAACTAGAAATCAGGCTATTCAAATCGAACATGCTACAAGTCTGTCTAATATATGCCCCCCCTGGGCTTCTAGAGTCTGAACCCTCCCCGCTCATCGAAATTATGGCCAAACACATCAACAGAGACAACCCAGCCATCATCTTAGGGGATTTCAACATGCACGTTGACTCCCCTTCTCCTACCACCAACTGTGAAGCACTCCTATCCTCCTTCCATGCCATGGGCTTCAAGCAAATTATAAATAAACCCACCCATAAAGCTGGCCACACGCTGGACCTCATTTTCATTAATGAACCCATCTCGCACAATACCCCTCCCACCTGTACCCCCATCCCCTGGTCAGATTTTATTTATTTATTTATTTAAAATTTTTATATACCGACATTCATCCAGGATATCATATCGGTTCACATTGTAACATAAACTGGCGCCAGGCATGGCGCTTTACATTGAACGATTAAAACATGCGAACAAGGTATTAAAAGGGGGTGGGAGATAACATGGGAAAGTTTGCATTAAATTATATTATAACAACGTTTGCAATTATAATTTAACGTTTATTAAATTATATTATAACAACGTTTGCAAATTTTGCAGATCACTCATTGATCACTACTGAACTATCTATAAAGAGAAAGCAGACCCCCTGCATTCCTAAATCAACAATTTGGTTCAGAAAACCATGTTCAATGGATGACCTTAGCTCAAACCTCGACAAGGACCTCCCCAATTTGGATCTCACCAATGCCGACACTGCTTTGACATCATGGCTTAACATCACTCGCTCAGTAGCTAACAAAATATGCCCTTTGACTTCTAAAGAAATCAACCCAGTTCATTCAATCAAGAAACCTTGGTTCTCCACAACAGTGAAAAATCTCAAACAAGACCTATGACACAAAGAGCAATGCTGGCGCAAAGATCCCTCACCCTCCCTCCTAGCCAACTATAAAACCGCTATGAGCATCTACAGGACCACCATACTATGCACAAAGAGAGATTTCTACGCCAAAAGAATACATAGCTTCCGGTACGATCCAAAAACACTATTTTCTTATGTATCAGCCCTCACTACACCCGTTATACCAGCCATCCCAGAAGAAGAAGCCCAAAACAAATCCACAGAACTGGCACTATTCTTCGAGAAGAAAATACACAACCTACTGGCACCATTGACCAATTCAAACACCCAACCCCCACCCATCTACAAACCATCCCCTTCCACACACAAACCGCTTCTAGAATCATTTGAACCCACATCTGCCCTGGAAATCGAATCTTTAATCAAGAAAATGAAGCCATCGTCACACCCATCCGATCAAATACCCACCAAACTCCTGCTTACAATCCCTAACACCATAACTAAACCACTGGCAGACATCATAAATTGTTCCCTGACTCAAGGATATGTTCCAGATTCTCGGAAAACAGCCTCTCTAAAACCTTTACTAAAAAAACCTAATCTGGATCCTACCAACCCTGCAAACCTTTGCCCTATAGCAAATCTACCATTTATCGCCAAATTAATGGAAAAACTAATCAACAACCAACTCACAGACTACTTAGATTCCTACAACATCCTCTTCCCATCGCAATAAGGTTTCCGTAAATACTTAAACACGGAAACGCTCCTACTATCTTTAACTGACAATATCCTAATGGGCCTAGACAAAGGCCAATCCTACATTCTGGCCCTTCTCGACATCTCAGCAGCATTCGACACGGTAAACCACGCAATTCTCATCAACCGTCTAATGGAAATCGGCATCACAGGCCTGGTGCTCAAATGGCTCGAATCCTTCCTCAATAATAGGAAATACAAAGTGAGAATAAATGATAAAGAATCCCAACCCATCCACTCTAACCATGGCGTCCCCCAAGGATCCTCGTTATCCCCCATACTGTTTAATATTTATCTGTTACCTTTATGCCAGCATCTAGAGAGCCTCAACCTAACCCATTTTGTATATGCTGATGATGTACAGATTTTAATCCCTGTCGCAGATCCCACCTCCAGCACCCTGCACTTCTGGAACAACTGCCTCAACTCCATCAATAGTCTACTCGCAAGTCTCAATCTAGTTCTTAACACTTCTAAAACAGAACTTCTATTCATCTCTCCTAAGGACAACAACCCCCTCACTTTCCATCTCTCACCATTTGTGAACCATGTGAGAGATCTAGGAGCCACGCTTGACACCAGAATGAACCTCAAAAAATTCATCAACACCACCACCAAGGAATGCTTCCATAAGCTTCAAGTCCTGAAAAAACTAAAACCTCTCCTTCACTTTCAAGACTATCGGTCAGTACTACAAGCCATTCTGTTTTCAAAGATCGACTACTGTAACGCGCTCCTCCTTGGCCTTCCAGCCGCATCCACGAAACCACTACAGATGCTTCAAAATGCTGCAGCAAGGATTCTCACTAATTCTCGGCGCAAGGACCACATCACACCAATCCTAAAAAACCTACACTGGCTACCGATCAACCACAGAATAATGTTTAAGACCTTATCCTCCATCCACAAAAACATCTATCACCGATCTACTCTACAACTCAAAATACCACTCAAACTTCACGTTTCCACAAGACCGATCAGATCGGCTTACAAAGGAATGCTCCAAGCCCCCCTAACAAAGCCTCTAGTCACACTTCCATCCAGAAACGAACCTTGTCCACGGCCGGACCGTATCATTGGAACCTTCTTCCCCCGGAACTCCGGCTAGAACAATGCCCGTATTCATTCAGAAAGAAACTAAAAACGCGGCTGTTCACTCAAGCCTTCCCTTGATGGACACCCTTCTAACAGCACAGCCCTGCACTTCATTTTCACAGATCCGCCCCCTCCTTCTCCCACCTTCGTGCCTGCAGTTTTATAGACCTAAAGATTAAGCTATTGTCAAAGCTGGCCACATCCTATCCCTATGTTAAACTCTGTTATGTTTAAACTTTGTTATGCTTCTCTTTGATATGTTAATCGTATGCTTTTGATCTCAACTCTCCCACTCTGTAGACCCCTTGTTCATTGTAACTTTATCTTCTTAGTTAATTGGTTACCCCTTGCTTCAATGTAAACCGGTACGATAAGACACTAGTTTTGAGCATCGGTATATCAAAAGAATTTTAAATAAATAAATAGCAGTTTTTCAATCTATGAGGAAAGTGCATAGAGAAAAAACCCCATAGCCCGACAATGAAGAATTGAGGGGCTGAGGTTATGGAATATGCGCGCAGGGACATTTAGGAATTTATTAGAAAGTCTGCACGGTTGCTGGACAGGAAAGTCATTGTGACTGGTGTATAAGTGTTGTATAAGGGATTTATGGCAGTGACAGTAATCCCAGATAGTAAATTTATAGTGAGTCATGAAGAAGTTAGAACTCGTTGCGTGGACTCCCTGTGGTTATGCAGCTGTCCATGCAAGGAAAGCGTGAATGATGTTGCACTCTGTAGAGAAACAGCAGTCACCGATAGTGATTCAATGAAATACCCCAGTTGCCGAAGCTGGTGCAACCGGCAGAGTTTGGGATTGTAATATTGTTGACTCACCATGAAGCACATAGAAAGATTAGAGGTAATGTACTCACTGCGATATGGAAGCATGGTGACGAGAGATACCATTTTACCTGTGCCTTTTGAAGAAAGTTGGTATTTCTGAGAAAGAATAGTGTAATTAAAACTCCCCAAACCCCCCCCCCTGCACTTTGTAGCGTCTGGGGGAGTGTACCTGGAACCTTGGTACAACGTGGGGTGGCCGCTCTGATATCTGGCCAGTTGGGAGACCAAGAGGTGTCCAACTGGAGGGGCTGATGTAATCTGGATATCATGTAACCTCCCACGGGAGCGTGAGCGGTAAAGTCTTACCCGCATTTCTGTGTGCTGCACAAGGAGACATCGAGACCTGTCGTCAGGCTTCGAGGTGGACTTGCAGTTGAGGTAGTATTTGCTGGATCTCCTGTTTAGCAGATCAGCGAATGCATCTGGAACTTTGGTTCTGAATTAGGAACCAGAAGCCAGAGTATTAATCAGTACAGAGCCCCGTTGCTGAAAATGGGAGGATGTCCTGATGCAATCCCAAAGAAATGATAGAGAGGTTCTTTTGGTATTGTGGCTGATATAGCTGGCATAGCGATATGTGACACTAATATGGTTCTTGAAAGGTACATGACCTAGAACTTTTCGAACCATGTGGCCTGAATTAGAGAACACATCGCAATGGGAATGCCGCAGAAGCGGGTACTTACCATCTGACATGGATCGCCGAAGGACGAGCCGGTGAAGATTGCTGGCTCCATGTATTTCAGGAGTCATCGAGGGGTAGCCTGTCGGACGTAGATGCCCGTCTCAACTCTGATGCATGATATGGTGGCGCAGGTATAGAGGAGTCAGGCTGAGTGTGGCTGGCGCTACCACAGTAATTTTGTGGAGGGCCACAATCCCGCACTGATGTCGGTAGGGCACGCCTCGGGAACAGGGGGGCCATCTTTGGCTTGTGAACCCAGCCCTCGTCGCAGCGGCTTGATGTCTCATGACGCCAGTGCAGAATTCTTCGGAACTCGTTCCGGTGTTTCTGGAGCACCAAGGACTGTCAGCACTGTGCGGAACAGTGGCAATGGAAGTGGTGATGTTGCTCGGCCCGGGTGTTCACCAGCACCGAGAAAGATTTATTTATTATTTATTTATCATTTTTATATACCGCGGTTCATGTAACAGGTTACAAATCACCTCGGTTTACATTATAACAACCATTGCGTAAGAGTGCATTACAATGAACAGGGTGAAACAACTTGGATTAATATGTGGGTTTAACATTGAGGTAGGAGGAGGGTTTAACCGGTGGACCGGGTGCTAAAATGAGAGAATAACCAGATGTCTAAGAGGAAGTACTGGTAGGGGATAGCACCGATGTGCTGGATGGCGTTGGTGGCGGATGGTCACCGTGTCGGTGACGATGTGTGCCACGGTGCTCGGCCCAGTCTTTCCCCAGCGCAGAGATGGATGCCCTCACTGTCTTGGATGGCGACTGATGACGGACTGTCAGCATGCCTGCACTGCTCCTGGCACTATATAGTATCGTAGACTAATACGGGGCTTTAATAAGAACCCAAAGCATGGAGCACTGTGTTTAGGTGACGGCATTATCTGGAGGTGCTATATCGGTATTGTCAGTGTCGATGGTGGCCGAAGCGGCCTCGAGGGTATCGTCAAAAATATATATGAAAAAACATCGATGACCCGGGCATAGCAATGATGACAGTGACGGAAGTACTGACGGCATTGGTGTAGGTATCTATGGAAACAATGTGGCATCGAATAATCGAAAAATCATCATTGGCATCGGAAAAATGATATCGGCATCGACAGAGTCGATGACCGCTTCGATAGGAATGTCGAAGACACCGATGGAAATGACGTGGGCGTTGAGGGCATCATGTATGGAGGTGGGCGCTGACGGCATGATAGCATGGCCACGGCTATCGACAGCATCGATTGGATCGACTTGGGCACCAATGGCATCGATGGCATTGATGGAATCGATGTTGGCATGGATGCCATCGATGGAATTGACATTGCCATCGATGGAATCCACTTTGGCATCGATGGCATCGACATTGGCATCGATGCCACCGGTGAAATCGACATTGGCATCGATTGCATCGATGAAATCGACCCTTGCATTGATGCCACCAACCTGGGCATCGATGCCACCGATGGAATCAACCCAGACATCGATGCCATTGGTGGAATCGACCTTGGCATGAATGCCATCGATGGAATTGACCTCAGCATCGATGCCATGGACAATGGCATCGATGACATCGATAAAATAAAGGATGGCATCTATGTAAATGACCCTGCATCGATGGAAGTGCCCTGGGCGACGGTGGCATTGACCCGGGCATGGATGGCACTGACAAGACAAAGGTGTGCATTGATGGCATCCATCCGGGCAATGATGGCACCGATGAAACCCAAGGAAAAATCAGTGCCATGGATGAAAATCATGGATGGCACTGATAGAAACGATGCAGGGACCGATGGCATCAGTGTACCGCGGGGGGAGGGGGTACCGATGGCATCGAAGAATCCAGGACGGTCTAAAGGGGGTATCGATGGTAGCGATGGGGGCATCGACTGCGCGAGGTTACCGAGGAAATCGAAGGACCTGAAATCGACAGGGGCTCTAGCGGCAACGAAAACCGTGGAAGTCCCTGTCTCACTAGCGCTAATAACCAGGCAGAGTGTCACAGAGGGACCCTCGCAGGCTACATGTGGCTGACTAAAAACATAGGGAGAGGGAAGGCCGCAGTCGGTTGGCAGGCCAGGGAGGTGACAGGAACTGACCGAAGAAACAGGGCATAATACTCACCGAGTGTCGAATAAACGTACCCGAAGGGAGACCCGTGCAAGGAAAAGTGTTTGTGAAGTAAAAGTTTAAGTGTTTCTGTGTGGAAAAAGTGTTAGAATTTCTCACAGAGCTCCTAACCGCTATGCTTACTGCAGAGTGGAAAAAAGAAGACTGAGGGAGACACCTGTGGTTCATAGGGATAATTGCAGGCTGAGCATGCTCAGTACACTCAGTGTGCCAGTGTCAATCAAAGCTTTGTAGAAACTTTGACAGAAAAGTTTTCCATACAGTTCTCCATCCTGTGATGTCACCCATATGTGAGGACTACCTTCCTGCTTCTCCTGTGAGAAGCCTGAAACCTTGGCTGAACTGGTGAAACTGGCGACTAGAATTGATCGCCGGCTTTGAGGTAAAGTTCAAGAAACCAAGACTTCCAGGAGACTACCTTTCTGAGTGAAGTCTGAGTCAAGACTGCATCCAGGGCTGCTCCTACGGTCCCAGCAGCCGGCGAAGAGGAACCGATGCAATTAGGCTGCAGCCACCTGACGTCAAAGGAGAGAAGAATGCGGAAGAAATTAGGGCTGTGTATGTCCTGTGGACAAGCTGGTCATGCTATCCAAAACTGCCCTATAAGTCCGGGAAACGGACAGACCTAAGTCC
This sequence comes from Rhinatrema bivittatum, assembly GCF_901001135.1. Taxonomy (NCBI): domain Eukaryota; kingdom Metazoa; phylum Chordata; class Amphibia; order Gymnophiona; family Rhinatrematidae; genus Rhinatrema; species Rhinatrema bivittatum. The sequence goes on along the minus strand of NC_042618.1, from coordinate 25,496,470 downwards.
TGCAGGAGGACTCTTCTTAGGTCTCACCACTCCTTCTCCTCCGCTCTCTCTTCCTGTATCTCTCATCTACGGTCCTCTACAGTACCAGACTCTTGCCCGAGTGGACTCAGGGGCAGGAGGCAACTTTATTCTTCAACGACTAGTGGAACATCTACAGATCCCCACTTCCACTTTGTTGCCTCCTCTACTTCTTTCATCCATCCATGGAGAACCCTTGCCGGGAGAAGTAACACTATGTACCGAACCAGTGTGTCTACGTACCGGTGCTCTCCATACGGAGACCATCTCCTTCTTTATTTTAGAGAAGGCTATGCACCCCATAGTACTGGGATTTCCGTGGCTACAACAGCATATGCCCCAATTCGATTGGGTCACTCTGGAACTGTCAAGTTGGGGTCCAGACTGCCTTAAGCGATGCCTGTCTGAGGTTAAGCCATTACTTTGTATGCCTACCACCCAGTAATGCCGGGCTTGCCGCCTCAAAATGCATCTTTTCAAGATGTCTTTTCAAAAGAAGCTGCAGATATACTTCCACCTCACAGATCCTATGACTGTGCCATTCGTCTGAAGCCGAATACGGAGTCACCCAAGGGCAGAGTGTACCCCTTGTCTGTGGCAGAGAACAAAGCCATGTCGGAATACATTCAGGAGAATCTCAACAAGGGCTTCATTAGACCGTACAAGTCTCCTGCGGGCGCAGGCTTCTTCTTTGTGGGCAAAAAGGACGGCACATTGCATCCTTGCATAGATTACAGAGGCCTTAACGAAATAACTATTAAGGACCGTTATCCCCTGCCTCTGATTTCGGAACTTTTTTATAGACTTCAAGGAGCCCAGATCTTTTCAAAACTGGATCTGAAAGGAGCATATAACCTGCTTCGCATTAAAGCTGGCGATGAATGGAAGATGGCCTTAAACACTCGAGACGGCCAGTTCGAGTACTTAGTGATGCCGTTTGGCCTATGCAATGCTCCGGTCATCTTTCAAAATTTAATGAACGGCATCTTCCAAAACTTCCTCTATAAATGTGTTCTTATCTACTTAGATGACATCTTAATCTTCTCACAAGACATCACCACTCACCAAGAAGATGTCAAGAGAGTACTACAGAGGCTTTGTGAGAACCATCTCTACGCCAAGCTATCTAAATGTGAATTTCATAAGGAATCAGTGCCTTTCCTAGGCTACATTGTCTCCAAAGAAGGTTTTCAAATGGACCCACAGAAGCTGGAGAGTATCAAGAAATGGGCACAACCCACCGGGTTAAAGGCTCTCAGATGCTTCTTAGGTTTCACCAACTATTACAGGACCTTCATCAAGAATTACTCCTCACTCACAGTACCGCTGAGAGCAATGACAAGAAAAGGTGCCAACGTAGCTAATTGGTCTCCCAAAGCGATTGCTGCATTCCAAAGACTGAAGGATGCCTTTTCAACCAAGCCATACCTTCGACATCCAGACCCCTCAAAACCTTTCATCGTAGAGGTCGACGCCTCAGACCTTGGCGTAGGGGCAGTTCTAAGCTAGGCTGGTGATTCTAAGGTCCCCCATCCTTGCTCATTTTTCTCCCATCGCTTTTCTCCTGCCGAGAGAAATTACAGAGTTGGAGACAAGGAACTTCTGGCTATAAAGATGGCATTCGAAGAATGGCACCCTTGGCTTGAAGGAGTGCAACATCAAGTAACGGTCTTCACAGACCACAAGAAATTGGAGTATCTCCACCACGCACAGCGCCTGAACCATAGACAAGCAAGATGGTCGCTGTTTTTCAACAGATTCAACTTCGTGCTCAAGTATTGTCCAGGAGACAAGAACATCAGAGCTGATGCTCTTTCATGCTCCTTCCTCTCCGAGGACGTACCCGAAGAGCCTCAACATATCACTGACCCCGAGAAGGTCATATTGGCATCTACCCATTCAGTGCCTGCAGGAAAAACAATCATACCCAAGAACCTCAGGAAAAAGCTATTGGCTTGGGCCCACGACTCAGGACACCCTGGGCAACGAAGGACGTTGTCTAAACTGCAAACCTTTTATTGGTGGCCCACAATGAAAGAGGACACGTTCGCCTATGTCGCTTCCTGTGCAAACTGCGCTAAACAGAAGACGCAGCCAGGACGTCCATGGGGTCTCCTCCAACCCGTGCTGGTCCCTGAAGAACCATGGACACATATTGCCACTGACTTTGTGGTAGATTTACCATCATCAGGAGGGAACAACACCATTTGGGTAACCATTGACAGGTTCTCGAAGATGGCACATTTTGTGGCTCTCCCAGGCTTACCCACCGCCATGGAACTCGCCCGATTGTTCATCACTCATATCTTCCACCTGCATGGCTTGCCTAAGCACATAGTCTCCGATTGCGGAGTTCAGTTCACAGCTAACTTCTGGAAGGCATTATGCAAGAAGTTCGATATAGCCCTCAACTTCACATCGGCATATCATCCTCAGTCCAACGGCCAAATAGAAAGGATGAACAGGACACTCAAACAGTTCATTCGTGCCTACGTGAACACCCGACAGAATGATTGGAGCGAACTGTTGCCATGGGCAGAATTTGCCATAAACTCTCATCCAGTAACATCCACTGGATCAACACCATTCGAAGTGGTCTACGAACAACTACCACTACTACCACTGCCTCTTCCGTTATCAGTGTCGTCCCCAGCAGCTCAAACAACTGCTACAGATATCCATCAACTCTGGACTCAGACTAAAGAGATGTTCATGAAAGCAGGAATACGAGCCAAGAGAGCATACGATGCTCATCACCGCAAGGCTCCAGACTTCAATCCTGGTGACAAGGTCTGGCTTTCAACAAAACATTTAAGACTCAAACTTCCTTCAGCCCGATTCACTCTTTACTTTGTTGGACCATTTCCCATTCTCCGATGATTGGGCAACCTCACCTATAATCTGAAGCTACAGCTACTCTAAAGATCCACAATGCATTCCACGTCTCACTATTGAAACCAGTGATACTCAGGGAATTTTTCAACAAGATACCCGACTCTACTCCAGTAGATGCAGAAGAAGACATCGAATACAAAGTTGACGCAGTTCTCGATGTAAGAAAACAAGGCAGAGTATGGGAATACCTCCTGTCATGGGATGGTTATGGCCCAGAAGACAACTCTTGGACTCCAATGTCCAATATCTTGGATAAGAAGTTGCTACAGGATTTCCATCATCTACATCCGCAAAAACCTAGACCTGGTAGGTCAATGCGTGGACGCCCTTTGAAGGGGGTACTGTTGCGTCCGTCGGTTTTCGACGGCTTTGCCCCACCTGTTGCACCCCTATCTCGGCTCCTCCCGCTTACCTGGGCTAGATGGCTACTGCGTTTTCAAGCTGACTTCTCTGGCATCCCCGGAACGGCTATAGTGCAGCCATACACCATTGCTCCTCCCAGGTACCTGCTAGGGTGCGCGCGCGCAACCCATGTCTAAGTACGCCCAGTAATGCGAACCTCGAGGGCGTTCCCTCATCTGACGACATGCCACTCCGGGTAGATCTACTTCTCAAGATTGGTAGCTCATTGAGTTGGCAAAGGCTCGAATAGACTCGTTTGGACAAACTGTTCCTGTCTGCGCTACTCTGCCACTTCCCTGCTGCCTGCAGGAAGCTCTCCTTCTGCCTTTGGGGTTTTGCTACTAACTGGGGTGCCCGCTCCTCGGGGGCCCCCTGTTCTATTTTTCAGGTTCCATTCAGGGATCAGGTACTCGCTCCTCGACGGCCTGCTCTCCCTGCCTCAGTGCCTGTACCTACGACAACTATCTGGTGGAATCGCATCCATAACAGCTAACACTGAGTGAATACTCCAATATCTCATCTGTCTCATCCACAGTAACTCCTTGCTGTGGAACCTCCTGACGTCACCTAGGAGAGAAGGGCTCCCTCTGCCGAGGTCCCTGAGACTATAACTCACCACTGCCACCTGGTGGCTATCATCAAGCTGTATAATAAAAGAGTTCAAGCCCGGTGTTTTGTGTATAGAGTCTAGCCCAGTGCTGTGGCTTCTCACGGGGCTCCTCCCCGTGGGCGTGGTCATCTCCATAACACCAAAGGATCCACTAAAACACACGTAATAACAACAGTCAGTCTAGAGGGTGACTACTAAAATGGTTGTTGCGCCGAATGTGGACCCTTGGCCGAGGTGGGGTTGACGTTACCCGAAGGAAGGATCCTACGGGTCCCCACCATCGGCAGGCAGAGTGGGCTGATGAACGGAGGCCAGCTGGCGCTTCACCAATACCAGCCCTCGTTCCCTGCGGGTTGAGCCTTTGGGTACCGGGGCCGGCTGGGCTTAGGTGGGCTTCCGTATGTCATCGTCGATGGAAAGGTAGAGAGCTCAGCCCAGAGGCAGCAATAGCAAAGCTGGGAAGTCTGTACTGGACGAGGCGGAGTCCCAGAGACCCGGGCGCCAATAGAACCAAAGTCAGACAGGGGGCGCCTGAGCAAGAACAGGCCGAAGCCTGAATAGGCCAAGTCCAGGACGTAGACTGAAGAGGCGTCGTAGAGCAAGCTGGAGTCATGGCTGGCGGCAATCAAGGAGTGGTGGCAAGGCAAGGCTGAAGTCTGGGCAAGGAGAAGATCAGTAGCGTGGTCAGGAAAAGCAGTGGTCTGGGCTTGGAGAAGATCAGTAGCATGGTCAGGCAATGCAGAGGTCCGGGCTTGGAGAGGATCAGTAGCGTAGTCAGGCAATGCAGAAGTCCGGGCTTGGAGAGAATCAGTAGCATAGTCAGGCAATGCAGAGGTCGTGTCCAAGAAGTCAATCTGAAGAAGGGCTAGGAATCAGGAACGCAGGAACAAAGGAGAACAGGAACTGGAACTTGCAGGGATCAGGAACCAGGAACACAGGGGAATCACCAGGAGGCAACGAAGTACACTACTAGTGTGGAGACCTGTTGCAAAGGCGACTATCGAGAGCCGAGCCCGGCCTTAAGTACCGGAGCTTCGGCGACGTTATCATCCGGGGCCATGGCCAAGTTCCCGCCGCGGGCCCTTCATAAGTGACAGTGATGCATGTGCGGTGCTGAATGGCTACGTCTCTCCACGGGCCATGCGGAGAGGCCCGTCGTGGAGCACAGAGGCCTGTAACTGAAGCTGGAGCACCAGGGGTGGCCCGAGGACAGAGCCGGTGGCCCACCACCGCCAGAGACAAGAAACTAGACGCTGGATCTGCAAAGAGAGGTGATGGGGCCGGGCCGCAGGTCTGCCACAGCCGGCACACACAACAATGGTCAATGTTCTTCATCATAAAGCATATGGGAACACACATAAACAACTAAATATATATACCTTGGAGGAGAGGAGGGAAAAGGAAATATGATAGAGACATTTAATTATCTCCAAGGAATAAATGCATGAGAGCCAGGCCTCTTTCAAATGATCAAGGGGTCATGGGATAAAGGTGAAAAAGGACAGAAATAGAAATATTCTAAGAAACAGCCGCCCTGTGGAGGTGGTAGAGATGGAGACAGTATCAGAATACAAGAAAGCATGGGACAAGTACAGAGATCTGAGGGAAAGGAAGTGATTAAAAAACTGAGCAGGTCCTGTGGATGGATACACTGGAAGGAGCCAAATGGCCCTTAATTGCCATCATGATCTAGTTTCTATTTAGTTATTCCCTAGCAATTGGCCTCTGTAAATTCTTTTATTTTATTTTTCTTTACCATCATTTTGTTTAGCACAGAAGAATATATGATGCTAAATGCAAAGGGGTAAGAGGTGTTACATTAGAGCACATTTAAATTAATGCCATTAATGTAATAGCCATCACAATTAAATTTTATCACTGGGACAAAATGTTGATTTTTTGATACATCTAAATATTTAGTTCACATATATTTCCACAGAGTATTAAGAGATGCTATATAATTGTTATTAGACTCATCTGTGCCTCAAAAGCCTGAAAGCATTTTGCTTCCTACAGTGTAGCAATTTCAAGTTGAATAATGATATCTTAATGTCAAATTGCATATACAATTAGGGAGGGCAATGTACTCCCGGAAAGTAACTGGCATGATTATGCATTTGGAGATGGGTTAGAAAAGTTTTGTGGAATAAAAGGTTTGTTGGTAGGAGGCTAAGGAAAAAAAATAAACCCTTCCATTTTTCACTCATCTTTAAATCACGGAAACAATTGAAGCTCTATGAATCAATATTGTTACTGCAAGAGAAAAAGTGATTTCATATGCTGAAACTCCATATACATCCTACATTTTGAATCCACTGATCTGCTCTTTAATATTTTAAATATGAGGAATATTATTAAAAATCAGTGTGAGTCCTGAACAAGCACATTTTCATAAACTTTTGCATGGCGATCGTCTTGTATGAAATCATGATTGAGTAATAATATAGAAAATCAGTGTGATGTTTACTTTATTTTATGCCAAGCAGCCTGCTATGACTGTTTATATACTCACCTTTACATGTATTTCTCAGCCCATGCTGTGACTATGCACTTGTAACAAACAATTGCTTAGCAACCCTATGCAGCACAATTTGCTTGTGATTTATTTAAGTTATTCCAATTTTATTCCAACAATGTGAGGGTGGCCACTGATTTGGTATTTTGAAAGCATTTATTTTAGTGTAAATTCAAAGTTGATTTAAGATGTTCTTAAGTGCAAGGGAAAAGAAACCCTTTTTCTATTTAGACAGAATTTTTACGATGTCTTAACTTTATGCTCAAGCATACTGTTTAGTCAACTTCAAGCACAAATACAGCACTGTATTTTAAAAAGTACAAGGTCTAAATTATCCAATGACATTTTGAAATGTTTTTACAACAATGAATTAAATTCAACAAATTGTCTTTAATCTTATTTCTCTTATGAAATTTTGTGCAGTAGGCATGTAAGGAAAATCCTCACTGTTCAAGGAAAGTTGAATAAGCTAACTGAATGACAAGTTCTACTACAGGAAATAAATTGAGTGTTCTTGAAAGATGTAGTAGGTCAGATTGACACACTAAAGAGTAGCAAATCACCTGGACTGGATGGTGTACTCCCCATGGTTCTAATGGAACTAAAAAATGAAATTTCAGATCTATTAGTTAAAATTTGTAACCTATCATTAAAATCATCCATTGAAAATGAAGACTGGAGGGTGGCCAATGTATCCCCAATATTTAAAAAGGGCTCCAGGGGTGATACGGAAAACTATAGACCAGTGAGCCTGACTTCAGAACCGGTAAAAATAGTGGAAACTATTCAAAGAATCAAAATCACAGAGCATATAAAAAGACATGGTTTAATGGAACACAGCCAGCATGGATTTACCCAAGGGATAAAGGTGAACTGATAGATGTAGTGTATTTGGATTTTCAGAAGGTGTTTGTCAAAGTCCCTCATAAGAGGCTTCTAAGAAAACTAAAAAATCAAGGGATAGGAAGCAATGTCCTTTTGTGGACTACAAACTGGTTAAAAGATATGAAACAAAGTGTTACAATTCTTCCCTTGGCTGGAGCCACGGGAGGCCTCTCACCTCTCTTCAGCCAGCCGGCCCGTCTCCCAATGCCCTCTTCACCGCAGCAGGGAGCCACGGACGTCAGTGCTCCTCTTTGCGGCACAGAGCCGCTGGTGACATCATCGCTGCGCCTGGAGGCCGCAGTCCCTGGGGTCTTCTTGCGGCTGGAGCCACCCTCAGCTTCTCTTCAGCGGCCTGGATGCCGCCGCTAACATCGGGGGTCTACATAGAGGCCCAGCTTTTCCTGCACTGCTCAGCGGCAGCATGGTCGCTGGCCATGGTCCTGCACTGTTTCCTGTTCCTGCTCCTAAGGCTTGGGCTGCGCCTCCTTCGGTGATTTAAAGGGCCCGCGGCCGGAAATGCCCCGGGTCCTACCTGGACTCCTCCCTGGGCGTTTCTTGATCTTCAGCCCTAGATAAGGGCCCAGCTTCCAGTCCTTCGTTGCCTTAACATGGGGTTAGTCCTCCCAAGAACTTCTCGTCTTCGCTCCTGCTGGCATTTTCCTGTTCTTCGTGGGATCCCTCGTTGTTGTTCTATGTTCCTGGTCTCTTCTGGATGTCCTTCATCTTGCTCCTGATGTTTCATGATCTGTTCCTGACGTTCCATGATCCATTCCTGATGCTCCGTGATGTTTCTACTTTGATGTCCTGAACCCTTGGTTCCTCGTAGTCACCTCTCCTGGCATGCCATGTCGTGTTTCGTCACCACGTGGCATGTGCCTGTATTCTCATCTGCAGCTCAAGTCTCCGGAGGGTCAACCTTGCCCGAAGCCAAGTCTCATCTTCGTCCTGTGTCTCATGTTTGAAGTCAAGTCTTGTCTTGGTCCTCTGTCCCGACTCTCGTTCCGGCCCTCGGATGTTCTTGAGACTGCTCCGTCCATGCCCAAGACTCTGACTGAACCTGTTCCATTTCAGCGTGGTCCGTGACCAGCCATGGGTGGCTGTGTAGGGCGCACCTTGGTACAGGCTTCTACTGAATCTTCGCCATGTTCCGGCTTCATTTTCCACGTATTCGTCTGGAGTCTGCTTCACGCTCAAGCGTGGTCTGTGACCAGTTCCGTGGGTCCGCCCTGTGGTGGGCTATGTAGGGCGCGCTGTGTCGCAGCCTCAACCCAGTACTTGACTTTGTTCCTGAACCTTGATCCTGAGTCTTCACGTCCCAAGCTTCTCATCGGTGTCTTCACATCTCCAAGTTCTTGGTCTCAGTTTTTATGTTCCAGAGCTTTCTTCTGCCCTCGCCTCCTGTCCGGTCAGCCGCCTTTGCTGTTTCCAGCGGCAGGTCCGAAAGGGCTTGGAGTAGTCGGAGGACCACTCAGAGACCAACCTTGCGTGGTTGGCTTCACTCAGGCTGTGCAGGTCAGCAGGGGCCTGGCTTCCTAGTCTCTACCCATGCTCAGAGATGTCTCACCAGCCTCAGTTCTGCCTTGGAGTTCTCTGGGGTCGTGCCAAGGTCCAAGGGCACACAATCTCCTCGGAAATGGGACTGCTCTCTTAGCGCTCCCTAACACAAAGAGTAGGATTAAATAGTCAAATTTCTCAGTGGAAAAAGGTAAACAGTGGCGTGCCTCAGGGATGTGTATTTGGACCGGTGCTTTTCAATATATTTATAAATGATCTGGCGTCCAGCTTCAGCTTCTCCAGCTCCCTTGTGCTCCAGTGCATCCCAGGCCTCGCAGCGCGGCCCACGCCAGGGCAAGGCATCCTCCACCTCGTTGGCTCCGCCCCTAGGCACACATGTGCGTTCCGTGCGTCCCTTTAAAGAGACCTTGGTGGGAACCAGCTCTGCAGTGCGCTCTGATGGCATCACATAGACTCACTATAAAAGCGAGGGCCTTTTCCCCAAACCCTCGCCTTGGCAAACGGGTCGTCACACTCAGTGTGAGCTAGTTGCCGTCCTTGTGCTTGTTCCTGCGTACCTGTGCTTGTTCCAGTGTTCCTGTGTTCCTGTCCTTGTTCCCGTGTTCCTGTGCTTGTTCTACTGATCCTGTGTTCCTTCGTTCCCGAGTTTGTTCCACGTCCTGCAGCCCTGGTTGTACCTTCTTGGATTGATACCCGGTACTGACCTCTGCTTGCCTCTGACCATGCTTGGACCGATACTTGGAACTAACCCTTGCTTTGGCTGACTATCCTTGGACGGATACCCTGCCTTTGACCCTTGCGCTCCATTCGGACACTCTCCTTGAACTCCTGTGAACACCAGGCCCACCTGCCTTGACGCTGTCTGTGGCCTTCCTTGAGCTAGACCACTAGGTGCTGCCTAACCTGCCCGGAGACCCTTCAGTTCTTGCCTTGTACCCGTGGTCTCCAGTACTCTCTGTTCCGGTCTAGCTCGTCTGTTCACTGTCAGCTGCGCACCTCTACTCCTTGTGGGCACACTTCTCCACCATCTCTCCTCCAGAGGCCCAACTAAGCCCAGGCAGTCCGGGAATCCAAGGGCTCAACCCACAGAGCCCCTGGGCCGTTATTGGTAAAGCTCCAGCTTGCCTCTGTCTCCTAGTGTGCTCCGCCTCCTGGCGCAAGGCACCCTCTGGGATCCCTCAGAGGGCCGTGCCAATCCTGCAACAGGCCAAGGATCCACCTCCAGTGCAATATATAAAGAGTCTCTCTCTCTCTACTCCACTCTACTCCCCTTTCCCTCTCCAAGCCCAGAAATGGCCGAAATGCAATTTGCAATCTTTATCACAAATTGCATTATAGCCATTTCGGGCATATCGCAAAGCTTAATGCCAGAAAAAAAGTGTAGTTATTTCCAGCATTAAAAACATGCTAATACATCCTTTATGCTATCGCACAGTGTGATATTGCCCCTCATTTTCATTAATCCTGCCCAAACCCCTCCCCAATCTTGCCCCTTCAAAAATTTGCATCCGCGCCATGCGGTAACATAACTATCGCATACGTTATGGAGTTAACGCATGCGTTAATACATTATCGAGGGTGTTAACACCATAACGCATTTTGATGAATGACCCTATTAGATACTTGAATACTTATCTCAATATTGTAAATATTGCAGAAACCCAACTTGGAGCCATGTTTCTAAAACCTACATCAGGGGGTATACATTCTTCTAACGAAGTCATATTATTTTTTAGCAATGGTCGCTTCACACAAACACAAAAAAAAAAAAAAAATCAAAATTAAATGTCCAAAACACATTTAAACTAAAGCAGTGACCTCCACTCCCACAACACAACATAGTAACGACACATTCTGAAAGCAAATTAAAGGCTGTTTTATCCTACCTGCAAACACCGATAAGTGGCGCAAAACTACAACTGGAAATAGACGTAACCTCCTGTTGCGCCCTTTGGTCGCAGACGGCTGCGACCTTTGCTGCTTACCTCATTTTGCCCAGTAGCTTCGATTCTGGCTAAGATGGCCGCCTCTGCTTCTGCACGCCGACCCCGTGCAGAAGCAGCGAGGGCGATCCCGGTCACCATCTTGAACCTGGTGTGACCTAGGGCACGTGCGCGCCTGCCTCCTTCTTGTGCACATCATGGCGGGAACCTCGGAGTTGTCCCCTCCGCATGACGTCACTGCCTACGTGTATATAAACCTACCGGACTTTCCTACCTATGAGTTAGCAAGGATTCCATCTTGCTTAATTACTTTACTCTGAGACGCTTCGCATCACTGTTCCTGCGTTCTAGGCTGAGTGACTCAGGTACCCGCTCCTCGAGGGCCTTGCTGCACTCAGGTTTATCCGCTCGTCAGAGAGCCTCTTCTGCCTTCTCGCCTTTACCAGCTAATTGAGTTTCTCCTGCATCAGATCTCCGCTGCTGCTACAACAAACTCTCTACTGCATTTTGTGTACAAGACCTACTCTACATTACCACGTCTGTCTTGCTGTTTGGATCCTCAGGTTACCCCGCTCTGGGGACCACTATCGGATCCACGCTGTATTGTGCCAGCTGCCAACACCTACCTCCGGCCTATCCCGCCCTGCGGACCACTACCGGAGTACAACGCACAAGGTATACCAGAAGCAAGTACTTTCCGGGTTACCCCGCTCTGCGGACCACTACCGGATTCACGCTGTCTTGTACCAGTTACTCTCATCTGCCTCCGGCCTACCCTGCGCTGCGAACCACTACCAGAGCTACCACGCTCAAGGCCTATCAAGAAACAAGGATTCCGCGGGTTACCCCGCCCTGCGGACCACTACCGGAGAATCCATCCCAGGTCTTCTAATTTCATGACTGAATTTACAAACCCGCTCCTTGGGTTTCTTTTTGCTGTATAATAAATATTCTCTATCTCCTGTGTCCATCACTGCTGAGATCCCGCCTGTCGTGGAGAATCCCCAAAGGGCTCCTCCCTGTGGGTGGAGTCAGTTCTCTCCACGACCCAAGGGCCCACAAACCAAGTTAAAACATAACACCTCCACTATAGGATTTTTATACTGCTCTAAAGTGACTGATGTAACAATATGTTAAACGTAAATAATCCAAAAAACAAAAAGGAGCACTGCTGCACGCAAGCAATCAAATCATCCAAAATTCAATGTCCACACATAGTTCAGTAATAAAGTATATTTATTCAAAACGGCAACTCCACAGTGTTATCATACCAAGTTTGAGTGCAAAGTGGGTCCCCCGACACGGACCCATGTTTCGCTGCGAGGCTGCGTCGGGAGGGACAGACAAAACTTTAGTCGTTCTAATATGTAAAACATAAATTACATTAGAAGCCAGCAATTAAGAGAGGGAAGACAACAAAGAAAAAGGTGACGGCATTTTTTAAAATTGTAAAAACACTTTAAGACACACCTGTGTTCAATTCAACATTCAGCGTCACTGGGAGTGCAAAGCTAACATGTAACTGGTGGCCATTTAACTTCCACATTTTTGGCGCAAAAATTCAGCAACCAATCAGAAGATTCTATAGACCGGACGTGAAAGAACACTAACACAGCGAAGTGAAACAGCACAGTGAAAGCGGAAGGAGGACCTAAAAGTAAAGTAAGTCAGATAGCGCCAGGTGGACATATTTAAATCGTAAAAACAATGGGGTAGATTTTAAAAGGGTTACGTGCATAAATTATGCGTGTAACCCTTTTAAAAAACCCCTGCGTGCGCCGAGCCTATTTTGTATAGCCTTGGCGGCGCACGCAAGCCCCGGGATGCGCTGGGGGGGCGTGTCGGGGGCGTGTCAGGGCGTGGTGCCGGCCCAGGGGCATTTCAAGGGCAAGCCTGAGGCCTCCGAAACGAGTCTCGAACCGAGGAATCGCACACCAGCAGCCCGCTGGCGTGCGCGAGTTACGCCTGCCTCTGGCAAGCGTAACTTTTAAAACACAGGTGGGGGGGTGGAAGGAAAGTTACCTCCGAGGCCGCTCCGATTTCGGAACGGCCTCGGAGGGAACAGGTAGCGTGCGCAGGGCTCGGCGCGCGCAAGGTGCACAAATGTACACCTCCTTGTGCACGCCGACCCCGGATTTTATAAGATACGCGCGGCTACGGGTGTATCTTAAAAAATCCGGTGTACTTTTGTTTGCGCCTGGTGCGGGAACAAAAGTACGCGCGGGCGCACTTTTAGAAAATCTACCCCTAAGTGAACATACTTCAAAACAGACCTATTCTCCCCCACATCGTTGGGGTGAATTTTCTGAAATCCTTATCCGCAGAGAACAAAGGTGGATTTTCAATTTGAATAGTTTAACACCGGATGGTTTAAACAAAGAAATTGAATGGCACTATTTTACCTAGTCTGCCTTTGGCCCTCTTTTTTCCCATTGCATTAGTTCTTCCTCACGCCCAGCATATTTTTCTTTCTGATTGCTTATTTACCTTTCGTGCTAAAGTTTGAGTTAAATGGTTGCAAATTACGCGTCAGCACTGTACTTCTAATGACGCTGAACATAGGTCTATTTTGAAGTAAGTTCACATTGTTTTTACGATTTAAAATATGTCCACCTAACAACCTAGACTCTGGACGGCACTATCTGACTTAGTTTACTTTTAGGTCCTCCTTCCGCTTTCACTTTGCTGTTTCACTTCGCTGTGTTAGTGTTCTTTCACATCTGGTCTATAGAATCTTCTTCTGATTGGTTGCTGAATTTTCACGCCAAAAATGTGGAAGTTAAATGGCCACCAGTTAACTGGGCGACTAAAATGATATGGGGAATGGAACAGCTCCCCTGTGAGGAAAGACTAAAGAGGTTAGCACTTTTCAGCTTGGAGAAGAGACAGCTAAGGGGGGATATGATAGAGGTGTTTAAAATCATGAGAGGTCTAGAACAGGTAGATGTGAATCGGTTATTTAGTCTTTTGGATAATAGAAAGACTAGGGGGCACTCCATGAAGTTAGCATGGGGCACATTTAAACTCTGGAATTTGTTGCCAGAGGATGTGGTTAGTGCAGTTACTATAGCTGTGTTTAAAAAAGGATTGGATAAGTTCTTGGAGAAGTCCATTACCTGGTATTAATTAAGTTGACTTAGAAAATAGCCACTGCTATTACTAGCAACGGTAACATGAAACAGACTTAGTTTTTGGGTACTTGCCAGGTTCTTATGGCCTGGATTGGCCACTGTTGGAAACAGGATGCTGGGCTTAACGGACCCTTGGTCTGACCCAGTATGGCATGTTCTTATGTTAGGTTTGCACGCCCAGTGACACTGAATGTTGAATTGAACACAGGTATGTCTTAACGTGTTTTTACAATTTAAAAAAATGCCGTCACCATTTTCTTTGATGTCTACCCTCTCTTAATTGCTGGCTTCTAATGTAATTTATGTTTTACTTTTTAGAACAACTAAAGTTTTGTCTGTCCCTCCCGACGCAGCCTGGCGGCAAAACCCGGGTCCGTATCAGAGGACCTGCTTTGCACTCAAACTTGCTAAGATAACACTGTGGAGTTGCCGTTTTGAATGAATATACTTTATTATTTATTTTTATTTATTTTATTTATTTAGATTTTTTTCTATACCGAAGTATAGCATATTGCCTTCACTCCGGTTTACATTAAACAAACATTTCTGTGTGTTAACTTACTAATAAGTTTACAAAAACTGGATACATTTCAGTCTCGGATATAGATTATTAACAGGAAGACAAGAAGAATAACGTAAGTCAGTTATCAAGAGAGGCACTTGAAGGTTGTTATGATATGAGATGTAATATAGCGATGTTAATTTACATTGAAAGAGAGTTAATGTTCCATTTACAAATTGAAAAGAGTTAAAAACATATATACTATAAATATGGGGGGGGGGGGGGAGAGGAATGGTGGGATATAAAGTATATATCCGGAGAGAGTAGAAAAGAAAGGAAGATCAGTGGGGATGAGGAACTGGATATGAGAGAGATGGTTTATCCAATGCCATCTATGAAAGTTTGTCTAAATAACCATGTTTTGAGTTCTTTTTTGAAAGATTTGCAGTCATTAATAGAGGATAGATAGTTTGGCAAAGAGTTCCATGCTTTTGGTCCTGCAATTGAGAAGGCTCTATTTCTGGTGTTAGATAGTTTGGCAGAGAGTAAAGAGGGAATGACGAATTTGATATTTTTGGAATTTCTTGTTGAGCGAGGTGTTATGTGAAGTTGGATCAAGTGGTAGAGGGCATTGTTGTCAGCTTTGTGTATTTCATTATGAAGTAATGTTAAGGTCTTGTATATAATCCTTTGATCGATCGGCAACCAGTGAAGATTCTTCAGAACCGGAGTGATGTGGTCAAATTTCTTTTTGCCGGTGAGAACTCTGGCTGCTGCATTCTGCAACAATTGAAGTGGTTTTAATGTTGATTTGGGGAGGCCAATGAAGAGTGAGTTGCAGTAATCAAGATTTGAGAAGATTAGAGATTGTAGGACAGTTCTGAAGTCTTGTGGGAATAAAAGAGGTTTAAGGTGTTTTAGAATATGAAGCTTGTGGAAGCCTTCTTTTGTTTTCATTGTTATACACTTTTTGAAGTTCAAATCATTATCTATCCACATTCCAAGGTCTTTTACAAAAGTCTTCAGATGGATTATGATCTATTACTCAGATGATCTATTACTCAGATGATCTATTATTCAGATGGATTATGATCTATTATGATCTATTACTGATCTATGTGTTGAATTTTTTCTGCACATTCTTTTAGATGATTTGACAATATGTTAAACAACAGATCGTCCCAAGGGAACTGCGTATAAATAAAGAGCCGAAATTATTTATGGAGGACAGCTCCTTCTTGGACAAATGGTTATCTATACTAAATAAGTGCTCTCTGAACTTAATGTTATTAATAATTGAGACAACCAATCAGACCTTGGCTTCGATGAAATCCACGGTGGAAACAGCTAAAGCCCAGCTACACAGTACTATGCTCTTAGATAATTTCGACAATGCGTTAAAAGAACATAATACCAACATTGAACATTTTAAAGCGCCTTGAAACAAGATAAGATCTGCAAATTACACTGCGATGAGAAGGATTATAACTGTGTTTTCTTGGCTATTTTCCAATCACCGTCCAAGAAAACACGTGACCTTTTTTAATTCATCCAGCGATTCCTCAGAATCAGATGAGGCTACAACTGATGAGGTCCCACAGGCATCCAACTCTGAAAATTCTCATAGTCGCCAATCTTTTTTAGAGAACAAGTTTTGCCCACGCAATCAACAAGAGTTACAACCATGTCTATTCACGAGATCACAAGCCCATCAGCTATGGCAATAATTAACATATCGTACATTGATATTTCAGCGGTACAATTACAAGTCTTGATAAAGGACTCTCTTGTATTCCATCATATCACCATAAACCTTTTCAATGCAGAATTGACTTGTTCTGCTTTTTTAGACTTTTACAAGTGAGGCTGTTTTTCTCTAAGCAGGTAGAGTCCCGTCCCGACATCTCTGTGGTCCATAAGAAGTCCCAATTGTTACCACGAGGACCTATAGATCCCCATATCAAATCCTATATGAACTTAGTATTGCGGGACATTCAACTAACATTCCACAGAGAATCCATTACAAAGCTTTAACCATCATGCATAAAATTCTCCACAACGACAAATCCAGCTGGCTGACTACCCCCCTACACCTCCATACTCCCCAAAGGAACCTTCGTTCCTCAAACACCAGACTCCTACAAACACTGTCCCCAAAAGCGACACACAGATTATCAACAAGAGAACGTATGCTATCACTTGCTGGCCCCAGCCTATGGAATAAACTCCCAGCAGAACTAAGAACAGATCCATCAACCCAATCTTTCAAGAAAAACCTTAAAACCTGGCTCTTCCACAAAGCCTTTCCAGAAATAACATGACAACAACCTAAATCACAACATATCCTCTCTAACTAAGAAAACTTTCACCGGTATCTCCCTAGTTACCACCCACCCCATGTTACTCCCCCCTCATTCCAGTCGAATTGCTCTTCAACAATACTTTTTTTACATCTGCAATCTCGCACCTCTAACTACCTGCTCAATGAAACCCCTGAACACCTGCTCCATCTTAGTTCCCTGCAAGCCCATGTAGTATACAATATACATACCTATTGATTATGTATCTATTCTCCTCGACTATTTGCTTAACCGTTCAACAGTTATAGTCTTTCTCCTGTAACATGTAAAATCTACACCTATGATTATTTTTATTGATTATTTGTTGATCAGATTGATTATTGATTATTATTGATTATTGATTATTGATTATTTGTTGATCAGATTGGAACCTTGCCTCTTAACTTTCAGGAAAGGACTTAAGACTTGGTTATTCAAGCAAGCTTTCCCAGACACAATCTAATATCACGTCATAGATACAAATCAAGGACTTCAAATATTCAGCCATTAATCATGCCATTTTTACATAGCATTTAATTTATTTGTATACCGTTCAACCGTTTATTCTTTCCTATCTCTTCCTTCTTATCCAAGTTCTGCTACCCTTGTTATTTGTAACTGCTCCTTCGATCACCACAGTTCTAGTTGATGTATTTAATGCACTCCCGTTTCATGTAAACCAGCAAGATATGTGCTCATGATTGCCGGTATATAAAAACCTTAAATAAATAAAATAAATAAAAATGTTCTCCTGTTACATGTAATATTTACACCTTTGATTATTGTTTAACTATCCATATGTTATAGATGTTCCTTGTAACTAACAAAAGGAAACAGTTGTTTTCCTGCACCACTCAGTTCTCTGTAAACCGATGTGATATGTAAAATCGAACACCGGTATATAAAAACAAATAAATAAAATAAACTAGCTGAATTAGAAATGCCAAGGTTATGTCATAATTTATCTAAAACTCAAATGTCAGCACTATTAAAATTACAAAATGATACCAGATTGATCATAAAACCCGCAGAAAAGGGCGGTGCGATTGTTATACAAAATCGTCAAAGGTATATTGACAAAATGTTATTATTTGTGATAATTGTGGGTGGATCCTTGGGTTGGTGTCAGATGACCACCCCCACGGGGGAAGATCCCGAGGGGGGCCACCAGTCAGGCTCAGAGTTGGGAGACAGACACACACTAGATCTTTTATTAAACTGTATAGTGAACCACCAGAGGTGGCAGTAGTGAGCTGGAAGAGCCTGGCTGGGCTGTAGTCCCTCAGGAACTGGAACAGCGGATCCCAGGATGGCTGAGCTGTAGAGAAACTGAATATAGTGAGTAGGCAGAGTATGCAGAGTTCAGGAACAGAACCTTGATGGTAACACTCACACAATAGTCTCTTGAAGCAACCCAGAGGCTGGAATGAAGTAGACCCTCGAGGAACGAGTACCTAGTTCCAGGGAAAGCTCTGAGAGAGAGATAGTAACTCACTGGTGTTGTAGGCAGCGGTGACTTCCTGGCAGAAGTAGTATTCGGTAGCAGGTCGGGGAACGTGGGCCCTCAAGGAACGAGTACCGGTTCCAGACTGCGAACTGAAAAGCAAGAGAGAGAGTGAGGCCCCCGAGGAGCGGGTACCCCTGGTAAAGTCTGAGGAGGCAGAGTAGCAAGGTATGCAGAGAGCGAATCCCATCCGCAGCGATACCTGGAGGAAGCCCTTGCTAACTCGAATAGCTAGCAAAAACGAAAGACCTTAAGTATCCGGTGAGGATGACGTCATCTCAGGGGACGCCCCTGAGGTTCACGCCACAGCTGGTACTTGAGTCGGGGCCCCGCCGCACGCGCGCCCTTAGGCTTCAGGAGAACATGGCAGAAGGCAGCGTCTAGCCGGTCCGGGGACGCTGGAGGAGATCGGCAAGATGACGCCGCAGCAGCCAAACTTCCTTCAACCAAAGAGGGAGTCGCAAAAGGTGGGCGGAGTGGACACATCGGGCAACGACGGTCGCAACACAAAATTCTTTCACAATTCAATGATGACTTAAATTATAAGAAATTGGAGACATGGAGCCCACCCTTATTTTGAAACACTCTATTCTAGCAGAACTCGAAGTGGCCCAGGCACAGGGTTTTTTAACGAATCATGAACTATCCTTTTTGACTCCTGATGAATATGTCATTCCAGTCTTATACACTTTGCCTAAGGTTCATAAAAACTGTGATAATCCTCCAGGATATCCAATTGTTGTGGCCACTGGGTCTATTTTAGAATCTCTATCGCAGTTTGTAGACATATTTCTGTTGCGCCCGTCGGTCGCAGACGGATGCGACCTCTCATGCTCACCTCTTTTTTCCCTGCACCGTCAATCATGGGAAGAATGGCGGCCTCTGCCAACCAATGCTGACCTCCCCAGCGTACCCGGGACGGTGTGGTTGCTGCCAACCGCCATCTTACTTCCGGAATCACCTAGGCGCGTGCACAAGTGCCTCCTTTTCTACACGTCATGGCGGGAACCTTGGGAGCATCCCCTTCGGATGACTTCAACTCGCTGCTCTACTTAAGCTGACCAGCCCATTGCTAATACGAGTTAGCAAGGAGTTCTCTTGTTGCTGAATCAGCTCCACTCTTGGATATCCTGTTCCAGTATCTCCTCGAGGCATTCGGACGCTCTCGGTAACCGCTCCACGGGGGTCCTTCTGCGTTCCTGGCTATCCACTCCTTGGAGGGCCTTCCTGCCTTGGACTACTCCTGACCCGCTTCTTGGGACTCTTTCCTGGAACTTCCTCGTGTGAGTACCTTCTTCAGTTTCCTACGATACCAACATTGCTGAAGTCTCCACGGTGTACCCCGAGCCTCATGCCTCTACCGTTCTTCAGCACTTATCGCTTCTACACATCCTGAGCTGCAAGGTATTGCCGCTCTGCTACAAGATCCACATCCGGGTTCCTGCTCTTCAGACTCTTATCTACATCTTCACCTACAGAACAGTCATCCTCGGCGTACCCCGCGCTGCGAGCCACTACCGGATCTGCACTTCTGAGGTATCTCCACCAGCCTGCAGGAATCTCCTGGCATACCCCACTCTGCGGGCCACTACCAGATCTTCTCTTCAATGGTATCACCCTGAGTACATCCTATTGCTCAAGAACTGTGTTTATTTGCATTCCCCGCTCCGCGGATTATGCCTTATCTTTCTCCTCACAGATGTGAGGAAAAAGATAAAGTCTCTCTTACAGCTGTGTCCTATGTCGCTGAGAGTACGCCCACTGAAGGTGAGGCTCACAGGGCTCCTCCCTGATGGCGGAGACATCTCTCATCTCGGCCCAGGGTTCACATTCTTACAAAACCATAACAGATTGCTAACTCCATGGACCCGGCTCAGGTCTCAGCCCTTCAGGCCATCCCTGGCCTGGCCCAATGTCTCGCCGAACAACAAAAGACATTAGAGACTTTGGCTAACACCTTCAATCAGCTAAACTCTTGGCTGAATTCTACTCCAAACACCTGACAAGGCCATTTCCTTGCCACAGGTGAAGCCTGTACGTCTCTCCGTGCCCTTGCCAGCACCTACTCGTTTTACAGGTGACCCCCTGTTATGTAGGGGCTTTCTAAATTAGTGCTGTATGCAGTTTTCGCTGCAACCTACTTATTTCCCAGATGTAGTGTCCAAAACTATGTACATACTGTCTCTTTTAGATGGAAAAGCCCTGGCCTGGGCTTCACCTCTCTGGGAGCATAATGATCCAATTCTCAAGGACTTGACAGGGTTCCTGATTCTCTTTCATTCTGTTTTTGACGATCCTGCCCACAAGACTGTCGCTGGATCTGCACTCCTGGAAAAGCTTGCCATGGAAAATGCTTAGAAGTGGTGACTCCCATGCCTTTCATGACTACAACCATCTCCCAGGTTTACCTCAACAGTACTGGTTTTATCAGGATGTATTTTCTAAGAAAGCGGCAGTTGCTTTACCACCTCACTGATTCTTTGACTGCGCCATAAACTTATTACCAAATTCCAAACCTCCTAGAGGAAGGGTATACCCACTTTCTCTATCTGAAACTAAGGCTATGTCTGCCTACATTCAAGAGAACTTGGCAAAGGGCTTCATTCAGCCTTCTAAGTCTCCTGCCGGAGCCGGATTCTTGTTCGTGGGTAAGAAGGACGAATCCCTTCACCCATGTATAGACTACCACGGCTTGAATGAGATCACCATGAAGGACCGCTACCCACTGCCTTTGATCTATGAATTCTTTGATAGGCTCCAAGGAGCCAAAATATTCACGAAGCTGGACCTCAGAGGAGCATATAATCTGGTCCGAATACGCCGGGGCAATGAATGGAAAACAGCATTTAATGCCCGCGATGGCCATTTTGAATATTTAGTCATGCTCTTTGGCCTTTGCAACACCCCGGCCGTATTTCAAAACATGATGAATGAAATCTTCAGAGATATGTTGTACGACTGCGTAGTAGTGTATTTAGACGACATACTGTTTTTTTCTCAGAATCTCCAGACTCACCAACTGGACGTCACCAGGGTTCTACAGAGACTAAGAGATAACCATCTGTACACCAAATTAGAGAAATGCTCCTTCCACCAGGAGTCTGTTCCCTTTTTGGGATATATGGTGTCCAGCCAGGGGTTCCAGATGGATCTGCAAAAAAACAAGAGTATTTGGGACTGGCCCCAACCAACTGGCCTTAAAGTTCTATGCACATTCCTTGGATTCACCAACTACTACAGATCATTCATTCATTACTATTCAACCTTGACCGCGCCTCTTACTGCCATGACGTGTAAGGGAGCCAATCCCTCTCAGTGGTCCCCAGAAGCCGTAACCGCCTTCCAGGAACTCAAAAAGGCATTTCTTCAGGAGCCATGTCTACACCACCCTGATCCTCGACCTTTTGTAGTGGAAATAGATGCTTCAGACGTCGGAGTTGGTGCTGTCCTTAGCCAGCAAAGTGACACCCATACTTTGCATCCCTGCTCTTTTTCTCTTGGCGTTTCTCCCCTGACGAGCGAAACTATGGGATAGGCGACAAGGAACTACTAGCAATCAAATTGGCGTTTGAAGAATGGCGCCCATGGCTCGAGGGTGCTCAACATCAGATAATGGTTTTTACTGACCACAAAAATCTTGAATACTTACGTCATGCCCAACGCTTGAAGCACAGGCAAGCCCGCTGGTCATTGTTTTTCAATCGATTTGATTTCCTTTTGAGGTATCACCCAGCAGACAAGAACACCCGTGCGGACGCTCTTTCCCGCTCATTTTCACTGGAGGACATCCCTGATACTCCGTGTCATATCACTGACCCTACTAGGGTACTTCTTTCAGCCACATACACGGTTCCAGCTGGAAAAACAGTGGTACCCCGGGCACTCAGGAAGAAGATCCTCAGATGGGCCCATGATTCACTCCTTGCAGGTCACCCTAGTCAGTCCAAGTCACTGACCACCTTGCAAAGATATTATTGGTGGCCCTCGATGAAAGAGGATGTACGGGCCTACGTGGAATCATGTCCTACCTGCGCAAGACAGAAACCACCCGCCGGTCGTCCCCGGGGACTTCTCCAACCTTTGCCCACTACTAGCGAACCATGGACACACATAGCCACGGACTTTATTGTCGATCTACCCGTGTCCAATCGCAACAACACCATCTGGGTCACTGTAGACCATTTTTCTAAAATGGCTCATTTTGTGGCACTACCCGGGTTACCATCTGCTCCAGAATTAGCAAAGTTATTCATCCGTTACGTCTTCCGTCTACATGGCATGCCTAATCACATCCTCTCTGACCGAGGGGTTCAATTCACAGCAAAATTCTGTAGATCTCTCTGCAAAAAGTTTGATATATCTCTGGATCATACATCAGCTTACCATCTGCAAGCCAACGGACAGACCGAAAGGATGAACCGCACGCTAAAGCAGTTTCTCCGTGTCTATGTCAATTTCAGACAAAGCGACTGGCCGAGTTGCTCCCTTGGGCAGAGTTTGCGCTGAATTCCCATCCATCTGCTTCCACAGGATCGTCGCCTTTTCAACTTGTCTATGGACACCAACCTTTACCTCCTTTACCAATGCCTTTATCAGTACCTTCTCCTGCCGCCCAGACTTCAGCACAAGAATTGCATCAGCTGTGGGAACACACTAAAGAGCTTCTCCAGAAAGCTGGACAACAAACGAAAAATGTTCTACGATGCCCATCACAGAGCAGCTCCACAGTTACAACCCGGGGACAAGGTATGGCTTAGTACCCGCTTCATTCGCCTAAAACTGCCTTTGGCTCGATTTGCACCCCGGTACATAGGACCTTTCACTACTCCATCGCCTGGGTCCAGTCACATACAGCTTGCAGTTACCATCATCTCTTAAGATCCACAATGCCTTCCACATCTCTCTTCTAAAACCGCTCATCTTGTCAGAATTCTCAAAGAAGACACCTGAACCTCAACCTCTCTCCGCTGAAGAGGACAGGTGGAAGATATCCTTGATGTAAGGAAACATGGAAAACGCTGGGAGTACCTCATATCCTGGGAAGGATTTGGACCAGAGGAGAATAGTTGAGAGCCTGCAAGCAACATCCTCGACAAGGAGCTGATCAGACAATTCCACCTGGCACACCCTAAGAAGCCAAAACCCCCAGGGAGGGGCCCTAAGAAGGGGGGGGGGTTCATATTCTTACAAAACCATAACAATTTCTTAGTATAATTACTTTTGACTAAGTCCTATGTGAAAGATATCAAGCATATGCTCAATATCTTGGAAAAAGTGGATCTACCATCTTCTGAAGTACTATTTGTAACATTAGATATTAAATCCTTGTATACCAACATCCCTCAATCAGCGGCTTTGAGTATTATTCAAACTACTGCAGAGAAACATTGTTGTCCCCAAAGAATACCATCATCTTTGTGCCACAACTATTTTTTGGCCTTTGGAGACTTTTACTTTGAACAACACCGCACCTCTATGGGCACTACTATGGCCCCGAGAATCACCAATTTATACGTTGTTCAATTCAAAGAACAGATTCTTTATCCCTCTAGTTTTTTCTCCTGTATTACATTGTGGCATAAGTATATTGATGACACTTTTCTATGGACATCTACAAAAGTACATCTGGTTGAATTTGTAACATGGCTTAATCTTCAAGATAAAAATTTGCAGTTTACTTCTGAATGTGATTATCACCAGATATCATTTTTGGACATCAGTATTTTATAGACAGGAAGTAAGATTTGAACCGCACTTTACTGCAAACCAGTGGAGAGAAATACCTTGCTTCATTTTTCTAGCTACCATCCTCCTCTGAAAAACAACCTACCAGTTGGTCAATTTCTTCGTATTCGTCGGATCTGCTCTACTAAAAGTGAAGTTTTGTACAAGATTCAGTGCTCGTTTGTTGGCTTGAGGCTATCCTTTTAAAATAATCAAAAAAGCATTTAAGAGAGCCCATCATGTGGCCACTGTAGTTTTTGTAATTCTAGTATCACTGAAACGGATTTTAAAAGGCCTCCATGTGTAAATCCTAGGGTTTACGTGTGTGGCCAGGCCTTGTGCGCGCTGCGCAAATTTTCAAAGGGGCCCGGCATACGTGTAAACCCAGGAAAGTGCACAAGTGCCAGGCCTCTTCAAAGGGGCGGGCCAGGGGCGGGGTCTGGGCAGGGAGAACTGAGACAGGCCATTCTGACTTGCGCACCGGCAGTCGGCTGGCGTTTGCAACTTACTTCAGCTCCAGGCCTGAATCTTCATTACTCCCCATGTTTGTTTCTCTCTGCTAATCCCTCTGTTCCTCTGTTTCCCCTCCTTCCCATTGTGCTATTCTGTGAATTGACTCGAACTTGACATTGGATTCTGCCTTTAACAGGTTAATGGCTTAAGTTACTCTCACGTTTAATTATTGAAATTAAACATTCATTGTTGATTATAATTAAAGAAGCTATATTTTGGTCTCTGGAAACCGTTATTTATGTAAAACCTGAAGCTTTTAATTGTTTACTTACTGTATAAACTGTTATATGTAAAGCCTGTTGCTAACTTATTGTTTACTTTCTGTATAACCTGTTATATGTAAAGCCTGTTGCTAATTTATTGTTTACTGTAAACCGAGGTGATGTATTTCTATACGTACCGCGGTATATAAGAATCTCCAAATAAATAAATAAATAAATAAATAAAACAAAAAAACAATAGATTGGTAGGGTTTAGGGGGTAGGGAGGAGAGGGGAAGAGGGAGTGAGTTTAGGTAGAGTGATAGGGAAGTTCCCTCCCATTCCGCTCCTTAATTGGAGCGAACTGGAAGGGAACTGGGGAAGGCCCAATTGTGTCACCACGTGGAAACTGCACAAGTTGACCCCCCCCTTCTTCATGCCGCCCGTGCACATGAATGCGGATTGTAAAATCCGGCCCACCCGATTTTATAACATGCGCACACTGGGAACCGCACGCACATGGATGCACGCGCATATGTTTGAAAATCTACCCCAATGAAACACAATGGACTCATCCAAGTTTGGGAAAGATTGTAAATTTTTTGGAGTAACCAATTGACTTTTGTCTTTTGTGGTCTATTTCTTATTGTACCCATGTCAAAAGATCTACATTGGACGCACGAAACATGCCATTAGAACTCTCCTCACTGAACAAAAAAGCTTTATTTCCACCCGGAAATTGCAAACTCCGATTGTGGCTCAGTGTATGGAACAGGGCCATTCATTTTTGGATTTGAGATAGGAGATTCTTGAACACTCTGGAGATACCACTAGAAAGAAGAACCAAATTATCTTATTTAAATCTCCGCAAACAATTTTGGATATTTTATTTGAATTCAGTTACACCTCATGGCCTTAACCTTGAAATTGACTGGTACACATTAATTTGAATTAATCATGTTGTACCTATCAATCACTTTAATGCAGTAGAAAAATCCTATACCGGAGGTTACATCTACTTCTGGTTGTTAGCTTCGCGCCACTTGTCAACATTTGTGGGTAGGATCAAACAGCCCTTAATTTGCTTTCGTAATGTGTTGTTACTATGTTGTGTTGAGGGCATGGAGGTCAGTGCTGACGTTTAAATGTGTTTTGACACTTAATTTTGATTGGGGTTTTTTTGTATTTTTTTAGCCATGATCGCATGACACAATCTGACTTCATTAGAAGAATGTAAAACCCCAGATGCAGGTTTCTGCAATATTTACGATATTGTGATAAGTAATCAAGCATCTAAGTTTGCAAAATTAAAAAAAAAGAAAAAAATAGACTCTAGCTGAAGTTTAAATATAAGACAAATGAATGCTTTTGCTTATAGCCAGAAGAGTCTAATGTGAGTCTAATGGTAATAACTGAGATTATATGAGGATTTTATGATTTTTTTGATTCTTGCTATCCTCATTTTCTTTACCATGTGTTGTTGTAATATTAACATATAGAAACATAGAAATGACGGCAGAAAAGCACCAAACGGCCCATCCAGTCTGCCCAGCAAGCTTGTGGTAGCATCAAAAGTATCAGACTTATTGGTTAAGGGCAGTAACAGCCACATCAGCAAGTTACCCCCACTCCTACTTGTTTTCCCAGGCTTTACAATTTAGTGTCCTCGTTGATTGCTGTCTGAGTCCGATCACCCCCCCCCCCCTTTTTTTTCCCCCCCCTAACGTTAAAGCAAAGAGTAATATTGGAGCAGAGAGCAATATTAGAGTACATCAACAGAAGGCATTTGACAAAGTCCCTCATGAGAGGCTTCTAAGAAAACTAAAAAGACATGGGATAGCAGGCAATGTCCTTTTGTGGATTACAAACTGGTTAAAAGACAGGAAAGAGAGAGTAGGATTAAATGGACAATTTTCTCAGTGGAAAAATGTAAACAGTGGAGTATATCAGGGATCTGTATTTGGACCAGTGCTTTTCAATCTATTAGATAAAGGAGCCCTGACCGACGTGCCACAAACGCGCAGTAGAGAGCAGCTCTACCGCGCATGCGCGGGCGAGCACGTCGGTCAGAGCTTGCCTGTTAACAAAAATGCCGCTGGGAGGAGCAGTAGCGGCGGCTGCGAGGACCAGTAGCGGCAGCAGCGGCACGCGCGAGGGAGGGAGGGACCTCCCCCCCCCGGAGATGTTCCGTCTGAGCCATCCAAAGGGGTTGTGAATGAGCTGGGAGGGAAGGGGATTGAGAGAGGGGGACTGACTGAGCGGAGGGGGGAGGGAGAAGAGAGTGAGATGAGAGGGAGGGAGGAGAGAGTGAGGTGAGAGGGAGGGAGGTGAGAGGGAGTGGGAGGGAGAATAGGGGTGGGAGGGAGAATAAAGGTGGGAGGGAGAATAGAGGTGGATGGGAGAATGAGGGGGAGGGAGGGGGAGGGAGGGGGAGGTGGAAGGGAGAATGACGGGGAGGGGGAGGGAGAATGAGGGAGAGGAGGAGGGAGAATGAGGGGGAAGGAAATGGACGGAAATTTTTTTTTTAATGTAGCCCGTTGTTACGGGCTTAACGGCTAGTATATTTATAATGATCTGGAAAGGAATACAACAAGTGAGGTCATCAAATTTGCAGATGATACAAAATTATTTAGAGCAGTTAAATCTCAAGCGGATTGTGATACATTGCAGCAAGACCTTACGAGACTGGAAGATTGGGCATCCAAATGGCACATGAAATTTAATGTGGACAAGTGCAAGGTACTGCAAGTAGGGAAAAATAACCCTTGCTGTAGTTACACTATGTTAGGTTCCATATGAGGAGCTACCATCCAGGAAAAAGATCTAGGCATCATAGTGGATAATACTTTGAAATCGTTGGCTCAGTGTGCTGCGGCAGTCAAAAAAGCAAGCAGAATGATAGGAATTCTTAAGAAGGGAATGGTTAACAAAACAGAAAATGTCATAATGCCTCTGTATCGCTCCATAGTGAGTCTGCACCTTGAATATTGTATGCAATTCTGGTTGCCGCATCTCAAAAAAGATATAGTTGTAATGGACAAGGTACAGAGAAGGGCAACCAAAATGATAAAGGGGATGGCACAGCTCCCCTATGAGGAAAGACTAAAGAGGTTAGGACTTTTCAGCTTGGAGAAGAGACGGCTGAGGGGGATTATGATAGAGGTCTTTAAAATCATGAGAGGTCTTGAACGAGTAGATGTGAATCAGTTATTTACACTTTCGGATAATAGAAGGACTAGGGGGCACTCCATGAAGTTAGCAAGTAGCCCATTTAGGACTAATCAAAGAAAATTCATTTTCATTCAACGCACAATTAAGTGCTGGAATTTGTTGCCAGAGGATGTAGTTAAGGCAGTTACAGGCCAATCCAATACAGTGTGCTCAGCCAAGCGCATTGTTTAACCTGAAGTTATTAGATCGGCCTGTTAGCGTAACTGGCTTTAAAAAAGGTTTGAATAAGTTCCTGGAGGAGACTGTTGCGACTGTCGCTGCCCGACGTCTCCACTCTGCCCACCTTACCTCTTTTGCGACTCCCTCTTTGGTTGATGGAAGTTTGGCTGCTGCGGCGTCATCTTGCCATTCTCCGGCGTCCCCGGACCGGCTAGACGCTGCCTTCCGCCATGTTCTCCTGAAGCCTAAGGGCGCGTGCGTGGTGCGGCCCCGACTCAAGTACCAGCTGTGGCATGAACCTCGGGGGCGTCCCTTGAGATGACGTCATCCTCACCGGATACTTAAGGTCTTTCGTTTTTGCTAGCTATTCGAGTTAGCAAGGAGCTTCCTCCAGGTATCGCTGCGGATGGGATTCACTCTCCGCACACCTTGCTACTCTGCCTCCTCGGACTTTACTAGGGGTACCCGCTCCTCGGGGGCCTCGCTCTCTCTCTTGCTTTTCAGTTCGCAGTCTGGAACCGGTACTCGCTCCTCAAGGGCCCACATTCCCGGACCTGCTACCGAATACTACTTCTGCCAGGAAGTCACCGCTGCCTACAACACTAGTGAGTTACTATCTCTCTCTCAGAGCTTTTCCTGGAACCAGGTATTCTTTCCTTGAGGGCCTACTTCATTCCAGCCTCTGGGCTGCTTCAAGAGACTATTGTGTGAGTGTTACCATCAAGGTTCTGTTCCTGAACTCTGCATACTCTGCCTACTCACTATATTCAGTTTCTCTACAGCTCAGCCATCCTGGGATTGCTGTCCAGTGCCTGAGGGACTACAGCCCAGCCGGCCTCTTCCAGCTCACTACCGCCACCTCTGGTGGTTCACGATACAGTTTAATAAAAGATCTCTTTTCGGATAGTAGAAAGACTAGGGGGCACTCCATGAAGTTAGCATGGGGCACATTTAAAACTAATCGGAGAAAGTTCTTTTTTACTCAACGCACAATTAAACTCTGGAATTTGTTGCCAGAGAATGTGGTTAGTGCAGTTAGTATAGCTGTGTTTAAAAAAGGATTGGATAAGTTCTTGGAGGAGAAGTCCATTACCTGCTATTAAGTTCACTTAGAGAATAGCCACTGCCATTAGTAATGGTTACATGGAATAGACTTAGTTTTTGGGTACTTGCCAGGTTCTTATGGCCTGGATTGGCCACTGTTGGAAACAGGATGCTGGGCTTGATGGACCCTTGGTCTGACCCAGTATGGCATTTTCTTATGTGCTTATGTTCTTATCTAGTGTGTGTCTGTCTCCCAACTCTGAGCCTGACCGATGATCCCCCTCGGGTTCTTCCCCCGTGGGCGTGGTCATCTGCCACCGGCCCAAGGATCCACCAACAATTATCACAAATAATAACAGAGACGTCTATTAACTGCTATTAATCAAGTTGACTTAGGGAATAGTCACTGCTATTAGTGGCATTAGTAGCATAGGATCTACTTAATGTTTAGGTACTTGCCAGGTGCTTTTAACCTGGATTGGCCACTGTTGGAAGCAGGATGCTGTTGCTTGATGGACCCTTGTCTGACCCAAAATTGTAACTTTATGTTCGTATGCTCTTATGTTCTTATGTAATACTAGTATAATAATAACTACATTGGGGCAAACAATATTTTAATTCTTAAAAATATGAATATTGAGGGTCAGTATTCTTAGTTGTCTCAGGAAGCTTGGATTTAACTGAATTTCTTAACAGGTCTGATATGGACATATGTACACTACATTAATTCTCCAATTCACCTTAAACTCTGACAGAAAGTGGAGGAGTAGCCTAGGGGTTATAGCAGCATTCCTAATCTTGCTCACACACCTTGTGACTGACTTTAGACAAGGCAAGTCTTAAGAAAATAAGAACTTAAAACTTGCCATACTGGGTCAGACCAAAGGTCCAACAAGCCCAGTATCCTGTTTCCAACAGTGGCCAATCCAGGTCAGAAGTACCTGGCAGGATCCCAAGGGGTAGCTAGATTCCAAGCTGCTTATCCCAAGAATAAGCAGTGGATTTCTGCAACTCCACTTTAATAATGGTTAATGGACTTTTCCTCCAGTTCTTTCCATTGCCTTAAGTACCAACTTACTGTAACCCTTATGCTAAAACCACTATACTTTCTAACATATTTGGGGGTGAGATGGGATAATTATTTCTGAAAGTTTGAAAATAAATACATTAATCTACAGTGTGACTCAAGACTGACTTGGAAAAGGCAAAATATCAAATGTTCATAAATAAATAAATATTTTGAATCACCAAATGCAAAAAGCTTGCAAGCTCATTTTGGTTTCTGCTTTTGGAATGCAGTGAAGTACTCAAAATGAAGTACTCAACTGATCTTTTATAACACCCATTACAAATTTGTTGCTTGTGCCGGCCATGGCAGGCCCTCTTACTCCGTTCGCCTGTCCCAGCGCCTGGCTCCGCTTCACTCGCGGCCATGGGCCGCTGCCTCCGACTCAGGGCCGCCCCCTGTGCTCCTAACTCTGCGATGGACGCCTCTGCTCCGCGGCGGGCCTCCCCGCGTGGTCCGCGGTGAGACACTGCCGACCCACACCGTACCCCTCTCTAGGCGCGCACACATCTCCTCTTCTTTTAAAGGGGCCGCGGCAAGAAGCCAACCTGCAGCCCCGGATGATGACGTCACTGGGTCCCGGTGTAAAAGGCCGGGCCCAGCCAGAGTTTCTTTGCCTTTGCAACAGGTCTCCACGCTGGACGTGGGCTTAGTTGCTTCCTCTGGTGATCCCTTCGTGTTCCTGGTTCCTGTTTCGTCTGAGTTCCTGTTCCTGCTCCTGGTATTCATTCCTGCTCCTGTGTCCTGTTTCAACCTTGCTTTTCCTACAGACTGGTACCCAAGGGCTCAACCTGCGGGGAATGAGGGCTGGTATTGGCGAAGCTCCAGCCGGGCTCCGTCAGTCAGCCAGCTCCACCTGCTGACGGTGGGTACCCGTACCCTGCAGGTAGCGTCAACCCCACCTCGGCCCAAGGGTCCACCTCTCGTGCAACAAAATTGTTCGATCTTTATACTACAATTCCTAGTCATATATACCTGAGATCATTCATAATCTTTAAACCTTCATGATTTATACAATGCACTGGTGCCAAAAACACCTCAGTAAAAAAAAAAAACACAACAACAACAAAAAACTGAGATTGTCCTCAATCATTAAAATATTATCACATTTCTTTGTACTTCAAATTGTAATTTTTTTTCTCTCCTGCTCTTAAGCATGTTTGCTTACCATAAACGGTGTTTTCCGTAGATACAGTAGCAAGATAAATTAGTTATTAAATGTGGGTTGACATTATCTGATGGCACTGGACACATCTCTCCAAGCTAGTAGAGCTATGAGCTCCTCGGGCATGTGTGGGAGTTCCCTCTTGGGCATTGCCTCATGAATCTCTTCAGTCTCAACCAGATCTAATCTGGCTATGTAGTCAAATCTGGAATTCCATGGCAAATTCATCTTGCTATCCACAGAAAACAACATTCACGGTAAGCAAACTTGCTTTATCCATCAATAAGCAGGCTGAATTAGTTATTACATGTAGAGAGTCTCAAGCTGACGGTTGCAGCAAAGCATTTACTTAGTAAGCAACCTGGCCCTCACCATAGAGAGTGGTCTACAACGAGATCAGATTCTGCAAAACTGCTTGTCCAAATTTACTGTCAGTCTTTGAGAGGTTTGCAGATATTTTCAATAAGTACTCCTCAAAGATGAGCAGTGGAAGCATCTATCGCTCTCACTTGATGAACCTTTAAAAAGTCTGTGATTTGCAGTACTGCTAAAGTGTAGCAATGGTGAATGCACTCAGCCAGCCAGATAAGTTATGCTTGGGGACTGCTACTCCTAACTTGTTGGGATCACGTGAAGCAAATAATTGGGAGGTTTTACAATATGGCTGAATACATTTCTTGTAATGCTCTAAGGCTCTCTTGCAGCCCAGAGTATAGAGGGCTTATTTGGTAATATGATGGATTAATTTATATGGAAAGCCAAGATGCTCTTTGTCAGAAACTTTGTGTGAAGAAGGAGAACCACCCAGTTGTAGAAGAACTCCATGTATGAAGGATAGTGGATGGAGCTTGGAGTTCTCCGACTTTCTTAGCTGAAGTTACTGCAACGAGGAACACCATAACCTTCCTTGTCAAATATTTCAGAGAAGCTGACTCCAATGCTCAAAGGGCCATTAGATGAAAAAGGATCACATTCAGGTCCCACATAATAGGTGTCTTTTGCACCAGGGGCTTGACATGCCATAGGCCTTTCTTGAAATGAGATATTAATGGATGAGTAGAGATAATTTTGCTATCTTCTTGAGTACTATATGCTGCTATAGCACTTAACTCTAGAAGACTGATTTGATAGTGCCATTCTTGAAGAGTCCAGATACCTTGTTTTCGAAGGGGTGTGGTGTGTGCTCCCCACCCTTTGGTGGAGGCATCGGTTGCCAGAACCACTTGATAGGGAAGCAAATGAAGAGGGGTTCCTTCCTTGAGAACGCACAGGTATAGCCACCACTTGCATTCCCGCTTCATGGTCAATGTGAGTTGTACTTGAGATGACAGTGAATGAGTTAGTTGATCACACTGGATACAAAGACCCCATTGGAGGTAGCAGATGAGAAGATGGGTCAGTGGAACCATATGGATGGCCTCTGTCATGTGACTAAAGACTACCAGGAGCTGTCTGGTGGACAAGCGTGGAGAAGAGAAGAGGTTGCAGTTGAGCAGTGTCATGGTGTTCACTCAGTTTGGAGGCAGGAATGTTCTTTCCTGTATTGAGTTTATTTAAGCACCAATGAATCTGAGTGACTGAGTAAGTTCCATGCTCGATTTCTCAAAGTTGATCAGGAAACCTAAGCAATGTAGAAGAGCTATGGTCAAGTTTAGAGTGTGGATCACTTCATTCACTTTAAAGTTGCAGAATTTTAAATATTTTGAGCAGAATTTCCCTAGAAATTCACTGTAAGAGTGTCCCTTCCACATATAAACATATGTGGGCTACAGAAGACTAGCCCACATTAGATACCCTATTTACAAGTCCCTTTCAGTTGATGAGGTCTCCCTAGACACAAGACTCTGCACAGTGTTCAGGTACACTAGGTACAGTCAATTTGTTCTCCTCCTTATTCTCCGGCCCTAGATAAGAGCCCATCATTTTATTCGCCCGGTTATCCCAGTTAATGTATCCCTTGTTGTAATGTTATGCATTCTTACATGCTAGTTCACATTCTAATGTAAACCGAAGTGATGTGTAATTTTTACATGAATATCGGTATATAAAAAATGCTAAAATAAATACATTCCTTGAGGTTGCTATAATAAGTCAATTGTCCAGGTACGGGAAGGCTTGTATTCCTTGGTGACAGAGATGAGCTGCCATTACCGTGAGACATTTTATAAAGATCCTCGGGGCTAACAAGAGGCCAAATGGGAGTAGCCTATACTGGTAATGGGACGTGTTCACCTGGAAGCAGACAGTGCCAGTGCATAGGGTGGATGGGTATGTAAGCAAATGCATCCCTTAGATCCAAGGCACACATTCAGTTATCCTTCTGTATATAAGGCAGGACTGTGTTGAGGGAACTCATTAGAATATTTGTTTGTTCAGGCATCTCAAGTTAAGAAAGGGCTACAGTACCCCCGTGTTCTTGTGGATAAGGAAGTATCAGGAATAGAAACCCAGAGCATGTTGAGATGCTGGTATTGGTTCTATCATTTGTTGTTGGAGAAGCAAACGGACTTCCAATTGAAGCTGTGGTAAATTAGAGGGATCCGGATGGAGCGCTGATCAAGGTAGAAGAGATGGAGGCAAGGAAAAATGCAACTGGTATCCAGACTACACAATTTGGAGGACCCAGGGGTCCTTGGTGATCCAATGCCACTCCACAGCAAAATATTGGATTCTTTGCCCTACTAGAAGATTCAGAAATGGCTTATTCAGAGGGATAAAAAACTAGGCCTTAGTTTGGGCTGGGCCTGTTGGCAAAGAGAAAGCTGTCAGCAGAAAATTACACAAGGCCTGGTCAAAAGTGGCTCTTGATGCTTGGCCAGAAAGGACAGCAGATGATACTGTTGAAAAGACCGGTAAGGCCTCCTGTGGAAGGATGGTCATTTGTATTGGTAGAAGTTATGTCTCACTGTGGAGGATTGTTCAGGAGCTGTCAAGAGTGACTGTACCTCCACATTATTGTCTTTTATCAGAGCAACTGTCTCCTGGAGGTTTTCCCAAAAAGACAGTCCCCCATGCATGGGAGGTCCGCCAGTTTTTCATGGACATCCTTCTCTGATGATACTTGCTCGAAGCCACACCATACATCAAGCCCCGATAGAGTCAAAGGAATCATATACTGATTGGAATAGATGATAGATGCCCTCTTCCGCATCCAGAGGTGGTCCTGGATAGTAATTGCCTTGTTCCGTGGTAGATAAGAAAGGCTTCATTTTTTGAATGCAGTAATGAATTATACTGCACCATGAAGAATCGGTGGTAATGTGTGCAGATAGCATTGTGTTTTGAAAAATCTTCTTGCCAAAATTATCAAGAATTTAGTGGTCTTTCCTGGGGAAGAATCAAAGCAAATTCAACCTCTGCAGATTAGTGAGATAGCTGAATGACACCAAAGCCTGGTGAATGCTGGGCTCTGAATTTGTGGTCCAACTTTCTGGCTGTGGAAGTGCCCAAAATGGGGTTTCCCACATTCTCATCTGTAGAAAATTGAGGATGTTCTGAACGGAAATGTCCAGTATTTCAAGAAGTCAAAGAAGCTTAGACAGGGTGTTTTTGTCTTTGCAGACATGGACATCCAGAGCTGTACCCATCTTTTCCACAAACAGAACAAGTGAGATCCTCTGGTGGTGAGGTGTAGTCCAGTAGATCTGGAAGAGGATCGGAGGGTATGCCGGTAGAGTCTTCATCCAAGCCTAAAGGTAATGGATCACTTACCTAGGACTCTTGTGACAAAGAGGGAGAATTGGGAGAGGCTTCCAGTTAACTTGGAGGAAAAGCGCCTGGTCTAACACCTCTGACCTACTAGAATCTGCTGCAATGGATGATGGAGACTCAATTATCAGAGGCACCAATTTGGGAACTTTTTTCGAGGGAAACACTATAATCAAAAGCTTTCCAGGATCTTCGGCCAGTAGAAATGCTATTCAAATAGTCAATGCAATCAAAGAAGAAGGAAAGGACTTCGAAGTTGATATTATCATCCATCTGGGACCAATGACCTTGCTAGAAACAGCATCCAAGTGGTACAGAGAGACGTCCAGTCACATGGCAAAGACCATTGCCTTTTCAGAAGTCTTACCTGTTCATGGAAAGGGGAAAGAGAGACTAAGCAATATACATAAATTCAACACATGGCTCAAAACTTGGTGCAAGGAACAAAGTTTTGGATATACTGGAGGCTGGGGCAATTTATGGAATAGAAAAGGTCTCTATGTCAAAGATGGCTTACATCTGTCTGTGGCAGGAAAAAGGATACTAAGGACTAAATTCAAATCCTATGCCATAACGCATTTAAATTAAATAACGGGGGTTGCAGGAGGAAAGTGGAGCGTCACCCCCGAACAACAAAAACAAATACAATAACAAAGAAGGATGACAGGGATAATAAAGGTCAGCTGAATAAGGCAAAAACCAAGCCTGAGAAAAGCACTAATCAGATCGATCAAAACTGGACTGCTATGAGCACTAATGCTCGCAGTCTGGGAAATAAAATCTCAGACTTGCAAGCCTTAATGGTGGAGGCAGACTCGGATGTTGTTGCTGTTATGGAGACATGGGTCACAAAATCTCATGATTGGGATACAGCCATACCGGGTTATAACTTGTTAAGGAAGGACAGAGGATGGAGAAGGGGGAGGAGTAGCTCTTTATGTCAAAAACAATATCCAAGCAACTGAACTGCAAGGATTTGGGGGTAGAGAAGAAGCATTATGGGCCGTCCTAAAAAAAAAAAAAAAAAAAGAGGATGGTGCATCCATTTTTACCGGAGTGGTTTACAGGCCTCCCTCTCAAATAGAAGAACTAGACAGAGAGCTGATAGAAGACATACAAAAGGTGGGAAGGAAGGGAGATATGTTGATTGTTGGAGATTTTAATCTGCTGGACATAAACTGGAGATTCCTTCTGCAGAATCTAACAGAAGTAGAGAGATAGTGGATGCCCAGCAAGGGGCTCTGTTCAAACAAATGGTAATGGAACCCATGAGGGAGAGAGTTATACTTGACTTAGTGCTCACTAATGGAGATAATGTCTCTAATGTCTGGGGTGCCCACCTCAGCACCAATGATCATCAAACAGTATGGTTTGATATCGCAAATAGGTTACGGAGAAGTCATACGAAGACCCAAGTTTTGCAGTTCAAAAATGCAGACTTTGCTGAAATGGGAAAATTCCTGGAGGTGGAACTTGAAGACTGGGACAAAATGGGAGAGGTGGAACAACAGTGGGCCAAACTAAAAGGAGCAATTACAAAAACAACAAATCTATATGTTAAAAAAGTAAACAAAAGTAAGAGAAATAAGAAACCAATCTGGTTCACAAAGGAGGCAGCTGACGTAACAAAAACAAAAGAAGCAGTTTTTAAGAAATTTAAAAGATCCCGAAAAGTGGAAGACAGGGAGGATTATCTGGTGAAACTGAGGGAGATGAAAAAAGTAATCAAGAAAGCAAAAAGTCAGGTGGAGGAAAGGACTGCCAAGGAGGCAAAGCGAGGTGATAAAACATTTTTCAGATATATCCGAGAAAGGTCTATAGTGGTATAGTGAAATTGAAAGATGATATGGATCAATGGGTGGAGAGAGATGAAGAAATGGCAGAAATACTAAACAAATACTTCAGTTCAGTGTTCACTAAGGAAGACCCTGGAGAAGGACCGTCACTTGTTAGCATAACTGTAGAAGGAGGTGGAGTAGACGAAACTCCATTTAACAGAAGAGAATATTATATCGCAAAGATAGGGAGGATCAACTTGGTGGGGGTGTGGCACTTTATGTCCAGGAGGGTATAGAGTCCAACAGGATAAAGATCATACAAGAGACTAAATGCTCAGTAAAATCTATATGGATAGAAATCCCATGTGTGTTGGGTAAGAGTATAGTGATAGGAGTATACTACCGTCCACCTGGACAAAATGGTCAGACAGATGATGAAATGCTATGAGAAATCAGGGAAGCTAACCAATTGGGCAGTGCAATAATAATGGGAGAGTTCAATTACCAAACAAACAGCAAGTGCAGAGTAACTCATTGGATCCAAAAATTAATTTAATTTACAACAATTCAAATGGCAACTCCACTGTCAAGTTTTATTGTATAGTTCCAATCACAGGTAGGGGTCCCCCGACATGGACCCCGTGTTTCGTCCGCTGGCTACGTCGGGAGGGACAACACCATATAGTCACAAGATCTGAAAATTAAAATTCCCACATTTAACATGGATCCCAATACACTGAGGGGCGGATTTTAAAACCCCTGCGCGCGTAAATCCTTCTGGATTTATGCTCGCCGGCGCACCTATTTTGCATAGGCCGCTGGCGCGCGCAGAGCCCCAGGACACGCGTAAGTCCCGGGGCTTCCTGTCGGGGGCGTGGCGGGGGGCGTGGCGGGATGACACAGCGTTTAGGGGGCGGGACGCGGTGTTTCGGGGGCGGCGACGTGGGCATGGTTTCGGCCCGGGGGTGTTCCGGGGGCGTGGCCGCGGCCTCCGGAACAGCCCCCGGGACGGACCACGGAGCGGGGCAGCTGGCCGACAAAGGTAAGGGGGGGGTTTAGATAGGGCTGGGGGGGTGGGTGGGGGGAGGGCGAAGGAAAGTTCCCTCCGAGGCCGCTCCGAAATCGGAGTGGCCTCGGAGGGAACAGGCAGCGTGCGCTGGGCTTGGCGCGCGCAGGTTGCACAAATGTGCACCCCCTTGTGCGCGCCGACCCCGGATTTTATAAGCTACGCGCGTATCTTATAAAATCCAGCGTACTTTTGTTTTGTTTATTATGACAAGAATAAAAACAGGAGAAAATCAGTGGAAAAATATGACATTTTTTTTCTGGGTAAATAGAGTTTATTTGGTGGTCAGAAACCAGGACAATAAACAATATTGAGCAGATTCTACCACTCACCCACTCAGCAGCATCCCTATCTCTATCCCATCCCCTGCCTAGCATGTACCTCTTTCTCTCCATGCCACTGAGAATGTTATGAAAGTGGACCCTTGTTTCGAGGTAGACAGCTACCGTCGAAGAGCGAGGCCGTTTGGACAGGAAAGACTTGACTGAAGGCTTCACCCTGGAAGCACGCAACCCCCCCAGGAGGAGCCTGTAGGGGTCCGGCCGCTGGGACTTAGGCGACTCCTCTTGAAGACTGTAGAAAGGTCTGGATGCAGGCGCCTCCTGCAGGTCGTGGGTTCCAGACGGCTGGCGCCTCCGGCAGGTCGTAGCAGTCTGAGGACAGAGTCGTAGAAGAATCCAAAGCCGGTCTGAGGTTCGATACACAGGCGAGGTCCGAATCCAGTCCAGGGTCTAAGCAGGAGAAGGGTCCAAAGCCGTACTAGGATCAAGCCAGGAGAAGGGTCCAATGCCGTACCAGGATCAAGCCAGGAGAAGACACGTCCACCAGTCCAGAAGTCAGGAGCCAAGAATCAATCCATGGAACAGGGAAGCGGAGCGGGACGAAGTATCAGGAACAGAGAACACAGGATCAAACTCAGGCAGGAACCTCAATACCAAGGCAAGGTCTGAATGCTCAGGCCTTGCCTTAAGTACCAGAAGCCATGGGAGGAGACTCAGGAGAAGCCATGACAACTTCCTGTCATGGCTCCTTTAAGAACAATCTTCAGCCGCGCGTGCGGCCCTAGGGGAAGCCATGGGGGTGGAGCCGAAACCCCGAGGAGCCAGTCATCATCAGAATTAAGAAAACTCAAACAAGACTTACAACATAAAGAACAACACTGGCGGAAGGATCCCACCTCCACTGCACTGGCCTCCTACAAAACCACAATGAGCTACTATAGGGCCACCATTCTTCGTACCAAAAGGGATTTCTACGCCAAAAAAATACACGGCTTCCTATACGACCCAAAAACACTATTCTCATATGTTGCAGCACTCACCACCCCTATTCCTCCAATCATCCCAGAAGAAGAAGCACAAAACAAATCCTCTGAGCTGGCAGTTTTCTTCGACAACATCAAAAATTTACTTATTCCGCTGACATCTTCCAACCCCACTCCAAACTCCCAGCCTCCACCTGACCAAAACCACACCCCATCGATACACAAACGGTCACTAGAATCTTTTGTTCCTACATCATCCTTGGAAATCAAATCTATCATCAAGAAAATGAAGCCCTCATCGCACCCAATAGACCAAATCTCGACCAAATTCCTTCTCACAATCCCAAACATCATCGCCAAACCTCTGGCCGACATCATAAACTGTTCCCTCACTCACGGAACAGTCCCGGACGCTTTAAAAACAGCCTCTCTGAAACCATTACTAAAAAAACCTAACTTGGACCCATCCAACCCCATAAATTTCCACCCCATTGCCAACCTACCTTTCATAGCCAAGCTAATGGAAAAACTGGTCAATACTCGACTCACAGACTACCTCAATTCCCACGACATTCTATACCCATCACATTTCGGATTCAGGAAACGCAGAAACACAGAATCTCTCCTAGTCTCATTAACGGACAACATCCTGATGGGCCTCGACAAAGGTCAATCATACTTGCTAGCTCTGCTAGACATCTCGGCAGCATTCGACACAGTTAACCACACAATCCTCATCAACCATCTGATGGAAATAGGCATCTCAGGTTCTGCGCTCCTCTGGTTAAAATCCTTTCTAAGCGACAGGTATTACAAAGTAAAAATAATCAACAAATAGTCTCATCCTGTAGCGGACAAGCAAGGATTTCCCCAGGGTTCCTCGCTCTCGCCGACCCTATTCAACATATATCTTCTCCCCCTATGCCAACTACTCAATAACCTCAACCTCACCTACTTCATTTATGTGGACAACGTGCAGATCCTAATCCCCATCAAGGATCCGGTTTCCGACACTCTAAACTATTGGAATAGCTGCCTTCACGCCATCAACCTCCTTCTCACAAGCCTCAGCCTTGTTCTCAATACGTCCAAGACTGAACTGCTTGTCATTTCCCCCAATGATAATAACCCACTAGCTAACACTACTAATACACCATTAGTAAATCAAGTGAGAGACCTTGGAGCCATCCTAGACTCCAGAATGAACCTTAAAAAATTCATTAACACCACTAAAGAAGGCTTTTACAAACTACAGGTCCTAAAACAGTTAAGACCTTTCCTACACTTCCATGACTACTGCTCGGTCCTTCAAGCCATACTATTCTCAAAGATTGATTATTGTAATGCGCTGCTGCTTGGTCTCCCGGCCTCTTCTACCAAACCCCTTCAAATGCTGCAAAACGCTGCAGCCAGGATCCTCACAAACTCTCGCCGTATGGACCACATCACACCGATTCTAAAAATACTTCACTGGCTACCCATCCGCTACAGAATTCTCTTCAAGACACTGACCATCATTCACAAAACCATATTTCAGCAATCCTCTCTCCAACTCACCATACCCCTCAAACCACACTCCTCAGCAAGACCTACCAGATCTGCATACAGAGACTCCCTCCAGGTTCCCCCGCACAAATCCTCTATACACAATGCCATTGAAAAACGAGCGCTATCAACTGCGGGTCCGCATCACTGGAATTCTCTCCCGCCAGATCTCTGCCAGGAACATTGTCATATCACATTCAGAAAAAAATTAAAAACATGGCTGTTCGCCCAAGCATATCCTTGAAGAAGCCTTATGGTAACCCACACGGACCAACACCCCTCGGTTGCGTCCTCTTTCCGCCGCACAAAGGAACTGTTTTCTGCTAACTGCACTCTCATATAACTTGCCTAATCGACTCCACTGTGTAAATTGTATATAATTCTCACCATGTAAGCAATTACTCTCTGCTTACATGCACTGCTCTCCAGTTAGAAATTGTTAATCTATCCCTTTTTTCTTAC
This sequence comes from Rhinatrema bivittatum, assembly GCF_901001135.1. Classification (NCBI taxonomy): domain Eukaryota; kingdom Metazoa; phylum Chordata; class Amphibia; order Gymnophiona; family Rhinatrematidae; genus Rhinatrema; species Rhinatrema bivittatum. Next base: position 25,455,286 of record NC_042618.1, on the reverse strand, counting down.
AGCCTTGTTCTACATTCCCTGTTGTAATGTAACTTTCGCTTTCAGTGTTAACTGGTTTACCCCCTAGTTTATTGTAAACCAGTACGATAAGACCTGGTCTTGAGCATTGGTATATTAAAAAAATTTAAATAAATAATAATAGTCAGCCCGGCAATGCGGCAGCAGCCGCAGGAAGAAGCAGGAGGACAGCCTGCCCCGCAGGAGCCCCGAACGCCGTCAGACGTCTCGGGTAATTATTTCTTTTGTACCCGCCGGCTTGGCCTCAGTCGCGGTCCGCCGCGGCCGGCGGCCATGACACCCGGCCCCGGTCGTGGCTTGCCACGGCCGGTGGTGCTAACAGAGAATCTCCTTTCCACCCCTACTGCAATAGCATTCTCCTTTACTAGTGGTGGCTCCAGGCTTCTCCTTTCCTCTTCAACAGCATGTATATTGAGACTCCTCGCTCTGCAGCACTGCATTTCTGCGTTTATGTGGGGCCAGGGAGCATACGGGAAGTGTTTCTGGTGGGAATGGCCTGCTTCAAATACTACATTGGCAACACCAAGCAACAGACACCTTGCTTGCCTGGAGGGGAGGAAGAGCTCGGATTTTAAATATTTATCAGTGATACTGGTGGAAGAGTGCTATTGCTTATGGGGGGGGCAGGATTTGAAATGCTGCAGGTACTTTTGCCCTTACTGGCTTCCAGCAGTTGCTGGAGGACTTGAGACACTGCATCTGCAGCTCTACAGCTGCTGTTTAATCAGTCTAAAATTAGGATGAAAATCAGTTTAAGCTGATTGTAATTTTTGGAAAAATCTTGGAATTTATGGGTGAAAATCAGTTTAAAATGAAAACAAAGGACTCTAGATATAGGATCCTGAGCACTGTGTTATCGCAGGGCAGTTGCGTTGGAATGCATTGAGGCTGCACATTTTCATGTAATCAGAGCTTTGTGCCTCAAGTGCACCAGTGCATCATGCATTGGCATATCATGCATCAATCAGTTGTGCAACAAGTGCCTAGGCACATCCTGCATCAAGCACCTTAAAACACCGAGTGTCAAATGCATCAGAGGAAAATGCATCAAGCAAGTCAGTGCACTGTGCATCGCTGATGATGGCCACAGCAATGGTACTGACGCTGATGCACCCTGCTTCTTTGACACAGACTGCGATGGCTCCAGGGATTGATGCCGCTTCGACTTTGATGCAGGGAGGCTGGTGGAACTTGACCCTGCAGCTTCAGCCTGACTGGATGGGGGAGTTTTTGATGAGCTCCTGCTTAACTCTTCTCCCATTAAGGCAGACAAGGCTGCATTGTGGGATGAGGACCTACTGTGACTCTGGAAAGATTTATACAGTTTCTTGATACAAAACATCCTGGAATTCTACAAGCACAGGGACATCTGTCCACAGGCATGGCAGTTCTTCTGGTCATGTTTCAGACCAAGGCATCTGTAACAGTTCATGCCCATCGGTAAGGGACATAATTTTCCCAGAGATACGACTACTGAAACTGCACACCATAGTTGATTTGTTCTTCTGTCTGAACATGATGAAAAAGAAGGCTACACTTCGGTGGTATGATATTTTTTTGGGTTTTTTGGCATAGCACTGAAAAGTATTGTTGTTGGGACTGTAGAGGCAGCGAGGCAATTTAATAAGAAGGTAATGAAGGAAAAATATTGAGTTGAAAAAGGTTTTAAAGATTTTTATAGAAAAATTAGAAGAGAGACAGAATTCACATCTGTGCTGTATTAGGATAAGAAATAACTGAAGAGACTAACGAGGCAACGCCTGCGAGGGAACTCCCACACATGCTCAGTAAAGTTCAAAGCTCTACTAGCTTGGGGAGACGAGTTTGTTCAGTGCTGTGGATGACATTACCCCACATATGGAAAATGGAAAATAATTGTTTCCCTTGCAAATTCATGTACGATAGGTTTACTTATCTGTAACACCTGAAAGCTCCTCTAATTTTAATGTTCATACCCTATGAGAAGAGCCGTCTGAGGGGGGATATGATAGAGATGTTTAAAATTATGAGAGTTCTAGAACGGGTAGATGTGAATCGGTTATTTACTCTTTCGGATAATAGAAAGCCTAGGGGGCACTCCATGAAGTTAGCATGGGGCACATTTAAAACTAATCGGAGAAAGTTCTTTTTTACTCAACGCACAATTAAACTCTGGAATTTGTTGCCAGAGGATGTGGTTAGTGCAGTTAGTATAGCTGTGTTTAAAAAAGGATTGGATAAGTTCTTGGAGGAGAAGTCCATTACCTGCTATTAAGTTCACTTAGAGAATATCCACTGCCATTAGCAATGGTAACATGGAATAGACTTAGTTTTTGGGTACTTGCCAGGTTCTTATGTCCTGGATTGGCCACTGTTGGAAACAGGATGCTGGGCTTGATGGACCCTTGGTCTGACCCAGTATGGCATTTTCTTATGTTCTTATGTTCTTACTATATATATGTACTGTGTGCCAAAGAACTTCTATATAAAACAGCACAGAAACTGTAATTTTAAAACTGCAGCTTTAAGGAAGGGCTGGGGTTAGGAGTTGGGGGTTGGAGGAGGTGTTGCAGTTTTTAAGAGGTATGCAGAAAGACAAGCATTCAATTGAAATACTGATTCTCTGACTGTAACATATGTCCAAGTTCTCTACAACATTAAGACAATTGTAATGGAAAAATGTTCAGTCTATATAGAAAATGTTTATTATAAATTTGGATGAACATTACTAAGAAATTTTTTTTAAAAAGTAACAGGATCATTTATCAAATCGCGTTATGGCATTTTCGCATGCGTTAAGGCGTTTTCTCATGAGAAAACACCTTAAAGTACACGATAAGCACCATAATGCATAGTGCAATGCAATTTTTTAAAAGGGGAGGGATTGGGGAGGAGTCGGGGGCAGGGTTTCAGAAAAAGTGGGCTGGCTTCGCGAAGCATAACATACAATATCACACAGTTTTAACGCCGAAAATAACTACACCTTTTTCAATTGCATTAAGCTGTGCGATATCATGCATTATGCCCATAACACAATTCGTGATTTTTTTGCAAATTCTGTTTTGGGCATTTTTAGGCTGGGGAAGGGCCTGAGATGAGGGGGGTAGGGAGAGAGGGAGAGGGAGAAGGAGAGGGAGAGAGAGAAAAAGAGAGAGAGGGCCTCTGGGGGTGGCACCATAATAAGCAGCTATTTATGCTACAATAGGAGGCCCACCTAGTAACTCGAGGTGAGGTTTAGGAGTAGTGTAGGGGTTAGGGCCACTTTTACATGCAGAGTGAGACATACGAACAGAACAGTACACTCTTGTGAAGATCTGATGTCCTTCGGAGTGAGAAAACTCACACAACGATGAGATTTGTACAATGTTCTCTTAACCTAGTCTGATGGACTCTCTACCTAGGTAACATTAAGCTAGGTTGAGAGAACATTGTATAAATCTCATCTTTGGGTGAGTTTCCTCACTCCGAAGGACATCAAATCTTCACAAGAGTATACTGTTCTATTTGTATGTCTCATTCTGCATCTAAAAATTGGCCCCTAGGCTATTACTATAAAACACGCCCCTTTTCTATTGCATGCAATATTTACAGCAGATTGATAAATCTAGGCCTAAAATCCAAGTAACACCTTTTATTTACTTCACAGTCTAACATACCAGCATACACAAAATGATTTTTCTGGCGATATATTCACCTACAACCTCAGCAAATATTCAATATTTTTTAAACCTCTGTAAATTTAAAATGCTTAATGTAAATTAACATCCTCAAAACGGAATGAAAAAAAACTGTGTGTTTTGTATCTCAGTAACATAAAGGGTAGTTTTGAAAATCTTCCTCACTAAAAAAAGGGTTTGTACCTTTTAAAAATATAATTTGTTCCTTGTAAAGAGACACTAATAGCTTGTTTTATTTTATGTGCACAATTTCCTACCTTCTGGATGGAGCGCTGATGGGGTAAATAGTCTAATCTTATTCGGTTCACCTCCTGTGGAGTTCAAGTGACAGTCATGACAGACCAAGAATTCTGCAAATCACAAAACTACCAGCCACTAGGAGAGCCTGAAATCTTAATAAATACAAAATAAACTGAAATTCTAAAGACTTAAGAGCATGCTAGAAAATGTTAGACTAAACTATGAATCAGTTGGAAAACTCTGAATTTATATTCTTACAAGTGTGTTTTGTTATTGGTTTGTAAAGCATTAAAGGCAAGGTAATTATGAATTACGTAATAGCAATAATAATATTTTTAGGCTATACAGAGTTACAGAGATTAATATAGTTTCCAAGTTCTTCCTTTCTAGAAATAATCATAATTACAGACATAAAATTTCAAATAGTCAAATGTTTACTCACGGGAAAGTTTATTTTGGGAAAACACTGGTTTTTTTGCAAATAGTTTAATTATCTAAAGGCTTTGTTACTTTCTCACTGTTAGAACTACTGCACTTTATAAAGTAGATTTGTTTGCTGTATTTTCTTGAAACTTGAAATTTTACAGTACTTTAAAATCTTAGAACATAAGAAGTTGCCAAACTGGGTCAGACCAAGGGTCCATCAAGCCCAGCATTCTGTTTCAAACAGTAGCCAATCCAGGTTACAAGTACCTGGCGAGTACCCAAAACATTAAGTAGATCTCATGCTACTAATGCCAGTAATAGCAGTGGCTATTCCCTAAGACAACTTGATTAACAGCTGTTAATAGACTTCTCCTCCAAGAACTTATCCAAATCTTTTTTAAACCCAGCTACTGTAACTGCCCTAACTACATCCTCTGGCAACAAATTCCAGAGCTTAATTATGCATTGAGTGAAAAAGCGCAGTTGCTTACCTGTAACAGGTGTTCATCTAGGACAGCAGGATGTTTGTCCTCACATGTGAGTGACATCATCCGATGGAGCCTGGCATGGAAAACGTTTGCCCATCCTTATCCAGGCAGTAGTGAGCCGCAAACGTGTGAAGAGAACTCCACGTTGCAGCCTGGCAAATTTTGACAACGGGGACTGCTTGCATCACCATGGCCCACACAGAGGGAACGTTTACTCTGCCAGCCAGCAGAAGGTCTGTTTGCGCATAGCAGAAGGCGATGCAAACCGCCAGCCAGTTGGATAAAGTCTGTTTACCCACCACCACTCCCAGCCTATTGGTATCGAAGGACACAAAGAGCTAAGTGGACTGCTTGTGACTGGCTGTGTGGTCTAAATAGAAAGCCAAGGCCCTCTTGCAGTTCAAAGTATGAAGAGTCCATTCACCTGGGGGGGAAATGAGGCCTAGGAAAGAAGATGGGTAAAACAATGGACTGATTAAGGTCGAAATCAGTCACAACCTTAGGCAGAAAATTAGGGTGCGTACGCAAGACCACACGAATGTGAAAAAACCTTGTGCATGGCAGATATGTAATCAAAGCCTAAAGATCACTGACCCTACAAGCCAAAATAATCCCACCAGGAATATAACTTTCCAGGTGAGCAACTTCATGTCGCAGGATCGCAGCAGCTCAAAGGGAGGATGCATGAGCTGCGCCAGGACAATGTTGAGATCCCAGGACACAACAGGAAGCTGAAGAGGGGGCTTCAGCTGGAGCAGGTCCCTCATAAAGTGACCTACTAGAGGCTGAACCGATACGGCTGTACCACCTTGACGGTACGCACTCACAACACTGAGATGGACCCTGACTGAGCTGGTTTGAAGCCCAGACTCGGAAAGGTGCCACAAGTAGGAAGGAGGTATGTGAATGGATCCAAGCCCTGCCCCGCACAACAGATGGAGAATCTTTTCCACTTCAAGCTCTAGGACTTTCTGGTGGAAGGTTTCCTAGAAGCCAACAACACCTGTGAGACCCAGTCCGAGAGGGCCAAGGGTTGAAGGACTAGGCGCTCAACATCCAAGCCATCAGGGCCAATGCCTAGAGGTTCGGATGGCGCAGGGTGCCCTGATTCTACATGAGCAGATCGGGTGCAGTCCCCAACCGGATTGGGGGGGGGGGTCTGATCGAAGGTCCCACAGGAGAGGGAACCAGGCCTGTTGGGACCAAAAAGGCTCCACAAGGATCATGGTCCCTCTGTCCTGTTGAAGCTTCAGCAGGGTCTTCAGGAGAAGCGGGAGAGGAGGGTACACAAACAGCAGACTCCCCCAGTGGAGGGAGAACCAGAAAACAAAGAGGTAGGCGATCTACAATGGCCGTTAGGTAAACAAAAAAGAATAGATATCTTGATCTTTTCCTGAGGCATCGGATGTTAAGCTGCGAAACTCAACCTGAGTCGGGCATTCTTTTGAACACGTCTCTACTTTAATAAATATTTGGAAAAGATCAAGGCATCTATTCTTTTTTGTTTACCAGTGGAGGGAGAAGGAATCGCAGGAAAGATGTCTGCTCCCCGACAACAGGGAGGAGAACCTGCTCACCTTGTGATTGTGTGGGGAGGCGAAGAAGTCCACATCTGGTGTACCCCACTGATGAAACAGTTTGGCCGCTACCTCCGGGTTGAGGGACCATTCGTGTGGTTGGAAGGAGCAACTCAGCCGGTCCGCCAGCATGTTCATGTTATGCCCGTCGGTCGCAGAAGGCTGTGACCGCTGTTGCTCACCTCTTGCCTCACTGCACTGACTTCATTGGGTAGACTTGCGGCCTGCCTCTGTTCCCAGGCCTCCCTGGATAACGTGGTCGCTGCCGACCGTCATCTTGCTCTCGGAGTTCCTTAGGCGCGCACATGTGCTCTTGGGCCAGTCTTATGCATGTCATGGCGGGAACTTCGGGTTGTCCCCCCTGATGACCTCATTCATTGTGGACTCTTAAGCCGGATGGCCCTGTCTGCCTATGACTTGGCAACGAGTTCCCTCATTGCTGAATCCGCTTCGCTCACTACAGACTTCCCGTTCCAGCTCCTGCTTTCTCGGCATGAGACGTCGCGGGTTCCCGCTCCCCGTGGGCCCTTTCCTCGTCTCTTGCTGTCCACTCTTTGGAAGGCCTTGCGCCTAGGACTGCTGCCTGCCCCATTCCCTGGGGCTTCCTCTGGAACCATCGCTACTTCTACAGTGAGTACTCCGTTTGCGGACCATTACTGTATCATCTCTACTGAGGAACCCTCATAGGTGCACCCCGCTCTGCGGACCATTGCCATATCATCTTTACTGAGGAACCCTCACCGGTGTACCCTGCTCTGCGGACCATTGCCGTATCATCTCTACAGAGGAATCGTCTTTGGGTATACCCCACTTCACTGACTCCGTGGCACCTCTGTGTCTGTGTGACTTTCCTGCTACGCTCCCCGCTCAGTGCCGCTTTACTTCTCTATAAGAGACTCAAGGACTTCCGAGCTGTATCTGATGTCAGCACCCAGCACTGGTGCTCCGTGGCTCCACCCCCTGGGGCCAACCTCTCTAGCTTCTTCTGACCTTCCAGTTCACTCTCTCTCTGCTCCCTCTCCAGTACCTGCTATTCTATGCACTCCGCAGCTGAGACCTCGCCTCCCGACGGTGAGGCTCACAGGGCTCCTCCCCATGGGCGGTACCATCTCTCACCTCAGCCCAGGGCCCACATATCCACAAATCCTAACAGTTCAGAGTCCCAGGCAGGTATGTCACACACAACAGCATCCCCGTGATAGGGCCTAGGTCCACACCTGCATCGCCTCATGACAGAGAGGGAACGAGCCCGTGCCTCCCTGATTGTTGATATACCACATTGCCACCTGGTTGTCCGCCCGGATCAGGACTACTTTGTGCTATAATCGGTCTTTGAATGCCCATAGGGTGTAACGGATCACCCAAAGCTCCAGAAAGTTTATTTGATAGCGGGCTTCGTGAGCGGTCCAGAGACCCTGCATGTGGAGGCCATCCACATGGGCTCCCCTGCCCTGAGGAGAGGCATTGGTAATGAGGATTACATGAGGCGGAGCAGTTTGGAAGGAAATCCCCCACTCCAAATTGGAGAGGTGTTCTCACCAGGTCAGAGACACTTGCAAAGGTTCTGTGACTGCAACGCAAGTCTCGAGGTCTTGAGAGGCCTGTCGCCACTGTGACCGCAAGGTCCACTGAGCCCTCCGCAATCACAAATGGGCAAGAGGGGTAATATGGACGGAAGCCACCATGTGGCCAAGCAAACAGAGCAGAAGGCGGACAGTCATCTGCCGGCTGCTACGGCGGAGGCCGCCAGCAAGGCGAAGGCAAGAGCCCAATCGTGCGGCAAAAATGTGTTTGCCTGCTCCGTGTCTAGTCTGGCACCTATGAAGTCCAACTGAGGAGATGGGCAGAGGTGAGATTTTGGGTAGTTGATCACAAACCCCAAGGCTTGTAGAACCCACATTGTCACAGCTAAAGCATACAGCAGTCCAGCGCGGGAATCTCTCTAGGTACGGGAAGACATGCACCGCATGACGCCTGAGATATGCAGTCACCACTGCCAGGCATTTGGTGAAGATGCAAAGAGCTGAGGCCAATCCAAAAGGCAGCACCTTGTACCGATAGTAAGCCTTCCCTACCATGAAGTGGAGGTATTTTCTGTGACCGGGGAAAATGGCTATGTGAGTGTAAGCTTCCTTGAGATCAAAGGAGCATAGCCAGTGTAGCCAAAGAGACCATCTTGAACTTTTCTCTTGAAAAAAACTTGTTCAAGGCCCTGAGGTAGAGGATAGGGCGTAAGCTGCTGTTCCTTTTTGGAATTAGGAAATACCTTGAATAGAAACTTCGGCCCTGCTGGGGTCGAGGGAACGACTCTAACGCGTCTGCTGCGAGAAGGGCGGAGAATCCATTTGAAGTATGACCTGCTGGGCGGACAAACCCCATGATGGACATGGGGGAGAGGTCCCTGGGAGCTGTTGGAAGTTGAGATGGTACCCCTGACGGATTATGGAAAGGAACCATCAGTCCGAGGTGACATCCTCTCAGTGATGGACGAAGCCAACGAGCCCGCCTCCCACTGGGGGATCCATCATCAGGGGTGTGCTCAATTCACCTGTGCTCCCTCGCCGGCAGTCAAAAGCCCGTAGCCGGGGTTTGCTGGGGCGCCGGCTGGGGCCTGGGCACTTGCTGCTGGCAGGGGCAGCCCCTGGAGCTAGTGCATGGTGTGCAAGGTTGGGAGGCCGGAGGATAATACTTCCTCTGCCTGTAGAAGGACTTCCGAGATCCTGGCCTAGGAAGCACTAGTGGAAAGCTGTTGAAGGGTGTCATGGTGGTCCTTCAATTGCGCTACCGCATCCTGGACCTTATCCCCAAAGAAATTGTCACCTGTGCAGGGGAAGTCAACTAGTTTCCCCTGCATCTCTGGACAGAGATCAGAAGCCCTGAGCCACGCCATCCTATGGGCACTGATGCCCACAGCGGCTACACAAGCTGCAGTTTCAAAGACATTGTAGGTGGATCGCACCTTGTGCTTGCCAGCCTCAAAGCCCTGCAGGACAATAGCAGAGAGCGCCTCCTGCTGCTGCTGCGGTAGGGTCTCCGCAAGATCCTGGACTCTCTTCCATAGGTTCCAGTTGTACTGAGTCATGCACAATGGTAGGCGGCAATCCGGGTGATAAGCATGGTGCCCTGGAAGACCTTGCGGTCGAAGGTTTCGAGCTCCCTATGTTCTCACCCCAGAGGGGCAGAGGCGTGAGTATGGGAGCGCCTGGCTTTCTTGAGGGCGGACTCTACAACCACTAACTGGTGGGGGAGGTGCCGCTTCTCGAACCCCATGGCTTGCTACACCAAATAGGTGACAGCCGCCTTCCTATTGACAGGGGAGATAGAGATCGGGTGTTCCCACATCTGAAGAAGAAGGTCCTTGAAGATGTCGTGGATGGGAACTGCCATGATCTCCATAGGAGCATCGACAAACTGGAGTACTTCCAGCATCTTGTGTCATGCATCCTCCTCCGTGAGCAGTTGGAAAGGGATAGCAAGGCCTGTGGGGGATATCAGCCCTGGGCTCCAACGACTTCGGTGGCCTCAAGGGCACCGTGGGAATCGACGGTTCCCCTGGCATCGAGGGGACAGGGGGCCACGGGAGGCCGGAAGGACCCGGTAAAGGCTCGGGGAACTGAGTTCTCAGGAACGCAGCACCGGTTGCGTCTTCCTCCTCGAGGACCCGAGGATCGGGATCGCTCCAGTGGGGGGCATCGGAGGGGGATCGAAGACCCCTCGGGCACCAGTTGCATTGGTAGGGCGCCTAAAAGGACATCCAGATGCTCAAGCAGGGGTGCTAGGATAGATGGCAGAGGCTTGGGCACCAGTATGGGGGCCGGTGGCTTGGGCGGCTCGACACTCTGGAGATCTCTGAGCACTGTGGTCTGAACCCTGCAGTCCAACTCCTCGTGAAAGTCCGATGAGGCCAGGACTGAAAGAGGGGGATGAGGCATCACCGGCTCTTCCTAGGGTCTCCAAGGTGCACGGTACCCAACATCGGTGGGGAACACCTGGGACTCCCAGGGACATCAGAGGCCAGTACCGCGTCAGAACCAGAGCCGTGCACCAACGGGACAGTGCCACTTTGCACTGTCCTGGTGAAGTGCTCGCTGGCAGGTGGCCGGCGTGCACAACTTCCTTCTGCTCGAAGGAGCAAGTAAGTTGTGAAACAAAAGAAAATAGGTTAGTTAGGGTGTGGAGAGGGGTCGGGGTAGAGAAGTGTGGAGAGGGGAAAAGGGAGGAAGGTTAGTTAGGGGGATAAGGAAGTTCAGTGATAGGAGTATACTACCGTCCACCTGGACAAAATAGTCAGACAGATGATGAAATGCTAAGAGAAATCAAGGAAGCTAACCAATTTGGCTGTGCAATAATAATGGGAGATTTCAGTTACCTCAATAATGTAATGCAGATGAGAATGAATTTACTCAATCCTACATTTAAGAAGTAATATTTCAAAGCGATAGTAACTCAATAATATACCTGGACTTGACCAACATTACTCAAATAATGATTTTATTTATGAAATTGTAACCAAACTTTATTGGCACCTGTTAGAATGTACGATATCCTTCATTTACTTACCTTAGTTTATGTGCCTATTTGGAAACCGTTGTGATGGTATATAACTTAGCGACGGTATAGAAAAGTTTTTAAATAAATAAATAAACAAACAAATATTGACTGGGTAAATGTAACATCAGGACTTGCTAGAGACATAAAGTTCCTAGATATAATAAATGACTGCTTCATGGAGCAATTGGTTCAGGAACCAACAAGAGAGGGAGCTATTTTAGATTTAATTCTTAGTGGAACGCCGGATTTGGTGAGAGAGGTAACGGTGGTAGGGCAACTTGGCAACAGTGATCATAACATGATCAAATTTAAACTAATAACTGGAAGGGGGACAATAAGTAAATCTGCAGCTTAATACTAAACTTTCAAAAGGGAAACTTTGATAAAATGAGAAAAATAGTTAGAAAAAAACTGAAAGATGCAGCTGCAAAGATTAAAAGTGTTCAACAGGCATGGACATTGTTTAAAAATACAATCCTAGAGGCGCAGTATTCCACACATTAAGAAAGGTGGAAGGAAGGCAAAACGATTACCGTCATGGTTAAAAGGTGAGGTGAAAGAGGCTATTTTAGCCAAAAAAACATCCTTCAAAAACTGGAAGAAATTTGAAGAAAACAGGATAAAACATAAGCATTGTCAAGTTAAATGTAAAACATTGATAAGACAGGCGAAGAGAGAATTTGAAATGAAGTTGGCCATAGAGGCCAAAAACTCATAATAAAAACTTTTTAAAATATATCCGAAGCAAGAAACCTGTGAGGGAGTCAGTTGGACCACTAGATGACCGAATGGTTAAAGGGGCCCTTAGGGAAGATAAGGCCATTGCAGAAAGACTAAATGAATTCTTTGCTTCCATGTTTACTAATGAGGATGTTGGTGAGATACCAGTTCGATGGTTTTCAGGGGTGATGAGTCAGACGAACTGAACGAAATCACTGTGAACCTGGAAGATATAGCAGGCCAGATTGACAAACTAAAGAGTAGCAAAGCCCACTTGTTTTGAAAGACTCCTTTGTTGATGCATTAGTTCTTTAGCTCATGCATTACTCATGTTTATGCCCATCAACACTGTTCTCTGTTACCTGTATATCCCAATTTAGCCTACCCTCTTTTTTAGCTATTCCCAACATTTATTCACGTTATTTTGACGAGTTATTGTTGTCTATTTAATATTTAATATATATGTTCTTATGTTCAGAAACCGCGACAGTTTTGTTCTATGGAAACCGACCTGATTCGATATTTGTATCGAGAATGTCGGTATACAAAAATCCTAAATAAATAAACAAATAAATAAATCAATCAATCACTTGGACCGGATGGTATGCATCCTAGGGTACTGAAGGAACTAAAAAATGAAATTTCTGATCTATTAGTTAAAATTTGTAACCTATCATTAAAATCATCCATTGTACCTGAAGACTGGAGGCTGGCCAATGTAACCCCAATATTTAAAAAAGGCTCCAGGGGCAATCCAAGTAACTATAGACCAGCGAGTCTGACTTCAGTGCTGGGAAAAATAGTGGAAACTATTCTCAAGATCGAAATCTTAGAGCATATAGAAAGACATGGTTTAATGGAACACAGTCAACATGGATTTACCCAAGGCAAGTCTTGCCTAACAAATCTGCTTCATTTTTTTGAAGGGGTTAATAAACATGTGGATAAAGTGAACCGGTAGATGTAGTATATTTGGATTTTCAGAAGGCTTTTGACAAAGTCCCTCATGAGAGGTTTCTAAGAAAACTAAAATGTCATGGGATAGGAGGTGATGTCCTTTCGTGGATTACAAACTGGCTAAAAGACAGGAAACAGAGAGTAGGATTAAATGGTCAATTTTCTCAGTGGAAAAGGGTAAACAGTGGAGTGCCTCAGGGATCTGTATTTGGACCAGTGCTTTTCAATATATATATAAATGTTCTGGAAAGGAATAAGACGATGATGATACAAAATTATTCAGAGTAGTTAAATCACAATTGGATTGTGATACATTACAGGAGAACCTTGCAAGACTGGAAGATTGAATACTGTGTACAATTCTGGTCACCACATCTCAAAAAAGATATTGTTGCGATACTGAAGGTACAGAGAAGGGCAACCAAAATGATAAAGGGGATGGAACAGCTCCCCTATGAGGAAAGGCTGAAGAGGTTAGGGCTCTTCAGCTTTGAGAAGAGACGGCTGAGGGGGGATATGATAGAGGTTTTTAAGATCATGAGAGGTCTTGAATGAGTAGATGTGAATCGGTTATTTACACTTTCGGATAATAGAAGGACTAGGGGCATTTCATGAAGTTAGCAAGAAGCACATTTAAGACTATTCGGAGAAAATTCTTTTTCACTCAATGTACAATTAAGCTCTGGAATTTGTTGCCAGAGGATGTGGTTAGTGCAGTTAGTGTAGCTGGATTCAAAAAAGGATTGGATGAGTTCTTGGAGGAGAAGTCCATTAACTGCTATTAATCAAGTTGACTTAGGGAATACCCACTGCTATTAATTGTATCAGTAGCATGGGATATTCTTGGTGTTTGGGTAATTGCCAGGTTCTTGTGGCCTGGTTTGGCCTCTGTTGGAAACAGAATGCTAGGCTTGATGAACCCTTGGTCTGACCCAGCATGGCAATTTCTTATGTTCTTATGTTCCCTCTCAGTCTGCTACTTTATTGGATGGACTGGGAGGGAACTAGGCAAAAGCAGAATCTCATTACCGCATGTGGGTTAAGAAATTCCTCAAGTGCATGAGTGGGCACCCATGCGCAAGCCGATACAAAATCAAGTGCACACGTGGGCGCGGATATCAGATTTTCTAACATGTGAGCATCGCTGCATGCATGTTAGAAAATCAGTGCGTTCATGTGCGCCCGCATGCGACTTTGAAAATGTATCCCTTAATTTTTAAGTTTCTTCAGAACCCTGCGGTGCATACCATCCAGTCCAAGTGATTTGCTGCTCTTTACTTTCTCAATCTGGCCCACTACATCTTCCAGGTTCACAGTGATTTGGTTCAGTTCATCTGACTCATCATCCTTGAAAACAGTCTCCGGAACCGGTATCTCCCCAACATTCTCAACAGTAAACACAGAAGCAAAGAATTCATTTATTCTTTCTGCAATGTCTTTATCTTCCCTAAGAGCCACCTTTAACCCCTTGGTCATCTAACAGTTTAACTGACTCCCTCACAGATTTCCTGCTTTGGATATATTTAAAAATGTTTTTATTATGAGTTTTTGCCTCTACAGCCAACTTCATTTCAAATTCTCTCTTAGCCTGTCTTGTCAATGTTTTACACTTAACTTGACAATGCTTATGCTTTATCCTATTTTCTCCAAAATCCCTTGCTCTGGATTTGTATTTCGTTTCAGAAAAACTTTTACTACTAATTTAAACTAAGGCAAAAGAAAATTAGCTCTTGCACTATATTCAACCCCCTGAAATAATATATCAGACTAAGTAAATTGCACTATCATGTAAATTTATATATATTGAGTTAAGCTATAAACATAGCCTCAGTTGTTAACTGCTTTTTGTACAATGGCATTAAATATTTTTAACCAGTGCAATTAGCTGGTACAACAGAGATCAGGCTAAATAAGGTAATATTTTAAAAAGTGGAAAGGATTACTTTAATTTTATTAAATCTCAATATATATAGATCAGTCTCCTTTCATGCCATTGTGTAAACTTCCCCTCCTCTTCCCCACCCACTCCCCAAAAAACATCTGATTTTGTTTGTCATCTGCACATTACCTGGAACTAAAGCAAGGATGATATCAATTGGGTATCAAAAGATGAAGAGGCTCCAATGGGCTACTTCAGCAGGTTCTGTTGAGTTCTGAGTGTAGTAAACAAGGAAGAGTTTTAGAAAGTTACAGAGAGCTGATGCACACAGTTTCTTAAGACATTTTAATTAATTCTCCTCCTTAAAATAAAAATAGAGATTACTGCAGATTTTCCAAATTTTGTTCTTTTTTTCTGAGTAAGGCCTTCTGGTACGTTCAGTATTGATAATATTTTGTCAACAGATCATGGGTGCCTGCCTAGAGGTCGGTCTGTGTGTGTGTGTATGTGTGTGACAGAGAATGGGTGCTTGCCTGGGAGTCTGTGTGTGTGTGAGAGAGAGAGAATGGGTGCCTGCTTGGGGGTCTGTCTAGCTATGTGTCTGTGAGAGAGAGAGAGAGAGAGAGAGAAGGGGTGCCTGCTTGGGAGTCTGTCTGTGTGAGAGAGAGAGAGAGAGAGAGAGAGAGAATGGGTGCCTGCTTGGGGGTCTGTCTGTGTGAGAGAGAGAGAGAGAGAGAGAGAATGGGTGCCTGCTTGGGGGTCTATCTGTGTGTGTGAGAGAGAATGGGTACTTCCTGTAGGTCTGTCTGTGTATGTGAGAGAATGGATGCCTGCCTGGGGGTTTGTACATGTGTGTGTGTGAGAGAGAGAATGAGTGTCTGCCTGGTGTCTGTGTGTGAGATAATGAATGGGTGCCTGTCTGGGTGAGAGCCTGTGTGTATGAGGGAATCCGGGGGGGTAAGAACATTTGAGTGCGTGGTGGAGAGGGTCTTAGAGCCTGTGTGGGTGTGTTTAAGAGCATGTATGTGTGTGCATGTGACAGTATATGTGTAAGAAAGAATGAACTTGTGAGTGTGTGAGAGAGAGAGACAGAGGATAAAGTTTGTGTGTGTCCCTTTTCCTCAATAATCTCAGGGTGACTAGAAATCAAGAGTTCCTAGGTATGGACTGCAGGGGCTTTTTTAAAATCCTTATTAGTTTTTTTTTGTTTTGTTTTGTTTTAAGACCTTATTTATAATTTTCCAACCAATTAGAGCCAACCAGCTGGTAAGGTACTAACAAGAAACAACAAGCAACATTAGAAATTCCCTCTGTTTCCCAACCTCCCCACTCCCTCCCCCCGACACCGACAGGTCCTTTTCTAGAGTAGCAGAAGCATACAGTCTCAGGAGCCAGAGTCACTTTCCTTAAGAATGAGTGTATGGCGACCACCCCATGGAGTGTCCTACCCAAGGGTTGCATTTGAGCTTAACTGCCCCAGTGGTGCTATGAGAAGAACAATGAATCGTTGAGTAATACTTGAATAATGTGCATGGTACTTCATCGTCGCAGGGCTAGTAAGTCATTCTGTGCCTTAACACTTAGTGATGTTACCATAGGTAGGCTTGTCAGATTTCTAAGAATGAGACATATGCACATGAGGAAGGTCTGCACGCCATCAAGTGTTCAAAAAACGCCATTTTATGTAGTCTTAATCGCCAGTATGTTATAGAAGGAAGCTCAGCAACTGTCCAGTAATCCAAAATCGATTTCTTAATCAGGAGGATTATTGAGGAAAAGAAAGACCACATCACTCCCACCCTCATTGATCTCCATTGGCTCCCCATTCACTCACGAATCATCTACAAGACCCTTACCCTCATCCACAAAAGTATTACTAACGAACATTACAACTGGCTAAACCCACCATTCCTCCCTCGTACCTCCACAAGACCCACCCGTTCCTCTCTCCGTGGAACTCTTATTCCTCCTTCCATAAAATCCACGAGACTCATCTCCACCACCAATAGAGCCCTTTCCCTCGCAGGCCCCTCCCTTTGGAATTCTATGCCGCTTGACCTACGCACCGAAACCTCCACACCCACCTTCAAAAAGAAACTCAAAACCTGGCTCTTCCTCCAAGCATACCCCCAATCATCATCATCACCTAATAACACTCTAACCCTACCATCATCTCTTACCAACACCCCCCAATCAGAACCTACACCCAACACCTACCCCCTCTAACCCCCTAAGGAATTACTAATGTCTCATTTAACCTTTTGCATAAAAAGAATGTTACTTTGTACAACCTCACATATAACCTCACTTCGACGACTGTTGTTTTCGCGCTTATACAATTTTGTATATAACCAGTGTACATACCAATTGTTCCTCCAATCCCTGTACATATCTTATCCTTATGTGTCTCTGTTTCACCCTCCCCCTGCCCCCTCCCTTGTCTCGACTACCTACTATCCCTCCCTCCCCTAAGTTATTTAGTTACTTGCTCTGTTACTGCGTTTATTTTGCATACTGTTTTTTGTAAAGGCATTGCCTATATATCTATTGGTTGTAAGTTACTTGTAAACCGGCACGATGTGCAAACGGTTGTCGGTATATAAAATCACTTAATTAAATAAATAAATAAATAAATAAATAAATAAATAAAATCATCCCCTGTAAAGGTGTGATGATGTCGGTAAGTCCTCTAGGTTTTCAAATAGATACAAAAGAGAAGATTCTGGGGTCATCACAAGAAGCAGATGGCTTAAGAAACCCAGGACTGCCCTCCAGATCTTATGCAATATAACACAATCCCAGAAACAATGGAGGAAAGTACCCGAGCAGCATTACATTTTATACAGCAATTGGAACTTATTATTTTCGCCTTAAAAGCCCATGTAGTAGGTACATTCATACCCCAAAAGAATTTAAAGTGTAAGTCTCGAAATACTAAATAGCACATTTTCAGAGACTCCTTTAAGATACACAAAACAATCTTTTAGCATATCTTTAGTTTTAATTAGTAGCTGTTATTTGATATGTGTGCTATTTTGAAATATTTTATTGGTGCATGGGAAATTTTTTAAAAAGTATATGAATTTAATAGATGTTATTCTATTTGTCAGTAGTTCTAAACTAATTTTTCTTTTATTAGTATGATTCTACTATTATAATTGATGCTTTATGTTTCTTGATTTTGTTTTATGAGGAATAGTGGTTCTGTTTTTCCATTGTTACACACACAGTCTTGCTTACTGGGGTTTCCATTTCAGTTTTTGTCTGCATATTGCTGGTTCTATTTTGTGATCCTTTAATCTGTATTTGATGAGGGTCTGTCTCTGCTCTGCACAAGTGACCAAAGTGAGAGATTTTTCTACCATAAGGTGTCTGTGTAGGGATCTATAGCAATTGGGTTTGTTTCGTTTCCCCAGTAGGTGATGTATTGGTATTCTGGGACCTAGTGTAATATTTACAGTGCTTTTTCACAGATAAGGTTCTTGTTGTTTCAGTTCTTGGTGTTACTACTGTTACGGTATGCTAAGGTTGCTGTATAGATTTTGAGTGCCTTTTTTGTGGGGTTTTGTGTTGGTTCACAATGTGTCTGGAAAGAGTTTGCGCTGTTATTACTGCGAGATGCCTATCTGGATATAGTGTGGTATCTGCCTCTCTTTGTGTTTGTCTGTATCTGATTACTCCTTTCAGCAACCTGAAGAGAATCAAAACTGGAATTTTGAGCTTCTAGTTGGCAGTGTGATTGCCTGCTATTTGGCAAATGGTTCAACAACTGATTGGTTGGTGAAAGACTGACAAATATACGGTGTGTATAGATATATATATATACACACACACCGTATATATATATAGTAACCCAATTATTAGGCAATATTATGCTTCTTATTGTGCCTGTGTAATACTAATACCAAAAAACACTCCCTACAAAGTGAAGTAAAAGCACAATTTTTGTTTTTCAAATTCCTCTTTTATTGGATCTATGAAAAATCACACACAACAAATATCAATATTTGAAACATTCATAAAATTACAATGAACCTTCATATTTCATCAATATATCTCATTATAACCTCACTCTCATTAAAATCACTTCTAATTCATACTCATCCATAACAAACATATCCATACACATTCACAATTTGTGCAAATTTACATTTAAACTCTCCAAGCAGAAATTATATGATGTTAATCTCAAATCTTTCTAATTATTAACATTTATGTTAACATTCATGTAAACATTCCTTCTGTTTACAATCTTCATTGATTCCAGCAAAAATTACAAAGGTACCAACATTTATATTTGTAGTTCTAATTAATCCCAATTCTAATTAATCCCAACCGGGCCCGCGTTTCACCTTCCGGCTTATTCAGGGGAATTTAAAGTGATTAAACCACACATGATCTATTTATCACAACAATCATATGAATTCTTGCCGTTTTAATAGAGGCACCAATGAACTTCCTTAAATCTCCAACTGTTTATTGCACTTAGCCAATTTCTGCATTTAAATCATCTGTATTAAAAACACAATACTTCATGTCAAAAAAATTCTTTATCTAATAATTTATATCAAATTCTAAAAAAATTTTTAACTACTATTTTTTATTGAATATATTCAAAATCCTTGTTGACTGTGATTTATATGCTTCTACAAGATATTACCTGTATCTACTTCTGTGTACCGCTGTCCTAACTTCTCCCGATAATGGTCACTCTTATTTTCTCTCATGTTCCTTGTCTTGAACTAAATGTAAATGAATCAACATTATATTAACATCACTCTTCATGATTTAACCACATTCTCTGAGGGAACCAAATAATTCCCTCATCATCACAGGACTACTGACCTTCACCACCATCCCATACTGTCCCTATTTATTACAAAACCCACTACCGTTATTTCACAGCCAACTTACCCTCAGACACCATATTCACTGCTGCTTTAACTCTCCTACTTACTTCAACACAGCAACAGCGGAAGAATCAATTTCCTACAATATCATTCATCTTCTTTTGTTCTTTCCCACTTCAAACTTTCATTGAAACCATAGTCTCTAGTGAAGTCTGGAAACCAAAAATATCCGCCTTAATCCTTAGCAAACACCTTGTACTGAATCCCTCAAATCTATATGCCCAAATGCCAAAATACTAACCCACTCCTCACCTCCTAATCGGGCCGATACAGTAAAGACCACACAGGCCACTCTCCTGTGCACACGATTCTGTATTTAAATGAGGCCCGGCAGTAAAAACAGGCAAAATGGTGTCGGTTCTCGAGCCCGCTGATAGCCACGGGCTGGGAAACCGGATGCCGGCAAAATTGAGCGTCTGGTTTTCAACCCAACAGCTGCGGGCCGACTTCAAATTTTTTTTTTTTTTTACTTTTTTTTACCCTTCGGGACCTCTGAATTAATATCACCATGATATTAAGTCAGAGGGTGCACAGAAAAGCAGTTTTTACTGCTTTTCTGTGCACTTTCCCAGTACCCGAAGAAATTAGCGCTTACCTTTGGGTAGGCGCTAATTTCTGAAGCAAAATGTGCGGCTTGGCTGCACATTTTGTTTTCTGAATCACGTGGGAATACCTAATAGGGCCATCAACATGCATTTGCATGTTGCGGGCGCTATTAGGTTCGGGGGATTGGATGCGCGTTTTCGGCCCCTTACTGAATAAGGGGTAATGCTAGCGCGTCGAAAATGCACGTCCAATGGCGGGTTAACAGTGCGCTCCGTCGGAGTGCACTGTACTGTATCGGCCCGTATTTTAATTTTCAAACACTCACTTCTACTTCCCTAGCCATTATACAGGCTTAGGAAAACCATCAAATAACCTTAAATAACAAAACCAAGAACTCACTTACTCGCCTCCACCAGTTGATTCAGAACATCTCCTTCCCTTCCGCTTACGATCTTACAGACGCGGTGAACGTACACCGTCACCCGTTCTTTAAAAACTAACCATCTGATTGCATTCTGACCAATCCCTGTTACATAGAAACAGAGAAACATAGAAGTGACGGCAGAAGAAGACCAAACGGCCCATCCAGTCTGCCCAGCAAGCTTTCAGACCTAATTGTTTTCATACTTATCTGTTACTCTGACCGCTGAAGTCAGGGCCCTTATTGGTAACTTTTTGGTTCCAATTCCCTTCCACCCCCACCACTGATGTAGACAGCAGTGCTGAAGCTGCATCTAAGTGAAGTATCTAGCTAATTGGTTTGGGGTAGTAACCGCCGTAATAAGCAAGCTACTCCCACGCTTGTTTACCCTGCCTATGCAGGGTAAAGTTTAGTTCCCTCCCATTAGACCCGTATAGTACACACCCACCCTATCTGCCAATACCAAGCCTCCTCTATTGTTCACCTGGCTGTAAGCCTCCGTGTGGAAGTCTTTTAATAAAATGCTTCCCATTCAATCTTTGAGTTCAACCCGTGGGGAATTAAAGTACCCCATTGGAAAATAAATCTTTGCTCTTGCTGCCTTAATAATAATGAGACATTTCCACCCCGGGGACACGACAACTGCTTTAGAACACTAAATTTCAATTGTTCTATCGTGTGTGATGCCTCCTGCCAATGACGGACTAGAGGCGCTTCCAATTTACCAGGTCGTATACAGCTTCTGTGCTGGATAATACGCATTCTTATTGGCAGGATGGTGTGTCCAATAAACAGTTTCAAACACGGACATTGAATCACATACACTACCTTACTGGAACCACAGTCAAACCTACCCCTCAGTTCAAACGGATATGGAATAAATTCATGTGTGAACACTGTACCCTCCATTACATATGGACAAACTGAACACCTGGCACAACACTTCTGTCCTCCATCTTCTTGAATAATCTCTTTTACCACCGATGATACCAATAAATCTTTTAAATTACGGCCCCTGGTTTTTGCAAATATTGGTACAGTTTGCAAAGCCAGATATAAAGATAATATTGGCCAATGCAGAGAATGATTTTTTGAATATGATGGGTCCTTGATGAAAACGGTAATACACAAACTAACGAACCCAATTCTGATTTTTGTTTCGGTTTAAGCAACAGCTCTCGATTAGCATATAGATCCCGCTTGAATGCTTGCTTGATAACCTTTTTGGGGTAACCTCTAGAAATAAAATTAGCTTGCATCTCTAACGCCTGTCTTTTGTACTCTCCAACTCCATCACACAAACGTCTTAAACGCAAAAACTGTCCTATAGGAATATTGTCTCGCAAATTTAGAGGATGGAAACTCCTATAGTGTAATAAATGGTTTCTGTCTGTTGGTTTAGTGAAAATTGTTGTTACCAACTTGCCTTGATCTTTGTATACTTTTAAATCTAAAAAAGAAATTGATGTTTTATGACTTGTAAGAGTGAACTGCAGATTAACATCTAATGTGTTAAGCCATATAACAAAATCTTTCCAAGCTCTTTCCGACCCCCTCCACACAAAAAAGATGTCATCTATAAATCACATCCATGTTTGAATGTTCTGCCAGTATTCAGATGTATACACTTGAGTCCTTTCAAATTCAGAAACATATAAACATGCCAGCGATGGGGCCATTGTGGCTCCCATCGCTGTTCCCTTAATTTGTTTATAATATTGATCTTTGTATTTAAAGTAGTTTTCTGTTAAAGCCAAAGAGGCCAGTTCTGTAATAAAATTAGCTTTTTCATCAGACATATCCTGCGCTAACAATAACTGTTTGACCAATACTAATGATGCTGCTTGTGGAATGTTCGTATACACGGCAGTAACATCTAAAGTTGCCAAAAAGGTATGTGCGTCAACAGCTTGTACTGATTGTAATTTCAAAATGAAATCTGCAGAATCCCTAATGTACGACTGGCTCAATTTGACTAAAGGACTTAGAAAAGTGTTTACATATTTAGACAAAGGTTCTAAGATGGATTGAATACCAGACACTATCGGCCGTCCAGGCGGCGGAACTAACGATTTGTGAATTTTAGGGACTGTATAGAATACTGGAATGGATGGATGTAATTCAGTCAAGAAATCTTGTTCCTTAGGTGTAATGAATATGAATATATATATATATATATATATATATATATATATATATATATATATATATATATACAGACACACACTCTCACACATGTACATTATATATAATTATATACATGATGTAATCCAACTTTGGTGGGTGGGGGGGGGGGGGGGTCCAACAAATTGAATGGATGGAAGGAAAAAAGAGGAGGCACATGCTGGGGATGAGGGTGGAGGTGAAGAGGCAGAGAAGAGGATGCTGAGGGAAGGGGGAAGGAATGATCGTTGAAGGGTGAAAGAGGCAAAAGGTAGATGCAGGGGAAGGAGGCAGATACCAAGGGGAATGAGGCAAAGGACATACACTTGGGAATGGGTGGAAAAGGCAGTGGCCCACATGCTAGAGAAGAAAGTAATAAAGGGTATTTTTGTGGAAAGAGATAAGAATGGAAAAGAAGGTATTATGCGGATGATTACAAACATCGCAATGGGGTGGGCCACCAGGGCCCTGGCTCCATTAACTTTCAAGCGACACCATCCCAGAAGTTCTCCCAGAAACACTACATAGCTCTTTGAAAGTTTGAGCCATATGGGTACCAGTTTTTTCGCACAGAGTCCTGCAAGAACAACACGAGAATGCAGGTACTCACATGGATCAAATTTGTAGGGAGCTATGTGGTGTCTGCAGGAACACAGGAGTGGCTTGCTGGGGAAGAGGAAGAAGGAAGGAAGGGGGGGGGAAGGAGGCAGGCAAGCTGTCTTGGGGGGCAAGCTATGAGAGGGAGGCATTGAGCTTGGCTGTGAGGGTGGAGTTGGGAACAGAGCTTTTCTGATTCATTTGGGTATTCCACTGCCCCTGTGGATGAGGGAAAGAGGTGAAAGGGATTGGAGACAAAGAAAAGGAATGGAAGGTTAGGAGAGAGGAAAATGGAGTGGATGGGTAGGTGAGAGCTAAAGGTTGTGAGAAAAGCTAGGGAGGAGTTAGAAGAGATGTTAATGAAGAGAAAAGAGTTGAAAGCTGACAAGAGAAAGATAATGAGAATGAATGAGAAAGAGAGAGCTTGGAATCCTAGTGGTGGGCTGGCAGCAGCAGTTAAGTGGTGAAGCTACTGCAGACACATGGTCCTTACCTTCCTTCTATAGGAGTTGTAGAAGAAATAACTTAGAGGGTGGAGGGGCATCTCCCCACCTCTGTCACAAGTTTGTAAAAATTATGTGTCAACAGTAGGGCACACACTCGATACAATTTGAAAGAATATCAGGCTTGGGATAATAAGAGAGTTTCTGGACATCTGAAAATAGCCCTTAGACATTTAAATGCTATCATTCCTACAATTAATGTACAAACACCAGTAAGAGTTTCCTAAAGATATATATCTGAAATATTAATCTTTTAAGAGGGAAATATCAAGGGGACATCTGAGGGTAAAACAGCATTTTGCACACAGAAATGGCCTTTTACAAAATTGCTTATATGTCATATAGGCACAGGAATTAGCAGATACGTTACTGGCAGCAGAGCTGGGGAAGGGTTTGGACTTACATACTCACTTTTCGGATTTTAAAAAGTATGCATGTAAATTTTCAGGAAAAATTTTGGAGTTTAGGAAGGAACGTATGCCAATAGTTTTGATAGTATAATTTTAAAAGTAGACTTATGCACTTAAGTTTGCTTTGAAAATTGGCGTAATTTTTTAATTTTAATTTTATTTTTATTAGCATTTCAAATATAGAGACTGCAATAGCACGTCATGGAAAACACAAGAACAGTATATAGTTACCATTATACTGGCAAAATCCAACTGCATATCAAACCATTTCTTGAATTACAATGAAATCTAGGGGAGAATCATTGCAAAAAGAGCAATACTTAACAATCAAAATAATAAGTAAAAAAAGGGGGTACAGATTATATTTCAATCCTCGGCTACTACTTGGTTGGCTTCACCAGGGGGCCGACAGGAATACTAGAAAAAACCCAATTAAGACAGCTCAAAGAATATATATCTGGCATTATCAATCTTCATCTCACATTTGCAGGGAAACCGTACAGTTATCTAAGCACCCAACTATCGTGCCGAGGACATAAAACCAGGAACTTTTCTGACGCTGCTGTGTTGCTCTAGAAATATCCGGATAGATCCAGACCTGGAAGAGTGGTCGAAGATATGGCAGCTGAGATTCAATGCCAAGAAGTGCAAAGTCATGCATATGGGGAGTGGAAATCCGAATGAACTGTATTCGATGGGGGGGGAAAGGCTGATGTGCACGGAGCAGGAGAGGGACCTTGGAGTGATAGTGTCTAATGATATGAAGTCTGCGAAACAATGCGACAAGGCGATAGCAAAAGCCAGAAGAATGCTGGGCTGCATAGAGAGAGGAATATCAAGTAAGAAAAGGGAAGTGATTATTCCCTTGTACAGGTCCTTGGTGAGGCCTCACCTGGAGTACTGTGTTCAGTTCTGGAGACCGTATCTACAAAAAGACAAAGACAAGATGGAAGCGGTACAGAGAAGGGCGACCAGGAAGGTGGAGGATCTTCATCGGATGACGTACGAGGAGAGATTGAAGAATCTAAATATGTACACCCTGGAGGAAAGGAGGAGCAGAGGAGATATGATACAGACTTTCAGATACTTGAAAGGTTTTAATGATCCAAAGGCAACGACAAACCTTTACCATAAGAAAAAAATCAGCAGAACCAGGGGTCACGATTTGAAGCTCCAGGGAGGAAGATTCAGAACCAATGTCAGGAAGTATTTCTTCACGGAGAGGGTGGTGGATGCCTGGAATGCCCTTCCGGAGGAAGTGGTGAAGACCAGAACTGTGAAGGACTTCAAAGGGGCGTGGGATAAACACTGTGGATCCATAAAGTCAAGAGGCCGCCAATGAAGAGTGGGTGACTCGCCAGAATGATGGCTACTGCCTGGACACAATACCCTTATTCAATAAACATACACATGGTTACTGTGACTCCAACATCACTCTAAGCTTCAACAGCAAGAGGAAATGTGGAAAAAAGGATTTGCACTCACAAAGCCGGGAGTAGCTGGCTTGTTACGGCGGTTACTACCCCAAACCAAATGTGCCTGATACTTCACTTTCGATGCACATCCAGCATAGCTCTCTGCTCCAATGGCAGGGGAGAAGAAAAACTGATACTTCACGCATACCCAGCATAGCTTCAACGGCAGGGGAGAAGAAAAAAGGATCACACTCACAAAGCGGGGAGTAGCTGGCTTGTTACGGCGGTTACTACCCCAAACCAAATGTGCCTGATACTTCACTTTAGATGCATATCCAGCATAGCTCTCTGCTTCAACGGCAGGGGAGAAGAAAAAAACCCAATAAGGGCTGTATAACATAGTCTGGGTTAAAACAAATAAGCATGGGTGTAGCTTGCTTATTGCGGCGGTTACTACCCCTACTACCCCCTAACTAATCAAGCTAGATATTTCACTTGGATGCAGCTCCATCACTGCTCTCTACATTAATGGTGGGGGAGGAAGGGAAATAGAACCAAGAGCTAAAAGAAACAGATAAGTATGAGAGAAAAAATGTGTGAAGCTTGCTGGGCAGACTGGATGGGCCGTTTGGTCTTCTTCTGCCGTCATTTCTATGTTTCTATGACCTTTTGGCCCAGGTATAAGGAATCTCTACTTCAAAGAAATACTCTAAGAACATTATCCCGGTCAAAGGGAAAAACAAAATTAACCAGAAGAGTTCCCCTATTTTCAATCTGAGCCTTAGCAGATGTTTCTAAAAAATCAGAAAAATTTGCAGATGGAGGAGCAGGAAGAGCAGAAGCAGGGGATTCACCCTCTTGCTTATTATTTGGAAGAAAACAAACCTTTGAGATGGGTGGTATCATATCCATTGAAAAATGTAATATCTCTTCCAAATAATTTCTAAATTGTTCCCTTGGAGAGATTAATTTACATTTTGGAAGGTTTAACACTCAGGTTTAAGTACCTTGATGAATTCTCCAAATTTTCTGCTCTTTTAGAAATAGCAAATTCCCCCTGAATTAAACCACTCGGTAGATTGAATTTGGGACAGATTAGAATCCAATTCTTCTAGCTTAGATGTTGTTGCGCTTCCCGGCCGAGTATGCTTCGCGGCCGGACCTGCTCACCTCGCTACGCCTTCTACCAACTCCGGACACATGCCTGTTAATTGTGTCTGCACTCCCGCTCCAGAACAGGCCTCACGACAGAGCTCAGCGTCCTCCGTGGCGTCGGCCCCGCCCCTAGGCGTGCGCACCGCCCGTCCTCTTAAAGGGCCAGGGGCCAGACTCAGCTATGCGGCGTGTCCTGATTGAGTCCTACTTAAAAGGAAGTGGTCTGACCCCACTTCCTTGCCTTGGCAATCGGGTCGATCACGTTGCGATAGCTAGTTTGCCTTCCTGATCCAGTGTCTTATTCCAGTCTTCTGTTCCAGCGTCCTCCTGAGAAGCTTGGGAGTGGGTGCCAAGTTTGTAGCATGGATTACTAACTGGTTGACAGATAGAAGACAGCATGTGATGGTAAATGGAACCTACTCTGAAGAAAGAACAGTGTTAATTGGACTGCTACAGGGATTGGTGTTGGAACCGTTTCAGTTCAACATCTTTGTGAGTGACATTGCGGAAGGGATAGAAGGTAAAGTTTGTCTATTTGCGGATGATACTAAGTTCTGCAACAGAGTGGACAAGCCGGAAGGAGTGGAGAGAATGAGACGAGATTTAAGGAGGCAAGAGTGGTCGAAGATATGGCAACTGGGAATTAATGCCAAGAAGTGCATGGGTAATCTAAAAGAACTGAATGCGATGTGGGGTGAAGGGCTGCTGTGCACAGAGCAGGAGAGAGATCTTTGGGTGATAGTGTCTAGCGATCTGAAGATGGCGAAGCAATGTGACAAGGCGATAGCTAAAGCCAGAAGATTGGTGGGCTGCATAGAGAGAAGAATATCTAGTAAGAAAAGGGAAGTGATAATCCCATTGTACAGGTCTTTGGTGAGGCCTCACCTGAAGTACTGTGTTCAATTCTGGAGATCGTATCTCAAAAAGGACAGAGACAGGATGGAGGCAGTCCACCAGAGAAGGGCAACCAAAATGGTGGGAGGTCTTCATCAAATGTCTTATGAGGAGAGGCTGAAGGACCTAAATATGTATACACTGGAGGAGAGGAGCAGGGGAGATATGATACAGACCTTCATATACTTGAAGGGTTTTAATGATGCATGATGAACAACAAAGCTTTTCTGTAGGAAGAAGAACAGTAGAACTAGGGGCCACAAGATGAAACTCCAGGGAGGATGACTCAGAATCAACGTCAGGAAATATTTCTTCATGGAGAGGGTGGATGCCTGGAATGCCCTTCTGGAGGAGGTGGTGAAGACAAAAAACAGTGAAAGATTTAAAAAGGGCATGGGATAAACACTGTGGATCCCTAAAGGCTAGAGAAGGGAAATGAAGTAAGAGGCATGGGAGTAGCTTGCTGCTGTGGCGGTTACCACCTTTAACCAATAAGCCTTCATATTGATGATGCAACTCCATCTTTGCTCTCTGCTTCAATGGCAGGGGGTAAAGAGGAAAAGAGAAATTAGATTTAGACAACAACAAGGACACTGAACTGTACAGTCTGTGATAACAAATAAGCATGGGGATAACTTGCTTGATGCAGTGGTTACTACCATTAACCTATAAGCCTGATTCTACACTTCTGATGCAATTCCAACATTGCTCTCTGCTTCAACGACAAGGGGTGGAGGGAAAATTGGATTCAAACAGTAACCAACAAGAGCCCTGACCTTGGGAAACTGATAAGTATGAGAGCTTGCTGGGCAAACTGGATGGGCCGTTTGGTCCTTTTCTGCCTTCATTTCTATGTTTCTATATGTTTCTATGTTGTTTCCCAACTCCCAACGTCTTTTGATGATGCTTTAGTCAACGTCATTACCCCTTTTGTACTTTAGAAATGGCTTGAGTCACCTTGGGCACTCTGGGAGCTTTCCCCACCTGGCCCTGCTTGCACTGAGTATTTGAAGATGGTATCAGGCCCACCAACGCCCTTTTCTCTTGCCTGGGGCGTTGTGTTTTAGGCCCTGGCAATGAATGAGTTAATGAGTTGAAATTGGGGCATAGGAACCCAAAGAGGCACTTTTGGTCTCTTTCAGCCTGGCTATCTTCACGGTCCTCTACCTCTGGGCCCTTGGAGACATCCTGCCATAGTCGCAGCATGTTGATTGCTTATGATCAGGCCCCAAGCACAGATAGCAATAATGTCCGTCTGTGACAGGCATAATTTTACCACACTGGCAATATTTAAATCTCCGGGTCTTTGGAGCCACTTTAGCACTGAAAAGTGTTGTTGAGGGTTCACTAGAGTGAAAAGAAGAGATTTTGAAGAGAAAAAATTTCGAGAGAAGTTGGTCCATGTGTCCAGTGAGCTGCATGGAAAAGAACTGAGAAGACCAGGGTAATCGTGTAGGAACGGCCACGCAGCCACAAAGAGCAAAGCATCCCTGAGTCTGCCTGTTGATGGTAAAAGGCTCAAGAACTATGAAAAAACTGTTAATAAAGTTACATATCACTCCACCTTTCTACTGTGTTAAGTTCACATTGTAAAGGTTTTCTCTGTATGCAAAGGAAAAAAGGCTAAATTGAGAATTATGTTTTATTGATAGTAATTCAAAAGATATTACCTCAAAATTGCAAACTGCAATCTGACTTACTCAAAAGAAGCTATAATCACAATACAACCAATTTTGTTTTCTGTCACTTGCTTCATAGTATAAGTTTCTACCAGGGGTAGATGGCCTATTGGGGGAGCGGGCATGCCTCGGTGGGCCAGTCCAGCTGGTTATGTGGTCTCCCTTAGTGCCTACCAGCTTAATTTTACAATTGCCGGACTCCAGGCATGACAGAGTTGTTTGCAGGCTGTGGGAGCCGGGGACATTTTCTGCCGGTGCTGCCTTACAATTTTGCACTATGCCCGGCAGAAAGTGACCCGACTCCCACAGCCGACAAATAAGCAAGAGACGAAGAGGCCTAGAAAGGCCGTATGCACCAACCCTCCCACCCGTGGCCAAGAAAAAGGTCCAGTGGGGCCACTGTCATTTTCTCTCCTGCCAGCAACTGAAAAAAACTCCAATGGTTCCGCTGGCAAAAACCTTCCCACCCGCGGCAGAAGAAAGGAACCAGCGGGGATGAAGAGGAGGTTTAGTGGGATAGGGCCAGCACAGTAACTACAAAAGACTTGTGGGGCTGCCGATACTGTTGCTCCCACCCGAAGAAAGAAGTGGCCTACCAGAGCCAGCACACCCCGCCCAGCAGTTGCTTAATTCAAAGGCCCTGCACATCCTGTGGCACCTGCAGAAGAAGAGAAAGCCAGGTTTGTGAGAGAGCCAGTGAATGAGTGTTGTATGAGGGGGAGAGAGCAACTGAGAGAGTGTGTATGAATATGCAAGGAAGAGAGCCAGTGAGCGAGTGTGTGTATGTTTAAGAACAGAAGAGAGCCAGTGAGTGTATATGTTTTATAAGAACATAAGAAATTGCCATGCTGGGTCAGACCAAGGGTCCATCAAGCCCAGCATCCTGTTTCCAACAGAGGCCAAACCAGGCCACAAGAACCTGACAAGTACCCAAACACTAAGATCCCATGCTACTGATGCCAATAATAGCAGAGGTCATTCCCTAAGTCAACTTGATTAATAGCAATTAATGGACTTCTCCTCCAAGAACTTATCCAAACCTTTTTTAAACCCAGCTACACTAACTGCACTAACCACATCCTCTGGCAACAAATTCCGGAGCTTAATTGTGCGTTGAGTGAAAAAGAATTTTATCCGATTAGTCTTAAATGTGCTGCTTGCTAACTTCATGGAGTGCCCCCTAGTCCTTCTATTATCCGAAAGTGTAAATAACAGATTCACATCTACTTGTTCAACACCTCTCATGATTTTAAAGACCTCTATCATATCCCCCCTCAGCCGACTCTTCTCCAAGCTGATCAGCCCTAACCTCTTCAGCTTTTCCTCATAAGGGAGCTATTCCATCCCCTTTATCATTTTGGTCGCCCTTCTCTGTACCTTCTCCATCGCAACTATATCTTTTTTGAGATGCGGCAACCAGAATTGTATACAGTATTCAAGGTGCAATCTCACCATGGAGCAATTATGATGCCTAGATCTTTTTCCTGGGTGGTAGCTCCTAATATGGAACCTAACATTGTGTAACTACAGCAAGGGTTATTTTTCCCTATATGCAACACCTTGCACTTGTCCACATTAAATTTCATCTGCCATTTGGATGTCCAATCTTCCAGTCTCACAACTTCCTCCTGCAATATATCACAATCCGCTTGTGATTTAACTACTCTGACTAATTTTTTATCATCTGCAAATTTGATAACCTCATTCATCATATTCCTTTCCAGATCATTTATAAATATACTGAAAAGCACCAGTCCAAGTACAGATCCCTGAGGCACTCCACTGTTTATGTTTTTTCACTGAGAAAATGGACCATTTAATCCTACTCTCTGTTTCCTGTCTTTTAACCGGTTTGTAATCCACGAAAGGACATCGCCTCCTATCTCATGACTTTTTAGTTTTCTTAGAAGCCTCTCATGAGGGACTTTGTCAAATGCCTTCTGAAAATCCAAATACACTACATCTACCGGTTCACCTTTATCCACATGTTTATTAACCCCTTCAAAAAAACGAAGCAGATTTGTGA
This sequence comes from Rhinatrema bivittatum, assembly GCF_901001135.1. Classification (NCBI taxonomy): domain Eukaryota; kingdom Metazoa; phylum Chordata; class Amphibia; order Gymnophiona; family Rhinatrematidae; genus Rhinatrema; species Rhinatrema bivittatum. The sequence continues at coordinate 25,424,055 of NC_042618.1, read as the reverse complement.
GGCAAGATTTCCCTTGGGTAAATCCATGTTGACTGTGTTCCATTAAACCATGTCTTTCTATATGCTCTGTGATTTTGATCTTTAGAATAGTTTCCATTATTTTTCCCAGCACTGAAGTCAGGCTCACTGGTCTATAGTTTTCCTGATTGTTCCTGGAGCCCTTTCTAAATATTGGAGGGGAAAGAGCCAGTGAGTGTTTGTGTGTGTGTGTGTGTCTGAGGCAGGGAGGGAACCAGCTAGTGTTATTGTGTCTGTGTATGAGGAGTAGACAGCCAGTTAGTATTGGTGAATTTGTGTATGAGGGGAAGAGTCAGTGAGTGAGGGTTTATGAGGAGGAGAAGCCTAAGTGTGTGTGCGTGTAAGTGTGTATGAGAGAGAGTGAGAATGAACATATACAATATGATTGTGTTTGAGAGAATGAATGTACGTACGAGTGTGTGTGTGAGACAGAGAAGATAGTAGGGGAGGAGGAGGGCAAACAAACTAATTCATGACAATTTCAGGGTGACTGGAAATCAAAAAGTACCCAGTTATGGATGGCAAAGGATTTTTTTCATCATTATTAGTTTTAATTATTGTCTGCTGTTTTGAAATATTTTATTTTTGCTAAATTTTAAAACATTTTAATGAGCTTTTATATTATTGGATGTTTTAAATAGCTATTTTGAAATATGTATTCTTTTTACTACTATAGTGGACTTTTTTATTATATTTTTTTTATATTCTTGATTTTGTTTGATGTTTTTTGAGGAACAGAAATGTTCCTGTTTTTCCACTGCTGATCTGCATACAGAATCTGGCAGTTTCTAATTCAGTTTTTGAACATTTCCATGTATAGTTTATGGTATCTTTATTCTGTGTTTGATGAGGGTCTATTTGTATTCTACATGTGTGATCAAGGTGAGGTACTCTGCATGTGGATCTATAGCAGCCTGGCTTGCTCTATTTTCCTAATAGGAGGCGTATTGGTGTTTTAGGGTCTGATGTTATATTTCCAGTTTTGTCTTTTTATAGGTAGGGCTGTTATTGTTTTGAGTCTGGCAGTTAGTTTGTTATCGTATGGCAGGAGTACTTTTTTGCAGGATTTTGGATTATACAATGTTCCTGGTAGTGGAGGAAATTGTTGTTGATATTAATAAGATGACATCAGCATTTGAATATTTATTTTTGTATGGTGAGAAATAAGGGGAAATGTCCTAGTTCAGCAGCTTTTTCTGACTCTGGGATTAAGTCCATCAACTCAAGCTGCTGGTGACTGTGGAACACTGCATTGTTGTATTGCCACCTGGTCTTCCATTGAAAATAGAAAATGTACTCAAATTAATAGGTTTCTTGTTGATTAAAAGTACTTACTAAAATATTTTATAAATGATATATTAAGGGGCAGATTTTAAAAAGATGCACACGTGGGTCCATGTGCGTGCGAATTTATAACATGCGAGTGCAGGTGCACACGTTATAAAATCGGCGGCAGCACACGCAAGGGGGGGGGGCAATTTTGTCTACATTCGTGCAGCGATGCATTGAGGCCTTCCCCAGTTCCCTCCCTGTCCGCCACAATTTAGGGAACTTTCCTACCCACTACCCTAACCTCCCTTCCCCTTTTCTCCCCACCCTCTAAAAACAATTTTTAAAATGTTTTACCTTCTATTTTGCAACTCGCGCGAGCTGGCAGCCGTGCGAGGCTCCTGGACAGCAAACAATAGTGCTGTCCCAGCCCGCCCCTCCCAAAACATGCCCTCCAGCCTGCCCCTTCCAAAAGGCCCGGCACTTGAGCGCATCCCGGCCTTTATGCGTGTGGCTGGGCCTCTTGGGAGGATTCGCCCGGCACACGTAAAGGCCGGGATTTACGCATGCAGGGCTTTAAAATCTGCCCTTAAGTATTTAAAATTTGCACTATAAATGGGTATAAAATTGCGCCTGCAATTGTATACCCATGGGCCAGTATGAATAAAAATCCCCCAGGCCGATATTTTCCCATAATCCGCCCTTGATTTCTACAGCTGACAAGAAACAGGTTCAGGAAAAATTTTTTTTAACAAATCTTAACATCTATTAACACTTTCAAAGAACCATCCATGTAATAGTTATTTTTTTCACGTTCTCTCTTCTATTTATCTTTATTTGATTTTATTAATCGTCCATATCCTGGGCGATGTACATAGGCACAATCATAGCATTTCAGTAATCAAAGTTCATGACCACAAACAGTTAAAACACCCACAAGGACCTTTTGCGGACTTAGTTGAACACTTGTCTGAAAAGCCAAGTTTTTAGTAGTCTTACATTTTAATTAACTCTCTAGTCTCTATTTTAAACAACCTTCCTTGGTCATTTTAAGGTAAGTTAAACCTAAAGCTATCAATATCTCATGCTTCCCCAGGGGGAAGACTCAGAACCAATATAAGGAAATATTTTTTGCACAGAGAGGGTGGTGGATGTTTGGAATGTCCTTCCGGAAGCAGTGAGAACGAAACAGTAAACGACTTCAAAGGGCATGGGATAAAAACTATGGATCCCTAAAGGCACAAGGATGATAATGAAGAAAAGGGTGCAAGAGGGTAACTCGCATGGAACAGCAGTTAGTACCCTTTACCAGAAGGCATGGGTGAATACTACCCTTAACTACTTAGCCTTGATGTCTTAGACACAACTGCAACATCGCTCTCTGCTTTGACAGTGGGATGGGGAAAAAAAATGCATTGGATTCTGAAGACAGCCAACACTGGGCCCCCAACTGTATGGGGGTACTGATACACTGAGAATGGGGATAAAGCTTCTACGGCCAAGTCCAAAAGCAAAGAACAGTAAAGCAGCATTGTCTGAATTATCAGGAAGGCTGCTCACCATATAAAAACGTTGCAGTAATTTTGTTAGGTTTGACAGTTGCTTGGTCTTGGTTGTAAGTATACTATTCTTAATATACGGCACGGAGTGGCAGTTTCTACCCTTAACAGTCACTTGGGGGTAACCTGAACTGAGCAGGAGTTACTGCCCTTGGCGGACACTTGGGGGTAACTTGCATGAAGCGGCAGTTGCTGCCATGGGAAGCTTGCTGGGCAGACTGGATGGACCATTTGGTCTTTTTCTGCCGACAATACTATGTTAAAAAGAAAATTCCTTCTAGTCCTCTCTTCTTTTTCCTCACAGGATAGTTTGTATTCAGAAATGTATATAACCAGAAAAATATTTTTGTACAAAAAATGTTTTTGCAATTCTACTATTAATAATTATTATTGTCTTTAAATACTTCCCTCTTTTACAGATCTCACATCTGGATGGTTTTTTTAACAAGTTAGTTAGAGTTATAATTTTCCTTTACAGAGGCTAAATTTCAAATTTTGTCAGAGCTGTTTTCATTTAATGTGAAACTAATTCTCATCAGAATTAAGTATTATGAATGGTACAAGTTGCTGAGTCCACAGTTTGTTGTAGAACTAGGGTTGCCAACTTTTCCATGGAGCAAGACCCCTTTTCCCTTTCAAATCGAGGGTTTTTTTCTTAGGCAGATTCTGCCTGCCTGTCTGTCTTTGGAGCTCAGTTCCGCTCTCCTCTTCCTCTGCGACTCCCAGGAGGACAGCACGAAGTAGCAACAAGTGCGGCACAGCTATAGGAGAGGCAGAGGAGATGAGTCAAACGAGCCCCGAAAACAGGCGCAGGTGAGTGGCACACTACCAGGCTACCACCACTGATTGGCCCCTGGCCTTGCCTGATCAGGTTTTGCAGTGTCCAGTTTCTCTTGTAACTGGATATGTAATAGGCTGCAAAACTGGGCTGACAGGTTGAAAACCGGGCAGTTGGTCACCCTATGCAGAACCTGTAGCCTCAGAAGGGTGACATGTTGATTCAAGTCTTGGCCTCTATCATCGCAGTACCTTTCATCCTAAATGCAAGAAAATCAATAAAGAAACACTGTGCACGCTCCACCTATGTTTTCTTTTAAAGGGAATAAATACCTAGTTCACTGTTTACCTGGGGATAACTGGCATCTAAATAAGAAAAATAAATTATACAAATCAGGTAGCCCTTTCTGTTATTAGGAAGATTTCACAAATCTCAAAAGGGGAACAGATAGAAATAAATCTTGACAGTATGTCCTTCTCACAATCTTCTCTTCACTTAGGTTTTCTCACACTCAAACACTGGGAGACCAATCAGTTTCTTTCACATAACTTTCACAGTCTACCACCGAGTCTTGAAGCACTTCCAGGGAGGGAGGGCGGCTTCTTCCTTCATGAACCCGTTTTCCTTTTAATCCTTCTCTCCCAAATTAATACTTATTAGCTGCGGTTTCCGTTTCTCACCTGTTTTTTTTTCCCCATGGTCCCCGGCATCTACTTAGCGGCTCTCCTTAATTCTGCTATCAACTGCCGCTTTCCCCTCCCCTTACAGAAGCGACTTTTTTTTTTCCCCCCCCCATCTCGCTCAGCGGTTTCCAGAGGCGCCCGCACGCACACCTTCTCACAATTTTCTTACACATATATTGCTCGCTCAGGTAAAAGCAGCCAGCCTCAAGTTTCCCAGACGCTTCCTCCTCTAAAAGCTCATCGTCTCAGGTCTCTCCACTCAGCTGCTTCCTTTCCCCCACCTCACTTTAGCTCTCCGTCCAGGCCAACGGACAGTCTGACCCCTGCCTTCTCACTCTCTCTCGCTCACACACGGCGGCTCCCCCGGCAGCCTCCCCACGCTTCCTCCCTCACCCTCATCCACTGTTCAATGGCCTTCTCTGCGCTCCAGCCAGCTTGGCCCGCTCGCTCCTTCGTCCTCGCGCCGACTCCACGTGCACTTTCTTTGGCGCCCCGGCGGCTTTCCAGCTCACGTCCCAGCCGGACCCGTTTACCTGCAACACGAACGCTCTCTTGTGTGGCGGCTGCCGTCGTCTGGGCTTTCCAGCGGCATGGACGAAGTTCAGCTGGAGTTAAAACAAACAAACAAAAAAAAAACCCCACAGATTGCAGGTATTTTTTTTTTTCTTTCAGGTAGGGGGAGGTTGAGATTTTTTTTCTTGCCCTACTGTTTTTTTGTGTATAACATTTAATTAAAAACAATTTTACATAAATGCTTTAAAATGAAGTGTCTACCATAGGAAAACAGGGAGGGGCCGATGTAACGAGGTGCGCTGAAGCCGCCGTGCCGTGGGTTTGTGGGCGCGTGTATGTGGGTTTGTACGTGCGTTTTCCCCACACAAAGCCCTATAACTCTCTGTTAAAAACCTAAAGTTACTTTGTCATCATATATTTTTCCTGTAAACCGTTGTGATGGCAAAACCGAATGACGGTATACAAAACATGTTAAAAATAATGGGGCTGTAATAAGGATTTTGTGGGTGGGGAAAAAAGCACGTACAAACGCGCTTACTGACCCGTGTTTTTTTTCGGCTAATGGCCTGCAAAGAATTTGATTAATTATGGGCAATGCAGGGATCCGCACCAATGATTGTGTGGAGGAAGAGGTAAACAATCATAGCCACAGGGGATGCTAGCTTCCCAGGCTATGAGACAAATATCTCAAATCCTGGCCCAGTTCTTGTCCTCAGTGGAATAAGGTGCAGTGGAGAAGAATGCTATGGCCGTAGCCCCATACCTATAGGGCTTCGTGATGCTAAACAGCAGCCGGGAAGCCCCCTGCAGGAGTCCCCACAGAGCCTCTTGCTTTCTAATCAGATACCACATCGCCGGGGTCATTCACCGGGTACCCTTTGGATCCCCTGGAGGAGCAGCCACAATCAATATCCCCACCCAGAGGACCTGTCCTACTCCAAATTTGTGCAGAAGATGGGAGAAACCCTTCACGTGGGTACTCGGGGAAAATACCGGACCCCAGGGGGGGAGCTCTTGGGTATCCTGAAAATATTCGAAACACCTGCGGAGCCCACAGCCTTGCCCTCGCACGCAGTGCTGGATGAGGTGATGACCAGAGCGTGGCAAGCTCCGCTGTTGGGATCCTCGACAGCAAGGAAGACCGATCTGAAGTTCTGGATGCGTGAGTCGCCCTTCTATGCAGTGGTACGGTTGCCCCATGCCTCCATCGTAGTGGAGTCAGCGAAGAAATCGCGGCTTCATTCTATTGCTCCACCAGGGAGAGACAACAAACTCCTGGATACATTCGGGGAAACGGATGTTTCAAGCAGGCATGCTAGATGCTAAGATCCAGCAGCATCAGTTCTACATGGCCCATTATCTTTATGAATGCCTTCAATCATTGAAGCCACTTGTGGGGACCTTGGCCCCAGGGGAGAATCCACCGCTGCAGCTGCATGCGATGGAAGAAGGGCTGCGCCACTTGCTACACTCCATTTACAAGGCATTTGACACCTTGGCTAGGATCACTGCGGGAGGCATTGTGGCAAGGCGGCTCGCTTGGTTACGGGCGAGCTCAGTCCGAGAATGTGTCCACGAGAAGCTTGTTGATCTTCCCTGCTTCCCGGACAATCTGTTCAGAGACAAGCTGAAAGGCAATGGCGCAACTGAAAGAGCAAAGCGTTGCAGTCCGGTTCCTGACTTCCCCGAGGGATAGAGCGGCATCAAGGAGATACTACTATATATCCCGGAGGTTGCATGTTCACCGGGGGGGGGGGGGTAGAATGTACACCCCGCCTTTCGTCAGCCTACATACCAGCCACCAAACCGGAATCAACAGCGCAGCAGGCACCCTTTGCGGGGACCTGTGGGCCCAAACAATCAGAAGGAGCAGTCTGGTTTTAATAATGCCCTGCTGCTAGCGGTAGGGGGCAGAATATCCCATTTCTACCATGCTTGGGAGAAGATTACCACCGACTGCTGGGTGCTCCGAATTGTCAAGGAAGGATACAGCTTGAATTTCAGCAATACACCAACACTTCCGTGGCCTCTACGACCGTGAGGAATTGGGACACACGACAAGAGGGCTCTGGAGGAGGAGGTGGCCAGATAGCTTCAACAGAACTGCATCTGCCATGACCCGGCCGCCCAGAGGCAGAAGGGGTTCTACTCCCCTTAATTCCTCATCCCTAAGAAATCGGGCAGCCTCCGTTCCATCCTGGACTTGAGGACGCTGAACAAGTTCATCTGCAGGGAAAAATTCAAGATGACCCCTGACGTCACTGGGAGCTCCGGCGACGGTTGAAGAGCGCCTCACCATCAGGCGCCGTGCGTCGCGCGCCGAAGGGGCGCGACAAAGGGGCTCTTCCCTTTGTGCACCCCTTCGTGCAACCCTTGTGCTTCTAAAAAAAAAAAAAAATCTTTTATATTTCTTTTATTTAAACTTTATTCCAATTCTTTACCTTTTTCTTTTCGCTTGTTAATAATTTTAATTAGAAATGTTCATTGTATTAGACTATGGAAATTTATTTCCTGCTATTCTGTTTAATGTAAACCGGTATGATTTACATCGGATGTAAGAATGTCAGTATATAAAAATTAAAAATAAATAAATGACCATTCTCCCTTTCTTCAGCCTAGTGGCTGGATGAGTGCACTAGATCTGAAAGAAACGTATGCCCATGTTCCTATCCACCATGCCTGTTGGCAGTACCTCTGCTTCCAAGTCAGGGAACAGCATTTCCAATACAAGGTGCTCCCCTTTGGACTGTCATCCTCCCCCCAGGGTTTTCACCAAATGCTTGGCAGTGGTAGCTGTCCACCTCCAGGAGGTGGGGAGTACAGCTGTTCCCCTACCTCAACGACTTGCTGATAGTAGCCCTGAGCCAGTCCTCCTTACAGCGCAGCTTGCAGACCACTACCAACTATATTTATTTTATTATTTTATATACCGACATTCATCTCAATTGAGATATCACACCGGTTTACATTCAGGTACTGTAAGTATTTCTCTATCCCCAGAGGGCTTACAATCTAAGTTTTTGTACCTGAGGCAATGTAGGGTAAAGTGACTTGCCCAAGGTCACAAGGAGTGACAGCGGGACTTGAACCATATGGGGGACTTGGGCCTACTGATCAACTACGAGAAGTCGCACCAGCACAACGCAGGTTCTGCAGTTCATCGGAGCAGTTATCAATACGAAAGTCGGCAGGGCCTACCTACCAGAGTCCAGGGCACACACTATATAAGGGCCCTGGTAGTGCAACTACTAGTGACCAGACACACCGGCCAAGCAAGTGCTGATTCTCTTAGGCCATGTGGCAGCAGCAATTCAGGTAGTGCCAAATGCGCGCTTGCATATGCGCAGACTACGGTGGGGTCTGAAAGCACACTGGATACAACATCTATATCTCTTGTCACAATGAGTGATAGTCATTGCAAGCATGAGAGAGGATCTTCAGTGGTGGCTGCAATCCAGAACACTAACCGAGGGCGTGCCTTTCCGGCAGCTTCAGCACCAAGTCATCTTAACCACGGATGCCTCCCTACAGGGCTGGGGAGCCTACATAGGCCCGAGGCAGACCCAGGGACAATGGTCCCAGCAAGAGAGGGTGCAGTGGATCAATCTGCTGGAGCTGCACGCGGTGCGTTACTCTATGCGCACATTCAGGGACGTGCTACGAGAGAAAGTAGTGATGGTCCATATCGACAATCAGACAGCAATATAAACAAGAAGGATCTGATTCTCGGAAATTCTGCCAAGAAGCGGTGCGCATGTGGGAATGGGCGGAGACAGATAGGCAGCCTGGAGGGAAATCCTATCTCCCAGGAGTTGGGAATGCCAAAGCGGTCAAGGTGTGTGTTTTTTTGTTTTTTTTTTTAATTCTTTATTTATTGCTTTTCAAATAGTTACAACAAATAAACAATACCGTTGAAATATCATAGTGACTGAATCTTATCTATTAACCAAAAATTCAAATTATAACCATATCCTTCCTTACTCTTTTCAGCCATTATTAATGAATGAACTGTATTTGATGGGGGGGGGGGGAAGGCTGATGTGCACGGAGCAGGAGAGGGACCTTGGGGTGATAGTGTCTAATGATATGAAGTCTGCGAAACAATGCGACAAGGCGATAGCAAAAGCCAGAAGAATGCTGGGCTGCATAGAGAGAGGAATATTGAGTAAGAAAAGGGAAGTGGTTATCCCCTTGTACAGGTCCTTGGTGAGGCCTCACCTGGAGTACTGTGTTCAGTTCTGGAGACCGTATCTACAAAGAGACAAAGACAAGATGGAAGCGGTACAGAGAAGGGCGACCAGGAAGGTGGAGGATCTTCATCGGATGACGTACGAGGAACATAAGAACATAAGAAAATGCCATACTGGGTCAGACCAAGGGTCCATCAAGCCCAGCATCCTGTTTCCAACAGTGGCCAATCCAGGTCATAAGAACCTGGCAAGTACCCAAAAACTAAGTCTATTCCATGTTACTGTTGCTAATGGCAGTGGCTATTCTCTAAGTGAACTTAATAGCAGATAGTGGCTATTCTCTAAGTGAACTTAATAGCAGGTAATGGAGATTGAAGAATCTAAATATGTACACCCTGGAGGAAAGGAGGAGCAGGGGTGATATGATTCAGACTTTCAGATACTTGAAAAACTTTAATGATCCAAAGACAACGACAAACCTTTTCCGTAGGAAAAAAATCAGCAGAACTAGAGGTCACGAGCTGAGGCTCCGGGGAGGAAGACTGAGAACCAATGTCAGAAAGTATTTCTTCACGGAAAGGGTGGTGGATGCCTGGAATGCCCTTCCGGATGAAGTGGTGAAGTCTAAAACTGTGAAGGACTTCAAAGGGGCGTGGGATAAACACTGTGGATCCATCAAGTCTAGTGGGCATAAATAGAGAGGAGGCAGCAAACATTGCACGGAGCGGCAGTAGCCACTGAGGCATTCACGGAGCGGGATGCCAGTGGTTGGTGTTCCACCTTCACGGAGCGGAAGGATGGAGGGCTGCCATCTCAAAAAACAAACAAACAAGCAAACAAAACAGGGGTGGGTAAGGGGCAGGGGTGTGGCCTGCTGGTTGCGGCGGTTGCTACCCCTGATTGAGCTGGATGTTCACTAGGATGGCGCTGCTCTCTGCATTGGTGGAAGGGAATTGGGGCCGGAGGGTGCTGGAAGCCAATAGAGACGGGTGGGAGGGAGAAAAAGGGGGAAAAAAAAATGGATAAACTGCGTAGCTTGCTGGGCAGACTGGATGGGCCGTTGGTCTTCTTCTGCCGTCACTTCTATGTTTCTATGAAATTCAAGTAAAATCTCCTTTTGAACAGAACACAAAGAATAAATCATGAGGAAATATGCATTATCTAAGACCCACTTCTATTTTAAATGCCTGTCATTTTACTGCTAGAAGATCCCTAAGACCTTCTGGATCTGTAAAAGAATAGCTCTTTCCATCTAATTTAACAATGCACCTACATGGGTACTTTAACATACAGAATCCCCCTTTATCTAACACCTCCTTCCTAGAAAGCAAAAATTTCTTTCTACATAACTGGGTTGACTTTATAAGGTCTGGAAAAATCCATATCCATTGACCATAAAAGGTGTTTAATCGATTTACGAAAGAAGGACTTCATTACGATATCCATATCGGTACTAAATGCGAACTGAATCAATAAAGTCCCCCGTACTTTAATTTCTAGGTCTTCCTGAGATTTTTGCAATAAATCGGATATTTCTATAGAGTTACTTTTGGAAAGTTTTTAAATTCTGATGTTTCCTTTCCTTTTCTCTTCTCTTATCGTTCTTTGTTAACTGATCTTGTTCTTTCTCCATTTTTTCTTTGTCCCAAAATAAAAGGCTGTCACTAAGACTGGTAAACATTTATCCGGAATTTTTAATATTTGTATTGAATAATTTCTGAAAAATTCTAGTGGGTCCATCTTTTTTTATAATAGGAAAGTTATTAACCCTTAAATTTAAAGATCTTATAGAATTCTCAAGATTTTCTAATCTCCTATTAACCTCTCCTTCAGCATTAATTTGACTACTTTGAATTTTTTCTATCTGTAAAACACGCTTATCTAACACATTCACTTCTTTTCTTTGCTTTTCCAGCTCTACAGTGTTTTGTACTGAAGAGTTTGTAGTTTTCATAACAACTTCTATTAATTTATTGATTAACATATCCTGTTTAACCATATAATTCCACAAACTTTCTAAGGTTATGTTAGCTGGTTTCATTAACTGAATATCAAAAGTGGACAAGTTAAGCAGGATGTTCCGGCCCCACGAGTGAGAGCTCGACCAAATCTTCCAAGAATGGGCTTGACCAACTATAGACTTCTTTTTTTTTTTTTGCAACAGGAAGGTGCAAGCGTTTTGTTCAGTATACCCCAGCAAGTATTGCAGAGCACAGGACACATTCCTCATCTCGTGGAAGCGAGGACTGCTGTATGCTTTTCCACCCATCCCGCTGATAGCAAAAGTTCTGCAAAAGTGCATTACGGACAGAGCCGACCTCATCCTCATAGCACCGGCATGGGCCCGTCAGCCGTGGTACATGTACCTGGTGCGGCTCTCCATCAAACAACTACTGCCCCTGGGGCAGGCCAAGAATGTTATCCCAGGAAGGGGGTTCCCTCATCCACCCCATGCGCCCACTGCTTCACCTCATGGCAAGGAGGTTGAAAAGACAGTACTGTCGTATTTGAATCTACCACCACCAATCCAGGAGGTATTGGTGTGATCCAGGAAGTTGTCCACAAGGAAAAACTATCAGGCCAAGTGGGCCAGATACTCAAACTGGTGCAAAGAGCACGATATGAACCCCTTCTCCTGCCCGCCGTAAGGCTATTGGAGTAGCTCCACTCTATACCAAGCGGGATTGGCAACTGTTCAGTCAAAATGCAAGTCAGCGAGATTGCCGCGTACCATCTTCCTCACGGGGGCACCCCGGTGTCCTGCCACCCATTAGTCTCAAAGTTCATCAAGGGCATCCTGCATCTGCTCCCACCGGTCCAAAAACTGCCAGTTCCGTGGAACCTTAATCTGGTTCTGGAACAATCGATGCTCCTGCCCTTCGAGCCCATGGACAGTTGCCATCTGAGGTATCTTTCCTGGAAGGTCCTGTCTTAGTCGCCCTCAGCCAGGCGGGTGAGTGAGCTGCAGGCGCTAGTACATTACTCACCATACCTACAGTTCCACCACGATAAAGTGACACTACATACACACCCCTCCTTCCTCCCCAAAGTGGTTTCAGCCTTCCACCTCAACCAGACCATCAACTTGCCGATCTTCTTTCTGAAGCTGTACAAGTCGAATACCGAGAGACGGCTGCACACCCTGGATTGCAAGCATGCCCTGGCCTACTACAAGCGCTGCACCCACTCTGAGTCAAGAGCCTCTCAACTCTTCGTTTTCTTTAACCCAAAAGCCCCTGGGCTCCCGTATCAAAAAGGAGCCTCTCATCGTGGATCTCACAATGCATCCTATGCTGCTACAACAGGAAATCATAGACTCTAGTTACATCACCAGGAGCCCATCAAGTAAGAGCGATGGCGGCAGCATCCATTGCCCATCTGCATGATTTACCAGTTCAGGACATATGTAAGGTAGCCACATGGGTGTCCCTGCATACTTTTACCTTGCATTACTGCCTTAATCAGCAGGAACAACCAAAGAGACTGCCCGCAACCATAGTCTCAGCTGAGAATCCCCTCTGCCTACCAGAAGGGACTGCGCACGGCACCAGATTTCCAGTGGGGCACTCGACCACTTAGCTTGGGACTCCCCAGATAACAGGGCTAACTCAACCTGCTTGTCCATGGGGGAAAAAAGCAAGTTTGCTTACCGTAAACAGTGTTTTCTGTGGATAGCAGGGTGAATTAGCCATGCTAACCCACCGCCTCCCTGGACAGTCTCAATCAATATAGCTCAAGCTTAGGTAACAGACTGAGGCAGGCTGGGAACCACAGCGGGAGGACATGCCAGGTAGGCTCCGCTGTGTGTGCTTTGAGGAGCATCGCCACCTAGAGGACCGGAGGAATGTCCCCGAGAGCATGGCTAATTCACCCTGCTATCCACGGTAAACACTGTTTACGGTAAGCAGACTTGCTTTTTCTCTTGGTTTCTCCCTCGGGGCGCTCGGCTCACGCAGCAAAGTGAGAAGCAGGTGGCCAGCAGAGTAATTTTTGTTTTGCTTACTCCTCTCCTCTCAGCGGCAGTGCAGCAAGCGTTAGGAGCCATGCCGCACGGCAGCCGCTGTTTAATATGTGGGGAGCCATGTGCGCAGCACGCTCAGACTTCTGTTTGTTCTAGCTGTCTCTCCAGGGGAGAGGGAAGCTCAGGAACGTTGGCAAAGGCATCTGGGAGGCATCAGGCCACCACGGGGACTGTGGATGAGGCTGATGTTGCGGCTGGCCCCTTCCCGATGCATGTGGGAACGGCGCCATTTTGAATTTCGCTTGAAATGGTGACTGAGCTGCAAGGGAAGAGGAAACCCTTCCCCCACCATTGTCTCCAGCTGGTAGAAGGCCCGGGGGGCTCAGGAACCTCTGTCTGGGGGGAGGATCCAGCATGTTTTTCCCCGGACTTTGTGCTTTGGCCTCACAAAGCATAACTGGCCAGGAAAGCAGCAGGACACTGTTTTCTTGTGCATGAGGAGCCTCAGGGGCTGCATCCTTTCAAATGGCCTAGAGTGGCTACCAGGATTCAGTGAGTCCTATGTCGGCCTGAACATTTCAAGGACACGGGCAACCCTTTGGGAGAGTCGGAAGTTGGGGAGCCTCTGGTGGAGGACCCTCCAGTACTGGATTCTTTTCTAGACCGTCCAGGCTCAGATGAGGGACAAGGACAAGGACAAGCCCTGACTATGGATGGGGATGATCCTAAGGTGGTTTGTAACCCTTGATTCGTATGTGCTAAAGGGGCTGGGAATCAAGGAAACACAAGTAGATCCTGATCATGAGGAGGTGGATCCAGTCATGGAAGGCTTAAGCGGTCCAACAAAGGCCTTATCCTTTCCATAAGTTAGTAAAGAAGCTAGTGTTCCGGGAGTGGGGACTCCCGAACCCGGTCTGAAGGTTAGCAGAGCTATGGACAAGGGTCCCCAGTATCCTCCAGTCCCCAGTATCCGTTACTGGGGACTGGAGAACACTTTGGAGGAGTTGTGGCTACCAAAGGTGGATGCCTCAATGGCAGCTGTTACGAAGAAAACTATTCCTGTGGCTGGTTCGGCGGTGCGAAAGGACATGCAAGACAGGAAGTTGGAGGTCCAGCTTAAAAAGATTTTTGAGTTGTCTGCCCTGGGCATTTGGGCTGCAGTGTGCAGCAGTTTTATGCTTTGGGCTAGTCTACGCTGGGTTCAGCACTTGTAGTCTAGTAAATAGGCCAAGCGGCTGGAAAGCACTGTCATCGTCAGAGGCCACACAGGCTGAGTAGCTGGAAGCCGTGGTGGCCCATGGAATGAATGCCTTATGTCCTCATCCAAACAACATCCAGGGCTATGATGTCAGTGGTCTCAGCCAGGCAGCTCCTTTAGTTGAGGAATTGGTTGGCGAAAGTTTGGACTAAATTTCAGCTAAGTTATGTTATGTTTTGTAAGAATGTGAACCCTGGGCTGAGATGAGGTGTCTCCGCCCACAGGGAGGAGCCCTGTGAGCCTCACCGTCAGCAGGCATAGTCTCAGTGGCGAGGGACACAGCTAGAAGTAAAGACTTTATTATGAAGGAAGGGAAAAATAATGTCCACAGAGCTGGAGATGTAATAGCACAGTCCTGAGCAATGGGGAATACCCAGAGTGAGGCCACAGGTGAGAAGATCCGGTAATGACCCATGGAGCGGGGTACGCCAGGGATCCCCTCTGACGAGTGTAGGCACCTCAGGAATACAAATCCGGTAGTGGCCCACGGAGCAGGGTATGCCGAAGATGTCTGTACAGTAGATGTTGAAGAACTGGTAGAGATGCTGGAACCCGGAAATGGCTCCCGTAGTTAGTGTTTCAATGCTCTGTAGCGCAGGGAATGCTGAATAGTTTCTACTGAAGGAAAGGTGGTAGTGGCCCGAGACTCGGGGTACACGCGGGAATTCTCAATACAGTTCGTATAGTAGAAGTCAGTAGAGGTACTCTCAAGAGATGGTTCCAGGAGAGAGAGAGAGAGAGAGACCTGAGAAGCAGGTCTGGTAGCAGTCAGGCAGGTAGGCCCCAGAGGAGCGGGTACTCAGAGCGTTGGATACCAAGACGAAAGTCAGGAACAGGAAGTCCTTGAATGAGGCGGATTCAGCAGGACGGAACTCCTTGCTAACTCATAGAAGGCAAGGTCTAGTCAGGTTAAATACAATAGCGGATGGACGTCATCAGGAGGGGACACCCCTGAGGTTCCCATCATGATGTGTACAAAGGAAGCCTTTGCACGTGCGCTCGCGCCTAAGTAATTTCGGATCCAAGATGGCGGTCGGCAGCGCCCATGTTGTCCCGGGGACACCGGAGAGGTTGGCAGAGATTAGCATAAGAACATAAGAAATTGCCATGCTGGGTCAGACCAAGGGTCCATCAAGCCCAGCATCCTGTTTCCAGCAGAAGCCAAACCAGGCCACAAGAACCTGGCAATTATCCAAACACTAAGAAGATCCCATGCTACTGATGCAATTAATAGCAGTGGCTATACCCTAAGTAAAGTTGATTAATAGCAGTTAATGGACTTCTCCAAACCTTTTTTGAACCCAGCTACACTAACTGCACTAACCACATCCTCTGGCAACAAATTCCAGAGCTTTATTGTGCGTTGAGTGAAAGAATTTTCTCCGATTAGTCTTAAATGTGCTACTTGCTAACTTCATGGAATGCCCCCTAGTCCTTCTATTATTCGAAAGTGACAATAACAGTCACATCTACTCGTTCAAGACCTCTATCATATCCCCCCTCAGCCGTCTCTTCTCCAGGCTGAACAGCCCTAACCTCTTCAGCCTTTCCTATAGGGGAGCTGTTCCATCCCCTTTATCATTTTGGTTGCCCTTCTCTGTACCTTCTCCGTTGCAACTATATCTTTTTTGAGATGCGGCGACCAGAAT
The DNA here is from genome assembly GCF_901001135.1 of Rhinatrema bivittatum. Classification (NCBI taxonomy): domain Eukaryota; kingdom Metazoa; phylum Chordata; class Amphibia; order Gymnophiona; family Rhinatrematidae; genus Rhinatrema; species Rhinatrema bivittatum. The sequence continues at coordinate 25,408,177 of NC_042618.1, read as the reverse complement.
TGTACACAGTATTCAAGGTGTGGTCTCACCATAGAGCGATATAGATGCATTGACATTTTCCGTTTTATTCACCATTCCCTTCCTAATAATTCCTAACATTCTGTTTGCTTTTTTGACTGCTGCAGCACAATGAGCCGACGATTTTAAAGTATTATCCACTATGATGCCTAGATCTTTTTCCTGGGTGGTAGCTCCTAATATGTAACCTAACATCTTGTAACTACAGCAAGGGTTATTTTTCCCTATATGCAACAACTTGCACTTGTCCACATTAAATTTCATCTGCCATTTGGATGCTCAATCTTCCAGTCTTGCAAGGTCCTCCTGTAATGTATCTCAGTCTGCTTGTGATTTAACTACTCTGAATAATTTTGTATCATCCGCAAATTTGATAACGTCACTCGGCGTATTCCTTTCCAGATCATTTATATATATATTGAAAAGCACCGGTCCCAATACAGATCCCTGAGGTACTCCACTGTTTACCCTTTTCCACTAAGAATATTGATCATTTAATCCTACTCTGTTTCCTATCTTTTAACCAGTTTGTAATCCACGAAAGGACATCGCCTCCTATCCCATGATTTTTTAGTTTTCTTAGAAGCCTCTCATGAGGGACTTTGTCAAACGCCTCCTGAAAATCCAAATACACTACATCTACCGGTTTACCTTTATCCACATGTTTATTAACCCCTTCAAAAAAATGAGGCAGATTTGTTAGGCAAGACTTCCCTTGGATAAATCCGTGTTGACTGTGTTGCATGTCTTTCTATATGCTCTACGATTTTGATCTTGAGAATAGTTTCCACTATTTTTCCCGGCACTGAAGTTAGGCTCACTGGTCTATAGTTACCCGGATCACCCCTGGAGCCTTTTTTAAATATTGGGGTTACATTGGCCAGTCTTCAGGTACAATGGATGATTGTAATGATAGGTTACAAATTGTAACTAATAGATCAAAAATTTCATTTTTGAGTTCCTTCAGTACCCTAGGATGCATATCATCCGGTCCAGGTGATTTGCTACTCTTTAGTTTGTCAATCTGGCCTACTACATCTTCCAGGTTCACAGTGATTTCGTTCAGTTCATCTGACTCATCACCCCTGAAAACCATCTCCAGAACTGGTATCTCCCCAACATCCCAGACTTGATGGTGCAGGGAGAAAAGAGGTGAGCATGAGAGGTGTCAGCCGTCTGTGACCAACAGGCGTAACAGGTTATGATTGACCTTGAAGATGCAGAAGGAAACTGCCAGGAACTTATGCCTGCCAGAAGAACCACAGTTAGGCCAATAACCTATAATATCCTAAGGAGCCTATACCTACGATTTTTGGGCTATTGCTTTTCTTCCTAAAATCCATGGCCTTGAATTATAATTAAAGCTAGGTATATCCCCCCTGCCACCACATTCACTCTGTGCTGTAATTTCAAATTCCCACTTAATGCAGATCCTGGTAATTTAGAATACTGGAGGGCATTTACAGTGCTTTTCTGCAGTCTTATTTAGCCCCTGGTGCAGCTGCTTCAGATATCCATGCAGCTAAATTATTTTGCCATCAGGAAAAAAAATTCAAATGGGATGATTATAGCAATATTACCTGTGGTGTTTTCTGATGTGCATAACTGAACATCTGGGACAGAGCTGAGTCACTAAATACATTTTCCTTTGGGTTTATGTTGGATTTGGTTCAAAGGCCAATAGATAGGAGAATGGCAATTTATCCTTGTATCTACATGGAATGACTATTTCAGATCTAATCTTCATCTAATAAGGCTACGCTATTACAAAACCGTAACTACATACTGCATTCTAATGCTACTTGCATACTGTAATTCAAGCCTGCCTGCTTGCTGCAGAGTTGTCAAATGAAACACATGGACTTTTAGCTAAAACTGCTAGACAAAAATATAAGGGTCTGATTTTCAAAAGCCTTTACATGCTTAAAATTGAGTTTTACGCATGTAAGTGCACTTTATCTGTAGGTAGGCTTTTGAACAGATTGAACAATTAAACAAATATACAATTACATTTAATTGTCCATAGCCATTTAATTGTCCATAGCTTTACCTGCATAAGTGGCTTTTGAAAATAACTACAAAGTGTGTTGCATTTACACATGTAACCCCTTTGAAAATTGCCTCCTAGGGCTTAGCACACCAGCACCAACAATATAGCATCGAAACACAAAGAATAGGTGCTTGTAATTCTGTGAATGCAATACCTGGCTAATAATGGCAACTTGGACTTTTGGAATATTTTTCATCCAAACAGAATAGTAGCAGAGTTTACAGATTTGTATACTTCAGAAACAGGCATGCTGCCAGTTTTGTGCCTGTGTCTGACCAGGGAAAAGAGGTTAAAACCTCTATTTTTCAACACCTACTATTTTGTTCTATATGTGTTAATTCTTTGCATTGCCTGACAGTTTCCTATTGGGCTTTTTCAGCTACATGGCTCTGGCAGATGCAACAAGCCATTGTTTGCAGGTTACTGTGCATTTTACCACATATTCTATCCATCTGTCCAGCTCCCCTCCAGCCTGGTTCTCGCAGCGATAGTCCTCACATGAGGCATGAACCTTATCTCCCTTCGGGGCCTAGTGCAAGTGCATTATCAATAACATAGTAAATGACTGCAGAAAAAGACCCAATGATCTATCTAGTCTGCCCAGCAAGCTTATTTATCTATCTATTTTTAGAGTAGTAACTTCCACTCCATGCAAGGTTCCCCCCCCCCCCCCCCCCCCCCCCCGTGCCTTCTGTGAAAGGTAGGAAGCCAGAAGGCATCACTATGGTGCAAGAGCCAGGCACCCTCTCTGCTTATGAGCTGTAGACCCCGCCTATACAACCCTGGCCAGCCCAAGGATCAGAGCTGGATCCAGAATTAAAGGGTTCCCTGTGCAGTAGAGAACAATGCTGTTATCAGCAATGTCCCCCCTCTAAACTTCATGCAGACTTCTTGCTTGGATCAGCTGCTCGTCTACCCTACAGTGTCACTGCAGCAGTTTTTATTTATTTTTTTTATAAATTTATATTCTCCCTTTCTAAAATATTAGGCGGATTACAATAAAGCATACATAAGATAACATCACATACATATAAATATTTATTTAACATTTTTATATACCGCAATTCATGTAGCAAAGTTACATATCATTTCGGTTTACATTATAACAAAAAGCATGTAAGAATGCGATTACATTAAAACAGGGGAATAAACTAGGATAAGAGTGAACAGGGTAATAAAGCCATAACGTATAACATAATAATAATACTGCGATTCTTTTGAAAGTTTGGCTATAGCTCTGGGTGTGAAATAGGTTAATATAATATACGGACTATGGGTCATTTATTTGTGATGAAGGAATGTAGAATTGGAGTGTTAATCTACTATATAATCTGATCGGTAATCTAGTGGAGAGTCTGAAGAATGGTAAAGTAAGGTCAGAGTAATTAGTTGGCATTAATTAAATGCTTGCTCGAATAACCAAGTTTTGAGTCTCTTTTTGAAAGTGATCGGGCATTGTTCTTGCCTGAGTTCTGGAGGTAAAGAGTTCCATTCTGCAGGGCCCGCTGTGGATAGAGCTGTGGATATGTAAAACAGAACAATAAAACAGCTTAAAATATAAAACAAATAGCATAAAAACAAGCAATAGGAAAAAAACAAACAAATCTCTGGTCAATATAAAACTTACACACAAGAGCATGAATGTCCCTTCAGGCTAGAAGGTATAAACTGCATCATAAATCACTATATTCATAGTTCCAAACAAGAAAAACCAATATGTTACAAATATCACCATTAAAAATATAAAAGAGAAACCAAATGCAAGAGGTCAACTAAGTATCAAAAGCCTGCTTAAAAAAGGTAAGACTTTAACTCCCTAAATTTTAATTATTTATAGAGTTTTTGCCATCACAACGGTTTACAATTTTTTTCATTTGGTTAACATGTTTACCTGTACAAAATCATTAATGTGGTTAAATTGTGAAGAAGGGTTAGTTTATATGATACGAATGGTATGGTGTGAAATAAGTGTAAGGGGTACGGTTCTTATAATAAAGTTAGTAGAACATACACTTGAGAGTTTATGTTTATATTGTAAAATAGGGTATAAACATATAACATAAAATATAGGCATGTAATAAAAATAGGTGTAACCATGGTGCAGTTCATAAAATAACACTGGTGTGGCAAATTGGTTGCGCATGGAGACTTTCAAGTTAGTATCGGTATTCCATAAGTTGGGTGTAATTATAAGGTTGGAACGTACAGTTGCTTTTACAAAAGTTCTCAGTTTTAAGCTCCTGAAGTAATTTGTTCCAAGGGAAAAGGTCCAGACACAAAATATTCTCTCTCTGGATTCACAAAGTCTGACTTGGTGTACAGAAGGGATTCCAAGAGAAACTGAGAAGCAGAACGGAGGTTCCTTACAGGCTGATACATTTTAAGAATGAAATTAAAATGTGGTAGAGCAAGCCCATGCACACACTTAAATACAAGCAGAATAACCTTAAATTTCACATGCCAAATAATAGGAAGCCAGTGCAAGCATTTCAGGATGGGGTAATATGCTCGTAAGTGCTACAATCAATGATTAAACGTGCAGCGGCATTTTGAATAAGCTAGAGTGCTTTTAACGATGCCTGCGGCAAGCCAATATTCAAAGAATTGTAGTAATTAGTTGAAGAGGCTACTAAGGCATGCACAACTGTACACATCACCTTCATTCAAGTAAGACTTAAGAGCTTTCAGTAACCCAAGTTTACAAACTACTAAATTCCACACTTGACAGATGTCCATCGACATTTATAAAAACTGGAGGAGTCATTAGCTCATTTTGAGAGAAAAAGAATCTTGGTTTTATTCACATTCAATTTGAATTTATTGTCAAATAACCATTTCTTAATAGAGCTTAAGCAATGGGTAATCTGCATTACGGCCTCATCCACTGAACTAACCGAGATGAAAAACTTATGTCAGCGTAAAGCTGATAACCAACATCTAAATTAGCTAAAAGTTGACACAAGGTGGATAAGGCTGAGCCTTGTGGTACTTCTATTTTAACACAAAATAAAGATAATTTGGACCCTTTGATTACTACTTGTTGAGAACAATCTGAAAGAAATGAATGAAACCAATAAAACGCAACCCTAGAGATGCCAACTTGTTTCAGACATTCTAAAAGAAAACCATGGTCTTAAGGTATCAAAAACTGCAGAAATATCTAATAAAATAAAAAAATCTAGTTCTGTTGTCAAAACCATGCCTAAAATCATCGCAAATAGATAAAAGCAGGCATTCAGTACCATGACCGTCTCTAAAACCAAACTGAAAAATATCTAAAAGATTTTGCTCATCTACTTATTCCTTAAGATGGTACAATACAACATTTTCTAAGACAGGTTTGAGACTAAAATCAGAGAGGCCAAGATTAATTTTTTTTTATTTTTTTTAAACAAAGGACGTACAGCAGCGGTTTTCAGAACTTGAGGTAATTTACTATCCTTAAGTGATAAATTAACAAAGGTGGCAAGAAAAGGTCCTAAATCATCTCTTTAAACCTTAGTTTGCATTAGAGTAAGCACTTAAAGAACAAAAGTATACCTGCATATTAGACACAATCCTAGTTACTTCATTAACAGAGTCCTCATCAAAAGAATTCCATTTTGACTCTGTTGAATGTGGAACATTTTCCAACAAACAGCTTAAACTGAGAAGTCAGAGATTGAAACTTATCATGAAAAAGAGGCAATAAATTCACAACAATCAGAGGTAAGGCCAGAGTCATCTTTTTTTTAATGGGATCGACCAAAGATCTAAAGATGTGAAATAATTTCTTTGGTCTTGAAGGGGCAGAATTTATACATTTTGGGAAAAAATCTTTTTTTGTTTTGACCGATGGAAGATTGAGAGCAGACCTGTACAAATCTAAATTATGATCTAATTCTTATGCCATGTTTATTTTTATTTATTTATTTAGAAACTTTTATATACCGGTATTAGTGGGGACATCATACCGGTTCACATAATAACTGAAAGCTTGGAAAATACATTTCAACAAGGAGAAAGAAACTGGGTGGGGGTAAACCAAGAGGCAGTAGGAAGGATAGAGAAAACAAGGTCATAACTGGAGAAAACAATTTACAATGAATGTCTCCTTAGAATAAGGAGAGGGCGGTCACCTTGAATGGGGGGGGGGGGGGATTACGGAGGGGAAGTGCAAGAACTATTCTGTGTAGACATGGTTGACCAGGAGGGTTTTTAGTTTCTTTTTGAATTTAATTGCACAAGGTTCAAGGCGCATGTGGACAGGTAGAGAATTCCAGAGGGCCGGGCCGGCAATGGAGATGGCACGGTCGCGGGTGGAGGAGAGATGAGCCATTTTCAGGGATTGGACATGTAGGGTGCCATTGTTGGTAGATCTGGTGGCTCGGGTGGACAGGGGGGCAGTGAAGGGGAGGTCGAGCCAGTTGGCGTTGTGGGTGTGGATGGACTTGTGTATTATGGTCAGGGTTTTGTAGTGTATACGGGACAGGATGGGGAGCCAATGTAGGTCCTTGAGGATGGGGGTAATATGGTCGTGTTTGCGTGTGTTAGTAATGAGTCTTGCAGTAGCATTTTGCAGAAGTTGGAGGGGTTTTATCGAGGACAGTGGGAGCCCTAAAAGGAGGGCATTACAGTAATCTATTTTGGAGGTGAGGGTAGCTTGAATCACTGTGCAGAGGTCATGGGTGTAGAGCAGGGGTCTGAGTTTCTTTAGAACATTAAGCTTGAAGAAGCCAGATTTGAGGATAGAGTTGATGTGAGGTTTCATACTAAGATTGGGATCAAGGAGGATACCGAGGTCCCTAACGGAAGGTAGCGCTGTGAGGAGGTTAAGTTTAGGGTCATTAGGCGGGAGGTCAGGGGGATGCGAGGATATGTGGAGGAGTTCTGTTTTGTTTGTGTTGAGTGCAAGCTGGAGGTTGGTGAGAAGGGTGTTGATAGCTGCAAGGCACTTTTCCCAGTGCTCCAGGGCGTCGGATATAGAGTTGTGAATGGGAATGATCTGAACATCATCAGCATAGAGGTAGAATTTGAGTTTGAGGTCAGAGAGGAGGTGGCAGAGGGGGGTGAGGTAAATATTGAAGAGGGTGTATGACAGGGATGAGCCTTGCGGAACTCCTTGTTGAAGGGGGTATGAGGCTGATAGGTTGTTTCCGATTTTAACAGAGAACTTTCTGTTAGAGAGATAGGATTTGAACCAGGCTAGGGCTATTCCTGAGATGCCGATGCTTTCTAGCCGTGTCAGGAGGTGGTGGTGGCTGATGGTGTCAAAGGCCGCTGAAATATCGAGAAGGGCGAGGAGGTAGCTGTGGCCTTGTCCTAGTCCTCTGAGAAGATAGTCAGTAAGGGAGAGCAGTAAGGATTCAGTATTAAAGTGTTTCCTGAATCCAAATTGGGAAACATGGAGGATGTCATGGTTTTCTAGGTAGTCCATAAGTTGTGAATTGACCACCTTTTCCATAAGTTTGGAGATGAAAGGGAGGTTGGAGATGGGGCGGAAGTTGGAGGGGTCTTTCGGATCTAGGGAGGGTTTCTTGAGAAGGGGTTTGACAACAGCGTGTTTGAGGGGATCTGGGACTGTTCCATGGGTGATGGAGCAGTTGATGATATCTGCTATGGTGCTGGCTATGCTGTTGGGGATGGCTATTAGAGCTTTGGTGGGAATGGTGTCGTTGGGGTGAGAGGCTGGCTTAAGTTTTCGAAGGAGGCCTATAATTTCTTTGGAAGAGGTGAGGTCAATTGTGGCCATTGAGGGTTGGGACAGGGAGGGGATGGAGGGTGGGTTAGTCGGGGGAGAATGGTTGTTTCTTTCACATCACATCAAAATATGAGGTGATGTTCTTTCACATCACCTCATATTTTGCTTTAAAACAATCAAATCCTTGCTAAACCAAAACACACAAGATCTACGAATTACTACCCTATCCTTCATTGGAACAATAACATCCAAGGAAGAGGACAAAGAGGTCTTCCAGAGACCGCAGAGTCAACATTGCAAGGCAATTTGTTACTAATCATAGGAAGCCAAGAGGAACATAATTGATCTCGATCAATCTTTTCTCTTGAAAAAAAAATCTTAGACTTTGAGGAGGTCAATTTTGCAGACATTTTGATCTTCAACTTAAAAGAAATTAAAAAATGGTCAGATCAAGGAACTTGGGAGCAAGAAGGTTCTACAAAGTTATTTAGAGAACCAATTATCTTTCAAGAAAACCAAGTCAAGGGTGTGACGATGCTTATGAGTCAGTTGATTAACAGTCTGAGACCAACCAAGAACAAACATTTGATTTCAAAAAAATCACAAGAATCAGACCATGGTGAAACATCTACATGTAAATTAAAATCACCCAAGACAATAAATTGCTTTTGTTTAGCTTTAATATAAGAACATAAGGCTTGCCATACTGGGTCAGACCAAGGGTCCATCAAGCCCAGTATCCTGTTTCCAATAGTGGCCAAGCTAGTTTACAAGTACCTGGCAGGATCTCAAGGTGTAGATAGATTCCAAGCTGCTGATCCCAATAATAAGCAGTGGATTTCTGCAACTTTCCCTTAATTGTTAATGGACTTTTCCTCTAGGAACTTGACCAAACCTTTTTTAAACGCAGCTACACTAATAGCTTGCATCACATCCTCTGGCAACGAATTCCAGAGCTTAATTCTTCGTTGAATACAAAAAAAATATTTTCTCTTATTTAGTTTTAAATGTAATACCCAGTAACTTCATTGTGTGTCCCCTGGTCTTTATACTTTTCGAAAGAGTAAACAACTGATTAACGTTCACCTGTTCCATTGGATTCATTATTTTATAGACCTCTGTCATATCTCCCGTCAGCCGTCTCTTCTCCAAGCTGAAGAGTCCTAACCTCTTTAGCCTTTCTTCATAGAGGAATTGTTCCATCCCCTTTATCATCTTGGTTGTCCTTCTCTGTACATTTTTAAATTCTGCTATATCTTTCTTGAGATGTGGTGACCGGAACTGCACACAATACTCAAGATGAGGTCTCACCATGGAGCAATATATTTTCTGTTTTATTCTCCATTCCTTTCCTAATAATCCCTAGCATTCTATTTGCTTTCTTGGCGGCTGCTGCTGCACACTGAGCAGAAGATTTCAAGTATTTTCAACGATGACATCTAGATCCTTTACTTGAGTGGTGACTCTTAATGTGGAGCCTTGCATTTTGTAGCTATAATTTGGGTTTCTCTTCCCTAAGTGCATCACTTTGCACTTGTCTACAATAAATTTCATTTGTATGCCCAGTCTCCCAGTTTTGCAATGTCCTCTTGCAATTTCTCACAATCTTCTTGTGATTTGACAACTCTGAATAATTTTGTGTCATCGGAAATTTGATCAACTCACTTGTTCCAGTTTCCAGGTCATTTATAAATATATTAAAAATATATTCATGAGGAAATCAGGATAGCTGGGTATAAATTTATAAAATCTGGGAGGCTATAAATCAAGCAAATGCCGCAATTTGACATCACAAGAGAGAGTTTCAAAATGAGTTTTGTGGTTTTAACCAGTCATTCCCGAGTAGTGTCAGAACCGGTGACCCCACACAGTTCAAACCATGAAACTGCTGCAGTGAAGCAATATGGGGTAGATGAGCAGCTGATTGAGGTAGGTTTGCATGTAGCTTAGAGGGAATAGAGAGAGTCTGGCAGGTAGAAGCTCATAAACATTTCAGTCCCAGTACTTCTCCTGTCTTCTTCACTAGACTGTACTTTCTGCAGCAATAAGCAGGCATAAATCGACCATAGCACATGGGTGATGTAATCCAGCAGCATCGACATGGACTCAGAGCTCAATTTTACTTAGGATGCGCGAGTTCCTGTTAGGATTCTGTAAATATCAGTTAGTAAGTGAACCCTGGGCCGAAGTGAGAGGTGGTACCGCCCATGGGGAGGAGCCCAGTGAGCCTCACTGTTGGGAGGCTGGGGATAGACACGGAAGCAATATAGAGTCTTTATTAAAGAGATAGAAGCACTACCCATGGAGTGGGGGGTGCCAGAGAGGAGGTCACACAGACCCAGAGACACAGGGTCGATGGAATAGGAAGTGCCCCGAGGGAATACCTCCATAGTGTTGGTAGAGGTCCGTGGAGCGGGTACACCGAAGAGGTCTCCTGTAGAGATGGTAGTGGCCTGCGGGGCAGGGTACACCAATAGTGTCCTCTGTAGAGATGATGATAACCTGCAGACCAGGGTATGCTGGTGGGGTCCTCTGTAGAGATGACGGCGGTCCGCAGAGCGAAGTGCACAGTCGAGGCCCTTGGTGGAGGTGGCAATGGCCCGCGGAGCGGGGTACACCAGTGAGGGTCCTCGGTAAAGCTGGTAGCGGTCCACAAGGCGGGGTGCGCCTGTGAGGTCCTCGATAGTGGTAGGGGTCCATAGAGTGGATACCTCCTGAAGGAGTCCTCTGTAGAGATGGTAATGGCCCGCAGCACGGGGAACACCAGAGAGGCACTTGGTAGCGTAGAAAGTGATCCGCAGGGCAGAATACTCAAGAGAGAGCAGAGTTCCAGGTGTCAGGCCCTCCATGGAGCGGATAGCCAGGACGAGAGAGAGGCCCCCAAGGAGCGGGTACCTGAGACGTCCATGTCGGAACAGGAACTGGAATGCAGGGTCCTCAGGAAACGAGGCGGAGTTAGCAAGGATGAGACTCTTTGCCAAATCGTCTTTAGGCAGGGCTAGCTGGTTTAAATATCTGAAAGGATTGATGTCATCTGAAGGGGAAGCCCCCGAGGTTCCCGCCATGACGTGGATAAGACTGGCCTGTGTGCGTGCAAGCGCCTAGAGGGACCCGATGGCGGTCAGCGGCGTCCGTGCTGATCCGGGAGGCCTGGGAGCGGTAGGCAGGTTGTCGGTGGCTAGCGGAGACTGCCAATCTACCCCATGGAGTCGAGGAAGCAAAGAAGGAGGTGAGCAATAGTGGTCGCAGCCATCTGCGACCAGGCGTAACAGTTCCCTCACACACAAAAGCGGTTTTGTAAGCTCCTCAGTCTTCATCTAAGCTATCGCACCAACGTGTTCCCAGTCTTTCTCTCTAAGATTTTGTTTGGGCTGATTCTTTAGCCTGATTCTGCCTCTATTGCTTTTTGTTTATGCCACTGTCTCAGCAACCCCTCAAAAGAACTTTTCAGTTCTACGTAAAAAAAGAGAATGGAAAAGCCCAAAGCTAAGGAAACTGCAGTCATTGGATTTAAGGCCCATATTTGTGGGCACTGGATGTCCATTACAGATATACACCTTCAGTCTGCTATCGCTGCCTGGGCCTAGATCATGACGCCTTCAACTGCTACAGTTGCGACGATGTTTTAGAGGGCACAACACTACTGCGCCTGGAAAATAGAGACCCTAGGGAAGGCACTGTCAGATAAGAACCACTCTACTCCCTCATCCAGTCCCTCCCCTCCTGTTTCTTCCCCTTGCTAGGCAGCCTGCAAGGAAGGGGAGGAGAGGGACAGGCACCCATAGATTTCCCAGGTGTCTCCAGAAAGATGTCAGTGAAATTTCTGAGTCTCCATGTCAAACACAGAGAGTTCTTATTTATGGTCCTTAGTCTATAGGTCAGTTCTGAGTCCAAGATGGGCCGTGCCCTATTTGCTGATCTGGTTTCCAGTTCCATCTTAAAGTAATCTGGTTCTGCGACTAACACCTTGTAAAGGTTCCAGAGGGTCTTCACAGAGAGGCATCTGCATTTTTTTCCGGTAGACTGTGGTTACTATCTCCCCCCTGTTCCCAAGGGAAAGTATAGCCTGCATTCCTGTGGCAGCCCCCCATATCCCTGACTTCCCCAGCCCTCCACTCCAAATACTCCCATTTCCCTCTGGCAACCTGGAAGCAGAATTTGCATTTACCTGCTCCTGGCTGTGCTGCCTCTTTCTCCTGGCCTGCTACTAGTGTGCCGTTGCTCTTTGAATGCAATGATACGTCGTCTGCTAGGCTTGTTCAGTGCATCCAATATTTGTTGCCAACCTCTCACAGGCCTTATACATGCGAACATAGAAGGAGGGTCACAGACGGATGGGGCCTTGACATAAGGTGGTTGTTTTTTTCCTCTCAGAAAAGCATTCTTAAAAAGGCTCATAGCCGACTGACCCATTATGTCTGGTCAATTTTTGTAGTCACATTTTATTTCTGGTTTTCTGTTCTCCTTCCTTTTTGAATCCTTGTAAGAGGTATTTATAACCAAGACTGACTTTGCTTATTTCTTCCTGGAGCATGTCATAATTGCTTTTTTTTCTATGTTTATTTGCAGTCAGACCTGGCTAATCTAAATCAATTTATGAACTCCATCCTTGTCACCATCTGTATTTGGATAAAAACAGTCTTTGGCTAAACAAAAAGCCAGTGCTACAGTGTATGCATTCTGCATAACTGATAAGCTCTTTATGCTTTCAGACACGCAGCACTTGGATACCATGCAAAGATTTCCCAGAACTGACTGTATCCTATAAACACTGCAATTTACCAGTTGAGAACATGCCTACAGTGTTTCCCCCATTTACTTAGTTGCTGTTATTATTATACAGTACATACATGCCCAAAATCTGCTATTAAAGATCACCATGCAGAGTGATTCCAAATAAACAGATTCTGGTTTTGGTTCCTTGCATTATAACAATTCATGCAATTAAGTTGCAAAATTGTCTTTGTATTTCTCAAATAGCAGTACCAGTGCTTCTCTCCTGAGACTTACAGATGCAAAAAATTGCATACAGTAGTAAATCTCTGAAATAGCTATTTTTTTTGTTTTGTTTTTTCTTTAGCAGCACGAGACTGGTTGAATATCTGCATTTATTCTATAAGGAGATTAACGCGTCCAAAACGCGTGCCCAACCCACCACGAAACTAATAGCACTCATCACATGCAAATGCATGTTAGATGAGGCTATTAGCTATTCTACCCAGATCCAAAAAAAAAAAAAATGTGCGCCAGACCTGTGCATTTTTATGCTCAGAAATTTAACGCTTACCCAGAGCAGGAGTTATTTTCTGAGCAGCCCAAAAAAGTGTACAGAAAAGCAGAAAATATTTCTTTTATACATCCTTCAACTTAATATTGTGGCAGTGTTAAGTCGGAGGAACCAAAAGGTTTAAAAAAAACCATTTTTTTTTTAAGTGTGCTGACGGTTAGGAAAAGGGACGCTCAATGAGCATCCATTTTCCTAACCCATGGCTGTGCACAGGTTAGGAAAATGGGTGCTCGTAAAATTGAGCGTTCTTTTCCTAACCCCCCTGACAGCCACCTCTCCTGGCTACACTGCCAAGGAGGTGCTAGGGGCACACATCTGTCCCTAGCGCCTCCTTGGCAGTGTAACCCCCTCATTTAAATATTTAATCTCAGGCACAGGAGACGTGCTGGACACGTGTAAGGAAAGCCCGTTTTCCGCACGGATTGCATCGGCTACAAAATTCTTAAAAGTTGCATACGTGAATGACTTTTTAGGGTTCATAATAGACAAATAGTGATTGTTGGTAAGTTTCAGTTAGGTTTTTATTAGTTTAGCATGCATTTCATTGTATTATTGTGAACAATGTACAAAAATCAATTTAAAGCCCTGGGAAATTCCTGGTTAAGATAGATAGTATAGGTTAGTGAGGGAGGAGAGGCACCATTCTGTACAGCCCCTCTTTCAGGGTGCTGGAATGGCCATCCCCTTTGTGAGGTTTTATAAACAGCTCTACTGTGTGACTTGTGTTTTGAAATTATTGGCGGTGTTAGCTTTTTTTTCTATTTTGGATTTTGGGGCCTGCTCTGTAGGACCCCAGAAAGCCCTACTAGGAGTCTGTGAGACAAGTCGGGAGATCTGCCCTGCTTATCCACTCCCTGGTGGGTAGGATCTGTATTCTGGGTTATTTTTGAGTGTAAAGAGACTTTAATTTGTAGGAAGCCTGGTGAGACTCCTGAACACTGCTTGGGGAGAGGGCACGGGGAACTCACGCGTTCTCTCTCACACTCTCTCTCGCTCGCGCGTGCGCTCTCTTTGGAAGTCCCAGGCTAGTGAGGACAGAGGAAAATGGTGACACAGTGCCAGGACTTTCTGGTGTTTACCTCGGTTTGGAGAAAAGAACTTTATTTTTGAGAAGATCAGTGTGGCAGTTTAGTGATCCCAGGCAGGACAGCTGTGGTGGAGATCTTCTGTGGTTTTGCTGTTGCTTGTATCTTTGCTTTTTGTACGGCCTGCTGGGTTGAGCATTTGGGGCTACAGCAGTCACCTACAACAAGTAATAGTGCTTATTGATGGGCAGCGGTCAACTGGAAAATGGTGGAAGTCCCGTTTCCCCCCGCCCTTCATGCAGAGTCAGATGCTGCGGATTGTGGGAACCTCATGTATTTTATTTGCCTTGGGGTGGACTTTTGGATCGACCTTCTCGACAGAACATCTGTTGTGCACATGGTGGAAAAATTACCATCTGGGTAAGGTCCTTTAGAACATAAATTATCATAATGGGCTGCCCAAGGGCCAATCAAGTCCAGCATTCTGTTTCCACAGGGGCCAATCCAGGTACAAGTACCAGACAATAAATAAATCCCACGCTATCAATGCCGGTGGTAAATAGTAGCTATTCCCTAAGGTCCAAATTTTCAAAAGCCCCGGGATGCGTGTAAGTCCCGGAGCTTTACTAAAGGGGTGGGGGCGGGACCAGAGGCCTCCGACACATCTGAGGCAGGTGCAAAAGGTAAGACAAAGGTCAGGGGGGGTTAGAGGAAGGCTGGGGGGGGGGAAGGTTAGAGGAAGGGTTGGGAAGGTCAGGCTAGGGGGAAGGGAAGTCCCCTCACAGGCCGCTCCGATTTTTGGAGCGGCCTGGAAGGGAATGGGGGAAGGCAGCGCGGCCCCTTCGCGTGCGCCGACCCCCAATTTTATAACATGCGTGCGCACCTTATAAAATCTACCCCAAGGGGCAGATTTTCAAAGCCCTATGCGCATAAATAGAGTTATGCGCGCTGGGCCTATTTTAGAAAGGCCCAGCGCCGCGCGTAAAGCCCCGGGACGCGTCTAAGTCCCGGGGCTTCGAAAAAGGGGAGGGGGCAGGGCCAGAGGCCTCCGGCACAATGGCCATTTGCCACTGTGTCGGAGGATCGCGTGCTGGCAAGCTGAATAAGGTTGTCTCTTACAAATATGACAAGAAATGTCGGGTGGGGGGAGGGGTTTAATTATAAGGCAAGAGGAGACCACCGCACCCGAGCCAGTTCTGAAAACTCATCGGCCAACTACTGAATTCCAAGCTTCAAGTGTGGATTGCTGGTGGGGAAACTTCTCATAAGTGCAACACAGTGCTAACAATGATAATACAAAATATGCTTGCTGTCCTTGAATATATAATGATATATAGTTTTATCTACAGTGAAAATAAGTAAAGTAAAAACAAAGTCTAGCCAGTATTCAGTAGTTAAAATATTTTATAGTAATATCTCATTTTCCCCCATAATATTTTATTCTGTTTCCATGCCTCTGCCTTGCCTTTTCACTCTGTCCATGCGTTCATCTGTCTGTTTCCTTCATCAGTCATGTTAGATTCCCATTTACTTCTTCCCAAACTTGACAATGCTTTTTGTTTCCTGTATGAGTATCATTAAACCCTTGGAAGGATTGCCCATGTTTCGCGTTATCTTCAGCAAGAAAAGATAGTGAAGAGGAGATGTGGAATTTGGAGAACCAGACAAAAGGAAATAGTGCATCAGAGGGCCAAAAGGCTCCGATGATAAATTAGGCTTCTCGGAAAATACAAGCTCAGTGAATGTACCTAATCAAAGAGATTTTAAAGCAGCAACAGGATTAAAAAAAAAAAAAAAAATGACCCAGCGCTACAGTCTGTTCTAAGGGAACTGCATTGGCCGAGAAGTAATGGAAAAGTCTGAATGAAAAATAATATCCCAAATCCAAGCTGTTGGGGCAACTCCATCAGTGCAAAAGAAATCCAGTATTTTAATAATTCTAGATACATTAAGGGCCCGATTCACAGGGATAGTAGCTTTCAAACTGGCGCGTGGGCACGTGTGTGATTTCATCGACTCGCACCCAGGGCCGTGGCTGCACGCACAAATTTTAAGTGGGCACACAAGTGTGCATAAATGCTGCTTCTACTGCGTAAATCTGGATTTTAAAAACGGTGCGTGCTGACGCCATTTCCAATTGTACCAGTTCATCCCCAGTTCGCCCAGTTAAGAGAGAGGTCCTCAAACCCCCCATAGTTTAATTGCCTTCGCTCCCCCCAGTTATCCCCAACCCTTAAAACCCCGCAGATCTGTCTATCTTTATTTTATCACTTAAATGGCATCCATAGCAGAAGTAAAGCTACAAGGCAGGGGGCCTTGGCGAGCACCGGATCATGTAAGTAGTTACGCTCACTTCTCAGGTTCATGCCCTGAAACGCCCACTCTATCCCTTTTTGAAAAGTTCCAAGATGCATGCGCTCTGGCATTTATGCGCATAACCAGTCGGCTTTCAAAATCGGCTCAGGCGTCCAAGCCCAGCATATTTGTGCATCCCCTAATTAATGCATGCATCGGACTTTTAAAATTCACCTTTAAGGCTTTGCTTTCATTCTGTGTCTATGGGGAAAAAAGCTGATTGAATTAGGCTGTAAATTACATGAAATGCCACCAGGATTCTATAGCAATTCATGTAATTAAGCAGGGCTAATAGGATATCTTTTTGCTTTTAAATGATTTATTAATTGTTTTGCTACTAAAAGCATTCAAAATGTTCTTGGATGTCACAGCCAAACCATGAATCTCTATTAGCATTTTGGGGGAAAAGAAAAAAAAAGCAAACGCATGTGTTATATGATTAGTAGATAATGTGTTCCCACCCTCCTTTTCTACAGAGTATTATTACTTTGATCCTTTTCTTGCATAGCTCTGTCACGCTTATAAAAACATACTTACTGTCCAAAGAAAATTTGGATGGAAAGTTTTGGTTTATTTCCTCTCTCCCTCCCCTTAAAAAAAAAAAAAAGTTTCCTGAAAAATACATTTACACCAATCAACTGAACCACACAGTTTTGGCCTTAATTTCTGTGGAAGTGATAGACAATTTTATTTCTATATAAAAATCTATTTTTCGTTATGGCTATTAACTGGAATTTTCCAAGAGGAATAATCCTGCATTACTGCAAAGTTCTTAATTCACCTTCTGTAGAATTCACCTTCAGGTACTGGGGACTCCTGCAAGAGAGAAAGCTTGAGCAGGACTGCAGTAGAATAGATGCGATCAGGATTTTTGCAATATTTTTGTCTGGCAAATTGCTTGGTGCATTTAGCCTTGTGTACTGTTATAGACAAGAAACTAAAAAAGAAAAATAAAAACCCACACAGAAAAGTAGCAGAAAAGAATGTCTAAAGGCAAGACTTAGAGATACTATTTGCACGCAAGTAAAAGAACTGACTGAAAGCGGGGGCTATCAACGGTTTATCATCACCGATGTGTACTCCTTTGGAATAAGGAGCTTGAATTGATGCTGTTTTTAATATCTTTCAACAACGACTTGTAGGAGAACTATTGCCATTTTTGCGGACAACAGTAAATATCTGGCAACACATTGATTTTACAGAGAAACGTACATTGCCTCTGGATAACTTTAGCCAAATATGCACCTGGACAAGTCTCTTGCTGAGTACACTTGATTAAAGTTGCCCCTTAAAGTTATCTGGGTAATCTTGCAGTTCACCAGCTTACTGAATATGGGGTTTTGGGGAGTTTGGGGCCAGGAGGTGTACCCAGAGCCAATTCTGCTTTTATTTAAATATTTGGAGGTGAGGCGCAGGTCTGGAAGGGGGGAGGACTGGAGTAGAAGCTTTTACCTTAACATCAGAGCTGGGTGGGAGGTGAGGAAATCCTGACATTTCATATTTTTTCTTTATCTTTTTGCCAGAAAGTAAGGGGGATCCTGTGGGGGGGAGGGGGTAGCTGTTGGGTCGGGTCCTCCTGCAGTAACTTTTTAATATTTAACCAGGTTACCTAGCTACTTTTAGACCTAAGGTTCCTCCAACCGGTGTTAGCTGAGTAAATTTAAAACACACTTCTGGGATGCTGCTGCGCTTTGCCTCTTTTTTTTTTTTTTATCTGGCTTACAGGCCGATACAGTAAGGAGCGGTAGGAAGAGCTGCGTTAGTGCCAGGCGCACCCGCAGTTGCCGCACGCACAGTCCAGCTCACCTACCGCTCGATACTGTATGTAAATAGCTTGCAAATGCAAGCTGCGTCTAAGAAGCGTCCGTGAAGCGTTAGGCCCGCGCAACCCATTTCTCTGTATAGAGCGCTATACAGTATCCTGGGTGCGCTGGCCTAACGCTTCACGGACACGCTGGTATCTGTCATTTGAAATGACAGGTACCAGGAAGTGGACGGTTCTCCGACGCTCGGGATTGCCAGAACTCTCCCCTCCTCCCGAAGCAAGCAACGAAAGCGAAAAAAAAAAAAGTAGCGGGAGAGAGGACGGGCAATCCTACGCTCGGGATTGCCAATCCTCTCTCCCCTCCTCCCAGAGCAAGGCGCGAAAAGCAGCTTTGCTTCGGGAGGAGGGGAGAGAGGACTGGCAGTGTAAAGCAACGAAGTGACTTACTTTTTTTGCAGCCCCCCTCCGGAGACGGACATCTGCGAAGACGACCGCGGCTCCCCTGCCTCCAGCTGCCCGCGAAGATGGACGCATCGCATGGGCGAAAGTGGCCCTTGTGCGTGCAATTGGGCCGCTCAACGCGTGACGTCACATGCCATGACGCCAAACGTCGTGATGTCACGCCTTGAGCGGCCCAATTGCACGCACAGGGGCCGCTTTCGCTCATGCAGGCGTCCATCTTCGCGGGCAGCTGGAGGTAGGGGAGCCACGGTCGTCTTCGCCGATGTCCGTCTCCGGAGGGGGGCTGCAAAAAAAGTAAGTCACTTCGTTGCTTTACACTGCCAGTCCTCTCTCCCCTCCTCCCGAAGCAAAGCTGCTTTTCGCGCCTTGCTCTGGGAGGAGGGGAGAGAGGATTGGCAATCCCGAGCGTAGGATTGCCTGTCCTCTCTCCCCTCTCTCTTGCTACTTTTTTTTTTTTCGCTTTCGTTGCTTGCTTCGGGAGGAGGGGAGAGGACGGGCAATCCCGAGCGTAGGATTGCCCGTCCTCTCTCCCCTCTCTTGCAACTTTTTTTTTTTTCGCTTTTTCGCTTTTTTCCGCTTTCGTTGCTTCGGGAGGAGGGGAGAGGACTGGGGCTGCCCCGGAGACCAGCACCCATGGACGTGGCCAGGACAGGTGAGTGGGGGCTGGGGGAAAGTTTGCCGCCTACCCTTACCCCTGCCTCTAACGCAATGGTAAGGGTAGGCGGTAAGTTAGCAGGTTAAACGCGTGGCAGAACGGCAGGGTAAAAAAGCAATAAGGCGCGCTTTACTGTATGGGAGGGAATAGCTAATTCGATCGTTTTTATGTAATATACATGCTGCGGGCGGAAGGGGTTACCCGGTGATTTAAGGACACGGTAAGAGTAGGTTAAAGGGGACAGTGTATCGCGGGTTGGACTAACGCGGCTGAAAAGTGGGTAGAAAGCGGGTTAGGAGCAGGGTAACCGCGACCGCACTTTACTGTAATGACCTGTTAGCTGGGTAAGAACTTTCCTGGCTAAAACTTAGCTGTTCAGTAGGGTGGGATATTTAAAACACAGGATTTGTCTGGCTGAGTCCCAAACTTAGCCGAATAAACCCTTTTGAATTTGGACCTCAAAGTGGACAAGTGAAGGATATTGCAGCTGGGGCAAAAGGGCAGACCAATGCAATATAATTTGGCTAAAACCAGGCAGGAAAGAGACCTCCTATGTCAGCTGAGAATAAACTGGGAGAGTGAACAAAGTCAATAAAAGAGGCCAAAGCTGGGCCTATGGTGTCATGCAAGGAACAGAAATGTCCTTCCGCTACATCAAGCCTTGGTTGGGATTCAGTTGTGGCCCTCATCTTCAATAATGGATATGCAAATATTGGTTAGAAAACAAAGAAAGGTATTAAGTTAAAAGGAATGACCTACACCTTCCGAGATATCACCCAAACTGTGTCTGTTTTTCTTAAAAAAAGAGAATTAAGGTAAGAGATGATTCCACAGTACAGCTCACTCAATAGGCCCCCATAAGGGTATCTTTTTGTGAGGAGGGGAGTGATCATTTTATCCCAGGAGCTACAAACAAAACGAGGCATCCTATAAAATTAAGGACAAAATATAATTACCTTCAATGGAAAATATTCTTCAAATTGTGGAGAATGATGGAGCATCCTTAATGGAGAAAGTCAACGATTATATTACTATGTAACTTCAAATGGACATTGGAGAAGAGTTGAAGGAAAAAAAAGATGGTGGGTATGCTGATTTTGTTAGACTCTAGATAAGAATGGTGATCCAGGGACCTGTGTTGACCATCATGTTTGGAGTGGGTAGAGGATTTTTCTTTTTCACTATACTTAAGACTTGGCTGCAGATGGGTATCCATGTAGAATTTTTATTAATATTTTAGTGAATTTGTCCCTCTACTATGCAAATTATTTAATTATATGAAATCAGGGATACCAAAAGATGCAATAATCATCTTGATTCATAAAAAAAAAAGCCAAGGATACAACTAGCTGAGCCATTTTATTAATTAATTCTGATGTTAAGATTTTAGCAAAGGTACTTCCATTTAGGATGGAGGGGATTGTCCCTTTTTTAACTGATAAAGACCAAACAGGATTTGTTAAATGTTTTCAGTTAACAGCACTTGGAGACTGTTTAACATAATCCACCTGGCTAAGCAGAGATGGATACCCAGTCTGATTGTCTGTAGATGAAGAAAAAGCATTCGACTGGATATCCTGGGATTTCCTATTTGAGGTCCTAAAATACAGTTTGTCTGACAAATTTGATTTCTGGATCAGGGCCCTATATAGAAACTTGAGAGCCTTATTCATGACTAATGGAAAGCAGTCTATCTTTTTTCCTGTTTGTCAGGGCACCAGGCAGGGACATACTCTCTCGTCTCTCTTAATTAACCTCGCCTTGGAACCCCTAGCCCACATAGGCAAATCCCAGGAGATTAATGGATTTAAGTTTCAAGACCTCTCCACAGAATAGCAGTATATGCAGACTATTTGCTACTCCTTCTTACAGATGTTAATAAGTCCACTCCTGTACTGATTAAACTGTTAGAGGATTATAGCAAATAAGCTATGTTAAAGTCACAAATCTTGCAACTGTGACCTAACTGTAAAGTCCTAGGATGTCATAATTTGAAGCCTGACCTGGCAATAGCACTTGGGGATTAATGTTTCAGCAAATATCTCTGATTTGTAGAAGATAAAACTACCCTCCAGTCCCAAAAAAATATAAAAAATGTTTAAATCAATCCAGATAGAGGTTGCTTGTTAATATACCTGCTCGGGAGGGGGGGGGGGGATGAATTTGATAAAGATGGTGGTACTGCCAAAACTTTTATATTTATTTCAACACATTCCTTGCAATATGCCTAATAATGTGTTCACCTCGTTAAGAGGGCAAATCTCCTCATTCATTTGGAACAAAATGGTACATATCAAATGCACTAAGCTACAGTTGCCAAGAGATTGCAGGGGGCCTAGAACTTTCTGATCTTTATAATTACTATTTGGCAGCAAGACTTGTTTGCTTGCCTTGCACAGGTGTTGGAAATGGATGAGGAAATGAGTAGTGTGATTTGGAAGGTCCTCAGGTGAGAGGACATAGACTTGCAGCGGTTCTAGTTTATCCATCAGGCACAACCACAATTTTGCATACTTTGAGGGTATGGTGGCTTATGTGCAAAGGAGTTGGGGTCTTGGTGGGAAAACTTTCTCCAATTTCTTCTCTCGTTCCTAATTTGCAACAATCTCAGGCCACATTCTTGCCTGGTTTACATCAATTGTAAAAAGCAGGATTAAAATTCTTAGGCCAAATATGCATTATGAAAACTTGGCTATTCAAAAATGCCTACTGTCTGACAGAAACCCCAGTTCGCCATGAGTCAGATAACCAAACTATGTCCTGAACTATACCCCCTGCTCGTATCGTAACCCCTTTTAATGTATCTCTTTGAAACGCACCCTTAGTCTCTGTTTACCTAGTTTACTACCTGTATGGTATATCTACCTCTGTATTTCATCATTTATTTATGAGTGTTAAACCTGTAGACCAGAGCTTTCCAAACTGTGTGTCGGGACACGTTAGTGTGTCGCCTGCAGTGTGCAGGTGTGTTGCGCAAGCCCGGTCAACTCTGATGCGAGTTTGGGCTTTTTTTTTCCTAGAGATTCACTTTTTTTTTTCAGTTTATGGGTTGCTTATTATTGGGTGATTTTTACTGTCAATCGCGTTTTTTTGGGGGGCTTGGTGGGTGGAACAAGCCCAGCCATCCTTGCATTGGCTGCTGCTGCTGCCGATGAGGCCTGGCCATGAGGAGTACTGACTGCAAGCAGCAGTGTCTGGTGATCATGGAAGGGAGTGAAGCACTTAACTGGCAACAATCAAAAAGACGAGGTACATGAGTGTGGGGGCCAGACATGTGCTGGGGGGAGAGAGATGAGTGAGTGGGGGGCAAACATGCTGGGGGGACAGACATGTGCTTGAGGGGGAGAGATATGAGTGTGTGGGGGCCAGACATGTGCTGGGGGAAGAGAAATGAGTGTGTGGGGGTCAGACATGTGCTTGAGGGGGAGAGATATGAGTGTGTGGGGTACAGACATGTGCTGGGGGGAGGAGAGAGATGAGTGTGTGGGGGACAGACAATTTGTTTTATTATTGTTTCTCATAAATTATAACAATAACATGAATCTTGGAATATATATTTTTAATATAAATTTAAGGTTTTCATGAGATAGGTTGTGTCGTGAAACATTTTATTTATGTATATACAAGCCGTTAAGCCCGTTAAAACGGGCTACATCCCTCTGTCTCTCACCTCCCCCTCATTCTCTCTCCCCTACCTCCCTCATTCTCTCTCCCCTACCTCCCTCCCACCCACTCACCCACTCCTCCCCAGCCTCCCTCTCCTCTCACTCAGTCCCTCCCTCCCACTCAGTCTCACTCACTCCCTCCCCCTCTCTCCCTCTCACTCAGTCCCACTCACTCTCCCTCAGTCCCACTCCCTCCCTCCCTCTCCCTCAGTCCCACTCACTCCCTCCCTCTCCCTCAGTCCCGCTCACTCCCCCTCACTCAGTCCCTCCCCCTCACTCCCTCCCCCTCACTCAATCCCTCCCTCTCACTCAGTCACTCCCTTCCACTCTCTCTCTTCGTCCCTCCCACTTAGTCCGTCCCTCCCTCCCTCTCTCTCTCTCCTCCCTCCCTCGCTACTGGCCGCTGCCGCTACCGCCGCCGCCCGCTACCGCCGCCACTGCCGCCCGCCGCTACCGCCTCCGCTGCTGCCCGCTACCGCCGCCCGCTGCCGCTACCGCCGCCGCCCGCTACCGCCACCGCCCACCACCGCTGCCGCTACCGGCCGCTACCGCCCGCTACCGCTGCTACCACCGCTGCCGCCATGTTTTTTGGTTTTTTTTGACGCTGCCTAAGACTGACGTGCTCGCCCGCACATGCGCAGTAGAGCTGCTCTCTACTGCGCATTTGCGGGCACGTCGGTCAAGCTTCATTTATCTAGTTAGATTTAAGGAAACATACATAAATTGTCGAAATATGTTTCGTTCGTTTAACCTTTAACCTCTGGTTTACTAGTAGACTGAATTACCGTGTCGTGAAATTATGTTTGTCTAAAAAGTGTGTCACCAACATGAAAAGTTTGGAAAGCTCTGCTGTAGACCGTTATGAACTAGTGATTCTCACATGGAATGACGGCATATAAAACACTTAAAGGATCAACATTTAAGACTTTCATGAATTTAAAACCAGAATATGAGATCTGACCTATACACAAAGGGATGGTAACTTTCAAACTGGCACACATTTGCACACGTGTTGGCCCATGCCCAGGGATGCAGCTATTTTACAACTTGCACATGTTTGCATGCATATTATAAAGTAGCCTAGCTATGGGCACACACATCCTGCTTCTACTACATAAGTTGAGGGATTTTAAAAGGGGCACGCACCCATGCCATTCCTAGTTTACCAGTTCATCCACTAGTTTGCCAGTTAACATCTAGGTCCTCTAACCCTCCCTGGTTGATAGCCCTCACTTCCCTCAGTTACCCCGACTCTTTAAACCCCTCAGAAATGGCTTGATCCTTTTATTTTATGACTTACTTGTCATCCATACCAGAAGTAAAGTCATGTGGGAAGGGATTATGCTGCGGGCCCTGAAATGCCCACTCCCTACCAGACCACGAGCACACTCTGCCCCTGTTTGGAATTTTTTTAGATGTGCGCACCATGGCATTTACATGCATATCTGGAAACTTTTTAAAATACAGTCTTAGTTGTGCATGCCAGGCTCTTAAAATTCACCTTTATGGGCATGATTTTAAAAAGCATTTACATGCTTAAAATTTGGTTTTACATGTGTAAATCAACTTTACCCATGTAAGTGGGCTTTTGAAAATTGCTACATTATAAGCCATTGAATTGTCCATAGGATATTCATGAGTAAGTTGCTTTATGCACGTAAATGGCTTTTTAAAATTGCTATGATAGTATGTTACATTTACGTGTGGAACTCCTTTTAAAATTTCCTCCTCACTGTATCAGCCGAGAAGGGATATTTTTAGGGGATGAGAATGGCTGGTACATTACGTGCTAGAAATGGGTTAGAAAAATTTTTTCACATGGCCCCAAATGACTGCCACAGATATTTATTTAAAAATACTTATATTCCGCAAGATCATTGCAATGCTTCAAATACTTGCTTAAGGATGGTCTCAATCCTCCTATCATGCACTTCCTTCAAGGCCATGCCTCCCTCCACAGGGATAGTCTTTCACTTAGAGATGGCACAGATAAGCGATCCTCTTTCAGAAAATGCAAACGCGCTCTCACCACTGGATCCAGGGGGTACAGGTCTTCCAAAGCCCAAACTCCTTTGAAATTTGCCTCTAGGATGCCACTCAAGATCAATCAATTCTTGAATGGCCTCCATAACTGGACTCGCTCTTATTTACTTCTCTCTCAGGAGGTTGAGACTGGAGTGAATTCCAGGGCAGTTAAGGAGCCAGCCACTACCTTTTTAGCAGATGAGAGATGCGATTTGGTCCACATCTCAATCAGAGGGGTGGCTTCGGTAATAGCATCCAGGCATCAGTTATGACTGAAAAACTGGTCGGCCGATGCGACCTCCAAAGCTAATCTTATGACATTGCGCTTTAAAGGCTCACTCTTGCTTGGGAGCAAGTTGGAGAAACTGGCCAGTAAATGAGGTGAATCCCCAGTTTCTCATTTGCCGGAGGATACGAAGTAGGTGCCACACCCCTTTGGCATGAGGGGTTGTACCAGGGGTTCCAAGCGTTTTTGATTCTATAGAGGAGTGACCTTTCAGAGGACTCGACGTTTCGGAAGGTCTCAATCCTTTCATTCCAGACAGTCCAGGTGAGGCGTGGGCTGGGTTAGTGTAACCTTCCGAGCCTCCCAATGAAGGTTTGCTAACCTACTCCCAGGAACCAGGAGATGGGGGGGGGGGGAACCTTTCTTTTTTCAGAGGTGGGTCGAAATCATATTGGATCAATGGGTCCTGGAGGTGATATGAGAGGGTTATGCACTGGAGTTTCGCAGTGTTCTTTGGGACGTATTCATTGTGTCTCCCTGCCACTTCCCACAGTGGAGTGTACATTGCAAAGGCTTCTTAGTCTGAGGGCTGTAGTTCAGTGCCCATGTCTCAAGAAAATATGGGTTGATATTCCATTTATTTCATTGTGCCCAAGAAGGAGGGCTCCCTTTGTCCCGTCCTGGATCACAAAGGAGTCAGCATTTATAGGTGACTCATTTTTGCTTGGAAATATCATGCTTGGTGATAATGAAGTGCAGTCAGGGGAATTTCTGACCTCCCTGGATCTGTCTGAGGCATACTTCCGTATTCCCATCCAATTGGAGCACCAACGTTTTTTACGTTTCGCAGTGTTTGGATGCCATTATCGGTTTCAGGCACTGCTTTTTGGTCTGGCCACCACTCCCAGAAATTTTACCAAGGTTATGGTGGTGGCGGTGGCAGAGTTGAGAAATGGGTGTACCAGGATGCCATCCTATTTGGACGACTGTCTGATTCGGGCCAGGTCTCTGGAAGAGAGCCACCTGGTGACCCGTAATGTGATCTCCCTGTCGCAGGAGCTTGGTTTGGGTGATGAACCTAGCCAAGAGCAGTCTTCAGCCATCTCAGTCGGAGTATCTGGGTGTTCGGTTTGACATGAACCAGGGCAAGGTTTTCCTGCTGGAAGCTAGTATTCAGAAGTTGTTGGTGCAGGTGCGTCTCTTGATGAACACTTATACGCTCGACAGTGTGGTCCTATACAGGTACTCGGTTTGAGGCAGCAACCCTGGAAGTGGTCCCGTGGGCAAGAGCACATATGCATCATCTTCAGCGCGTTCTGCTTTCTCATTGGAGACCACAGTCTCAGGAAATATTTGATTCAGCTCCACCTGCCGATGGAAGTCTGCTCTCACCTCCAGTAGTGGTTGCAAGCTGATCATCTCAGAGTTTTTCCCTGAAATCGCCGGGCTGCTTGTCTCCAGCGTTGAGGAGCTCACTGTCAGGAACTAACAGCGCAAGGGTGCTGGAATGCAGTAGAGTCTCTCTGGAACATCAATTGGCTTGAAGCCCAGGCGGTCCAGTTGGTATGTTTGCAGTTCAGTGGCAGGTTGCAGAGTCGAGCAGTCCGGGTAATGTTGGACAATGCAACGACAGTGGCTTACATCAATTGGCAGGGAGGAAACAAGAGCCAGCAGGTGTCGCAGGAGATAGACCAACTTATGGAATGGGCGGAAGTGCATCTTCAGAAGATCTCGGCCTTGCACATTGCAGGAAAAGACAATGTAAGAGCAAACTTTCTCAGCAAGGAGAGTCTGGATCCAGGAGAATGGGTATTATCGGATGACGTGTTTCAGCTGATAGTGGATCACTGGAGCCTTCTGTTTCTAGACCTGCTGGAGACTTCTCGCAATGTGGAAGTTCCTTCAGTCACAGAAGAGATCCGAAGTCCTTGGGTATCAATACTCTCGTGCAAGACTGGCCCGAGGACAGTGGCCCATGTTGGGCAGAATAGTTCAGAGGGTCAAGGATTACAGAGGGATGGTGCTTTTGGTAGCATTAGATTGGCCCGGGAGACCATGGTATGCGGATCTGCAACAGCTTCAGGTAGACTCCCCCCTCCTCTTTCTGGCGCATAGGAATCAGTTGCAGCAGGGACCTGTACTTCATGAAGATCTGACTCTGTTTTGTCTTATAATATGGCCCTTGAAAGGGCTCACTTGTGAAATGTGGATAATCTACTGTGGTGATTGCCATCTTACTACGAGCAAGAAAGTTCTCCATTTCTTTAGTCCAGTGGTTCTCAACCTTTTTCCCATCGTGACACACCAGACAGGCCACACTCACATGTGTGACACACACTGCTCATTACAATTCACGGCGGAAATAAAAAGTAAAGGTCCGGTAATTATTTTTATTGTTTAAAATGACACAAGGAAAAGATACATATTCTGTCTGAACAGAAATTGCATAAATAGTAAACATCCCACACCAAAACAGCACCAATTTCCAGCACTTAACAGTAACCACCTTACTTAAGAAAATATTACACCAGGCCTTAAGACACCAATACATCTCCTATTAGGAAAACGGACCAAGTCAGGCTGCTATAGAGCCCTACACAGAAACTACACGCCAGCAGAAAACCTCACCTGAGTCACATGTGCTGACCCTCACCTAATAAAGAATAAAGAGACCATAAATCATAACTAGAAGCATGCAGACAAAACTGAATTAGAAACTGCAACAAGCCAGAGTCTCTGTGTACAGTGTAATAAAGGAAAAAGAGAAACATCACCCATCCTTATAAAACAAATCAAGAAATATAAAATCAGTAGCAGTAAAACCATACTAACAAAAAGAACAGATTATTTCGAAACAGCTGATGAGTGGAATATCCAATAATTAAAAACTCATATCAAAAATTTCTAGATACCAATAAAATATTTCAAAATAGCAGACACAAAGACCCAGTAATGAAAAATAAGGATACAAAAATGTTTTTGCTGTGCATACCTGGAAACGTTTGATATCCAGCTGTCCTGAGATTGTTTTGAATTAGCAGGAGGAGGGGTGGTTTGCTTGGAACTTTCTCCCCTCTGTCACATACCAGTGCGCTCTCTCACACTGGCTCTCAATTACACACCTATACACACATGCTCTCAGTCACTCACATATACACATGCTTTTTCTCTCACTTATATAGGCTCTTAATTACACACTTACACACATGCTGACTATCTTTTCACGCTTACACACACACAGGCTTTCAATCACACACATACATGCTGTCTTTTTCTCTCACACACAGACTCTCATTCACATGCTTACAAACATGCTCTCTCTCATTCTCTCACTTTCACACAGGCTCTCAATCACATACTGACATGCTCTCTCACCTAAACCAGCTCTCACTCACACACAGACACACATGCTCTCTCCCTTACTTATACACACAGGCTCTTAATCATACATACACATGATCTCTCTCACACACAAAGGATCTCAATCATACATACATACTCTTTCACACAAACAGGTTTTCAATCACAAACTTACACATATAGGTTCCCAATTGTAAACCTACATTCATGCTCTCTCTCTCAAAGGCAGGCTCTCAATCACAGACATACTCTTTCACATATACAGGCTCTCACTCACACACACAGGTTAGGGCTCATTCCACTAGGGCACAGGCAGTGTCATGGGTCGAAGTTAGATTATTGTCTACTGTCGACATTTGCTGAGCTGCGATGTGGTTCTTGTTATATACTTTTTCTAGGTATTATCATCTGGATGTGCAGGCCCGGGAGGACCAGCCTTTGCAATTGTGGTTTTGACAGGACCATGGACGGCCTCCTGCCCTATTTGGAAGTAGCTTGGATACATCCCACTGGTCCTGAAGTATTCTGTCTGGGTGCTAGGAAATGAGAAATTACTACTTACTTAATAATTTCCTTTTCATTAAACCAGACAGATGAATTCAGCTTGCTGTCCTTGGCTGCCAAATGATTGTGCTATGGTCGTCCTGTTTGGCTACGTGTTCCAGGGGTTACTGGTAAGTGTTAATCCAGTCCCTAGACTAGTGTTAATATATTCTTTTTCGGAGCTCAGTGTTTCCTGTTTAAGTGCTGAAATGAAGAGAATACTGGCAGGCAGATGTCACTGCAAGAGTATATATACTGTGATGTCACTTTGCTCTATCTCCATCTGCTGATAGAGGTGCATAACCCACTGGTCCTGAATTCATCTGTCTGGTTTAAGGAAAAGGAAATTATCAAACAAGTAATTTCTCAATGTTACCTGTGGAAAGTGTCTCCTTGGCTGAATTCTGGTATAACCTGGTGGCAGAGATTGCATTGTTAGAGCAGACAACGTATGCTAGAGGGATATGATAGCATTTAGGTTGTGTACTGAGAATTGCGAAAATCTACTCTTCAGCTATAAATGTGATGGCAATTGAAACTGGAGAAATGCCATTTATAGTGCTGATTTCCCAATATGTTGTCTCCCTGAACAGAATTTTGCGTTTTTTGCTTTGTGCACATCAGCCCTTGTGAACTGTAATATTGCTTTTGCTGATCTGTCCATCTTTATTTATTTTTTATTTTATTTGGGTTTTTCTATACCGGCATTCACGGATGGTCGTATCATGTCGGTTTACATATAACAAGCGGTGAGCAATACGTTATAACGTACATAACTATAACCTGAGAGTATACATTACAAATTATAACAAGTGCACAGAAAAAGAAGTTACAATAAAACAGGGATGATTCTAACTGGGAGTAGAAGAAGAAGATGATAGAAGTTTAACATAAGTGGTAGAACGTTGCAGAAACTGGTAGTGTCTGGATCAATTTAATGGATGATAATCAGTAAGGCTAAGTTTGATGGAAGTATCTTGTATGAAACATAGTTATTTAAAAAAAAAAGAATTGGCTCCAGATATACAGTTTTCATTTTTTTTTTTGTCACCTTCCACTGGATTGTCTCCTAGAAAGAGCTTTCAGGTTGATTGTGGCCCTCTGTTCTTCCATTGGCCTAATCAGTTATGTAATTATATAACTATGGCTACATACTGAAGAATTAGGTGTAAATAGAAAGCAACAAGTGTGAGTATTTCTATTAACTTTATTTTTCAAAGGGAGCTATTTCTGCACTAATTTCAGCTCTAAACGTGTTTATTTCTTAGCTAAGTCTTTTGATTGGCAGATGAGAAATTCTGTTACTTATAGGATATACAAATATCTAATAGCTGGCCACTGACATTTAGCTGCCACATGCAATGTAACTGCACTATGAAATAAAGCGGATTACTTCCACCATTGAAGATATAGAAGCATAGGTATCAAAGTGTGTGCTAAAAATGCACACTGAAATGTATGTGCTAAAATTTATCTTCAGTAATGTACACAGGGTATTAATGTGGACAGAAAGATGTTTAGGATCTATATGCTATCTGCCTGAGTGCTAAATAACATGTGACCATCACAAAAATAGTGTGTATGTGCTAAACTCAGCAGGATCAGTTTTGTTTTGCCTCAGGGAGCAACAACTCCTAAGTTGTAGCTAATTTCAAATCAAATATCACAGCTTGCAAATTTTTCAGCAATTAGCTCATTGGCATATATTTGCAAGCTAATGAGCTCATTTGAATACATACAGTGCCAGGCCCGAAATAATGCAAGATACTATATTGGAAATATCTCTCGTTATCCCCACATTGGTGAATGAACAGAGTGTGAGCCCTCTGGGGAAAGGGACAGTACTTAGCTATAACTCGCCTTGAGCTACCAATGAAAAGGCATGAGTTAAATAAATAAAACGTTGCCCTACCTCCCCAGTAAAAAATGAATGAAAGAAAGGAAAGCTGAAAATATCTACTTAGAAAAGAAAGTGCTGAATATAGAAAAAGATGTGCATCATAGAGTAACAATATAGAAAGAGTATGTCAAAGCTGTCTCCTCATTTAAGACTACCAGTATAAACCATATGGCACAAGCAGTTCAGATTGCTGACTTTCCAGCACCTTTTACCAGTTCAATCCAAACATAAGTCATTAAAGAGAACAAAAGTAATTTTAATAGGGCACTGGGAGAAGCCAGAAACTGGAAAGAGAGACCAAGGGGAAATTGCTGGCTAGCTGAACATGGAATTTTGCAAGATGCAGTAAAATAAATCAATCAGTCCTCACCGAATCAGACATTAGGGTCCTGCAGATCTTTACAATTCAGTGTAACATTCAGTGATCTCATGCTCGGTTGTGCTTTATATTATTTTTTGGACACAGAGGACTCATAAAATTGGCAATAACACTAATAGTAAGAAATAGTGGCAGTGCAGTAGCTTTAATGATGCTAGACGGACTCTCCAATCTAAAGTGGATAGAGAGTTCTTTTGCTGTAAGGGTTATAGGCTGAGCTGGATTTTCTAACAGGATGCTTTGATTTTGTGCAGTTCTGAGTATTAAGCACAATAAACACTGATTTGTCACCTCAGCATTCACCTATGTTAGTTTTATTGTACCTGGAACTGCTCCCACCCACAGTGGGCTCCTAACCTTGTAAGTAATCCAAGATCATAGTATGATTTGGAAACAATTTTGAGTTGTGTGATGTGTTTTGTTTTGTTTTTTATAACTTTCTTCTTAAGGCATGCTGAGACCTGAGGGACTGCCTTTCCTGTTAGAAAAAAACAGTGACTTCATAAATCTACTTATTTATTTGAAACTACTGACTTCCAAATCAGACAGGAGATCTGGCTCAGGGGGCATGAAGGTTTTCCAGCCTGTCAAGGGAAACATAGTGTCCTGCTGCTGTCATGAGGAGGAGCGGTGTACTGGTGATGACAAGTGACTGGGCTCCTAAAGAGCTGAGTTCCAGTCTTGCTTCCACCCTGTGATGCTGAAGAAGTCACTGTATCCCTCATTGCCTCAGGTTCACAGGTTGCTTGTAGGCTCTGTGGCGCAGGAATCTGATGTATTGTGCCCTGGTTTAAAGTGTTTTTTTAAATGCTCCCTGCTGAAGGACAGACAGATACAAGATCACCTTAATGCTACTGGGTTGTAGATGAGCTGAATGCCAATGATGCTGTAAGCTGCCTTTAGAAAGGCAGGGTAAAAATCACCAAATTATTTTGTGATTTAGTGCTATCTGAAATAGTTGGCTTTAGTACAATGATTAGAATCCAGGATGATGCTTGAGTGTTTATTTGTTCAAACTAAGAACATAAGAAATTGTTATAGTGGGTCAGACCAAGGGTCCATCAAGCCTAGCGTCATGTTTCCAACAGAGGCCAAACCAGGCCACAAGTACCTAGCAAGTACCGAATTGCAAAGTAGATCCTGTGCTACCGATGCCAGTAAAAGAGGCTATTCTCTAAGACAACTTGATTAATAGCAGTTAATGGACTTCTCCTCCAAGAACTTAACCAAAGCCTTCTTAAACCTAGATACACTAACTGCACTAACCACATCCTCTGGCAACAAATTCCAGAGCTTAATTGTGCATTGAGTGAAAAAGAGTTTTCTCTGATTAGTTTTAAATGTGCCACTTGCTACCTTCATGGAGTGCCCCCTAGTCCTACTATCCGAAAGAGTAAATAACTGATTCACATTTACCTGTTCTAGACTTCTCATGATCTTAAACACCTCTATCATATTCCCCTGCAGCCGTCTCTTCTCCAAGCTGAACAGTCCTAACCTCTTTAGTCTTTCCTCAAAGGGGAACTGTTCCAACCCCTTTATCATTTTGGTCGCCCTTCTCTGTATTTTCTCCATCGCAACTATATTTTTTTTGAGATGCGGCGACCAGAATTGTACACATCACTAAAGAGGTTTATATACAAAGCTGCACGCCTTTACACACAGTATTAGCAATTTCACATGCAAATGAGGCTGATAGAAAAACTGCATGCAACATTTTGCTACAAAGGTTTTTGTAAATGAAATAAACTGCAGCTCATTCTTGTATAATAACTTCCTGTCTAATATGTTTGGTGTTCAAACCTATTTAGCTTTATTACTGAGGATGCTTATTGCAATTCAGAAGAAGCTATTACTACTATTATTACTACAACTTAACTCTTCTATAATGCTACTCGACATGTGCAGCGCTGTACAAAACAAAAAAAAACCACTGATGCTTAAATTGGGGGCAAAATTCAGGGGGATCGAGAGGGTATTAAATGAGAGAGGACTAGTATTCCCTTTATTATAAGCCTCATTGAAGTAAAGGGGTTTTTTTTGTTTGTTTTGGGGTTTGTTTGTTTTTTTTTGCTTAATCCAGCCTGCAAAGCCAATTTTGTACATACTTTTTTTTATCTGCACTTATATTTAATGAGCTGTCTTGCATGATTTTGTGTCACAGCAACTCAAAAAATAATGAATCCAACTACAACTTCACTCACAAAAGTACATGTGAACAACTTTTACTCTATGTGAAAGTTGTAAATTTTGCAAAGGTGGGCCAAATTGTTGAGCAGTGTTTCTCAGTAGCCGATTTAGCCCATGAACCCTGCCCTCGTGAAGTTTATCTCCCATTAGTACATTGCCCCCTAATACTAATTCCAACTCTTTTTTTAATGTCTCCTCAGAGCCCCTGAATTTGTCCCTGTGAGGCTTATCAAAAATAATCGGTTCTTCTAGTTTGTAATGAGCATTCTCAGTGGTAAGGTTCTGCAGATTAGATCACAGAAAGTTCAAGGCAGGAAGTTATTAAACGGAGATTGATTAAATGGAAACTACTGATGCTAAGTATTTTAGTTCATTTATGTAACTTTTCCTCATCAGCTGACTAGACTTAAGTATTCCTTCTGAGCCCACTTCACGGTATTTCTTCTGTCAAATGTTTGAACAGATGAGCACAAAAACTATGGAAAAATGAAATGGAAAGCAGGTTTAACATTTAGCAAGCTGAAAACTGGAAATTAGAGCACTGGTGAACAAACCTTACTCTTCCAGGTAGAAACGTTTACAGTAACTCCTTATTCTGCTTCCCAAAATGCCAACTCGACAATATGAAGCTTCAGTCACAATTTAACTTTTCATCTGGAAAGAAAAATCTCTTCTGTTTTTTTGTTTTAAATTAATGATTACCACAATAGCGGTAATGTTGCTTTTGATTCCAGGAATCACAAATAGCTACAAAATTCTGCCCCGGGGAGTTAAAAATGTGTGCAGATAGGAGCAGGGGTTCCCAAACCTGTCCTGGTGAATCCCACAGCCAGTCGGGTTTTCGGGATCTCCACAATGAACATGCAGAAGAATTTGCATCTACTGCGTCTCCCCCATATGAAGCACGTTTCTCTCCTGCATTTTCATTCAATGAAAACCCAACTGACTGTGGAGCCACCAGGCCAGGTTTGGGAAGCCCTGGGACCAAGGACACCTTTACAAAAGAAGACCCTGGCTGCAGGGCAAAATAGCATTGCACTGCGCCTCAACATGAAAATGTACATCCTTGCTTTTTACAAGCTGACTTCAAAGTAATAGGCCGGGCCACTGAGGCACTAATTAAAAGAAAAAAATGCTGCCCGCGGCCCGCCCGTTGGAAAATGGACGCTCAATTTTGCCAGCATCTGTGTTCCAAACCCGTGGCTGTCAGCGGGTTCGACAACAGACGCCAGTAAAATTAAACGTCAGCTGTCAGACCCGTTGACAGCCGCCGCTTCCGCCAATGAGGCGCTAGGGACTGGCTAGTGTCCCTAGCGCCTCCTTATTAGCGCGGGCCCTAATTTAAATACTGAATCGTGCGCCCAGGAGAGGTATCTGGGGGCGCGTTGGGAGAGCGGGTGCTCGCCTCGGAGTGCCGGCTCTCCCACGCAGTTTACTGTATGGGCCTGATAGATATAAAGGGATAAATAGAGAAAGAAGTCTACAGATAAGGAAACACAGAGAGGGAACATATACATTGAGATCAGTGTGTTGGGGGGGGGGGAGGGGGCTCTTTATTTTCTGAATGTCAAGTTAGTGCCTTAAGCACTCAAAAGCTATTTGCTGGAAGTGATTTGTGCATGCATCATCCAAATACAATATGGGATCTATGCAATAAAGTTTAGCATGCACTTTAAGGGCCTGCTATATAAGCTAAATATAGCATGCCAGGTATTAAGGCCTTAATGTGCATGCTAAGATGTTCCTCATCACATTGTACTTACCTGTACATAAACGAGGGAGCATCATATGTGAATGAAGCTTTACTGGGTCCACAGGAACTGTATTTATAGCATGGCATGCTCGCCACATTGGCTACGATCCATAGGTTTGGTAACTGGGTCTACTGCCTCAGGAAATCCCCTCTGCTAACCCCACCCTGAGTGACAGTAGTGCCTCCCACCCCCAAGACCCTCCAATGGTTCTATTTATGACCTGGTACTAACTTGGGCTTGATTTACTAAGGTTTTTCCCCATTCTGAATCTATGTTGATGGCCCTATTAGGTATTCCCGCGCGATACAGTAAGTAAAATGTGCCAAGCCGCACATTTTACTTTAAGAAATTAGTGCCTACCCAAAGGTAGGCGTTAATTTCTGCCGGCGCCGGGCAAGTGCACAGAAAAGCAGTAAAAACTAGCAGGGGACTTCCAAGATCCTTACATTTATTTATTGTATTGTTAAAGCTTTTTACTCTGTACCTTGCTTTGAGCTTGTAAGGAAAGACGAGTAAAAAATAAAGCTGACTTCACCTGACTGGATGACGTTCAGCTAATCAGTTTGAAATGAAGTGAAAGATTGGTGACCAAAAAGAGAAACCGTAAGTTTCAGGGCCTCGGACAAGTGCCTGCAGACAATCGCAAAACCTATAATCATAAAATAGTGCTGCAATTTTCATGTAAACCTGCAATTTACTTTTACATAATGTAAAGATTCAAATGAAAGCAGACAGCTGCTGAGAAGGAGATTTGCACAGGGGATACTGTGAGAATAAATATTTACAGATGTTTAATGAAGCAATTAAAAAAG
This sequence comes from Rhinatrema bivittatum, assembly GCF_901001135.1. NCBI lineage: Eukaryota > Metazoa > Chordata > Amphibia > Gymnophiona > Rhinatrematidae > Rhinatrema > Rhinatrema bivittatum. Next base: position 25,372,026 of record NC_042618.1, on the reverse strand, counting down.
GCTTCCTTGGATGCTTTCATAAGTCTGTAAAATTGTCCGCCTACCATCAGGCATGAGCAGGAAATTTCTTGTCTCAGTTGCTAATTAGAAATCTCTGCAACTAAACTCCGACATGAGGGACAAATCCACCGTGTACAGAGGCATGGCTTGCCTGGATCCAGCCTTCCCCCTCACTAACCTTGCTGGTCTTAAGTCAGGCACAGAATTCTTACATTTACCAGGAGCACAGCTGAAAGGTTTATTTACTGCTATTACATTTTGTCATTTGGTTGATTTAATAAATTGCAAAAAACTGCATTTATTCTATTGGTATGAATTGACAGCTTCCATGGTTATTTGTTTTGTTTAAAACCTTTCTTATAATTCTCCCTTGATTAAAAATCTATTCTGAATGGTATATAACGTGTAAAAATAATAAAACTGTGTGTTTACATCAACACCATCGCCATCACACATAAAAATAACACAAATAAATCCACTTCAACTGTCAGCCTTTGCCCAATCCTTTTGTACCTTGCACCTAAGTGATCATCTCATTGTCCTGGAAATGGCCATGGCCATGTCTTCAGATTCTTTCTAAACATTAAATACTTCTTCTCATGACTTGTATCTGCTGGTAATTTGTTCCAATGCCTAGGAGCTACCGCTGAAAACATCCTCACCCTGACCTCTGCACCACGTACAACTTTAAATACTGAAATACAATTTCTCACAGGACAAGCAGGATGGTAGTCCTCACATATGGTGAAATCACAGGATGGAGCCCAATCACGGAACACTTTTGTCAGTTTCTAGAACTTTGACTGGCCCCTACTGGGCATGCCCAGCATGGCACTAACCCTGCAGCCAGCAGGGGTCCCCCCTCAGTCTTCTTTTTTCCGTGCAGCAGTAGCCACGCGGTTAAGGAGCTCTGCAGAGATTCCTGACAGGAATTTTCCTCACGGAATTACTAAAATTTAATTTACTCCACAGGGATCCCTCCTTCAACTTTTTCAAGCCGCGGTACTCCGGTAAGTTTTTTACCCATTTTCCGTCGATTACTGTCGAGTTTGGCCCTCGCGGCCTACTGGCTGTCGACTATACCACGGTTCAATTTTTTCATGGCCATGGCGTCAAGGTTCCGCCGGTGCCCGGACTGTAATCGCACCATATCCATCACAGACCCTCACAAAGTCTGTGTAATGTGTCTCGGATGTGAGCATGATGTCCTAACCTGCACCAAATGTGCCCTTATGACAACAAAAGGTCGCAAGGCTAGAATGGAGAAGATGGAACTTCTCTTCTGTGCTCAAACCCCGATGCCGTCTATTGCATCGACGTCGTCAGAACCGGCACCATCAACTTCGCGCCAGCATCGACCGGCCGGTGACTGTCCGGCATCGATGACTTCTCAGCCTTTGACACCCTCTACTCCCCCTCAGAATCGAGGGGATCGTAGAGATAAACATCGCCACTGGCATCGAAAGTCTCGCACCATCGAGGGAGAGAAATCATCGACCTCGCCATCGTTCGAGCCTCCGTCGAAGAAACCCCATCCAGAAAAGGCACCAAACCTTTCGGCGACCGGGTCACCGAGGCAACCTCACCCGACAGGGTATGGAGCTGCGACTCCGCCTTTAACGGTGGTCCCTCCGGTTATGCCTCTGCCTCCTTCTGTTCCGGTGCCGGGGCTGCTTGCTCCAGGTCTCCGAGAAGAACTGGACCGGATGGTTCAGGAAGCCATCGACAAGGCAATGGATCGACTCCAAGTTCCTCCAGCACTGACACCAGTACCGATTGCGGAACTAACCACTGACCCAATTCCAGCAGCATTGGCATCGCTGCTTTCGAGGATGGAAGTGCTCATGGCCGCTTTTCCACTGATGGACCTTGGGTCACTGATGGCTCCGGTGCCCTCCCCGCTTGCTTTGTCATCGGGAGGAGAAACACTGTTCCACATCCCTCCATCGGGAGTTCTGCCGATGCCTCAGCCATCGATGCCGATACGTCCGGTGCCACCGATCCACCCGTCGGTGCCGACGTGTCCATTGGCACCACTGAGCCATCCATCGATGCCTGCGTTGGTTCCTTCAATGCCTTCATCGGTGCGTCCAGTTCTTCCTTTGAGTCCTTCAGAGCCTCGACCAGGACCTTCAGGGATCCCACCGCCCCGTTCTCCTCTAGTCCTTAGAGGAGCAGGTGCTGATCCCTACGACACCTGGACTGATGATTCTTCACCAGACACTGATGATTTGCCTTCAGCACCTTCACCTACTGAAAGCAGAAAGCATTCTCCTCCAGAGGACCTTTCCTTTATAAATTTTGTGAAGGAGATGTCTGAATTGGTTCCCTTCCAATTGCAGACTGAACAAGATGATAGGCATCAAATGATGGAGCTGTTACAATTCCTGGATGCTCCCAAGGAAATAACCTCCATCCCTATCCACCAGGTTCTTCTGGATCTCCTCAAAAAGAACTGGGAACATCCTGGCTCTGTTGCTCCAGTCCACAGGAAAGCTGACACCACCTATCTCGTTCAGTCAGCTCCAGGCTTTCGCAAACCTCAATTGGATCACCAATCTGTGGTTGTCGAATCTGCCCAGAAAAGAGCAAGGAGATCAAATCCTCATGCTTCCTTTCCCCCAGGCAAGGAACAGAAATTTCTAGATGCCATTGGTCACAGTGTCTTCCAGAGATCAATGCTCATATCCAGAATTGCCTCTTATCAGCTCTATTTGACCCAGTATAATAGGGTCTTATTTAAGCAGATACAAGACTTAACAGTCTCCCTGCCTCAGCAATTTCAACAGCAACTCCAAACCCTAGTAAACGAGGGTTTTGAGGCAGGGAAGCATGAGATCAGATCATCTTACGATATCTTTGACACTGCTACCAGGGAAACTGCAGCTGCTATCTCGGCAAGACGATGGGCCTGGCTTAAGTCTTCCGACCTTCACCCTGAAGTACAAGACAGATTATCCGACCTGCTTTGTGTAGGAGATAATCTGTTTGGCGAGCAGATTCAATGAACAGTGGCAGAACTCAAGGACCATCATGAGACCCTAAGACAGTTCTCTCTGATGCCTTCTGAGTACTCTTCAAAACAGCCCTTCCAGAAGGACTCTAAGAAGTCATTCTTCCACCCGAAGAAGTCGTACCTGCCACCAACTAGAACCCGTTCTATGAGACCGTTTCAAAAAGCCCAGTCTCGTCAGACATGAAAACAAAAACCACAAGCAGCTCCTCAGCCGGGCCCTGTTTCCAGTTTTTGACTCCTGCATAGAGAGCAGCAGCCAGCTTCCATTGCCCCAAATACCAGTGGGAGGTCGATTGTGCTATTTCATTTTTTTTTTTTTTTTTTAAATTTAATATTTATTAATTTTCAATATTCACTTCTAGTAAATATAGTACTCGGTATATAATATACTTTTGAGAGCACAGGTAATCCCTCAGTGGGAATCTTCAATATCTTTGTCATGTATTCCTTGAGCATATCATACGCAGATATTTCTTTTATGTATGGGAAGTTCAAAACCCGAAGGTTTAAATATTTAGTTTGATTTTCCAAATTTTCTAGTTTCTTCATACTTATGTTCTCGACTCTCATAATCTCAAATTGAGCCTTTTCCATTTCCATTTTCCCCATACATTGATCCATTTCTTGCAGAGTGTTAGTATGATCCATTAGATTTTTCTCCATTTTCAATATCTTGTTATTAGATTGTAAGGTAATATTTGTCAAATCAATGACTGCCTTTTCCAGGCCCTTAATCGCATGCCACAACGACTCCAGCGTTATTGTCTTCGGCATTTCAGCAGAGGTGTATGTTCCCATTAGAGGCCTCTGGGTGTTTTCTCCCCCCCCTGTAGTTTCCCCACTCACAATCTCCCTGATAGCATTTTCCTCATCGTCTTTGCTGGCTTGGGGTAAGTTACCCTGCATAGTTTTTCCAATTTCAAAAGTTCCAGGAAATAATTATAAATTAGGTCTACTTACCCCCGCAAGCACAGCTTCGGACGGAACCGGGGAGGGGGGGTTATCAGAGCGCCGGGACTCAGGGTGACCTCTTCAGCCAGCGAGTCTGACATCCGCCCAAAATCAAGACTTGCAGCGGCTGCTTCCATCGGCGTTTTTCCTGCTGCCTCGGCAGCGAAAAAGGTCTCGATCCGTGGCTGGCCAGCTTCTGGGGTCGGCGATGAAGATGTAGCTGTCGCCTCCTGGAGCTTGGCTTTCCTCTTTGAGTGTGGCATTGTTTAAGCAAATTTTCCAAGAAAAACGGAGCGAGCGTCCTTCGCTGCCTTTCACACGGCGGCCATCTTAGACTCCCCCGATTGTGCTATTTCAACAACAAGTGGCACTCAATCACCTCAGACCAGTGGGTCCTAGCGATAATTGCTCAGGGTTATCATCTGAACTTTCTCTCCATTCCACCGGACTCCCCACCTCTACCGACGTGGAGAACATCCGATCACTCCATCCTTCTGGAACAGTCCAAGGCAATAGAACCAGTCCCTACTCTCAGCACGGCCTAGGGTTCTATTCCTGGTACTTTTCAGGATCGTCTCTCCAGTCAAGTCATCCTGATCCAGACTGACAACCAGGTAGCCATGTGGTACATCAACAAACAGGGAGGGACGGGCTTCTACCTTCTGTGTCAGGAAGCTGCGCAGATATGGGCAGAGGCCCTCTCCCACTCGATGTACCTCAGGGCCACCTACTTGCCGGGAGTGGACAATGTGTTGGCAGACAAGCTGAGTCGCACCTTTCAGCCGCATGAGTGGTCTCTCAACCCCTCAGTAGCGAACTCGATCTTCCAACAATGGGGTTATCCTCAAATAGACCTCTTTGCGTCACCTCAAAATCGCAAAGTAGACATCTTCTGTTCTCTCACTTGCAGCCAACACTATCAGCCAAGAGACGCGTTCTCCCTCTCATGGGCAACCGGTCTTCTATATGCATTCCCTCCACTTCCACTTCTCTTGAAGACTCTCGTGAAGTTATGTCAGGACAAGGGAACCATGATCCTGATAGCAGTCCACTGGCCGCGCCAAGTGTGGTTTCCAATACTTCAGGATCTCTCCATTCGCAGGCACATTCCCTTGGGAAAGGACCCACTTCTAATCACTCAAATCGACGGGTGCCTACGCCACCCCAATTTTCAAGCCTTATCCCTGACAGCATGGATGTTGTAAAGTTAATCCTTCAGCCACTTAACCTTTCTGAACCAGTTTCCCGTGTCCTGATTGCTTCACAGAAGCCTTCCACGAGAAAATCTTATTCTTACAAATGGACCAGGTTCACATCATGGTGCTCTTCTCAATCCCTTGACCCTTTACATGTCCAATCATGAAGTTTCTGGACTATCTCTGGCACTTGTCAGAGTCAGGTCTAAAAACTTCCTCCATCAGGATGCATGTCAGTGCGGTAGCTGCCTTCCATAAAGATGTCGGGGATGTTCCCTATCAGTACAACCCCTTGTAACACGTTTTTGAAGAGCTTGCTTCACCTCAAGCCTCCTCTGCGTCCTCCGTCCTCTTCTTGGGACCTCAACCTAGTTTTGGTTCGGCTCATGAAACCACCATTCGAACCTCTTCAATCCTGTGACCTTCGATATCTCACATGGAAAGTGATTTTCCTTTTGGCAATCACTTCCACTCGCAGAGTTAGTGAATTGCAGGCTCTAGTTACCTATCCGCCTTACACTAAACTTCTGCAGGACCGGGCAGTACTCCGCACTCACCCTAAATTCTTACCTAAGGTAGTTTCAGAGTTTCATCTCAATCAATCCTTTATACTACCTACCTTTTTTCCCAGGCACCATTCCAATCCAGGAGAGCAGGCGCTGCATACTCTTGACTGCAAAAGGGCTCTAGCATTCTACCTAGACCGTACAGCTGCCCACAGGAAAAGCACTCAACTGTTTGTCTCTTTCCATCCTCTCAAATTGGGGCAGCCTGTGGGTAAACAGACTCTCTCCTCCTGGTTGGCGGACTGCATATCCTTTTGCTATCAGCAAGCAGGCATTCCACTTCAAGACCGTGTTAAAACACACTCTGTGAGGGCCATGGCGACTTCAGGAGCACACCTGCGCTCGGTGCCGCTTCCTGACATTTGCAGGGCTGCCATCTGGAGTTCTCTCCATACCTTTTCAGCCCACTATTGCTTGGACAAAGCTAGAAGACAAGATTCCATCTTCAGCCAGTCTGTCTTGCGCAACCTATTTACAACGTGACGTACCAACACCCTTCCGCGTGCCCGGTGGGGTTCAGGATGCCCTCGCCTAAATTTCATCCCAGCCTAATGCCTTGCATGCCTGGGTACATTTGGTGCATACTCGGACATCCTCAGCTCGGTACTCACCCATATGTGAGGACTACCATCCTGCTTGTCCTGTGAGAAAGCAAATGTTGCTTACCTGTAACAGGTGTTCTCACAGGACAGCAGGATGTTAGACCTCACGAAACCTGCCCGCCGCCCCACGGTGTTGGGCTCATAACATTTTCTTATTTTCTTTTCGGTACTACCTGTAGCTTTTTAACAAGACTGAGGGGGGACCCCTGCTGGCTGCAGGGTTAGTGCCATGCTGGGCATGCCCAGTAGGGACCAGTCAAAGTTCTAGAAACTTTGACAAAAGTTTTCCGTGATTGGGCTCCATCCTGTGATGTCACCCATATGTGAGGTCTAACATCCTGCTGTCCTGTGAGAACACCTGTTACAGGTAAGCAACATTTGCTATCTTACTTTAATGGCTAATACATTAAAAATGGAACCTTCTCAGGAATAGCAACCTTTGGCCTATTTTATTTTTCTTTTCATTACCTTGCTAAAGTTGTCTGTTTTCTGACTAGAGTATGTAAAGACAAGGCTCTGCCCTTTTTAGCCATAGTTTTAAGCTTCAGGCAAGGGACGAGATGCTCATATATTCCCTGTTCCTACTAATAATACTTTACAGTAGGTCACATTCTTTAACTCTCAAAGGTTTGACCCACAGGTGCCAATAAAAGACTGTCATGCACTTCAAAATGAAGCAGAAACTCACATGGGATAAAATTCCTCTATATATTAATTGCACAATGAAAAATATTAAAAAAAAAAAATTAGAGCATTTGGTTTCATTCCTTGAAACCAAACTTCTTAAAATTTAATAGAAGCCGGGCAGTAGCATAACACGCTTTAGCACCTATTGATACATAGGCAGTGCCTAAAACATAACACCTCTTTCTCCAGCCCACAAACTATGTAACAAAGAGTAGATGCCCAAGAGTCTTTTTCAAAACTTTAATTGGTGGAGATGTATAAGATAAATTAAAATTGCCAGACTCGCGCCGAGTTTCGCCACATACCAGTGGCTGCCTCAGGGGCTTAAATGAGAGCACACTGAGTGACTATTAAATAATTCCAACAGCAGCCGCATAAAAACGTATCTTAAATGAATAAAGTAGCGCTTAAGCCTCTCCCGGTTCCATTCTCTGATGGCGCCACATACGTGTCTCCACAGCACACGCTGATGCGTAGAAACACGTATGCGGCGCCATCAGAGAATGGAACCGGGAGAGGCTTAAGCGCTATTCATTTAAGATAAGTTTCTATGCGGTTGTTGTTGGAATTATTTAATAGTCACTCAGTATGCTCTCATTTAAGCCCCTGAGGCAGCCACTGGTATGTGGCGAAACTCGGCGCGAGTCGGGCAATTTTAATTTATCTTATACGTCTCCACCAATTAAAATTTTGAAAAGGACTCTTGGGCATCTACTCTTTGTTGTTATCCTCACAGCGTTGTTTGATTGCCTACCATGCTGTTTTCTGGGTAAAAACTATTTATTTATTTATTTATTTAGGGATTTTATATACCGATTTTCTTGATACAGATCAAATCAACTCGGTTTACATAGAACGATAGTACATTAACAATAACTAGTCAAACCTCAAAAGAGGAGACAGATTGGGAGCAGAAGGTAAAAAGTTACATTATAACAAGGGTGAGTAACTTGGAATTGGAAATGAAGAGACAGATAATCAAAGTAGAGATATAACAGAGAGAAGGGGCTTGAAGCCAACCTCAGGAGAATAACTCTAGCATTATAACATGATTATATGACATTCTGTTAGTTATTGAAGCACAGCTGATTGAATAATATCTTAGTAGAATATAGTCTAGGAGACAGGAAAGGCTCTACCGAAAAGCCAAGTCTTCAGTTTCTTTTTAAAATTTATGAGGCAGGTTTCCTGTCGGAGGTCTGGGGGTAGTGTATTCCAAATGGTGGGGCCTGCTGTTGAAAAAGCCCGGTCCCTGATTGTTAATCTTTGTACCATTTTGATTGAGGGAACATGTAAATTATGCAATGCATTGGGATCTCAATGGAGCTGGATCCTGCTTACATGGGCCTGAATCATTTTCATGAACCAGTACCCAAAATGGTACTTTTCTGGTCTACCATGCCTTTCATCAGTCACAAGAACAATATGGACCAACAGCACACTATAGCGTTATGGCAGTATCATTAAGCTTTGGAGGAGGATCTGGGGTTGGGTAATGTTATTGTTAGGTTTTTATTGAAAATTATGAATCTTCGTATGACTTTGATGATTGTTTCAGGGGTATGCTATTGGTCCATATTATTCTTGTTATTGATGGTTCAATAAAAATTGAATTGAAAAGAAAAACAAGAATAGAGAGTCAGAGACCAGAAATAGCAAATATGTTCCAAACAAATAATGAATTTATTTTTTGTTTCTGAGGGTACACAGCATACCAATATACACAGAACTGCCTGTTTGCTCCATGGATATTTGCCCATCTGCCCCTCCAAACATGAACAAAATACTAAGGCGGTAATTTTCAAAGGAGTTCAAACATGCAAAATTAATGAAGATCCATTTCCATACAATGTAGGTACATTGATAAAATCCATGGTTTTGGATGAAATTTAACGGATTGGGCAACTAAAAAAAATTAGCAAAATCTAAATAAAGAAATACATTTCCATATTATGGAAATAGCCTCATATCACGAGAAAAATATCTTATGTTTCCAAGCCATTTCTGTAGACCTCTCTCTGCCTGTTGCAACTAGAGTCTGGTGGTGTGCTTTTTAGTGTTCAATCCAAATAAAATATATAGGGCCCAATATTCAAAGATATCCAGTTATCTGGATATTAATTATACATTATATATAGCATGGATATTCAACAGCATGACTATACTGCTGAATATAACCAGATAAGTGCTAGTTAACTGGATAAGTTATAGTGATCTGACTTATTTGGTTAACTTAACTGGATAAGGCTGAATGTGGTTAACTGGATAAGTTGCCCTGCCTTGATTCGCCCATTGCCTGCCCCCAAGATATCCGGCTATCCACTTAAATGGATGAATACTTATCTGGCTAAATGTTGGCCACTGAACATAGCCTGGATATTCAACGGTTGCTACTTAACTGGAGAAGTCCTATTTATAAGGCTAAATACATTTGAATATCCCATAAATACTAGCAAAAAGTGCACGGTGTTCCTCTGTTAGTCTGGTCTATAACAGCCTGGGTATGTGTGTGTTTGTGCCTTAGCCTGTGTGTGGTGGGGCCTGTGGCTCTGTATGTGTGTGAATATGAGTCTGCCTGAATTTGTGTCTACCTGTGCCTGGGTGTAGGTGTGTGCATATGCATGTACGCGCCTGTGTGCAGGTGCATATGTAGGAGTACTTTTGCGAGCTTGTACACATTTGCGCAAATTTGTGTTAACTTGTGCACACTTACGTAAGCTTGGCACAAAAACTGGAATCGAATTTACAAATCAGGGTAGCACAACTAATATTTAGAGGTTGCAAATAAATGTGCCCTACAGATGAACCTTTGTTTTAATATTAAATTCAAAGCAGATCAAAGAGGCAGGCTGTATAATGTTATTTATGCACAAAAATGGGCCCTAAATTCACTTTTTTGTTCTCCACGTGTACTGCTGCTGAAAAGCAGAGGCTCATTTGGGCTAAGTTGTGCCAACGTAAAAATGGTTTGTCCGGCTAAATTCAATTTAAAATTCCTGAGCTCTGCCTGTCTCCCGCTAAGCAGTTAGCAATGATAAAAACTTATGCAAATAATTTGGAGGCAGTCTGGTGGCATTCCTGGTCAGAGTTAAGTTAGCTGGATAAGTTATCCAGCTAACCAATATTCAGCTTTAACCAGATAAGATATCCAGCTTAGCCTGGTCCTGCTGGAGAGTAGCCCTAAAGTTAGATAACCGTATCTCTTTAAACTAGGACTTTGTCCAGCTATATTCAGTAGAGTGCCTAATTGGCAGCGCTGTGCTGAATACCACAGACAAGCTGTCCAGATAACTTTAGCTGGATAACTTGTCTGCTCCCTGTGCTGCTGAATACATTCTTTTTCTAAGTATGAGAGTGACCATACATATGGACATCTTTGTGAAAGCTGTTAGTGTAGCTTTGTTTAAGAAAGTTTTGGACAAGTTCCTGGAGGAAAAGTCCATAAACCATTAAGGAGGAGTTGCAGAAATCCACTGCTTATCTCTAGGATAAAGAGCATGGAATCTACCCCTTGGGATCCTGCCAGGTTCTTGTGACCTGGCTTGGCCACTGTTGGAGACAGGATGCTGGGCTTGATGGACCCTTGGTCTGACCCAGCATGGCAAGTCTTGTAGTCATATGTTCCTCTCTAACTAGATTATGCAATACTAGTGCTATAAATAGCATTGGCATCAGACCAAGTTCTTTTTAAATAGTGCCTCAGTACCACTACAGAAAATAATAATTCCTTTTCTCGTTAAATACCTTCGTTGCTAGTTTTAGCGCCTTTGTGGCACACATCAGTGACAATCTACCTCCAAAGCTGTAAATCATCCCCAAAGTGGCTCATTTTTAGGAGAGAGAATGTTTTCTAGGCCAAGCCAGGATTTCTGAGACCATGCAAAATGCACTACTTTTTGCCAGTATTTTGCAAAATTCAGAAAAGAGAGCCAGTCTGTCGTCCCGTCCCCCCCCCCCCCCCCCCCCCGCTGCATCTGTTTACTGCCACTACTTTCCATTCAATTCTAAAAGAGTGGCGGGCTCATTTCAAACCAGGATTCATCCAATCCAAAGAACATCAAGAGGCTTCACCTTTTCATAGGGATTAAGTTTTGGAACTCCATCTATGAAGATTGTATGATCCCTTCGAGCTTTGATCTAACACGGAGAAAATACTCTGAAGTTGTTCTCTGGCGGGTAGGGCATTGCAAGCCCATGAGGTTGTACTTCTGGTCAAAGCTATTTGCATATATTTCCAGCATAGCTCAGGATATTTAGTAAATATCACTATGCAAGTTCGAAAGCAGGAACAGCGAAAGACTGGGTGTAATGTAGGAGGAGGTAGCCACGAAACCCATAAACCGTGGCAGAAATGACTGCTGTTCAGGCTCTGGCCTGATCCCTGCCCACTTATGCTTGCCTGTAAAAATAGGAGCTGTGATGTTTAAACAGCAGGAGCTTTCCAAAACATTTTTTATTATCTTCTGCCGTCTTATGGAAATCAGAAAACACAAAAGCATTAACCTATCATAACACACAAAATGGAAACACTTCCATCAGAGGTCACATGCTCAGCACTGGAAAATCTTGGCACCAGCCAAAGAAAGTTTCAGTTTTAACCCCTTGAACAAATCGCTCACGCAGACACTTTGCAGCAGGAGCTTAGGTACTTTGGATAAGTAAGAAAACCATCAGGTTTCAAGCACCAAAGCAGTGCTTTGATCCTCAGAAATGCGTGCCTGTTAGTGTCCTGCTGTGATCGTGGAGTATCTAATGGAAAATGAGAGGAGAATGAGACAATTCTTACAAAAATATCCATGTTCATTGGCTGTTGTGGCCAAGGGCCTTATCAAGCTATACTGTTTCTTTTAGAGGCCTGGAGATTTTATATACGTTCTTGACTTTTTGCATAATCCAAAGTAATTCTCATTTTCAACAGCAGGTCCCCTACATTGGAATTCGCTTCCTCAAGACTTACGCCAGGAACAATGCCATTTAACCTTCAGAAAAAAACTTAAAACCTGGCTGTTCACACAAGCCTATCGTTGAAGGATTCCATATTAACCAACTCTCTCTCACCCTCCAACCACCCTTCTCACTCCCCGCACTCCCAACCTTTTTCCCTTTTCCACTCGCAACCTCAACCCACCCTTTTCCCTCACCCCCGCCACTCCTCCCATTTGACATACCATGTATATTCCAGCTGTATATATTCCATATATATATATATTTCCATGTATATTTCCGCTGATTATAATCCATGTTTCTGTATTATTAATTTATTGTTTTATGTTAATTTATAGTTTGTAATTTTGTTAACTTATTGTTCAATTACTTAATTCTGTCCTATCTTCCAACATCCATGTTTTTACTCTCCCTGTTTTAATGTAACTTCTCTTTTCCACTTATACGTTAATTGGTTTTCCCCTTGTTCTAATGTAAACCGGTACGATAAGACCTGGTCTTGAGTGTCGGTATAGTAAAAGAAGTTAAATAAATAAAATAAAATTCTGGTCTTTTAAGAGCCATCAGTAGTGCCGGCCTGCAAACTTTTTTACAGCAAGGAGCTCAGATTGACAGTATTTTTGTTTACCAACACCATACGCCAATCGCTTTCCTAATTTAACCAACGGGACTAGGAAGCACATAGCATGCGACTCTGTGAAGCTCAGATGTATTTCTTACTCATGAAAGTCCAAAGAGGAACGTCTGGCATGCCAGACCCACTGCTAATCAAATACAGCAAATGAAACCCTTCAGGCCAGAATCAGTAATTCAAGTCAAGCTCTCAGGACTTCCAGTAACTGTCAAGAGATTAGCACAGAAAGACTTTCACGTTGGGATTTCTTTTCCAGATCAAAATCACAGATGGGGCAATTTTCAAAAGCCCTTCTCCAGATAAAGTAGTGTTTTACCTGCAGAAATGTCTTTTTAGAAATTTGTGGATCCGATAAGCGCATAAAATTACATACATGCACTCTGTGTGTGCACACTTGTACACACCTAGTGGAGTTTGGGCTGGGTTGGGACTTGCATGTATGCTTTTTCATTTGAAAATGTATGTTCCTAAATCCTCTTGGAAAAACTGTGCGCACCAAATGGCAGATATCATTGTGGGAGACTGATTTTGCCAGATACTTTTGCCATATACGTTTGCTTTGATAATTTTCAAAGCAAAAGTATATGCATGACTGCAGACTTTACACCGGTTGAACAATAGCCACCTACAAATGCTCTGTATGTAGCATTAAAAGGGAAGCTTTGTCTGAATTTTTTGTTTTCCAAAGATGGATACCTTGGCTTTCAGACATCAGCCTAGTTTTGGTAGCTGTTTAGGTTATTACAAAATCTGGTGGTAAGAAATAGGAGCTGGGAGAAACTGGGGATTGGATTAAATATGGGGACCAATATGTTTCTCTCTAGGTTAGGGAGAGCCTGGGGGTTGGATTAAATATGACAACATATCACATCAGTTTACATTTGTTAACAAATATTCATTTAAAAATATTTGCATTTCCAAAATTAAAATGAAAAGAAATAAATACAAAGTTTCATAATAAACTAATAAAAACAGTGGGGTAGATTTTTTTAAAAAGCGCGATCGCGTACTTTTGTTTGCGCCTGCTGCGCAAACAAAAGTACGCTGGATTTTATAAGATACGCGCATAGCCGCGTGTATCCTCTAAAATCCTGGATTGGCGCGCGCAAGGCTGCCGATTTTGGACAGCCTGTGCACGCCGAGCGGCGCAGCCTGCCTCCGTTCCCTCCGAGGCCGCTCCGAAATCGGAGCAGCCTCGGAGGGAACTTCCTTTCGCCCTCCCCTCACCTTCCCCTACCTAACCCACCCCCCCGGCCCTATCTAAACCCCCCCTTATCTTTGTTCCTAGATTTACGCCTGCGAGAAGCAGACGTAAATCTACGCGCGCCAGCGGACTGCTGGCGCGCCGTCTTCTGACCCGGGGCAGGTCCGGAGGCCTGGACCATGCCCCCGGGCCAGCGCCGCGCCCCCGGTCCCGCCCCTGAAACACCACGTCATCCGGTCCCGCCCCCCGACATGCCGCCTTCGAAAAACCCCGGGACCTACACTCATCCCGGGGCTCTGCGCGCGCCAGCGGCCTATGGAAAATAGGCGCGCTGGCGCGCAAGGCCCTGCTCTCATAAATCCGGGCGGATTTACGCGAGCAGGGCTTTTAAAATCCGCCCGAGTGAAAATAGTAAAATAATTAACAATAAAAATTTAAACAGTTAAAGATGCAGAACAGTAAGAACAGTAATACGATAACTAAATATAAATATTAAAAGGGGTATAAAATCATTTATTTAAAATCTTGGAAGGCTTGTTCAAATAGCCAAGTTTTAATACCCTTTTTAAAAATTTAATATCTGAATCCATCCTTAATTCTTGTGGTAGAAAGTTCCACAGTTGGGGCCCTGCAATGGAAATAGCCCTTTCTCTTACATTATTTAAATGAGCAATTTTAAGAGATGGTATGGGCAGCAACCCTGTACCTGCTGATCTTGTGATTCTTGATGGAATATGAAAATGTAATGCTGAGGTTAACCATTCAATCTTTTCATTGTAAAGAGTTTTATGGATTAGTGATAGAACTTTATGTTGAGCTCTGTATTTAACGGGCAACCAATGAAGGTCCTTTAATATTGGTGAAATATGATCAGATCTTCTAGTTCTGGTTAAAAGTCTGGCCGCGGAGTTCTGTAATAGTCTTGTAATATTTGCTGGGAGGCCTAAGAACATTGAATTACAATAATCCAATTTTGATAAAACAAGAGCTTGTAAAACTGTTCTAACATCTTTTGGAAATAAAAGAGGCTTCAATCTTTTAAGAATGTTCAATTTAAAATACCCATCATTAATTATTTTTTTAACCCACGCTTTCAATATGAATTCACAGATCAATACCTGGAGATCAGGCAGGCTGGAAGAGGCAAGGCAGGCTGGAGCAAGCCTGGAACTAAGACAACAGGAACACGATGAGCAACACGCACTGCTGGGAGCAGGAAGACCTGTTGCTGAAGTGTCGATTTGTTGCATGGCTGAAGTATAAATACCCAGTTGCATGATGTCATCATTGAGAGCCGACTTCTGAGTTTCCCGCTGCTGAACCTAGAACATCATGTCAGCATCCTGTGGGTGAGTGCGGCAGTCATGGGCACATCCAGTGGCCGGCCAAAAATTACACAAGTCACTTAAAAACCGAGAAAGGGCTGAAATTGTCAGTAACCTGGATGCATTATTCTTTAATTCATATTTGCAATTGCAGTTGTCCCTTGATATCCCGACAAAGATCTTTCCAACTCCTGCTGGAGTTCTAGAGGAAAGAGTGCTAAGGATATGCTCCCATTTGGCTCCTGCATTAAGAAGTACATTTTAAAAGGAGCACACGTTCGCTCATAAATGCACATATTGGGCATGTGAGAAAATTACTCTAAATTTTATACCATACATGCAAGTACCAGTGTATCATTTAAAATATCCCTACCACACAAATGTGTGGAACATAAGAACATAAGTTCCTGGATGGAATAAACGACTGCTTCAAGGAGCAATTGGTTCAGGAACCAACAAGAGAGGGAGCTATTTTAGATTTAATTCTTAGTGCAGGGGTTGGGAACCCATGGCTCGCGAGCCAGATATGGCTCTTTTGAGGGCTGCATCTGGCTCGCAGACAAGTGTCGCCACACTTTCCAATTCCCCGCTGACCCAGCTGCTCCCCGGTCCTCCTCCGCCCGGGCGGAACGTGGCAGAATAGCTGGAGTCAGCGGCACCGGCGTTCTCTCATCTTCCCGCCCCCCCCGCGGCCCGGAAGAGGAAGTGGTGAGCATCGGGTGTGTGCACGGGAAGAAGAGACCATGCTAGTGTGGTCTCTTCTTCCCGCACCCCCCCCCCCCCCCCGCGGCCCGGAAGAGGAAGTGGAGAGCATCGGGTGCCTGCGCAGCAAGAAGAGGCCTCGCTAGTGTGGTCTGCGTCGGTCCGACGAAAAGAAGACTGCAGCGCGGCTCGGAGGAAAATGAAGAGCTTCAACCGCGGCCGATGGGACTCCGCCTCCGCGAGGGCTGAAAATGAAGGAGGTTAGCGTTGGGAGGAGGCTGCTGCTGCCTCGAGTTCCTGGGGTGGGGGTGGGGGAGAGAGAGTGAATGAGCGAGCAAGCATGTGTGTTTGAGATCCTGTGTGTGTGAGTGAGAGATTGCATGTATGTGAATGATTGCGAGCCTGTATATGTGAAAGAGAGTATGTCTGTGATTGAGAGCCTGCCTGTGAGAGAGAGAGCATGAATGTAAGTTTACCATTGGGAACCTGTATGTGTAAGTTTGTGATTGAAAACCTGTTTGTGTGAAAGAGTATGTGTGTATGATTGAGATCCTTTGTGTGTGAGAGAAATCATGTGTATGTATGATTAAGAGGCTGTGTGTATAAGTAAGAGAGAGATCATGTGTGTCTGTGTGTGATTGAGAGCTGATTTAGGTGAGGGAGTATGTGATTGAGAGCCTGTGTGTAAATGAGAGAAAGAGAGAACATGTTTGTAAGCATGTGAATGAGAGTCTGTGTGTGAGAGAAAAAGACAGCATGTATTTATGTGATTGAAAGCCTGTGTGTGTGTGTAAGCGTGAAAAGATAGACAGCATGTGTGTAAATGTGTAATTAAGAGCCTATATAAGTGAGAGAGAAAAAACGTGTATATGTGAGTACTGAGAGCATGTGTGTATAGGTGTGTCATTGAGAGCCAGTGTGAGAGAGAGCGCTGGTATGTGACTGAGAGAGAACGATCAAAGCAAACCACCCCGCCTCCTGCTAATTCAGAACAATCTCAGGACACCTGGATATCAAACGTTCCCAGTTATGCAGAGCAAAACAATTTTTGTATCCTTATTATTTTTCATTACTGGGTCTTTGTGTCTGCTATTTTGAAATATTTTGTTGGTATCTGGAAATGTTTTATATGAGTTTTTAAATATTGGATATTCCACTCATCAGCTGTTTCGAAATATGTTCTTTTTGTTAGTACAGTTTTACTGCTGATGATTTTATATTTCTTGATTTGTTTTATAAGGATGGGTGATGTTTCTTTTTTCCTTTGTTACACTGTATATAGAGACTCTGGCTTGTTGCAGTTTCCAATTCAGTTTTTTCTGCATGCTTCTTGTTATGCGTTTTGGTCTCTTTATTCTATGTTAGGTGAGGGACAGCACGTGATTCAGGTGAGGTTTTCTGCTGGCGTGTAGTTTCTGTGTAGGACTCTATAGCAGCCTGACTTGGTCCGTTTTCCTAATAGGAGATGTATTGGTGTCTTAAGGCCTGGTGTAATATTTTCAGAGACTTATTGTACTTTAAAAGTGTGATCTTACATAAAATGCACACATTTACTTGTATTTAGTTTTAAACATATTGTATGGCTCTCATGGAATTACATTTTAAAATATGTGGCGTTTATGGCTCTCTCAGCCAAAAAGGTTCCTGATCCCTGTCTTAGTGGAATGCAGGATTTGGTGAGAGAGGTAACGGTGATGGGGCCACTTGACAATAGTGACATGACATGATCAAATTTGAAATAATAACTGGAAGGGGGACATTAAGTAAATCTACAGCTCTAACTGTGTCAGACCAAGGGTCCATCAAGCCCAATATTCTGTTTTCAACAGTGGCCAAACCAGGCTACAAGAACCTGGCAAGTACCCAAACACTAAGAAGAATGGAATGGAAGAAAACCTTTAGTAAATAGTCCCCTAAGTGATAAAATCAGCTACCATGCAGTTGTTCTTGGAGTCAGAGAAATATGTAGGAGGTCTGTTGGTGTTTGAGGTAGTTGTAGGTGGATCCTTGGGCCGGTGGCAGATGACCACACCCCCGGGGGATGATCCCGAGAGGGACCACCGGTTAGGCTCAGAGGATGGAGACAGACGCACACTAGTTCTTTTATTAAACAGTATATGGAACCACCAGAGGTGGCAGTAGTGAGCTGGAAGTGCCCGGCTGGGCTGTAGTCCCTCAGATACTGGAACAGCGATCCTGGATAACTGAGCTGTAGAGAAACTGAATACAGTGAGTAGACAGAGTTCAGGAACAGAACCTTGATGGTAACACTCACACAATAGTCTCTTAGAAGCAGCTCAGGAGCTGGAATGAAGTAGGCCCTCGAGGAGCGAGTACCTGGTTCCAGAGCACGCTCTGAGAGAGCGATGGTAACTCACGGCTGTTGTAGGCAGCGAAGACTTCCAGGCAGAAGTGGTATTCAGTAGCAAGTCTGGGAACGAGGGCCCTCGAGGAACGAGTACCGATTCCAGACTGCGATCTGAAAAGCAAGAGAAAGCGAGGCCCCCAAGGAGCGGGTACCCCTGGTAAATCCGAGCAGGTAGAGTAGCTAGGAGAGTAACCTAGATCAAGTCCTTAGTAACTTCCTTGCTAACTCGATTCGTTAGCGATTTCTGAGACCTTAAATATCCGGAGTGGATGACGTTACCTCAGGGGGACGCCCCTGAGGTTCGCGCCATTGCTGGTACTTGAGTCGGGGCCGCGCCCTTAGGCTGCTAGGAAACATGGCGGCGTGCAGCATCCAGCCGGTTCGGGGACGCCAGAGGGGAACGGCAAGATGATGCCGCGGCAGCCAAACTTCCTACAGGCAAAGAGGGAGTCGCCAAAGAGGTAAGGTGGGCGTAGTGGAGACGTCGGGCAGCCATGGTCGCAACAGTACCCCCTCAAAGGGCGATTTCCTCTTCGGGTATCAGGCTTGGGTTTTAAAGGATGCGCGAGGTGGAACTGACGAAGCATCTCTTTGTCCAGAATATTGGTCTGAGGCTCCCAAGAGTTTTCTTCAGGGCTGAAACCTTCCCACTTTAGAAGGTATTCAAAAGTAGTGCCTCTTTTACGAACATCCAGGACCTCTTCGACTTTGAATTCGAAGTCGTTTTCTGCATTGAAGACAGGTGGAACTTGAGGTTTGGAAGAAAATTCGCTGAGTATAAGTATGTTAGCAGCAATGGATTGAGCTGCTGGGACATCACTGAGCTTCAGTGGAAGTGGCAGTGTTGAGGAACGTCCATAGCTCACTTCAAATGATGACACAGTAGTGGATCTTTCAGCTTGATGAGAGGACTCCTTACGTCTTCCACTAGATGTCTGAGAATGAAATTGCCTTCTGCCCCTGAGTCCACCTGGGCAGGAGTCTGAACCGTGACCAGTCAGTAAGTCAAAGAGAATGGAAGAGAAAGCGGAGGAGTGGGCGCGGTATGGCCTAATAACAGTCCTCCTGCAGAACTTAGGCCCGTCCGTTTTCCGGACAAATGGAGCATGTAGAGACATTATGGCCGGGCTGACTACACTACATGCAAAGACCGCGCTTTTTCCGAAGTTTTCTTTCTTTGGAAGTTAAATGTCCATGACCAAGTTGCATCGGTTCCTATTTATCAGCAGCAAGAATTACTGGAACCATCCGAGGTGCGGATATAGAACTAGCCTGTTTCAACCCAGGTAACATCTTAGGCCGGAGTTCCTTCACTTTATCCCGGAGTCGGTGATCAATCAGAGTAGCCAAGGCTACTAATTCGTACAGCGAGTCAGGTGTTTCGCGAGCAGCCAGCTCGTCCTTTAAGCGGGTATCCAGGCCTCTGCAAAAGAGTGTCTTGAGACATTTGTGGTCCCAGCGAAGTTCTGCCGCAAGAGTTTTGAACTCGATGGCAAATTCAGCCAATGATCTGCTGCCTTGCTTCAATTCCACCAAAGCAGAACCGGCTACAGTTCGAGCAGGGTCATTGAAGACAGATTTAAACAAGTCCATAAATCCTTCTATGTCCTGCAAAATGGAGTCCTTGTGCTCCCACAAGGTAGATGCCCAAGACAAGGCCCTACCATCCAGGTATGAAAGGATGTAGGTTGTCTTGGAAAGAGCCGTAGGAAATAACGATGGCTGTAAGGCAAAGTGCATGCAGCACTGGTTTAAGAAGCCCCGGGCCTTCTGATTTTCACTGGAAAAGCGGATTGGAGCCGTCAGTGGTACAGCAATTTTTAAAGTTACCTCCTGTAACTGACCTTCTTGGTTGGAAGCTGTACCTTGAACCTTCTGTGTGTGTAGCTGCTGAAACGCTGAAGTAAGTTTCTCCAAGGCGCCTTACTGCTCCACAATGTGCTGGGCCAGGCCCGGTATGGCCTGCAAGGCATTAAGTTGTGCCGGATCCGTGGAGTTAGTAATCTGTTGGTGTTTGAGGTAGTTGTAGGTGGATCCTAGGGCCGGTGGCAGATGACCACGCTCCTGGGGGATGATCCCGAGAGGGACCACCGGTCAGGCTCAGAGTATGGAGACAGACACACACTAGTTCTTTTATTAAACAGTATATGGAACCACCAGAGGTGGCAGTAGTGAGCTGGAAGTGCCCGCTGGGCTGTAGTCCCTCAGGTACTGGAACAGCGATCCTGGATAACTGAGCTGTAGAGAAACTGAATATAGTGAGTAGGCAGAGTATGCAGAGTTCAGGAACAGAACCTTGATGGTAACACTCACACAATAGTCTCTTAGAAGCAGCCCAGGAGCTGGAATGAAGTAGGCCCTCAAGGAGCGAGTACCTGGTTCCAGGGAATGCTCTGAGAGAGCAATGGTAACTCACGGGTGTTGTAGGCAGCGAAGACTTCCAGGCAGAAGTGGTATTCAGTAGCAAGTCCGAGAACGAGGCCCCTCGAGGAGCGAGTGCCAGTTCCAGACTGCGATCTGAAAAGCAAGAGAAAGCGAGGCCCACGAGGAGCAGGTACCCCTGGTAAGTCTGAGGAGGCAGAGTAGCAAGGAGAGTAACCTAGACCAGGTCCTTAGTAACTTCCTTGCTAAGTCGATTTGCTAGCGATTTCTGAGACCTTAAATATCCGGAGTGGATGACGTCACCTCAGGGGGACGCCCCTGAGTTTCGCGCCATTGCTGGTACTTGAGTCGGGGCCGCGCGTGCACCCTTAGGCTGCTGGGAAACATGGCGGCGTGCAGCATCCAGCCAGTCTGGGGACGCCGGAGGGGAATGGCAAGATGATGCCGAGGCAGCCAAACCTCCAACAGGCTACCTGTTGGACATAGTGGAGACGTCGGGCAGCCATGGTCGCAACAAGGTCTAAATGGCTAACTGGAGATATTCAGCCCCATATATGCCTGATTTCTAGGTGTACGTTGAGATGTGCACCTAGAATTTAGGTTCATATGTCAGAAGTGGGCAGGAGACTTTTCGGGCTGGGCCAGAGTTAGCCACATAAGTAATGTATATTTGGAGTTAGCCTCTTTACCGTTCTGGCTATCTCTGGTCAGCACATAGGGCTGTCCTAAAGTTAGCTATTTTGGCATAACCGGCTAACTTTAAGATTGCTGGGGATATTCAGCAGCATGGCTGCACCACTGAATATCCCTGTTAAGTTAGCCTCTTAGCCATATCCGACTAACTTAACTAGCCGCTCCATGGCTAAATATTGACCTCTAGATGTCTTTATTTTGAGCAAAAATCTTATAGCATTTAATATAATGTTATTTATTTTGTTTTAGATTTTTTTTTTACTTTGTATTTTTCTGTTTTATGTTATATACACCACTTTGAGATTTTGTTGGAATGCAGTCTAAAATTTGAACAATAAGTAAATAAAACAAACTACCCAAGGACAGGGTGATACTATAAGTATGAAAGATGATTGATTTACTCAGTCATGGAAGTTACACTTTATCTTCATGAATGGAGAAGCATATTATACCAAGTGGTCAGAACTCTTGCTCTCCATGTGGAGTCAGATGGTTCGGTAGAACAGTAGATTATTTTCTTAAGACTGTTTTGGAAAGCAGTAACACTGCTATTTGGACAATCTCTTTTCCCCTTGATAGAATTTAAATATGGTAAATCTTATTGCTTCCTGGTATTAAATGAATCATAATATCTGAAGGGGACTCTCTGGTGATGTTCACAGAAAAATGAGACCAGGATGATTAATGAAAGAAAGTCCTACTTCCTCTTTTTAACTCTTATTGCCAGTTTAAGAATATTGAGAGATTATTCGGCTTTCTTATTCCTCCTAATTATTGCAGCAGCTTGTGTGATGAATTGGACGGAAAACATGACATTTATTCATGCATTAAAGTGCTGAAAACCACATCATAAAATCTAAATTTGCCATAGTTATAGCAGTAGTGTTATCATATTACCATTTGAAACAAGAGCCGACAGATCATATTTATAGCAGAGATCCTAGAAGGAATCAGGATTTCTTAAAGTTTCATTGGTGCAGATTGTTCTCCATACTAAGGCATTCTTTTTTTTTTTTTTTAAAGTTTTTTCCAGTTTCTTTTGGGTGCAAAAACTGCACAGCAAACTGACACAAAACGTTAGCAAATAAGCCTCAGAGTGCACTACACTCCTTCTCCCTCCCAGATGCATAGCTAATTAGCTGTTTAAAAACTTAAAATCAGGTTATCTGCAAAATGTATTGTAAGGGGTTTCCTGTATTTGCCGTTCAGAAATGCTGTCAATTTTTTTTTATATAGCCAAGGATCAGATTTAAGTTTTGGCCAAAATTATGGGGTGGAGGAGAGAGTCCAACATCCCTGCACGTGAGTGGATTTCTCAATTTTGGAATAATGCATCTTTTTATTTAAGGATCTTATTTTCTGCAACTTCAGTAGATGAAACAAACATTGCACAGAAAGTATTTTGCAAGAGAAACTTTTTCCTACGTGCTAGTTTAAGAATCCGGCAAGAGTCACATATCACTTTTTGCAGAAGAATTTGTATGAATACTTTTTTGTATGGAATTTTTTTTTCTTTCCTTAAATTATAGGAAATAAAATGCTTTGAAAAAAAAAAACCCCCAAGATGTGCTATTTCAAACTTATTTGCAGCCACGTTTTCTTTTGCTTAACATCTAAATCTGGAAATTAAGCTTTAGAAATTTGCATAACTAGTTGCAGGTTTCCCTGTTGTCACGGTTTCGCCTGCTATTCAGTCTCCCTGTGCCAGGGTTCCACCGACTATGGAACCTTCCCTCCACCAGGGGTCCTCAGTGAGCCTTAATCACAGCTCTGCCAGTTACTTTCTCTCTGGTCACACCACACTTCTGGTTACACCTTTCTTTCTGGTCACACTAATGATACTTAATGACCTATCTCTCGTTTATTAAAGAAGTAGTGAGGATAAATCATGACTTTTAAAAGTATTCAAGCAGTTTACTCACACTTCGTTCAAACCGCACATAATTCTGGACACTTCCAGCGTTTCGGCAAATACCTGCCTGTTTCAGGGGCTTGAGAGAGTTTTCAGACAAACTGCTTCTTTAATAAACGAGAGATAGGTCATGAAGTATTTTTCAAGTTTAAAACCTGCGATATTCATTTCCGTATTATAAGACAGGACTTTACACTTTCTAAGGAACTCTCTCTTGATACTGAATGGGATGAACGTTGAAAAACCTTTGGTATTATAAGAAGAGATTTTACATTTTCTAAGGAATTCTCTCCTGATATTGATCGGGATGAATGTTGTAAAATAAGAAAAAACTCAACATAAAAATAGTAAAGCTATATTTTAAAGAATGATTCATTAAAAATGTATTCTTAACACAATAAAATTGGTGAGGTAATCCCGGCGGGTGTGAGAGCAAGTCACCCCGCTGATTAAACCCCACTGGACATACCTAAACCAACGTGTGCAATTACATTTTTTGTCCCCTTATTGGTTTATGTTTAGTCCTGTTCTTGTTCAGTCTTGACCTTGTCCAGTCTCTGACTAGTCCTGTCCTCGCCTGTGCTCTGTCTCCAAGCCCCCCAGCCTGTACTCTGTATCCAGCCCTGCCTTGTCCAGCCTGCCTTGCCTTACCACACTGAAGACAAATCCTGCAGGCCCCCTGAACCCAAGGGCTCAACCTGAAGGGGAGGGAGTTGGTTAAGTAGAAGACTAGCTTCATTCTTGACCCACAGTCCTGTACCGCCTCTGTGGACGTGCTTCCTGACTCCAGCCTGCCAGTTCTTGACACCAATGAAGCCATAATTAGAAGCCGAATGCTTTAGCATTGCATCTAGGATTAAGCTGACATGATCACATCCAAGCACCTGATGGATGCCTTTGCATGCAATCATCAGTCCTTCCACAAAAAACACCAGTTCCTTCACTGTTCATCAGTCCTTTCAGAAAATCCACCAGTTCCTTTACTGTTCATCAGTCCTTTCAGAATATCCACCAGTTCCTTCACTGTTCATCAGTCCTTCCACAAAAAGCACCAGTTCCTTCACTGTTCATCAGTCCTTTCATAAAAACCACAGTTCCTTCACTGTTCATCAGTCCTGTCACAAAAACCACCAGTTCCTTCACTGAGTCTTCTGTATTTGTCAGCAGTGCTGTTAAAAATAAGGAAAAAAACAACTTTTCAGAGTTTCACTAAGAGCACGATCACTGAAATTTAAATTGAAAATGCAAGTTTTTGACCTATGATTGAGAGAAGGATCCGCTGTTAGGTTCTCATACCCTGGAAGTTAAGTGCTGAGGTCTTTTCCTCTGATGTCTCTGCGTGGCCTGCGTCATTTCTGTAACGAGTGAAATGGTAAGGGGGACGCTATTTTGCATGTTTGATTTTGAGTGCATGTTCCATGGTTTTATTTTTTTTTTTATTTTCGCCTCTTTTATGCCATTACCTGACCTGTGGCAAGAGGGGGAGATGCAATGGAATAAAGCAGTGCCAAGGTTTTTCCATAGTTCCCTGGAATACCATTCATACAAAAGGCGTCCAGCTGAGAATGACATGGCAGTGACCAGGCGCACTACACTAATTTTCTGCCTCTTCTGCTTCATTACTGGAACTGCTTCTTTCCAGAGGCAGAAAGTCCAGGAATGAAATCATTACTTGGCAAGCTGCAGCTGTAGAAAAAGTAAATTTAGGTATTTTTAGGATTACTGCTTGGTAACTGTGGTTCCTGAGTATCCCCCAGCTTACTCATCCTTGGTACACATTTTTCTTGTATTATTCGAGACTGAATAAACTTCATTTGCGGCGCCCTCAGACAGACTTAACAGTATGGGCTGCAGGCTGCTGTACATCTCCCCTCCCTTTTCCCTGCCTCATGACAGCTATTCCATGTATGCTCCTGAACCTCCAAGAAGCAGAAACTGCTGCCATTGTTCAATGGCTGCAGACAGTGAAATGTTGTTTGTTTTTATGGGCACAAGCATTCAGAATAGACCAGCAAAAGAAAGAAAGAAAAAAAGTAATTTGTCGGGGCAAAAAAGGCCTTTGGCAGCCCTTAAACCTGGATGTACCCAGTCAAAGGCTAGTGCCTTGTTGATAAGGCAACAGAGTAACTTAAGTTGAGGCAGCCTTAGACTAGAGTTAACCCAGGACATGGCTCTGCCCCCAGGATCCTACTGGTCCTCGGTGGACTTAAGAAGGGGTTGCTGGGAAAGGCCCTGTGTTCAGGCAAGTTAATGGCTTAGGGCTGTATGGTGGACCATGGAGCTGGACTCTGAACTGGAACGCTGATAAAGCAACCTAGCAAGATCAGACCTGTATTAAACATTCACAGTGAGTAATGGACTGTTGAAGTGAGTTCAATACTAATTGTAAATCTATGTATGTCTTGTAAATAAAAACCTTTGCATTCTGTTATAACTTGTAAATTTGTGAACCCTGGGCCGAGGTGAGAAGTGACTCTGCCCACAGGGAGGAGCCCTGTGAGCCTCACTGTCAGTAGGCGCGGTCTCAGCGGTGTCAGACACAGCTGTGGAATAGAGTCTTTATTAAGAAAGAAGAAAGGCACAGCCCGCGGAGCGGGAGATGCATTAAGTACAGTTCAGAGCAGAGGGGTATATCCCAGAGATGATACCTCCGATGTGAAGATCCGGTAGTGGCCCGCAGAGCGGGGTACGCCAAAGAAGTGTCTCAGTAGTGGTAAGGAGATGATAGTCTGAAGTGCAGGAACCCCGAAGAAGATCCTGTAGCGATGGTGCGGTAATGGCCTGCAGCGCAGGGTATACCGGAGTGGCTCCTACTGGGGATGATGCGGTAGTGACCCGAGGCACGGGGTACACCGAAGAGGATCCCACAAGGAGGCTTGGTATAGTTGAAGTTCATAGCAGTAAAGTACTCACAGTGGATGGTTCCAGGAGAGATCCCAGGGAGCGGGATAGAAAGAAGTTCAAGGAACGTGGCATGGCACTCTGCTTGTGCAGAGGGTTGCAGCCTCACTGCTCTTTGCTCCCAGCAACTGGTGAACTCCACTCCTCTATCCCCCAAAGAAAACAAGCAGTCAAAGAAAACCCTAATTTCCATTTTAGAGTGCTGCCCACAAAACAAAATCTCTCTAACAGAGGAAAGTACAATAAAAAAAACAATGCCTCCCCCCCCACCAAACACACACACACACAAAGAAGAGTTTTACTTTCCTTCTTTGACTTCTGGACACCACAGTCACAAAGAACTTCCTGTCCAACAACCGCGCAGACATTCTGACAAATTCCTATATGTCTCTGCGCGCATACAACATAACCTCAGCCCCTCAATTCTTTCATTGCTGGGCCACGGGATTTTTTCACCATGCACTTTACTCATCCTTGGTACAGATTTGCTATGAGTAAGATTCAGTGAAATTTCAATTATCAGTGGATCTAAGCTGTTCAACCGCTATCATTCCTGATCCATATTGCAGATCTAGAACCAAAACTTAGGCTGGTTCTGCTCATGTTCACATTTACTCAGGGTTGCAGAGTTCGAACTAACATCTTCTCAACCCAGTATACGTCTATTCCGCTCCATGCAGAGCTTCCAATCAACTTCCTGGAGCTTCGAGTCATGAGTTATGCCTTTATGCCTTACAATACTGCCTCTGCAACAAACCTTTGTGCATATAGACAGACAGCATAGTGACAATGTGGTATTACCAACACACAAGCACACACAACCTCTTAGCTGCTCTGCTAGGAAGCTGCGCAGCTCTACCCTTGGACCTTGCTCACTCCATGCATCCCCGGGCCACTTATCTAACAGACTTACTGAACGCACTAGCAGACCTTCTCCATATAGGTTTCCATCTTCTTGGATGGTCTCGGACTACATGTGTAGCGAGAAAAATCTTCTAGCGCTGAGGTCAACCGTCCTCTTGCCCTCTGCGTCTGAATCAAACCATACGGTGGACAGATTCTACTCCCTACACATGTCTCCAATGTGTTCCCATGAATGCCTTTGCTGCAACAAAGGCCTCTTATATGTGTCTCTTTCGATGCCTCTCATAGCCTGCACTCTTATTATGCTGCACCGGGACGGGGTTCACTGTTTCTCAGACCCACGTCCTGGCCAAGACCAGTATGCTTTCCCATACTTCTCAGTCTATCACACCAGTAACCAATTCGCCTTCTCACAGGTCAGTCTCATATCATAGACTCACTGATGTTCTCAGGTACTGGTAGCGTCACAAAAACCTTCCACACATGGCGCATACAAAAGGATATTACCCCCTTTTTTCTACACCACTCTTTCTCTTACTCCCTCGGATTCTGCTCCCCAGACATCCTCCACATGGGTACACCTCCATTCCAATTGGTGTACCACTTGGGAGTGGGGATACCCGATTAACGGTTCAACCCCTTCTGAGTCAGCTCACCATGGGTTATCCACCAATTAAGCCGCCTCTATTTTTACTGTTTACGGAATGGGGCCTATATTTAGTGCTTACAAGACTCATACGTTTCCCATTCGAGCTTTTCCATTCCTCTCACTTAACAGTCTGGCATGGGAAATTCTTTCCCTCGTAGTCATCACTTCTGCTAACATGGTCAGTGAGTTCCACACCTTGTTACATACTCACCCGACCCTGCGTTCCTCCGTGACCGCGTGGTCTTACGTATTCAACTTCATATCCTTCTTAAGGTAGACGCAGCATCTCACCTTACTCAGAATATACTCTGCCCACTTTTTCCCAATACCTCTCTCTCACCAGGACGAGAGGGTTTTCCACTCCTTGGACTGTAAAAGTGCACTTGCATTCCTGTCTCACTCAACTAGGATATGCAGGTATCACTGCCATGTCCAGTTTGGAAATTACAGGGCTGACAATTTTGCCTATTTGCACTTGCATTCTATCTAGACCGCACTACACTCCATAGGAATTCCACCTAACTCTTTCCTTCTGTGGCAAAAGCCAAGCTGCGAGTTCCAGTGGGCAAACAGACCTTTTCCTCCTAATTGACTGTCTTTCCCACCAACAAGCAGGCATTTCACTACAACACCATGTGTAACCACACCACACTCTGTTAGGGCCGTACCAGCCTCAATAGCTCACCTTCGGCCGGTGCCGCTTGTACATATTTGTAAGGCTGCGACCTGGAGCTCTCTCCATACCTTCGCAGCCCATTATTGCTTAGATACGACTAGCCGGCATGCTCCATGTTTGGCCAGTCTGTCTACTCCTATTCTTTTCAGTATAACTACCCAACATCCTTCCACCAACCTGTTAAGGGTTTCAGGATGCCCTCCTTACCAAATTCCACCCCCGTCGTTGCGCCTTTTGCTCGTCTTTGGGTGCATTTGGTGCACTCTCGGGCATCCTCAGCTCAGTACTCACCCATATGTGAGGACTACCATCCTGCTTGTCCTGTGAGAAAGCAAGTGTTGCTTACCTGTAACAGGTGTTCTCACAGGACAGCAGGATGTTAGTCCTCACGAAACCCATTCGCCACCCCGTGGAGTTGGGTCTACATACGTTTTATTATTTTAGTTTCACTTGCGCTTTTTGCTATAAGACGAGACTGAGGGGAGAGACCTGTGGTCACAGGGATAATTGCAGGCTGAGCATGCTCAGTGCACTCAGTGTGCCAGTGTCAGTCAAAGCTTTATAGAAACTTTGACAGAAAAGTTTTCCGTAACAGGGCTCCGTCCACTGACATCACCCATATGTGAGGACTAACATCCTGCTGTCCTGTGAGAACACCTGTTACAGGTAAGCAACATTTGCTTTCCCCCACACTAGGACCAGCATGGATTATGCTTTTAGATCAGCAGAACTGTCATACCCCCAAGACTAGGCTCAGAGGACCCGAAATTAATTTTCTCTGAATGCAGTTTCTCCAGTGTCCACTCAAAATTGCCCAGACTTTGTAGATCAGCAGGCATGCTAAGGTCATTTAAAGCATTGGCACTCCAAGGCTAAATGCTGTACTGAATGAAGGTTTTGACTGTCATGCCTGCCTGATATCTTTACTTTTTTTACAGGGAATATTAGATTGGGTTATGATGAGGAAACTTGGGGGGAGGGGGTGTCTAAGAAAAACACTGAAAGCTAGGAGGTCTGGGACCCAGGAAGGGTCTACCAGGAGGTTACCCCTGGAGAGGGGAGTGACGTCGGGACAAAAAAAGGGCAATTGGTGGACTTCAGTCTGGGTCTGCCTGGTTGAAGGCTGGTGCCCTGCTGACGGGGCCACAGAGCGACTTAAATTGAGGCAGTCTCAGATCAGTGTTAGCCTGGGACGCAGCCCTTTCCCCAAGGATCTGGATTGTTCCTCACTGGGCTTAAGAAGAGGTGGCTGGGAAAGGTTCAGTGTTCGGGGAACTTAATGGCTGAGGGCTGCATGGTGGACCTGGACTCTGAATTGGAATACTGGTAAAGCAAGCTAGCAAGATCGACTTGGACTACCTTCATAAGAACATAAGAAACTGCCATGCTGGGTCAGACCAAGGGTCCATCAAGCCCAGCATCCTGTTTCCAACAGAGGCCAAACCAGGCCACAAGAACCTGGCAATTACCCAAACACCAAGAAGATCCCACGCTACTGATGCAATTAATATCAGTGGTTATTCCCCAAGTAAACTTGATTAATAGCAGTTAAGTAATGGACTGTTGGACTCAGTACTAATTGTAAATCAGCCTGTGCCCTGTAAATAAAAACCCTGTATTGTTATGGAGTCTCAATTTAGTGGACCCTTGGGCCGACCTGCAGGAGACTGGGAAAGGTGGTCAATGTCTCTAGTATGTGGCAGGCCGGGAGGCAGATGTTCAGGCAGGATGTAGAGGTGCTCTTCACCCTGGAAGCTGGTACTCCCCCGGGAGGAGCCCGTAGGAGCCCAACCGCTGGGACTTAGGTGGCTTCACCCTTGGAAGCTGAAGCCCCCCTGGGAGGAGCTCGAGGGGGCCCAGCTGCTGGGACTTAGGCGGGTTGTTGATCAGGACTGAGGACTGGAACCAGAGTAGAACAGTAGACAAGTACTGTAACAGATCTCGGGTACTGGAACCAGGCAGGAACTGTAGCCGGACTCGGGTACTGGAACCAGGTAGGAACTGTAGCCGGACTCGGGTACTGGAACCAGGCAGAAACTGTAGCAGGACTCGGGTACTGGAACCAGGCAGAAACTGTAGCAGGCAAGCAGGAACCAAGCAGGTACTGTAGCAGGCAAGCAGGAACGGAGCGAGTAGCAAGGCAGCTCACTCCGGAGCATGACGCAACAGGGAACCAGGAGGTAAATCCGTTGCAAGGCAAAGACTGAGTGTCCGCGGCCGGCTTATCAAGGCCGCAACATCTGACGTCAGGAACTGGGTGGAGTCACCACTGGCGGGAAACGGCCTAGAAAAGCGTCCAAGTGGCACGTGTGCGTGCCTAGAAGCAGGGCATCCAGGGGAAGCTTCCCGGCGGCGCAGCCCCTGTGGGGACGCCGCCGAACAGGATGCAAACCAGGCCTCCAGAAGCGGGAATAGGTCCAGGAGCACGGAGGTAAGGGTCTGGTCGTGGCGCTCGCGGCCATAACCACAACATGTATTTACTTACAGAGACCTTTGTGTTATGTCCGGGGGTCCTAAGATGATACAATTTTAACTATAGCTTAAACTGGATGTGAAATATGATTTATTTTTTGGAGATACTTGTGGGATTTTTTTAATTGACCAATTGTCATTATCCACATGCCTACAGTAGCTTTTATGTATAAACAGATTTTATTAGTAAGCTTATCCAGAAAAGGTTTGAGGATTATCTGGAAAAATGTTAAATATCTGTGACCCATGAGAATTTAATGAAGGTAGCTGCAAATATTAAAAAAAAAGATGATTTTTTTTCTGTTACATACAGAAAAAGTGTTAGGGTCGTTTATGCATAGCTGGAAGAATTCCCATGATAAATGACAGGATGGGAGTTTTAACATTTCACACCGTAGTACACACACTGTCTATACCCTCTCAGGATTTGAAAGGTTTGCTTCACGGAGTACACACAATTTCCAAAGGTTTTATATATATATATATATATATATATATATATATATATATATATATATATATTGTGTGTGTGTTCAATCCCCTGTCCTTTCTCTCCCCACTACCCAATCACGCTTCTTTCCTCAGTGCCTCCCTGCCAAGCCTCAATTATCCCCTCAGTGCCTCCCCCAGCATCCCCCCTCCCCTCCCCCTGCAGGTGAGCCTCAGTCATCCTCCCACAGCCTTAAAATTTTGCACCTCCTAATTCCAAGTCTTAGTCTCCTCCCTCTAGGGTCGCCAACTGGCTCCAGATACACCTGATGGGGTTGATCCAGTCCTGATTTTATCCCTTTGCATGCAGGGACTTATAGTCTCCCTTTTTTTTTTTTTTAGCGCCATGCAATCGAAACATCAGAACTACAAGTCCCTGCAAGCAATGGGGCAAACTTAGGACTAGATCAACCCTGTGGGCTGAATCTGGAGCCTCAGCCACCTTCCCTCCTCATGTCCAATATGTGCTTGTCAGAGTGGGAAACTCCTTTCACCAATTCAAAGAGAAACAAACCTGAGGCTTTTTGAGCTGCTGACTGGCACTGTGGTTTTCTGGTTGCTTGGCAGCCAGTTCAAATGTTGATTGGTTGGTGAGAGACTTTATGACATCAGATGCCCTTTTATGTGATTGTGACAAACCAATGGAAACCGGATTTTATTAGCTAGGATAATTCCTAGTAATTACAGAGCAGGAGGCTGTTGCATGCCTCCTAATGAAGAGAACTGAGTAGCAAGCCTTTGACAATACAAATGGATTATTCCATTCTTCAGGCCGTACAAGATTCCACTTTTCCTCTTTTACAGTCCTGCTCCCATGAAGATTTGCTTTCACTTGCAGTGATCCCTTCCCACTTAATGCAGAGTTGGTAAGACAAAAAAGCTCTTTATCTGGGGACTGAATGCAGCCAGGAAGTTTTTCACAGGGAGAGTTACGAGTGACTAGCCGGCAGAATTAATTTTTTTAATAAGTCCCTAGAAAAAGCATGCCCTGATCTGAAAGAATAAATGCACATGGTCAAGCCCTTAGAACACTGCTGATCTGCATAAGGGATACAAATCACTGTTTTTGGGTATAGCAAACTTAATAGACTAATATTCAAGTCATTTGAACTGCTGCACTAGTTTCAACTCTTGTGATGTGATCTAAAAATGGACATTACATTTTTTACTCAACGCACAATTTTTTACTCAACGCACAATTAAACTCTGGAATTAGTTGCCAGAGAATGTGGTTCGTGCAGTTAGTATAGCTGTGTTTAAAAAAGGATTGGATAAGTTCTTGGAGGAGAAGTCCATTACCTGCTATTAAGTTCACTTAGAGAATAGCCACTGCCATTAGCAATGGTTACATGGAATAGACTTAGTTTTTGGGTACTTGCCAGGTTCTTATGACCTGGATTGGCCACTGTTGGAAACAGGATGCTGGGCTTGATGGACCCTTGGTCTGACCCAGTATGGCATTTTCTTATGTTCTTATGTTGCAGATTTACTTTTATGCGTATTTCTGCAGTGTGGCCTGGCCCAGGATCTGGGTTTAGAAACTGTTTGCTGTGGTGCCATCTAGTGATAATGCATTGCCCTTCTCTTATTTTGCATCTTTAATCCTTGGCTATTTACAATTTGTTTCTTAGTAGAACCACAGTTTCCTAATCTCCCTCTGGTATGTCCTCATAACATAATGCACAGCTAGGGCTCTATAGCTGTTTCCCCAAAACTCTTCGGTTCATCATTATGTGCACAAACAGTTGTTACATATTTAACAAACATCTCCCTGTTACTTTCTTGTCTCTTTATTGGTTCTGGGCGGGTGCCGGACTCTGCCGGTGAACATTCTTTTGTTAATTTCTGGCTCCCTCTGACCAGTTTTCATAATTTGGCAAGCACTTTTCCTCTCCATTTTCCTGCGGCAATGGTGCCGTTAAGGAGAGCCTTACCCCTCTGCTTCCTAGAACCTCCTGGATGGATGTGTGAGACACTCTCTTCTTTATTTATGCTTCTGTAAGTACATGTAAGTTTACATTCATTGGCTGAAATTACAGGTTGTTTTCCCCTTCCCCTGCTTCGGCCCCCTGAGGTAAGTGGGTAGGTGTGTGTGGTGCACCGCATTCCTTCCTTTCTCACTTCAGTCACCCCTTCTCATTCCCCCCCTTCTTTTCCTTCTTTCTAATTCACTCCCTTCCCTCTCTTCCCTCAGCCCTCTAATTCACTCCCTTCCTTCTAACCCTTCTCCTTTCACTCTGTTACTTCCCCTTCTTTTATTCACTCCCTTCCTCTCCCTTATTTATTTATTTATTTATTTATTTATAGTATTTCTATACCGGAAGTTCCTGTATAATATACATATCACCCCGGTTTACAAAGAACAGGAGCTGTCGCTTCATTTAGCGGTTTACATTGAACGGATTAATCAAATTTACAAATTAGTCTAAATTGCTAAACAGATAAGAAAACAGTTAAAAAATAACAGTTAAAAAACAGTTATAAAATTAACATGCAAGTTAATGAATAACGTGATTATATGATTATATACAGTTCTCACTCATACCTCACATTCACTCTCTTCCTTCTAACCCTCCCCTCCATTCTCTTCCCGCTAACTCCACTCCAACTTTCCCGCTCATTCCACTCACCCTTCTCACCTCCCTCCCTTCCCACTTACCTCAAACATTCCTTCCTTTCCCTTTCCCTTCAGTCACCCTTTTCATTCATTCCCTTCCCCTCTCATTCCCCTCTCTTCCTATCACATCACTTTCTCTTCTCCCATTATTCACTCCCCCTCCCCCCTTCCTTACCTGGCGTGTCCTCTCCTGCTGGTGGGTCCTGGCCTCCCTCACCTGTGGTGATCTTCATCGGCAGGTCTGAGCGGTTTTCTTTTTCTTGCTGGCAGGACCTAGGAAATCCTACAAGTCTATCTGCTGATGCTTGTAAAAAAAATAAACCCCACACATGATGGAAAAATATGGCAGGCCACTAAAATGAGCTTTGGTGGGCTGAGTGCAGTCATGAGCCATATTTTGGTAACTCCTGATATAATATCACTCTGAGGAAAAAAAGGTGATGAATGGAATACCCCAGGGATCGATCTAGGGTCCAATTCTGTTCAATATCTTTGTGAGCAACATTGTGGCGGGGGGGTTAGGAGGGAAAATTAGTCTTTTTGTGGATGACACTAAACATCTGCAACAGAGTGGATAAACCTGAGGGAGTGAACATTATGAGAAGTGATCTATGAAAGCTTGAGGAGTAGTTGACTAACAAACGAAGTTTCAATACTAAAAAATGTGAAGTCATGGCGTTGAAGTACAAAACCATGAAGGAGTGATATACTGATGTCCACCAAGCAGGAAATAGACCTTGAGAGTGGTGATAATCCAGTTATTTCAAGGTAGCAAAACAGTATGACAAGGTTGTGACCAAAGCTAGAGGAGAAGCATAACTAGTAGAAAAAAAAAAAGAAATGATTATGCCATTTTACAAGTCTCTAAGACCTCACCTGGAGTATTGTGTCCAGCTCTGGAGTCTGTATCTCTGGAAGAATATATTTATTTATTTATTTATTATTTTTTTTATACCGATTTTCCTGCATAAAATGCATATCAAACCGGTTTACAATGAAACAGAATAAGCAGGAAGTAAAATTCCTTAGTCTAATACATTTAAACGTCAATAATGAAATAATTTTAAACAAAGCAAAAAGCTAAATAACATTAATAAAAGTTAAATTATTAACATAAACATAAATATAATTATATTAGAAGGAGCACAAATGTTAGCACGAAGGGGAGCACAAAGGGGAAAACCCCTTTGTCGCGCCCCTTCGTTGCGCGACGCCTGGTGGAATCGTGCCGTTAATCGGGTCGCCGCTGGCTGGTCGTCATGACGTCGGGGGGGGGGGGGCGGGTCTTCACATCGCTGATTTTCTCTTTTAACATCTCAGTTCATTTTTACTATTTTTTTGTGTCTTTTTCTCACAAGATGTAGTTTTCTTGAAGTGCCCGATGGTAGAGAGAGACTGGATTAGACTATGCAGGAGGGGAAATGTATTTCAGTTCATTTTTATGGTTTCAGATTTTTTATGGATTTCAGTTTGTTTAATGTTTGTTTTGGTTTTGTTCATTTACTGACCTGAAATAAATATTAAATTAAAACAAAACAACCCCTCCCACTCCCTTGTGGTTCCCCTCCCCCATAGTCTCCCTTCTTTTTCCCTGTCTGATGAAGAAAAAGATAGGACTGATCCTTGGTGATTCCTGCCCTGTTGGTTCTTTTGAAAAAGTGGTGCCAGCCAACCCCCGAGACTGTCATGTTTTATAGCCGTAAAGCAACTTTGTGCCCGTCTCATGGCTGGCCAGCACCATTTTTAATCAACAGGGCAGGAATGACTGGGAATTGCTCCTCTCTGCTGTTAGGATTAGTAGTGTGAGGGCCCTGGGCCGAGGTGAGAGATGGTACCTCCCACAGAGAGGACCCCTGTGAGCGTCACCGTCGGGAGGCAAGGTCTCAGTGACGTCAGACACAGCATCAGTCTAGAGTCTTTATTAAAGAGAAAGAGTGACACAACCCGCGAAGTGGGGTGGGGGTGGGGGGTGCCAACGAGGAGGTCTCACAGACCGAGAGACACAGGGTCCATGGATAGGAGAATACCCTGAGTGGATACCTCTGTAGAGTAGATGATGATCCGCAGAGCGAGATACACAGATGATGTCTTTAGTAGAGATGGTAGTGGCCCGCGGAGTGGGGTACACCGAAAAAGGTCCTCAGGTGAGTCTGTAGTGGTCCGCAGAGCAGGGTACACCGATGAGGTCGTGGTAGAGATGGTAAGGGTTCGCGAAGTGGGTACACCGGAGAGAGTCCTCAGTAGTGATGATAGCGGTCCGCAGAGTAGGGCACGCTGATGAAGTCCTTAATGGAGATGGTAATGGCCCGTGGAGTGGGATACTAACGGTGAAGGTCCTCCGTAGAGATGATAGTGATCTGCAGAGCAGGGAACACCGGTGAGGTGAGGTCCTCAGTAGAGATGGTAGTGGTCCGCGAAGCGGGGTACACCAGAGGGATCCTCGGTAGAACAGGAAGTAGTCCGTGGACTGGGGTACTCACGTAAAAAGTAGTGATGGTTCCAGGGAAGCCCCGGGGAATGGGGCAGGCAGAAGTCCCAGGCGATAGGCCCTCCGAGGAGTGGATAGCCAAGACGAGGAAAGGGCCCCCGAGGAGCAGGTACCCAAGACATCTATACCTGGAAGCAGGAACTGGAACGTAGGTCCTCTGAGAGCAAGGTGGATTTAACAAGAAGGGTTCTCTTTGCCAAGTCGTTGGTAGGTAGAGCCAGCAGCCTTAAATGTTCTGGAGAGATGACATCATCCGGAGGGGACACCCCTGAAGTTCCCGCCAAGACAGCTTTAAGACTGGCCAGTGCGCGTGCACCCCTAAGGATTTTCGACGGCAAGATGGCGGTCGGCGGCATCCGTATCACCCCGGGAGGCCTGGGAGTGGTAGACAGGCTGTCGGCAGCTGGCGGAAGCTGCCAGCCTACCCCACAGAGTCAGGGAAGTAAAGAGAGAGGTAAGCAAGAGTGGTCGCAGCCGTCTGCGACCGGGCGTAACATCTGCTTTTTACAACAGATACCCCATTGGGAGGGTAGTGGGGAGACTGTGGGGGAGAGCAGTGTGGTTTTAAAATTTGTAGGCAAATAGTGTATGCTGTTTGCTAAAAGTGCAAATTATTTGCTGAACCAAAAAGATCTGAACATTTTTGGATGAGTCTGTTCTGGTTCAGTTGCAATGAAACGAATGTAAAAATCAATTCATTTATCACATTTTACTCATTTGGATAAAATGAATGCACAATCCTAGAGTGAAGGCTGTCCAGACAAGGGCTACCTAACTGCAGCCAAAAGCCTATGAGATGAGACTTAAGGATCTAACTATGTATATACCCTAGAGAAGAGAGAGGAGTTAATATAGACTTTTAAATTCCTAAAAGGTATTAATAGTGCACAAGAAGTAAACCTTTTTCAGTGGAAACAAAATTCTAGAACAGGAGTCATGAGATGAGGCTCCAAATGGGGTAGACTCAGGAGTAACATCAAGAGTTTTTTTTTCACAGAAAGGATAGTGGATGCTGGGAATGCTCTCCCACAGCAGGTGGTGGAGGCTAAAACAGTAACCAGCCTTCAAGAAAGCATGGAATAAGCACAGAAGATACTTAGTTGCAAAAAAAGTGAAAAGATAGCTGAAGTATGACCTTGTGCACGCTTTTAAGTGCCCTACTAGAATGATTTGGGGGCTGCTGGAATGAGTAGCAAAGTGGGTACAATGAAATGTTAGAAGTCCTAGCAGAAAATATGGGCAATCCCACAGCTGGGTTCATTACTAACTGGGCCTGACTGGTAGGTTGCAAGAATAGTAATAACAAGATAGACTTAAAGATCTAAACATGTATACCCTAGAGTATAGATTCCCAAACCTGTCCCGGGGACCCCCAGTCAGTCAGGTTTTCAGGATACCCACAATGAATATGCATGAGATAAAATGTGCATGCTGTAGACTAGGCAATGCAAGCAAATTTATCTCATGCATATTCATTGTGAGTATCCTGAAAACTTGAATGGCTGAGTTCTTCCAGGACAGGTTTGGGAACCACTGCTGTAGAGCAAATGTGAGATAGGGGAGATATGATAGAGACATTCAGTTATCTCAAAGGGTTGCCTTTTTCAATGGAAATGAGGCTCTAGAATAAGGGGGTCTTGAGATGAGGTTGAAAGGGGGAGGATTCAGGAGTAATCTTAGGAAATATTTCTTTACAGAGAGGGTGGTGGATATGTGGAACAGTTTCCCAGTGGAAGTGGTGGAGAAAAAAACAGAATCTGAATTCAAGAAAGCCTGGGATAAATACAGGGGGGATCTCTAAGGAAGAGATGAGAAATATAATGCTAAATTAATTGGACGGATGGGAAGACTGGGCCATACCGCCCTTTTCTGCTGTCATGTTTCTGTGTTTCTAAATCCTGGTGGAAATGCAGTCACTCATGTAGCCGGGTCTGTTTGGCAAGCTATGCGCTATTCACATTGACCATGTTGATGTGTCAGGTTAATGATGGCGGAATACCATCAAGAAAGGCCAAAGGGGACCTAGGAGACCAGGTATTTAGACAACAGCCATGCTACTATTGGTGGCTGTTTAGATTATTTCAAAACTTTCTGGTTAAATACAGGAATGGAGGAAGGGTGCTGAATGCGAACCCAAATAGGGGATCTTGCATGCTCTTCTATCTGTGGGTGGAATACAAAAGAGAAAGGCGAAAAATACTGTCTTGCATATAGAGTGATATCTTACAAGCAGCCATGCTCTGTGGCTAGCACTTGGGATATAACCTTGACAAGCCCAGTCCCCATGATGTGCATACATTTTAAAACAAATGGGAATCTGAACGAAACTGTGCATTTTTGTTTGATTCATTTTACTCCAAAACAAATGCATAAACCCCCTGAAAACCCCCCAAAGTTTTTGATTCATGTGTTTTGGAAAATAATGCACCTATTCCTGAATAGTGTGTACTATGAATAAAAATGAAAAAAAGGAAGAAAAGCCCATGAAATGAAAAAAAGGAAGAAAAAACATTATCTGAAAACAAATAAAACTAACAAAAAAAAAATTCCCTGCACATCCCTGCTTGGCAAGTATGGTCTGGAATATTACTAATAAATAATTAAATCTAACACCAACAAACTGTCAATAGTGCAATAAAAACTTTTTCAGAAATTAGTCTGGTGGATAAATAAATGCAGTTATTACCATTCACGCCTATTAAAAACACACTACCAATGGGAGTTCTAAAAATATCAGTTCTCCTGTTCCTTGGTTCTGTTTCTTACTCTTTTGGTCCCGTTTGTAAGTTTGCTTTCTCTCTTGTGGTAATACATTCATTTCTTATGTTTTTATACTGTTTGAATGAATGGGGTGTATCTTGCCTAATAGCTATGACTTTTTGTTTTTTAAATTCTCCACTCATGAGTCTGCTCTCCAGCTGTTAATGCTTTATCCCTTGGCCCTGCAGCCCAGTGATTTATTTATAGAATTGGCAGAGTACAGTGCAGCAGTTAGTGTGAGACCAGGTTAACCCTAACCGCAGTAGTATAGCTGCATAGGGCTTCCAAAAATGCTGGGGTTACCAGCACAGAGTGACCATGGTTAAAACCCAAACATCAGTGAACATGGGGAGGTTCGATGTTTCTGGACAACAGGATGACAAATGTTGGTGGCTATGTGGATAGTTGCAGAACTTAGTGGTAGGGTATCAAGTTCACAAGATTTTAATTGCATGGCTCTGATTAATTGGGAGCAGAGCCACTGTATTAGCCTGGTTTTCTTCTTTTATATCCAACAGAATGCAACAAGTGGGGGAGAGAAGAGTTACCATTGGAGCTGTGAGTGTCCCTCTGATAGATGCCCTGACATTGCGTCGTCAACTGGTGATCCAGCCCTACAAAAGATCTGCTTTTGCGGCACATATTTGGAAGAGCAGAGTTATCACTGGAGCCGTGAGTTTCCCTCTGCTAGACGCTCTGACATCGCATCCTCAACTGATGACCCAGCCGTACAAAAGCCCTGCCTCTGCGGTGCATATTCGGGAGAGCAGAATTACTATTGGAGCTGTAAACGTCCCTCTGCTAGATGCCCTGATATCGCGTCATCAACTGGTGATCTGACCCTTCAAAAAACCTGCTCCTGTGGCACATATAGGGACGAGAGGAGTAACCGTTGGAGCCGAGAGCGTCTCTCTGCTAGACGCTCTGACATCGCTTCATCAACTAGTGACCCAGCCCTACCAAAGACCTGCTTCTGTGGCACATATTGGAGAGAGCAGCCTTACAATCAGAGGCGTGAGTGTCTTTCTGCCAGACACCCTGACATTTCTTTCTCAATTGGTGACCCAGCCCCACAAAAGACCTGCTCCTGTGGCACATATTGGGGAGCGTGGAGTTACCATTGGAGCAATGAGTGTCCCTCTGCTAGACGCCCTAGCATCGTGCCATCAACTGGTGCCCTGGCACTAAAAAAGACCTGCTTCTGTGGTGTGATGCCGTCGGTGCATTGAAGCCGTGTGCCAAAGGGACATGCCCTTTAGTGCAGGTTTGTTTCTTTGCTAATTTCCTTCCAGCATCTTGATGGGAAAGAAACACAAGGGTTCATTTTGGGTATTCTCACCTGTGCCGCCTGCACCCATGTCAACCTCTCAACCTATGCTGGAAACCTTTTTCTCCACTTGGAATTCCCAGGATAGTTCTAGGCTTGTAGCTACTGCTTTTGCTCCTTTAGAGACTTCAGTCTCTCTTTCCCCTGAGAATCCTTTATCTCCACAAGCTATTTCTTCTGCCATTTTGGAGACTGTGCCTGATAGTGCTGTTGAGGTGTTTGGCAATATCAGGCAAGATTGGGCGCCTTCAGTGTCCAATGTGGGACTTACATCAGCAGGTAAACATCAATCAGCCCTTAAAAAACCTGCAATTGCAACTCTTTGGTTAGTAGTTGCAGATTCAAAGAGATCTCTTTCTTCTAAAATTGATTTGATGATGGGTACTGTTGATGGTCTGATACAGAAGGTGGATGAGCATGCTCAGTTGTACAAGGATCAGGATAAGTTAATTAAAGAAGTGTCTGATAAATGTTCTGAGTTACAAGAATGTTGTGAAAATGTTATTAAAATTAATTCCATAGGTT
This sequence comes from Rhinatrema bivittatum, assembly GCF_901001135.1. Taxonomy (NCBI): domain Eukaryota; kingdom Metazoa; phylum Chordata; class Amphibia; order Gymnophiona; family Rhinatrematidae; genus Rhinatrema; species Rhinatrema bivittatum. The sequence continues at coordinate 25,331,076 of NC_042618.1, read as the reverse complement.
TTACAGTTTATTAAAATTTATGACTTGCCAGATGCACAATGGCCCTTGGCGATTTACAATAAAAACATACATAATCGTATCAACATACCAATAAAATACAATAAAAACATACTGATAAAATACATTCATAAAGCAACACATTGCACACCAGTTGAGAGGGTATAAACACAAAGCAAGAATGATCATGTATAAGCTAAATTCAACAAATAGGTCTTCAATTCAGATTTAATTTTTTTTGTATCTGTCTCTAGCCACAACTTCATGGGTAACAAGTTCTAAAGATCTGGCGCAGTGATAGAGAAAGTTCTCTCTCTAGAGTCGACTCTTGGAGCCCAGCCAGTTTGTGAGAGGGTACCTCCAGCAAGCCTCTATTCTGTGAACACAAATTTCTAGAAGGAATGTAGGTTTTTAAGAAGAGTGTTTGCCCATGGAAAAGAATTAAGTTGAAGCAAATGATGCACCAAAACCAAAATCTTGCATTATATACACCACTGAATTGGAAACCAATATAACTCGTAGAGCATGGGTGCAATGTGCTCGTAAATTGGAAATTCTTTAAGGAAATGTAATTTGAGGTTTCTTAAGTTTTTTTCAGTGTCCACTGTTGTCTCCAGTGAAATTATTAAGGAAGGATTATCTTGATGATTTAAGAGTATCGAAGGAAGAGATCCTGTAATACTTATGGTCTCATTTTAAAAAGCATTTACTCTAGCAAAACTGGGTTTTACTCAAGCAAAGTGGGCTTTTGAAAATTGCTACAGTATATGCCATTGAATTGTCCATAGAATTTACTCATATAAGTGCACTTTACTCGAGTAGATGGCTTTCAGGGGTGGATTGGCCTAATGGGTAATCGGGCATCCCCCAGTGGGGCGGTCGCTCGGTTCACCTGGTTTTTCCTGTCCCAAAGAGAAACCTGCGGAGTCGTGAGGCAGAGCCCATCCTGCCATGGCCTGAAGAGAGGTCTGCGCGGCAGCAGCCGAGGCCCTCCCCTTCCCCCCACCTTGTAGGACCCGCGGGTAGCAGTGGCCTTCTTCCACCTCCCTTCCAGCATTGAAGAGCAGTGCTGCCTGAAAACTATAAATGTGTAAGTGTGTATATGAGAGAGAGAAAGCCTAGGTGTGTCTATGAGAGAGAGCCTGCATATGTGTGTGTATGTGTGCAAGAGAGCCTGCACATGTATGAAAATGCGACAGAGCCTGTGATGGCATATGTATGAGAGTGAGAGTGCTTGTATGTGTCTGTGTGTGTGTGAGAGAGAGTAAAAGAGCCTGTGCATGTGACAGCATATATGTGAGTGAGAGAGAGAGCCTGTGTGTGTGACAGTATATGTGTGTGCTGGGGAGGGAGAGAGAGGTAAAGATTGTGAGGACACCTCCCCCAATACACAACAATCTATGGGTGACAGGAAATCAAAAGATCCCAAGTATGGAGAGCTGTACATTTTTAATCTTATTAATTTAGATTTTGGGGTGTTATTTCATGTCTGTTGTTTGAAATATTTGATGTTTGGGAAATATTACAAAAAACATATTTTAATTACTGGATGTTCGATGGCTGTTGCCTGCTTGACATATTTATTCCTTTGTTTTTTAGTATGGTTTTGATATTATGAATAATGTATCTCTTGACTTCATTGCTTACTATGTTTTCCAGAAGAAGTGTGTAAGCAAGACTGAGTGAGCCAGTTAACATGTATATGAGTGAACGATAACGAGCACGCCAATGAGCATTTGTGTGAGCAAGAGGACTGTTTAAACCAGTGATCATGTGTGTGAGCCAGAGACTGTTGTGTAGGGTGGCCTCGAAAGGCCTTGCATTCTGTTGAGAAGGGCGGCCTCGAAAGGCCTTGCATTCTCTTGAGAAAGGGGTGTTTTAGTGTGCCCTTGGGTCTCAGCCCAACCCCAGACGGATCCAGGACCAAACCGAGGGTTGACGACATGTCCAAGGATGGCAGAGACACGGTCTTACCCTCTGCCGGGTCTGCAAGCTCCCAGCGCCAACAACATGATGATGTTGGTAGGAGAATGGTCCTCCGACCGTTCCGAGCCCTTTCGGACCTGCCGCTTGGTTCGGCATGAAGCAGCAGGCCAGCCTGAGGATGAGGGCAGACGGAGGCCTTGACACGAAGACATGACACCAAGGTTGATGCAACGGCATCACAGACGAGGGTTAGGCAGAACTTCGATGACGAAGCCAGATGTCACCTGAAGCACCACAAAGGCTGGCAGGACAAGACGGCTCAGGAGCACAGGACACCAGTCCACTGCCGACATCTCCCATGACGAAGCTGCGTCACCCAGAGATCCACGGCCGGCAGAACAGAAGGCTCCAGAGCAAGAAGGAACACTAAGGAAGGGTAGAACACCAGGAAGCGAGACATCAGGAGATGAGACACCAGGACACCTGGACGGGGACCTCAGGCAATGAAGACATGGCATGACGAGACGACAAGACGAGACGAGGAGCTCCACGAAGAAGACAGAAGACCTGATGAAGCTCTGGCAGGCAGGAGCCTCCAGTCTGAAGTCACTCCGATGCAAGGCAACAAGGAAATGCAGGAACAGCCCTTTTATAGGGCTAAGCAGGAAATAGTCACAAAGGTGGGGCCCAGGGCATATCCGGCCGTGGGCCCTTTAAATATAGAAGAGAGACGCAGACACGCGCCTAGAGGAAGCAGGAAGCTGGCTGTGCAGGACTGTGGACAGTGGTCCTGCACCGACGTCCTCAACGCAGGAGCAGGGCTGGGCCTGAAGGCAGGCCCTGAAGACGGCAGCGGCACCAGCCGCTGCAGGAGGCCCCAGGGGCGGCTCCAGCCGCCAATCCAAGCCGGGGCTTGTGACCTCCGTCCGCGAAGATCACGGGGACGGCGGCGGCGGCTCCGTGCCGCGTAGGAGAAAAAGAAGTCCACGGCCCCAGCTGTGGTGAAGATAGAGCACCAGGGCGGCCTCCGGGCCGCAACAGAAGGCAAAGTCCGCGGCTCTGGCCGCGTGAGGAGGCCTGACCTCGGCGGTGTCCGGCCGCGTCGGGCAGCAGCAGAAGCGAGGTGAGTGGAGTCTGCTTGCAGGGGGACCCGCGGGCAGTGTGCATAACAGAGACTGTGAGCCAGTCAGCATGTGTGTGATAGAAAATGTAAGGGAGTTTGTGTGATAATGAGCATATGCTGAAAATTATAAATAAAAAAAAAAAAAAAAAGAAAGTGTGTATATATAAGAGAGAGGAGAAAATTTGTGCATACCTCCTATCCCTGACTAATCCATGACAACCTGCGGGTAACTGGAATTTAAAGTTCCCAGGTATGAAGAGCAAGGGATTTTTTTTAGCCTTAGTTTTAATTATTGGGTGTTATTTGATGCATTTGCTATTTTGAAATATTTTATTGATTGGAAATTTAAAACAAAAAAACAATGTTATATATTTTTAATCATTTGATGTTTTATTCATCAGCTACTTTTAAATATTTATTCTTTTTATGAGTTTAGTGTTACTATTATAATTGATGGTTAATATATCTTGATTTTATTGTTTGATAAGAACATAAGAACATGCCATACTGGGTCAGACCAAGGGTCCATCAAGCCCAGCATCCTGTTTCCAACAGTGGCCAATCCAGGCCATAAGAACCTGGAATGGTGATGTTTCTGTTTTTCCATCATTGCAATGCATACAGAGTCTATCTTGTTATGGTTTCCAATTCAGTTTTTGTTTCTAGTTAAACTTTTGTTTCTAGTTAAACTTTGTCTGTTCTGTATTTGGTGAGGGGCTGTGTGCTCCGCATGTGTGACTGAGGTGAGGTATTCTGTTAGTGTGTAATTTCTTTGTAGGGATCTATAACAGCTTGCCTTGTTCTGTTATTCTAATATCAGGTGTATTGGTGTTCTAGGGCCTGCTGTAATAGAGTAGGTAGGCAGTGCAGAGCTTGGGGAACTATAAAAGCAGCAGACTCTGTAGCACTCAGTCAATGGGAATGCACTGGAATGGTGGTGGGGGGTATGGAGAAGTGGAGGCAAGCTACAGTCACAAAAGGTGATGGGGTGAGCCAAGAGGAAGTGCCTTCTGTAGGCTGAGCTTTCCTTCTGAAAGAGTCAACTGATTGTGGAAACAGTGAGTCTCCTGGAGTGAGGGTGGAATGGGAATGGGAAAGGGAGAGGGTGAGTGCACCTGCAGGCTGGGGAAGGGCTGGCAACAAGCAAAAACATTTTAGATAATCATGTGGGGAGCATGTGAGTGGGGGTACTCACCTTGTGAGAATAAGAATAGCAGCAGTACAGTGACAGAATGTGTGTGTCAGAGAGAGAGAGTATGTGTGAGTTTCTTTCTCCCTGACACAGAAAGAAACCCATACACACATTTTCTTTGACATACCCGCAGGGCCGGTGCAAGGGAAGTAGGTATCCTAGGCGACTTCTGCCTTGCGTCTGTCCCGCACTGTGCCACCTGCTCCCCGGTTGCGCTGCCCCTGCCGGTCTCGGCTCCGACTCCTACCTCGTTTGCGCTGCTGACTGTGTGCTTCTCAGGGCCACAAGCAGCGCGCTGCTTGCGACCTGACAAACCTTTGTTTATCTTTGCCGTGAGCAGGATAAGCTCCGCTCACTGTGAGCAAGATTGTCTGTGTGAGCTTCTTTGTGTCTGAGAGACTATGTATGTGTCTGACACTGGCTGACAGTTTGGTTGTCATATTACTTGGCAACTGGTTCAAGAGCTGATTGGTTGGCCAAAGACTTTAATACCAGACCAGGAATCCAAGATATAATTATGAGAAATGTAACCAGACTTGCGGGCAGATGGTAACCGATTGCATGGATGGAAGAGGGCACGCAGCTCCATTTTCTCACCTCTGGTCTAGGGTGTGTTCTACTACTTAGTTATTTAGAAAAAACATTTTGACTCAGTTCTTCCAGGCTCCAGGTCACATGATATACCTATGAAGGGTCAGTTTGGTGTGCTTTTGGGAACCGTTGAAGCACATGCTGCTGGGAAAATACACAAGGGAGTCAGACAAATAACTTGTGGGCCGGTTTTGAAAGAAATCCCCTGGACTGATATTTTCCTGCAATCCGCCCCGATGGCTTTTGAAAATTGCTACGATAGTATATTACATTTCCGCGCATAACTTCTTTGAAAATTACCCTTTTAGAGCTTACTGTCTTTATTGTGCTTCTAAGGTTGCATCTACAACTGTAGCTTCTCATGTTTCTGCTGATTTGGACCACACCGGGTTGTTTAGAGGGTTGTCTCGCGGTAAACCTGGAGTGAGCTACCTTATTAGCTACCTTTTCCTTACCCTGATATGGTTAAAGACACCCAACTTAGGAGGAAGATTTTTCTTGAAAAGAAACAAAAGACGTTGAAAATAGGTGGTACATTCCTGCTTAAACTTACATGTGAATTTTGTATCCGATACCAAAATGTTAATTCTGACCCTTCTCAATTAGATTCTTTTATTTATAATAAGGTCACTCAGAATCAGCGAGAACCACAAAGTTATAGATATTGGACACTGATGAGTATTGTCAGATTTTTTTCTTGTATTTTTATTTTTTTCCCCCTCTATTTTTGTTCTATTCTCTTTTTTTTTGTCTATTCTGCAGACGAGTTTCTTGATGGTTTGTATATATGAAATTCAATAAATAGTTTAAAAAAAAAAAAAAGAATGCAACAGGTGAGAATGGGAGGTAAATGTTCTCTACCTGGAATTTGCTGAAATTCGGTGTCCCCCTCCCAGGGTAAAGCTTTATTTAATATATATATATTTACAACCCCTTGGAAAAACGTTGTCATCTTTGGGCATCTGTTAACATATTTATACCATTCCCTTTTTCTACCTGATGGTAGCAGTCCCCTGACTAGACTTTCATTTCACTTATTACTTATAGACCATCCATGCCAACTACAAGACCTGCCTAAGCCTATAGCAGTGTACAATGATATAATCAAACATACATTAAATAAAAACTTCAGTAAAATAAAATTCAGAAAGGAATATTAATAAGAAATATTTTTAACCTCCCTCCCACTATCCAGTTACTCACACTAAAAAACCTCATCCCACCAATATTTCTAACCCCCTCTCAACAGCCATTTACTAACACTAATAAAAAATACCCTAACCAACCTCATCCCACCAATATTTCTAACCCCCTCTCAACAGCCATTTACTAACACTAATAAAAAATACCCTAACCAACCACAGATCTTACCACTCATCTAAACCAAGGCCTCCAGCCTCATATCATCAAGCCCTATTCTCTGCCCAACCACTATCTACCCAAAAATAACCAGGTTTTTTTTAATCTATTTTCTAACGGCCATCTAATTCAACTCCAAACTGATCTCTAAAGGAGCCAAGTTCCACTATTTAGGAGCTGCCATGGAGAATGCATGCTTTTGGATACTCACCAGATACATTTCTGGCCTCAAATGGATGACTCTGCTGACCATTGCAGGTCATACTGGTGACTTGAGAGGCCCCCCATGCTCCTTAGACAGAATCAGGCAGGCACTTTCTATGTGGCAGTTTAAACTCTCTTCAAGCCCTTCACGATGAGATGGGTGGGTGGGATTTGGTGAATCATGGCAGGGGGTGGGACCAGGAGTCTGGCTGGAACTAAGGCTCACTTCCAGACCCAAATGGACAGCCCACTGACTATCGTAGATCTTTCTGGTAGCTTGGAAGCCCCCCCCCCCCCCCACACACACACTCTCTCCACAGGCACAGTTGGAATCAGGCAAGCAGGCTTAATAATTGCCTCTAAGCTTTAAATCACTGGATGTCCTCAAATAGGCTAATGTGCAATGCCCAAAACTGTTGTCCTCCAATCGGGATGATCTCCTGGAGAAACAGATCTATTTAGCAGTCAGTACTCTCAATTTGCTTATCTAAACTGATGTTTGAGATTTAGGAGTCTGTCTTGGTTCAAGATTTTCTTTAAAGCCACAAATTAAAGCAATGGATAAAGCAGCCTTTTATAAAATTTGGTTAGATGATTAAAGTATTATGTAATTTGTATCCCATTCAGATTTTAAAACTGTTGCCCAAGTGTCAGTGCTTAGTTAGCTCTCTTGATTATTGGAATTTTATTTAGGTCTGCCAAAAATGTTATCAAGTGTCTTCTTGCGCGGAGCAACCAGACTTATCACTGGCTCATGCATTAATGACAGAATGACTCTGAGACTAAAGGATTTGCATTGGCTGCCTATTTATCAGTGAATTCAATTTAAAATTTTCACACTTTTTCATAAAATCATTCACAGTGAAGATCCCCAATTATCTAGCTAGTATATTTGACATCTTACATTGGTTCACGTCCCTTACATTCATCTGGACAGAATTTGCTTAATGTACTGTATAAATTGCAGGAGATGCATTCTAGGGCCTTCTAAATGCTGGGACCTATTTTATGGAACTTTTTACCATGTGAGTTATGGGATGAAGCTCATTATCTGATTTTTAGAAAAATGTGGAAAACTGTGCTTTCTTTTTAAACCAAGTCTTTCCATGATATTTTAATTTGAGCCTTCTGATCTTGTTTTGCTTTTTTGTTTGATTTATTGTTTTTATTTGCTATGATATAATAAATCATTGTGACTTGTTATATATTATTGTGAATTTACCAATTGTTGCAATCTAGCTGGCATAGAGACAAATTTGTTAAAGATACCTGCATGGAACGCATTGCCTAGAGATATAGGATTAATTGATGAGATAAAACTGTTTACAAAGCAGGTTAAGGCCTTTTATTTTAATGAGGAATATGTTAACTGATTATGTGATGTTTTATTTTTGGATGTTTAAATGTTTGGTTTTTTTTTTGTGTATGTTGACTGTGATCTGCGACGATCAATTAATTCATGGAGAGAGCGGTATATAAGAGTTGTTAAGTAAGTAAATAAATAAATAAAAATGTTGTGCAACCTGCAGTGAACAATTTCATTGGATACAGCGGGATGTAAGAATGGATAAAATAAATAAATAAGACATGGAAGATGGGCTGGGTTTTGTAAAAAAGGAAGAGATGGAGATGCCTAAAATAAGCTACCAACGGAGGTGGTGGGGGCCAGTACTGTAATGGATTTTGGACATGCTTGGCACAGATAACGGGGGGCAGTGGTAGAAACAGTGCTGGGAGTTGGGGTAGGTCAGGTGGGGCCAGTGTTGCTTTAAGCTGGCGGATTTCTTATCATCTAACCTGAAGTGGTAAGAAAACCAGCGAGGAGGATCTAGACTGGAGGGGGCTGGACGGAGCAGCTCATCCTTATCTGTCATCATTTATTGCATTACCAGGGTGGCATGAACTTCCAGTGCTTTTAAACGTTAGGAGAATTACACAGAAACCAGAGCCGGGACAGAAGGTGGAGCTTGTCCCTTTTCCATCCGGCAGCTTCCGCGCCTTTAGGGCTTGCAGCTCCACTGAGAAAGGGCACCGGGAGCCTTCATTTGGAAGTCCCCTGGCTGCTTTCCCCCCATTTCTCATCCCTTCCCGAGTTCCTCTTGCTCTGCCACCAGAGCCTTAGAACGGTGAAACTCGAGGGAGAGGACACCAGCCCCGCCTTAGCGGAGCCATTAAATGAACTTCGAGCAAGGACTTGTGCTGCTTACATTTTTTTATTTAAAAGAAACCAGCCACATTGTATCCTTCCTTTTTGTAAGGTTTGCCCCTGGGCAGCAGCGTAATGGAAACAGGTCAGGGTGTAGCACTTAATGCTGTTAATCCTTAATGCATAAAATCAGGAAACCCTTATTCCTGGTGGTATTCCGAGACCTGCGAACATGCTCATGTTTCTAACGCTGTCCTTTAAAAAAAAAAAAAGAAATTCATAAGGAAAACAATATCGAGGTCTTTCCTCTGGAACATTGCTTGAGGCTGTCTACAAAAAAAAACAAAAACAAAAACTCCAAGTAAATAAATGTAGCTTTTTTACCTTTTAATAATGGTCTCTTTATTGAACAAGGTCTTACTATTTTTGTTGAACTGATTTTCTTAGCAAAGGGTCGGATACGAATAAACGACAAGCCTCGAACTCATCTGATTTCTTTTGATTTAGGCTGACCTCCGAGTTAAAATAAAAGCTCATGCCGTTTGGCAGGTAATAAGAAATAATCTGTTGCTAAGCGAGTAATTAAAAGTGAGCCCTTATATATTTTCTTAATGAGCTGACAGGCTTCTCCAGCCCTTCTCCCTTTCCCCATACAGTTGCTCTAATCAATCTGGTCACGGTATTTAATTTCAAATGACAAGTTTACAAGACATCACGTCAGATGACAAAACCCTGAAATGTGTAGCTCTTCCAGATGTTACGGTGAGTAGCTTTTATTTATATAAATGAAACCAAAATCCAAGAAACCTTGAATGCCACACAAAGTGCAAAGAGTTAACATTCAGATGTCTTAAACGAGCAAGAGCCTGGGGGAGACTCTCCTGTACTGAGGGACCTAATCCCCCAGTAAAAGCAGGGAACAAAGGATAAAGCTCTCTGCATGTCCTACTACCATTTGCTGGTTGGAACTCTCAGGACTGGGCAATCATTCCGGACCCAACTAAAACGTTTCTGTTCACCAAAACATCTGAGAATTGCAGTGTTGACCACTTTAACGTTTTAAAATGAATTATAATTACTAGGAAATAAAAAAAAACAAAGCCTAATAATTTCTGCCACTGTTACTTTATTAGTTTATTTGCATTGGTTGGTAGTACGTCAACTCGGTGCATCTTTATCCTGACTGTAAATTTAGAGGATGATAAAAAAAACCATAAAAAGATGCTTCAGGCATTCTGCAAATGAGAAATGAATGAAACTGGTAGAGTCACAGGATTTATTCAAATTTAACAGCAGACCTTCAAAAACTAAAATATGATTAAAAAAATTAATTAACCAGTTTTGGTTTTTTTTGTTTTTCTTTTACAATATTCCATTTTTTTGGAACAGTGTCCTTCCATAAACAGTAAGTAAAGGCAAGTAACACTTTGTGATATATACATTAAAACTTATGTTAAAAAAACGTTTAGTGTGGGCTGACAAAAAAATGTAATGTGCATGTTAAAAGTGTTACTTAATGAGTGATGCAATAAAATGTCTCTGATAGCATGGTCATAATTGTACATGGAAACTCAGTGTATTGGCTAAATAGTATGGGCATGTTAATTACTAAGGAAAACTAAAGAGTGGGGTAAATTTTAAGAGTTGCTAGTGTTAAAAGGCCCATATATATGAGCATAGTTTACGCTTCCAGCGCTGCCTATCCATCTTGGGCTCTGGAGTTTGTTGCCGGAGGATGTGATTGGAGCAGTTGGTGTAGCTGGGTTTGAGAGGGTTTGGGTAAGTTCCTGGAGGAGAAGTCCTTAAACTGCTATTAATCAAGTTGGCTTAGGGAATACCACTGTTATTGCTAGCATTAGTAGCATGGGATCTATTTAATGTTGGGTACTTCCCAGGTTCTTATGGGATGGATTGGCCACTGTTGGAAACAGGATGCTGGGCTTGATGAACCCTTGGTCTGACCCAGTATGGCATGTTCTTATGTTCTTATCAGATGCAGGGTTGGAGCGGCCAAGAGCAGCTGAGCGAGACTCTCGCTTCTAGCAGGGATGTATTTTTTTGCCACCGGGGGTGGAGGGAGAGAATGGGGTGGTCTGGAGTGGGGACAAACTATTTGTTTGAGACTGCAGGAGGGTTTCAAAGTCTGGGAGGGGGTTGCATTTGCTAATTTTTAAATGAAAACAGGGAAAGGGTGCGGGGGAGGGACAGTCTGGTAATGTTTGAGCTTTAAGGAGCGCTGGGCCAGACATTCTATTTTTGAGATACGATTGGGAGCTGCAGGCCCTTGGATTTATTTTGTGGTGTTTGTTTGTTTTTTCAATACTGACAGTGCTACTTACCTGGATATCTTTTCAAATTATCCAGCTAACCTAGCCAAATATCAGATATTCGGCTAGGATAGCTGGATATCTCAGCCCCTGGATATGCCACATTTGCCATTTAGACGGATAACTTGTGAGTTATCCGTCTAATTGGCTTTTGATTATTGACCTCTTGTACAAAGTTGCAAATAATGTTTAACATTTAAAAAAATATGTGACAAGGGTGGTACAAACTAGGGATCAAACTATATACATTATAAAAAAAAAAAAAAGGACCTAGGAAGGCCTAGGAGTCTGTTTGCTTTGGCGGTGGCCACATGCCGATAAGCTCAAAATCTGTGAGGCACTCAAGTCTTGGCAAGTCTTCCCACCTCCGCAACCAGACTCCTGAGGTCAGCGTGGACCCCTCTCAGCTCCTGCCCCATCATCTGCCTGCCCTGGCCGAATGCCTCCTGAAACTCTGGCTCATGGTCTGGCGCAGGTGCTCCAGCCACTGAGCCAGGTTCAGGATCTAACGGCTGTTCAGCAGATGGTGATGGGAAAGGGGTTGAGGGGGGGGGGGGGGTCAGGGCTTCCCCTGACCAGCAATGCCTGGCTAGCCTGAGAACCTGCATCCCTAGATCCCAGGGCAGAATGGGTGCTAAAGTAGGCATGGAATTCCAAACCCCATTTCAATTCCACCTCTTCACATTGCAGGTACCAGGAGGTGCATATAGGACCTATCCATATGGTTTTACTCACATATCAAGTGGGAAGTGTTGAAGGCCATTTTCCTTGGCAAAGCACTATTTTATCTGCAGAAATGGCTTTGAAAATTACCCTCATGGAAAGGCTATTTTAGCTGATGGCATTTGCAGGCAAGCAGTTCTAAAAAGGTTTCAAGTATATCTCACCTCTACAATGTAAGAGTGAAGCAAGAACTTGACATTTTTCTTAATGGCCAGCACTTGGTCTACACTCCAACCCAGGGGTGGATTGGCCTATCAGGGAAGCGGGCATCCCTCGGTGGGCTGGTTACACTGGTCACATGGTTATCTCAGCTCCTGCTGAGGGATTGCAGCAGAACCCAATGCAGCCTGAGGGGAGGTCTAGGCAGGGCCACAATGGAGCCCAACCCGACACGGCCTGAAGAAAGGCCTACAGGCTCGGCAGAAGGACACATCTGGCAGTTGCAGGGCTGCTTCATCCCACTTCCCCCTCCGGGAGTAAATAAGCAGCGTGGGCTCGGCCAAGGCCCAGAAGACAGGAGGATGCCTGAGAGGTGTGTTTGTGTCTATGACAGACAGCGCCTGCATATGTGTATGAAAGAGAGAGCACCTGCATGTATATATGAAAGAGAGAGAGCCTGAATGTGTGCATGAGAGTGAGCCTGCAAGTGTGTATGAAAGAGAGAGCACCTGCATGTATATATGAAAGAGAGAGAGCCTGAATGTGTGCATGAGTGAGCCTGCAAGTGTGTATGAAAGAGAGAGCACCTGCATGTATATATGAAAGAGAGAGAGCCTGAATGTGTGCATGAGTGAGCTTGCAAGTGTGTATGAAAGAGAGTCTGAATGTGTGCATGAGAGTGAGCCTGCATATGTGTATGAAAGAGAGAGCACCTGCATGTATATATGAAAGAGAGAGAGCCTGAATGTGTGCATGAGAGTGAGCTTGCAAGTGTGTATGAAAGAGAGAGAGCCTGAATGTGTGCATGAGAGTGAGCTTGCAAGTGTGTATGAAAGAGAGAGAGCCTGAATGTGTGCATGAGAGTGAGCTTGCAAGTGTGTATGAAAGAGAGAGCACCTGCATGTATATGTGCATGAGAGTAAGCCTGCAAGTGTGTATGAAAGAGAGAGCACCTGCATGTATATATGAAAGAGAGAGCACCTGCATGTATATATGAAAGAGAGAGAGCCTGAATGTGTGCATGAGAGTAAGCTTGCAAGTGTGTATGAAAGAGAGCCTGAATTTGTGCATGAGTGAGCCTGCAAGTGTATATGAAAGAGAGAGGACCTGCATGTATATATGAAAGAGAGAGAGCCTGAATGTGTGCATGAGAGTGAGCCTGCAAGTGTGTATGAAAGAGAGAGCACCTGCATGTATATATTAAAGAGAGAGAGCCTGAATGTGTGCATGAGTGAGCCTGCAAGTGTGTATGAAAGAGAGAGCACCTGCATGTATATATGAAAGAGAGAGAGCCTGAATGTGTGCATGAGAGTGAGCTTGCAAGTGTGTATGAAAGAGAGCCTGAATGTGTGCATGAGAGTGAGCCTGCATATGTGTATGAAAGAGAGAGCACCTGCATGTATATATGAAAGAGAGAGAGCCTGAATGTGTGCATGAGAGTGAGCTTGCAAGTGTGTATGAAAGAGAGCCTGAATGTGTGCATGAGAGTGAGCCTGCAAGTGTGTATGAAATAGAGAGCGTCTATATGTGTATATGAAAGAGAGAGAGCCTGAATATGTGTCCATGAGAGAGAGCTTGCATGTGTCCATGAGAAAGAGAGAGAGTCTGCATGTGTGGGTGAGAGCCTGAATATGAGGGTGACTGTGTGTGAGGAGAGAAAGTGAGAATAAAGATTGTGTGGCCCCCTTCACCCAAATCCAAATCAATCTCTGGGAAATCAAAAGATGCCAGGTATTTATTTAATTAATGGGATGGAGAGCTGGAATTTTTTAAAATTATTTACATTTTTATTATTTTAAATTTTGGGGTGCTATTTCATTTGTGTGCTGTTTTGAAATATTTTATAACAAATTTATGTGACTTTTTAAATCATTAGGGGCCTAATATTGAAAGTTGGACATTTAACTTGGCCAGCTAAATAACATGGTATAATCAATAGCACAGTTATGTTGCTGAATATACACATATATATTTGTACTTAGCCGTATCATTTATAACCTCTAACGTAGCTGGTAAACTTATGTGGCTTAGATAAAATATTGCTACTTAGTTAAATAAGTTATGCAGCTAAGTTGCTCCACCTATTGCTGGTCCGCTAAATGTACTCTACTCCGCACCCCCTTTGTGCTTTTGCCCACTAAATGTAAACCCATATTCAGCGGCCGCTGCTTAACCACATAAGTCCTATTTATATGACTAAGTAGCGCTAAACGCGCTTTGAATATTGGGCTCCCTATACTTGTCGGCTGTTTTGATATATTCATTCTTTTCATGGTTTTAATATTATGAATGATGTCTTATATCTCTTGATTTTATTGCTTGATGTTTTGTGAGGAGTGATTATGTTTCTGTTTTTCTATTGTTGCACTGCATAATACAGTCGGGCTTGTTGTGGTTACCAAAGCATGTGTGTGAGCGAGAGAGAACGAGTGAGCCAATGAGCACATGTTTGAGTAAGAGGAATATTTAAGCCAGTGGGCCTGTGTGTGAGCATAAAAGAGAGCAATTGAGCCAGTGAGCAAGAATGAGTCAGTGAGCATGTATAGAAGAGAGCAATTGAGCCAGTGGGCATGAGTGTGACACAGTGAGCATGTCTGTGAGAGAGAGCATGTGATCTAATGAGCATGTGTGTGAGAGAGAATATAAGGCAGTTTGTGTGAGAATGAACATGTGTGTTTGAGAGAAGAAAGTTGTGCATATCTCCCATCCCTTACTAATCCATGACAATTTTAGGGTGCCTGGAATCTAAAGTTCCCAGAAATGGAGAACAGGGGATTTATTTTAGCTTTAATGTTAATTATTGGGTGGTGTCTGCTGTGTCTGCTATTTTGAAATATTTGATCAATGTTTGGGAAATTAAAAAAACAATGTTATATGTTTGTAATCACTGGGTGTTCTTTTCATCAGCTGTTTTGAAATATTTATTCTTTTTATGAGTTCGGGTTTACTATTATGATTGATACTTTATATTTCTTGATGTTATTGTTTGATATTTAGTGAGGAATGATATTTGTTTTCCCATTCCATATAAAGTCTGACTTGTAGTTTCAAGTTCAGTTTTTGTCTGCATGTTTCTATTTATACTTTATTATCTCTTCATTTTGTATTTGGTGAGAGCCTGTCTGTTCTACATGTGTGACTAAGGTGAGTTATTCTGCTAAGCAGACTTGTGGGGTAGCCCCAACCGATTTGCATGGATGGAATTGGGGTCTACAGCTTTGTTTACTCACTGTTGGTCTAGAGTATGTTCTATTTCTTAGTTATTTATGAAAAATGTGAAATTTATTTTGGAGATATTTGGGCTTTATTCTTCCAGGTTTCAGAGTCAATTTGGTGTGTTGTTGCATGTGCTGATACCCCATGGGCCAGTTTTGAAAAAAAACCCTGGGTTATTTTCCTGCAGTCTGCCTCGGCTCCATTGCCAGCATACCTTGGCATGGCACAAAACCTTAGACCCATGAAATCTAATGGAAGTGAGTATTTTATCACATATGGCTGTGTGAGGCAGTGCCTGGTCCCCTTTAATTCATTCCCCTTGTGAGAGAGAGCTCTGTGGGTGGGGCTCAGCAGGGGAGGAATAAGAGCTGGGACCCAGGATGTGATAGTCAGACCAGGTCCAGATCTCCAGGAGGAAGGTAGTTCCTGTAGAATATTGCTGTCCAAACAGCTGTACTGAATCTGTGTGAGTACTGAGGGAAGCTGTATTAAACTGTGAGTTATTGGAGTATACTGTTCTGAGGGTAAAGGCAGTCTACTAATGTGTATATGGTAAAGCTGCAAATAAAGATAAGTGTTTTAAGAAAGGCTGGAGTCGGACTGCATTTATGCCTCCAGGCCTGGGGGAACACTGCTCTGTCTCACATATGGTGTCATGCACAGGATTTTTTCTCTAAACCTAGTACAGAGAAAAACCCAGCCTCCAAAGAAAGTTGTGAAGATGACCTGTGATTCTAAACAAAGTACAGAGTGCAAGGGTGCACAGAGCATGGTGACTTGTGAAAGGGTGTGGCCCAGAAGCTGCATTGAAGTAAAAAGTTTCAGATAGGAAACTGTGAGTGGGCCTGTTTTCAGGGTTAGCCAGAAAATGGAAGGTTTGAACTGGCTAAAAAGAGAAGCTCTGCTGGGAGGTAGATAGGTATTTAAAAGTGATTTAGTTAATGCTGGTTATGCAGGATTTTTTTTAAAAACGTTTTTTGCCTTGAAAAAGAAAAGAGGAAGGAACACTGGTGCAGCAAGGCTGTGTTGAGCAGGGTATGGCCCTTTTCAAGCAAGCAAACTACTCTGCAATTGAGGTGTGCAGCCACAGGAAAACCTGGAGTGGAGCAGTCAGGGTACTGCAGCAACCAGTGAAGCAAAACAGCCAGAGGGTTGGAAGGAAAGAATGGTATGTATTTCTGTGTAGTGGGAGTTCCCCAGCCCCAAGAGCTGGGGCAGAGTGATGAGCTGAAACTTGAGATTTGGCAGCTGGAAAGGCCAGCCAGGGTAATAGTGAGGGAACCCACTCCCAAGAGTCCAGTCCAGACAAAGGAGTGAATACCTAAACTGACTAGACAAGGAATACCAACAGCTCATGGAGGAACAGGATCAGTGGCTGGCAGAGGAGTCTGGCAAGCTGACTGAGTTGTGGCAACAGTTTTTGATTGGTGATACAGGTGGTCCTGCGCAAGATCCTGTAGAGTGCCCATACACTACCGGGAATCTAGAAACAGCTCCCATGAGAAGCCCAGAGAAGGGGGTGGTGAAGAACCCTGAGAGAAGGTTCACAGAGAGCCGTGGGGAGGGCAATACAGGCTGCCCAGGAGGGGGCAGTATTGAGAAGTTGGAAGTTAGCACTATAGGAGGTCCTGATGAAGATTCTATAGGGTGCCCAAACACTACGGGAGTCTGGAGACAACTCCCATAAGAAGCTCAGAGAGAGAGGGCTTAAAAAGGCAAGTGAGATGCCATGGAGAGCCCAGAGGGTGGTGCTGAGGAGGCCCCAGTGAGTAAGGCTTCAGAGGAAAACCCAGAGGAAGGAACCATGTAAAGCCAGAAAGCAGTGCTGTGGAGACCCTAGCAAGTGAGACTGCAGAGGATCCAGCTACCGGAACAAGCAACTGGCCAGAGAGTGTTGAGGGGATACCAGAGGAATCACCAATGGAGGCACCACAGTTAGTCCAAGAAGTTCTGCTGGGCTGAAATTTGAACCCGGAGCAGCAAGAGACTTGGATAAAAGACTCGGGGCACAGGCAGTACATTGGGTGGTGGTAGGGGCGGTCTAGGGTTACCCTGGGAGGAAGCAGTGAGCAGAATCCTAGAACCCTAACCCCAAGCCTAACTGGTAGTGGCCAGATAAGAGGGGCTGGGAATGTGAGTCATTCCCCTGGATGGGATCCAGGGGGAGTGAATACACTCAGGATGATGGGTCTAAACTGAAGGGGGGGGGGGGGATATGTGAGGCAGTGTCCCTATGTTCTCCCTTAAACCAGTGCTAGGTGCCTGGTCCCCTTTAATTCCCCTTGTGAGAGAGAGCTCTGTAGGAGAGGCCCAGCAGGGGAGGTATTTACTGAAAAGGATGTTGGGGAGGTACCCATACTGGAGAAGGTTTTCATGGGTAATGATTCAGATGGACTGAACCAAATCACGGTGAACCTAGAAGATGTGGTAGGCCTGACTGACAAACTGAAGAATAGTAAATCACCTGGACTGGATGGTATACACCCCAGAGTTCTGAAGTAACTAAAAAATGAAATTTCAGACCTATTAGTAAAAATTTGTAAACTATCATTAAAATCATCCATTGTACCTGAAGACTGGAGGATAGCTAATGTAACCCCAATATTTAAAAAGGGCTCCAGGGGCAATCCGGGAAACTACAGACCGGTTAGCCTGACTTCAGTGCCAGGAAAAATAGTGGAAAGTGTTCTAAACATCAGAATCACAGAACATATAGAAAGACATGGTTTAATGGAACAACGTCAGCATGGCTTTACCCAAGGCAAGTCTTGCCTCACAAATCTGCTTCACTTTTTTGAAGGAGTTAATAAACATGTGGATAAAGGTGAACCGGTAGATGTAGTGTACTTGGATTTTCAGAAGGCATTTGACAAAGTTCCTCATGAGAGGCTTCTAGGAAAAGTAAAAAGTTATGGGATAGGTTGCGATGTCCTTTCGAGGAGTACAAACTGGCTAAAAGACAGGAATCAGAGAGTAGGATTAAATGGACAATTTTCTCAGTGGAAGGGAGTGGGTGGTGGAATGCCTCAGGGATCTGTATTGGGACCCTTACTTTTCAATATATTTATAAATGATCTGGAAAGAAATACGACGAGTGAGGTAATCAAATTTGCAGATGATACAAAATTGTTCAGAGTAGTTAAATCACAAGCAGATTGTGATAAATTGCAGGAAGACCTTCTGAGACTGGAAAATTGGGCATCAAAATGGCAGATGAAATTTAATGTGGATAAGTGCAAGGTGATGCATATAGGGAAAAATAACCCATGCTATAGGTTCCATATTAGGTGCTACCACCCAAGAAAGATATCTAGGCGTCATAGTGGATAACACATTGAAATCGTCAGTTCAGTGTGCTGCGGCAGTCAAAAAAAGCAAACAGAATGTTGGGAATTATTAGAAAGGGAATGGTGAATAAAACGGAAAATGCCATAATGCCTCTATCGCTCCATTGTGAGACTGCATCTTGAATACTGTGTACAATTCTAGTTACCACATCTCAAAAAAGATTTAGCTGCGATGGAGAAGGTACAAAGAAGGGCGACCAAAATGATAAGGGGAATGGAATAGCTCCCCTATGAGGAAAGACTAAAGCGGTTAGGACTTTTCAGCTTGGAGAAGAGGCGGCTGAGGGGGGATATGATAGAGGTGTTTAAAATCATGAGAGGTCTAGAATGGATAGATGTAAATTGGTTATTTACGCTTTCAGATAATAGAAAGACTAGGGGGCACTCCATGAAGTTAGCATGTGGCACATTTAAAACTAATAGGAGAAAGTTCTTTTTCACTGAACGCACAATTAAACTCTGGAATTTGTTGCCAGAGGATATGGTTAGTGCAGTTAGTATAGCTGTGTTTAAAAAAAGGATTGGATAAGTTCTTGGAGAAGAAGTCGATTACCTGCTATTAATTAAGTTAACTTAGAAAATAGCCACTGCTATTACTAGCAACAGTAATGTTGTGGTTATGTATGTTTGGTGGATCCTTGGGTGCTGTGGGGATGACCACGCCCACGGGGAGGAGCCCCGTGAGGAACCACAGCACTAGGCTAGACTCAGATACACACACAGAAGCAAGTTCTTTTATTAAACAGCTTTGTAGAAAGCCACCAGCGATGGCAGTAGTGAGGCAGTTGGTGGTTGCAGTCTCAGGGACCTCGGCAGAGGGAGCACTTCTCTCCTGAATGGCGTAGGATGTTCCGCAGCAAGTATTCCCCATGGAGTGACTGTGGTGGAAGAGATAGACTGATGATTAAGGTACTCACTGGATGTTCGCTGTAGGTTAGTGATTCCACCAGGTATATTTGGAGGTACAGGCACCGAGGCAGGGAGAGCAGGCCCTCGAGCGAGTACCTGTTCCCTGTAAGGCACTTGAAAGAAAACAGAGGGCCCCCGAGGAGCGGGTACTCAAGTTAGTAATATCCCGAAGGGCAGAGAGGAAGGGCTTCCTGTGGGCAGCACGGAAGCGGCAGAGTAGCGTAGACAGTAACGGATTTGAGTCCTTGCTAACTCGGAGAGCTAGCAAATTGATGAGGTTAATATACCTGGATGGCATGATGTCAGCATGAGGGAACGCCTTTGAGGTTTGCGCCAAGGGTAGTACAAAGACGTGGGTTGCGCGTGCGCGCACCCTTGTAGGTCCTGGGAGGAACAACGGTGGAAGGCAGCACCATAGCCGTTCTGGAGACGCCAGTGTTGGAAACAGGATGCTGGGCTTGATGGACCCTTGGTCTGACCCAGTATGGCATGTTCTTATGTTTTTAAGAGCTGCGACCCAGCTGGGGATAGTCAGAGCAGGTCCAGGTCTCCAGGAGGAAGGTAACTCCTGTAAAATATTGCTGTCCAAAACTAAGCTGTACTGAGGGAAGTGGTACTAAACTGTGGGTAATTGGAGTATACTGTTGTAAGGATAAAAGCAGTCTATTAATGTGTATATGTTAAAGCTGCAAATAAAGATAGTGTTTTAAGAAAGGCCGGAGTTAGACTGCGTTTGTCTCCAGACCTTGGAGGATCACTGTTCGATCCCACAGGCTGGAAAAGCTCAAGTCATGCCCAGTTTATACTATTGTATCCCAGATCAGAATGATATGCGAGTCAGTGATTTGAATGGGGTTGTTTCCCAGGAGTGTGAGGTCACTGAAAACATTAGTTTGGATGAAAACGAAAGCCCTGCGATCTTC
Organism: Rhinatrema bivittatum; assembly: GCF_901001135.1. Taxonomy (NCBI): domain Eukaryota; kingdom Metazoa; phylum Chordata; class Amphibia; order Gymnophiona; family Rhinatrematidae; genus Rhinatrema; species Rhinatrema bivittatum. The sequence continues at coordinate 25,310,934 of NC_042618.1, read as the reverse complement.
CATCTCTCCAAGTCAGCCTTTATCTACTATCATAGAAAAAAAGGGTAGACAGAGAAGTTCCTGTATTTTAACTTAGCGCTGTTAATCATCAGCTAATCTGGTATCACCGAGGAATGGATCAGTACTTTCCATATTTACCATGTCACTAGTCATCCTGTTGGTATAAATAATGCACAAGAAGCAAATCTTTTTCAGAGGAAAAGAAATTCTAGAACACGAGGTCATAATGTGAGGTTCAAAGGGGGTGGAATAGTAATAAATATTTCTTCATAGAAAGGGTGGTGGATGCAAGCATGGAACAGTCTCCTAGTAGAAATGATGGAGGCAAAAACAAACAGGATCAAAGAGATCCTGGGATAAACACGAAAGATCCCTTGTTAGAAGGGACTGAAAAGGCAGACAGAAATCAACTGGGGGGGCTATGGCAATGGAGGAATTAAATAGGGTAGACTAGATGGGCGTTCTGGTTCTTATCTGCTGTCATATCCCCTGCTTTTATAACCATATTTATCCTATATACTAATTTAAAATCTTAAACTTCTTGATGCTTATACATGCAAAGGCTCAAATTTCAGGCATCAGTGAAACTAATGGTATCTTTGCTGACTTGAACAGCACCCTTGTGCTGCTGTATAGAAAAATGTTTGTGAAAATGAATACAAAACCAGTAAATGATTCTCTGGCATACAAACGGGAAAGCTCTTAATGAAATCATGCTGTTACCTTGAAGAAACCAACAAAAACACTGCAGCGAGGGAAACGATGTAGCATGGCTAGTTACACATTCTGCCTAGGCTGTAGGCTCCTCCTCATGCTGTACCTCTGGACTTTATTTTCCGCTGAGATTAGCTGTTCTCAGTTAATTCAGGCCTTTATCTGATTAACGTCAAGGTCAACCTGAGGTCAATTTGTAATTTCATAGAGGTAAAAAAAAAAAAAAAAAATGAAGTCCAGCCTTTCAATGGCTTTTAAAAATGTCTGCATTTAATACAGCACTAAAGACAATAATAAAATGGTTAAAGCCAAACAATTTTTTTTTAAAGATGCAAACTAAAATTGCCCCTAAGTATATCTGGATAAGAGTAATTGTTTGAACAGAAATTTGCTCACACTAATTGAGGGATGTGCGTTTATTTTAAAATGACATGAAAAACACAACAAAACAGACTTTCATTTTGTGTCACATCAAAATGAAATTAAATAATACCAATGACATTTGTTTTGGTTTTTGTTTCATTTCATTTTCTGTTTCGTGTGAGCAATTTACAAATTGTGCATGTAAAATGCAAACAGTGGGGCCGATTTTAAATTTTACGCGCGCGGGGTACATTTGTGCGCGCTACCCAGCACGCACAAATGTACACCCGATTTTAAAACATGCGCACGCTGCCGCGCTCATGTTATAAAATCCAGGGTCGGCATGCGCAAGGTGGTGCACACCGAGCCCAAGGGGAGCCCCGATGGCTTTCCCCGTTCCCTCCAAGGCCGCTCCGAAATCGGAGCGGCCTTGGAGAGAACTTTTTATGGATCCCCCCCTCCCCCCACCTTATTTGATGGAGTTATGCCTGCGCCGGCCTGCTGCTGTGCCGGAGGACTTGGGAACGCTCCCAGACCGCCCCTTTTTCGAAGCCCCGGGACATACGCGCGTCCCGGGGCTTGCGCGCACTGCTGAGCCTATGCAAAATAAGCTCGGCGCGCGCGCAGGGGTAGGTTTTCGGGGGTTACGCGCGTAACCCTTTGAAAATCTACCCTAGTATGTGCGAAATTAATTGTGCACATGCTATGTGCATTTTACACACACAATTTACAAATTGCATGCACAAAGAGAAAACAAAAATATCAACCACAAGCCCCGAAACAAAATGAACTGAAAATTATCCATGTACACACCCATAGACTAATTTGCCTCCCATCCTTAATAAAAAGGCTGAAGGTTTCTTGAGGAAGGGCCATTGAACTCCCTGTATGTTCCCGTTTCCAAGTCAAGCGTGTTCTTGTTTCTAAGCCGAGTGTTCCCGTTTCAGCCAGCCCATGCCCGGATGCGTTTGCCCGTCAGCAGCATGGACCACAGACATCTTCCCTCCCCCCCACCACCAATCTTATCCTATAGCAAGGGTCCAAATGGGGCAGGAACCTCCCCGGTGACAAATTTCCAAATGATGCTTTCCGGTCAGATGATAGGATGGTGCTTTGCTGCCATACAGTAGTGGTTGACTACTATAGAGGTTTTTTTTTGTTTTTTTTTATGAATAAAGCACCATCAATGTGTACAGAACTAATCATGAAAAAAGTCAGAAAGAAATTGAGCTTTGCAAGGGAACAAAACAAAGAAAGGAGAAACAAGCATAGAAAGCACAAGTCCTTGCCCTGAAGGAATAATTATGCAATAGTAGCTAATGATTGACAGAGACTTTTGTAAAGCAAACCTGAGATTTTTTTCAGTAGAAAAAGTCTTCAGACAGACTCCATTGCACTGTAGTTTAATCATTTGCTTGGAAAATAGTTGTGTGGGGATTATCCAGCAGTTGAAGTAGAATGCCTGGGATTTTTATATTAAAAACAAAATAACTTTGCAGAACTAAACATTTGAGATCCTTACTGTTGATAGAGGTTTGCTAAAAAAAAAAATAATTCATGAAGGTGATTGTCAATGAATGTAGCGGCATCATTTCATGCTGCCTTCCAAACATTTGCCAGAAATACATCAAAGTGACCACTTGGTAGCAGTACAACACTAGCAAACACAAAGTTTATTTTTCCTTTTTCACACACTGTTGAACTTAGAATTTCTTGCATTTCTACACTAGTAGTGTGGTAGTCATGTTAGTCCATATGGATACATAGGCATGAAAGTCAGTAAACAAGTTGTAAGTGATAACCTTTTCACTTGATTAAATGCATTTGTGGCTAGCTATTGAGAGCTAATGTCTCTTCGTCAGGTTAGTGCAGAATGAGCTATAGATGACATTGTCTGAACTTACAAGTAAATTATAGGTTGGATCGAAATGGTTGTATTTGGAAACTTTTAATTTCTGGTCATCCTGAGATTGGCATGGATGAAAGGAGGGGAGGATAGATGCATCCAGTTTCTCCCCAATGCATTTTTCTCTTCTCTTTCTCTCTCTCTCTCTTAGATATACTCAGTCTCACACCCACACACTCACTCTTGCTTTTCTCTCTTTCTCTCCCCTTCACAGGCCCAGCCTCGGCAATCTCCCTCTTCCTGCCTCCAGGCCTAGCCTCATCCCTCCCACCTGTTCAGCCACAACTGCCTCCTCTATCTTCCAGCCTGTGCAAGCCAATGCAACACTGTCTCCTTCTTCAGGCCTTCATGTGTTGACAATGCTGCCTCCTCCTTCAAAATGCAATAATGGAACTGGTTACCATGCGGTATAAGTGTATATCAAGAAATATAAAACCACATGCAAAACATGCCAATAATTATATGTCAAACGGAGAACCCTCATAAATGAAGCAAGGGTATAACACTTGTGCGTTAACACTATAATCATTTATTCCAGTAACAACATGTTTGTTACCAAAGTGCTATAAGATACCTGCTCAAACGCTTATAATCCATTGGATTCGTTGCTTGTTGCTACACCGTGAAGTTACGGCTTTCTTGCGCAAAGTAAACATACTGGGGCAGATTTTTAATCCTACGGGCACGGGATACACTTGTGTGTGCTACCCGGCGCGCACAAATCTACACCCAATTTTATAACTGCGCGCTGCCGTGCGCATGTTACAAAATCCAGGGTCAGCACGCGCAAGAGGATGCACACTTGTGCACCTTGTGTGCACGAGCCCTAGGGGAGCCCCGATGGCTTTCCCTGTTCCCTCCAAGGCCGCTCCGAAATCGGAGCGGCCTTGGAGGGAACTTTTCTTTCGCTCCTCCCACCCCCCAGCCCTACCTAAATCCCACCCTGCCTTATTTTATTTTTTACGCCAGCCGCTGTGCCGGAGGCCTCGGTACCGCCCCCTTCCCACCCTTTTTTCAAAGCCCCGGGACATAGGCGCGTCCCGGGGCTTGCGCGCGCATGGGCAGGTTTTCGGAGTTACGTGCGTTACCCTTTGAAAATCTACCCCTAAATATAGATGGCTTCACCCTTTTGGTCTGACTTTTTCCTGCGATGGTGTGTCCTCTAAAATTCATATAGTGGATGAAGCAATTCTTCTTAAGAATCGTGGATTTGTTGGTCCCTTGCATTTGCCAAAGCCAGCTAAGGTCTCTAACTTGAGAGAAGCATTTCCAAAATGGCAACGTGTGGGCAAAAATAACAGCAGACTCAGGAGGATCTTCAGCCTCGAAGGACTTCACTTAAAGTTCTGGCTTATTGATCTTTTTATTATTCATGACTGATTTTTTGTCATTTCTCTGAGCCAGAGGTCTCTTAGCCCAACACAATAATATATCTGTCGATAGGGTGGCTCCGAGCTCCAATTGCTATTTCATGCTTATTGTGTCTACTTCATGTTGTTCTTAGTTTTTTTTTTTTTGTTTTTTTTAGGTGGAGAACAGTATTCCATTGTCTTGATGATCACATTTCCTCTGAAAAAGATGGAGTGAAAGATCTGCAAGGAGGTTTTAGCAGATCTTTTTGGTTCCTTGAGGGGTAATTCTGTGGGGGGGAGGGTGGGTAAGGGTTTCGTTTAGCCCTTTGTATAGAGTATTATCTCTTTTTCATTTGCATTCGCTATTGCTGTACACGTCCGAGGCATATGATCGTGCTTATGTCATATATATCTTTTTCATAAACTTTGTGTATGATTCCTTGATCAGGCTCATGCATAATGGGTTAGTGGCAGTTTCATTGTTCACTCAGAGCATTGAAGTGTTTCTTATTGTATTATACTTGTACTGATCTTTCTTTATATACAACCATAAATTACTTCCTTTTGAATAATATCAATTAATGCAAAAGGGCTTAACTCTCCATTCAAGCGAAACTTGCTTTTTAGGGAAATGGAAAATCTCCAGGCAGATATAATATTTTTATAGGAAACTCATTTGAAGAGTAGATATGAGCTTCTGTTTCAATCTACTAAGTTTCCACGTTGCTTTTTTACTCATAGTTGTAAAGAAGCCAAATATATGGGTGTTAGTATTTTGATATCCAGGGATTTTATTTTTGATTGCAAATTGTGCATTAAAGATTCAAGGCGTCGGTATTTAATATTACAAATCTTGGTAAATTGTTTTCCATATACTCTTGTTAATATATAGGCACCCAACAAAGAACAAGAGATATTCCTTAAGAAACTGCATCAGGTTATGCTAACTTCTTGCAATGGAAATATGATTGTTGCAGGGATTTTAATTTAGCCAGACTCCCTGCTTTGGACACTTCTCTGGGCTTCACATTGGTAGCAAAATTTCACTGAGAAAAATTAAAAGATTTAATGGAGGATTGACATTTGAGATGTTTGGAGATTGTGCTTTCCCACCTCCAGATCCTATGGGCTAGATTTTAAAAGCCTTGCGCCGTCACGCGCGTAAGTCCCGGTGCTTCATAAAAGGTGCGGGAGGGGGCGTGCCCGGGGGTAAGGGGGCGATCCGGGGCGGGTCTGGGGGCAGGCCGGGAGGGCAGTCCCGAGTCCCCTGGCACTGCGGCCTGTGCCGGGGGATGCCGGGGCGGCGCGCGCATGCACAACAAAAGGTAGGGGGGGATTTAGGTAGGGCTGGGGGGTGGGGTAGATAGGGGAAGGGAGGGGAAGGTGGGGGGACGCGGAAGGAAAGTTCCCTCCGAGGCCGCTCCGATTTCGGAGCGGCCTCGGAGGGAACGGGGGCAGGCTGTGTGCGGCTCGGTGCGCAGGCTGCCGATTTTGCGCAGCCTTGCGTGGGCCGACCCCGGATTTTCTAAGATACGCGCGGCTACGCGCGTATCTTAGAAAATCCGGCGTACTTTTGTTCGCGCCGGTTGCGTGAACAAAAGTACGCGCGCACGTACTTTTTAAAGATCTACCTCTATATGTTTTACTCTAATTCACACGAATCGATTACTTTTTAGTGGATACATCCATTCTCAATAAGGTCACTAAACTGTATGGTCAGATCATGCCCCAATTTGGGTGGATTTTCTTTTTTTATAATATTGATAGGGGGGAAAAATTCTGGTGAGTGAATGAATCTTAGTTATTGGACAATGATTGTAAAAATCTAGCAAATAATATCCAAGAATTCTTGGTCAGAAATGATACTGGTGATTCATCCCCGGTAGTGGTGTGGGACTGTCTGAAGGCCTATGTTCAAGGTCTCTTTATTTCCAGGGCAAAAAAAAAATATTATATTAATTTATGGACTAGAATTCAATCCTTAGAGAAGAAGTTTCTTTTAGGTGGTTCTAGGAATACAATTTCTTTACTCTCTGGTGCTCGGGAGAATCTTAAGAGGCTAGAGTTATCCAATATTGCACACCATTTGGAACTTTCCAAACAGGAATATTTCGAAGGGGGATAAAAAGCAGGGAAGCTGCTGGCTAACAAATTGAAGACAATTACTCTCCAAAATAATATGGGGTAGATATTCAAAGAGGTATGCGCGTAACCCCCAAAAAGCTGCCCAAGCGTGCTGCGTGCGCCAAGCCTATCTTGCATAGGCTCAGCGGTGTGCGCAAGCCCTGGGACACGCGTATGTCCCGGGGCTTTAAAAAATGGGCGGTCCAGGGTGGGGGCGGGGCCGGGGGCGTTCCCGAGTCTTCCGGCACTGCGGCTGTGCCAGAGGCTTGCACAAGTTACGCCTGCCCAAGGCAGGCGTAACTTTTGAAACAAAGGTAGGCAGGTGGATTTAGTTAGGGCCGGGGGGTGGGTTAGATAGAAGAAGGGAGGGGAACGGTTCGCGGCTCGGTGCACGCAAGTTGCACAATTGTGCACCCCCTTGCACGCACTGACCCTGGATTTTATAACATGTGTGCGGCACCGCGTGCATGCTATAAAATCGGGCGTAGATTTGTTCGCGCCAGGTTGCGTGAACAAATCTGCGTCCGCGCGCAGGTTTTAAAATCTGCCCCTATTCTAAAAATTAAGGATGAAGCAGGTAACATTCTGACCAATATTAGAAATAGATTTCTCAAATTTTATGGAGATTTATACAGTGTGGGAACTTCTATTTCTTCAGCTATGATTGAGACTATCTCCATGATCTCCCATTACCTGAGACATGGGTTAGATAAGGAAATTTCTAGCCCTGAGATTCTTTTTACCATTCAGAATCTTAAAGCTGTTAAGGCTCCCAGGACCTGAGGGGCTGTCAGCTAAATTTTACAAACAACTTGCACCTCTTCTTCTAGCACAAATGCAGAAGGTGTTCAACTTTCTGAGAAATGGGGTATCACTACTTAAAGCTTCCAATGTGGCAGGTATCACTATTATATCTAAACCGGTACGAGACCCAACTGCATGTGGATCCTAACGACCCATCTCCTTAATAAATCTGGACCTAAAAATTTTGGCTGATCGACTCCATAAAATTAATGACCAATTTATATCGAGATCAGGTGGGTTTTATAACTGGGAGAATGGCTGCAGACGACATGTGTAAAATACTGGATATTATGTGGTGGGCTCATAGAGAAAATATTGCCTCCATTTTTGTCACTATCGATGTTGAAAAATCATTTGATTATAGTGCACTGGCCATTTCTCTTTTGCACAATGAAGAAGATGGGTTTTGGTGGGGTTTTCAGGACTTGGATTTTGGGGCAGATTTTCAAAGGGGTACATACCTACCCCCCGAAAACCTGCCGCAAGCTCCCCCTGCGTGCACTGAGCCTATGTTGAATAGGCTCGGCGGCGCGCGCAAGCCCCGGGACGCGCATAAGTCCAGGGGCTTTGCTAGGGGGCGTGTCGGGGGGCGGCGCGACGTTCGGGGGCGTTCTGGGGGGGCATGGTGCCGGCCCGGGGGGCGTGGCCGAGGCTTCCGGACCAGCCCCCGGGGTCGGGTGATGGCTCGCACGAGTTACGCCTGCCTTGGGCAGGTGTAACTTTTCAAACAAAGGTGGGAGGGGGGGTTTAGATAGGGTCGGGAGGGGTGGGTTAGGTAGGGGAAGGGAGAGGAAGGTGCGGGGGGGTGGAAGGAAAGTTCCCTCCGATTTCAGAGCAGACTGGGAGGGAACTAGGAGGCCCCACGCGCATTGCTGCGTGCTGCTTTTTGAAATTCGCCCCTCCCCCAGCTCGTTTGAGTCCTGACCCGGTGTACTCTTGTTTGCGCCGGTCGCGCGAACAAAAGTACGCGCGGGCGTACTTTTTAAAAATCTGCCCCTTTATGATCAGCCTACGGCTTGTATTAAAGTTAATGGGGGTTATTCTGACTTTTCAAGTAGAAAGAGGTACTCGCCAGGATGACCACTAATCCCCCATTATTGTTCACCATTTTTCTTGAAACGATGGCCATTAAATTTCAAAGTGATCATCTCATTTCTGCATTCCTGTTAGATAGCAATACTTTGAAGCTTTTACTTTTTGCTGATGATATTAGGGTAGATTTGGAAAAACTCTGTGCATGCATCCATGTGCAAGCGGTTCCCGGCGCATGCACACGGATGCATGTGTCGGCGTGCATGTTATAAAATACAGTTCCCGCGTGCACATGCGCGCCAGATTTAAAAATCTGCGCAAGCATGGGCGGGCGGGTCAGGACTCACACGAGCTGGGGGGAGGGGGCCGAATTTCAAAAAGCAGCACGCAACGATACGAGTAGGGCCTCGTTCCCTCCCAGTCTGCTTCAATAAAGGAGCGGACTGGGAGGGAACTGCCCTATACCCCTACCTAACCTTCCTACCTTTTCCCCTCTCCTCCCCGACCTCTAACCCCCCCCAACTATTAGTTGTTGTTTTTTTTGTTTTAAAACTTACTTCAACTTCCGAGTTGAAGTAACTTATGTGTGGCGGCCGGCTTCCAGCGTGCGCCTCCCCGGAACAACATCTAATAGCGCTGTCCTGGCCCACCCCTTTCTGATGGCCTGTCACTTCTGTGTGTACCAGAGGTTACCCGCATGGCTGGGCCCCTTCGAAAATGCGCGCAGTGGGGCTGATTTTAAAAGCCCTACGTGCGTAAATCCAGAGTATTTACGCGCTTGGGGGGGGGGGGGGGGGGGGTTTTACACGCGCCGAGCCTATTTTATAATGGCTCAGCGACGCGCTTAAAGCCCCGGGATGCGTCTAAGTCCCGGGGCTTTACTAAAGGGGCGGGGGCGGGATCAGAGGCTACTGGCACAGCGGCCATTTGCTGCTGTGCCGGGGATCGCGTGGTGGCACTTGGCCGGCGCGCGCAACTTACTTCAGTCCCAGGGCTGAAGTAAGTTTGGAAACAAGAAAAAGGTAGGGGGGAAAGGGCGGGGGAAGTAAGGGAAGGGAAGGTGGGGTTGGGGGGTAGGGAACGGGGGAAGGCAGCGCGGCTCGGCGCCCGCAAGGTGCACAATTGTGCCCCCCCTTGCGCGCGCTGACCCCTATTTTTATAACATGCGCGCGCCTGCGCACGCATGTTATAAAATCAGGCATACATGTGTGCGTGCTGGGTAGCGCGCGTACCTTTTAAAATCTACCTCAGTGTACACAGGGCCCAGCCACATGTGTAAACCCCAGTAGTTGCATGCGTGGGCCATTGAAAATTTGGCTGAATATGTTTACAATTAGTGATCCCATTGCTTCTTTGTCAGGCTTTAAGATCAATTGGGAAAAGTCCGAAATCTTTAATGTATCGTGTACTTTTGAGGTATTCCGTTCAAATAGGCATCCTGTAAGATTAAATATCTTGGAATCTAATTAGATAACTAATTGAAAGATTTATTTGCATTGAATTATCCTCTCCTGCTTAAGGACATCTGGCAAAACTTAGAAAAATGGAAACTGCTATCCCTGTCTTGGCTAGGGAGGTTAGCAGTTGTGAAGATGAATTTATTAGCAAGATTGCTTTATTTGTTCCAAACCCTGCCAATCCCCATTCCAAATGGTATGTTAAAATCCTGGCAAAAGAAATTATTTGGTTTCATATAGAAAAGGAGTCCTAGGCTATGCAGAAGTGTCCTTTAGATATCTAAAGCTGATGGCGGTCTTAGTGTACCGAACCTTATGTGGTATTACACTGCTGCTCAGCATAGGTCAGCGATTGAGTGGCACAATTTGAATGATAGTAAATGTGTTTTAACGGAGCAAGTTTGGATGAATAATATGCCCTTATCAGCTGTTCTTTGGCAGTCGCACTGATTTTGGTGTGATTTCACCACTATGGCATCGAGCACCTGCAATACTCTGAATATATGGAAAGTATGGAGAGACAAATTCGTGGGATCCAGAGAGTACTTCTACTCTTCGCACTTATTTCATAATACTTCATTTCACCCTTGTATCCTTTTGCAATCCTTCAATGCAAGGAAAGATAGTGGAATTTTTCTCATGGAAAATATTTGGGAGGCTGGCAGATTAGTTCCTTTCAATGTCTTACAATTGAAATATAATCTCCCTCAATCTGAATTTATTTCATGTCAGCAATTATATCACTTTCTGCAAAGTATTAAGGGAAATTCCTTTTTGAGGGATTTTGTGCTAAAGCAGGTAAAATGAAAGGAATAATTTCCAAATTATATATGCTATGGAATGCTAAACTTAAAGATAAAGCTTTTATATATTATCCTATAATAATATATTATTATATATATTTTATATATTATCCTGCTAGCCCCCTTTCCCCGTTCATTGTAATTTCCTTTCCTAGTTACTTGTAAACCGACATGATGTGTCCTACGAATGCCGGTATAGAAAAAAAGTTAAATAAATAAATAAATAAAGCCTGCTCATGTTCGAACTTGGGGAAAAGATCTAGATGGTGATCTTTTAGAAGAGGAGTGGAATACCATATTTACCAGGTTTAGCAAATCCTCGATATCATCCCTAATTTTGGAAAATAATTCTAAAATGTTATATGAATGATATTTTATTCCTGAAAAATTGCACAGATTATATCCAAATATCTGTGGAATTTCTTGGAGAGGTTGTGATGTAGTAGGATCATTTTTTCACATGTGGTGGGACTGTAAAATTATTCAATCTTTTTGGTATAGCGTGACTGCTCTGATCTCTGAGATTATTAATGAAAATATTCAGTTACAGGCGGATGTGGTCCTATTAAATAGTCCTGATAAGTGTGTGGGACTTGTTTCTCAAATCCTGATTCAACAGATCTGCATTGCAGCTCAGACTGAAGTAGCGAGATTTTGGAAGCAAAGCAGTCCTCCTCCTCTGAAGGGGGTATTCTCCCAGGAACTCATAGAGCTCGTAGTCCTCATAGATGGGTGACATCATCAGATGGAGCCCTCTTACGGAACACTTTGTCAAAGTTTCTAGAACTTTGACTGGCACACTGAGTATGACCAGCATGCCACTAACCCTGTGGCCACACGGGGTCCCCCTTCAGTCTCCTTTTTTCCGCAGAGCTGTTGCCTCGCGGTTTGTGGAGCTCTGTGAGAATTTATTTCTTCAGGGAACAATTTATCGTTTTTTCATCAGTTTTCCCCGCCATCAGGGTCCCCCATTATGAATCGCTCCTCTGGCCTCCAGTAAGTGATTTTTCACATTCTTGCGGTCTGTTCCCGAGCATCTACCTCCCAGTGGCTGATGGCCACCGACCGCACGCCGCCCCTTTTTCAATGGCGACCAGTTTTAGGACGTGCCCTGAATGTCTGCGGACTATGTCCATCACGGACCAACACGACGTCTGCTTCCCGTGTCTCGGGCCTTCCTTCAACATCCGTTGGTGCCCCAGTTGTGCTCAGTTGACCCCCAAAGGCTGCCGCACCCGCCTGGACAAAATGGAGCACTTGTTTGGTTCCAGGCAATCGGCTCCATCGACCCTGATGCCAGGTACGTCGATTCGTGGGGATCAATCTGACTCTGGACCTTAGCCTTCAGTCCCCCACCGCGATGATCAGGGGGCAGGAGATGGACCCTCACCAACATTGGGACATTCAAAGACCTCTGCATTGTCGCACCCCCTTCGAAGAGGCCCCCAGGGGTGGAGGCCCCTTTCTCCTCTGGACCCGGGAGCCCAGGGCATTCCCCACCAATATTGGTGCCGGGCACCGAGCCTCCATAGAACCCCGTGGACACTCCAGTGACGCCCAGCCTGCCTCTTACTCTAATGTCAGTCTTGTCCGCACCCGCATTCAGAGAGGAGTTGGACAGTGTGGTTCAACAGGTAGTGCTAAATGCCCTTCAGGGTCTTCAGCAGCCACAGACACTGGCCCCCATACCGGCATCGGAACAGGCGCCTTCCATGTTGGCGCCTCTGCTGGAAAGGCTGGACATGTTGCTCAGTGCCTTACTGACACAACCCTTGCCAGTAGGCACCCCGGAACCTTGTCGACCACCGGTTGTTCCCCCTGTCTCGATCCCAATTCCGGGCTCCTCAGAGGAGGAAGATGTAGCTCCTCGCCCAACTCCATGGGCAATACCGCTGATGCCAGATCTCATCCCCGGGCCATTGGGACTACTGTTGCCCTGGCTTCCATCACAGGTCCCAATGCCCTTGATGCCGGCGCCACCACTGTCAGTTCCACTTCATCATCCATCGATGCCTGCGCCCCATACTCTGGGTCTTGGCCTCCCTCCTCGGCCCAGGCAGTTTCCTGGTGAGGAGGAAGCCCCCTACGACCCATGGGAAGACGCCTCCTCTGAGCATTCCTCGGTGGCCTCCAAGGACATCCTGTTGGAGCCTTCCCTGACAGATGAGAGATGGTGCTCGCCTCCAGAGGACTTATCCTTTGCAAGCTTTGTCCGGGCGATGGCGGAGACCATTCCTTTCCAGCTTCTGATCGAAGAGGATGCCCTCCACAAAATGTTGGAGGTCCTCCAATTTCTGGACGCTCCTAAGGAAGTGATAGCAGTCCCGGTCCATGAGGTTCTCCTGGACTTCCTTCACCAGCTCTGGGAACACCTGGGTTCTGAGGCTCCAGTCAATAGAAAAACGGATTCCACCTATTTAGTACAACAGGCACTAGGCTTTCAAAAGAGCCAGTTCTCATACCAATCGGTGGTAGTCGAATCAGCCCAGAAAAAGGTCAAAAGAAGCTGCCCTCACTCCTCTGCCCCTCCAGGAAAGGACCATAGAGCCTTAGATGCTCTGGATCACAGAGTTTTCCAGGGTTTCTTGCTCATTGCTCGCATAGCAGCATACCAGTTGTACATGACCCAATGCAACCGGAACCTCTGGAAACAGGTCCAGGAATACACTGAGACCCTACCACAACAATTTCAGGAGGGCCTAGAATCCTTCCTCCAAATAGGACTGGAAGCCAGGAAACACGAGGTGAGAGCGGCCTATGACATCTTTGAGACGGCGTCAAGGGTCTCAGCAGCAGGTATTAGTGCCAGACGCTGGGCCTGGCTAGAAGCCTCCGACCTTCATCTGGATGTCCAAGACAAACTTGCCGACCTCCCCTGTACAGGGGAAAACCTGTTTGGAGACAAAATACGGGATGCAGTGGCCCAACTCAAGGACCACCATGAAACCCTGCATCAGTTATCTACTACCACCTCTGAACCGTCTTCGGCAGCCTGTAGAGGTCCACGTAGGGATTCTAGAAAGCAGTTTTACAGGCAACGGAGATACCATCCTCCAGCCTCCTGTGCTCGTCCAGCTTGGTCCACCCAGAGAGGCCACCCTCGCTAACAAAGGACAATTAGGGCTCAGCCAGCCCCTCAGCCAAACCCTGCAGCTGGCTTTTGACTGGCACACAGAGAGCAGAAACCTATCCCCTTCGCCCGCACTATCCGACCCGCCTGTGGAGGGTCGTCTCTGCCTATTTGTGAACCACTGGTCCCCAATTACCGTCGACCGATGGGTACTGTCCATCGTATAATGGGGTTACCGCCTAATCTTCTCAATGTTCCTCCAGACTTCTCACCCTCTCTGGCATGGAGCCTCATGGAACATGCACCAACCCTCAAAATAGAACTCTCGGCCTTGCTACGGTCCAGAGCCAGCAAGGCCGGGGGTTCTATTTCCGATATTTTCTCATTCCAAAGAAATCAGGCGGCCTCTGTCCCATCCTTGACCTCAGGACCTTTAAACAGTTTCCTCCGCAGAGAGCGGTTCAAAGTGGTATCCCTGGGTACCCTATTCCTGCTTCTACATCAAGGGGGACTGGCTCTGCCCTCTGGATCTTCAAGATGCCTACTCGCACATTTCCATTTTTCCACCTAATTGCAAATATCTACGATTCGTGGTAGGCCACCGGCACTTCTAGCACAAGGTTCTTCCCTTTTGGACTGGCCTAAGCACCCTGGGCCTTCACAAAGTGCCTGGCAGTGGTGGGAGCACATTTGCACCGCAAGGACATGCACGTGTTTCCATATCTGGACGAATGGCTCATCAAGAGTTCTTCAAGAGAGGGAGCCTTTCACTCCCTAGCGTGACATTATGACTCCTCCAATTGCTAGGGTTCCTAGTAAACTACCCGAAATCCCAGCTGACTTTGTCCCAATGTCTCAGCTTCATCGGGGCAAATCTGGACACCATGGTAGCCAAAGTATTCCTTCCCAGGGAACGCATTGCCACCTTACCTGGACTGGCCAAGTCCATCCGTTCCCAGCAGACAGCCTCAGCCCGCCTGCTCCTGAAGGTACTGGGTCACATGGCATCGTCGGTGCATGTCACCCCAATGGCTCGCCTGGCCATGAGGGTCACACAACGGACCTTATGGTCCCAGTGGCACCAAGCCTCTCAAGAACTTTCCAAACTCATCCGAATAACCAAACCTCTCCAACTCTCCTTCTCCTGGTGGGCGCAGGAATCCAACCTCAGCAAGGGTCTACTTTTCCAACTCCCTGCTGCTCAAATAATCATGACCACAGATGCTGGGGGGCCCATATCAATGGCCTCCATACACAAGGAGTGTGGTCACAGCCTAAGACGAGATGCCAGATAAACTTTCTGGAGCTCCGAGCGATACGATATGACTCTACGCATTCCAGGACTTCCTGTCCAGCAAGGTTGTCTTGATCCATTCGGACAACCAAGTGGCCATGTGGTACGTAAACAAACAGGGGGACACAGTTCTTATCTCCTCTGCCAGGAGGCGGCGCAGATTTGGGCCTGGGCCCTGTCACATTTCATGCACCTGCGAGCCATCTACCTGGCAGGCTCTGAGAATGTGGTGGCAGACCACCTCAGTCGGACATTCCACCCCCACGAGTGGTCCCTCAACCCCTTGGTGTTGGAAAGGATCTTCCGCCAGTGGAATCAGCTGGACGTGGATCTCTTCACGTCCCCGCAGAACCACAAGGTGGACTGCTTCTGCTCCCTGCAAGGGACCAGCAGTGAATGCCTTCGCCCACTCCTGGAGTGCGGGTCTCCTATGTGCGTACCCTCCGATTTCGCTAATAGGTAAGACTCTCGTGAAGCTACAGCAGGATTGAGGCTCCATGAGCCTCATAGCTCTGCATTGGCCGCATCAGGTCTGGTTTCTGATTCTCCACGACCTGTCTCTCCAGGAGCCCATTCGCCTGGGCACCTCGAAAATCTCATCATGCAGGATCAGGGCAGGCTATGCCACTCGAACCTCCGGTCATTGGCCTTCATGGCCTAGATGTTGAAAAGCTAGTGCACAATTCCTTCACCTTTTGGACAATGTCTCGCAAGTCCTCGTAGCTTCGCGTAAGCCTTCCACGCGGAAGTCCTACCAAGCAAAGTAGAGAAGATTCTTGTCCTGGTGTGCGGAGGAGGGTCTTGACCCTTTCACTTGCCCCACACCTAGGCTTCTAGACTACCTCTGGCGCCTCTCGGAGTCTGGGCTACAGACCACCTCAATCCGGGTACATCTGAGTGCCATCAGCACCTACCACCATGGAATGGGCGACACTCCAATCTCGATGCAGCCCTTAGTGGGGCGCTTCATGATAGGCTTACTACAACTGAAGCCTCCATTGCATCCTCCTGTTGTGGCCTGGGACCTCAACATAGTGCTGGCATGGCTCATGCGGCCTCCGTTTGAGACCCTGCGCTCTTGTGAATTCAAGTATCTCACCTGGAAGGTCATCTTCCTAATGGGAGTTACTTCTGCTCGCAGAGTCAGTGAGCTGCAGGCCCTAGTGACCTATCCGCCTTACACGAAGTTCTTCCACGACAGGGAGATGCTACGCACCCACCCTAAGTTCCTGCCTAAGGTGGTGATTGACTTCCATCTAAATCAGTCCATCGTGTTGCCCACTTTATTCCTGAGGCCACACTCTCATCCAGGTGAGTGGGCTCTGCATATCTTGGACTGCAAGTGTGCTCTCGCCTTTTATTTAGAGCGCATCGCAGCCCACAGTCAGCCACCCAACTCTTTGTCTACTTTGACAAAAATAGACTTGGAGTTGCGGTGGGCAAGCAGACCCTCTCCAATTAGTTGGCAGACTGTATTGCTTTCTGCTACCAGCAAGCAGGTCTTCCGCTCGAGGGCCAAGTGAAAGCACACTCAGTGAGGACCATGGCATAAGAACATAAGAAATTGCCATGCTGGGTCAGACCAAGGGTCCATCAAGCCCAGCATCCTGTTTCCAACAGAGGCCAAACCAGGCCACAAGAACCTGGCAATTACCCAAACACTAAGAAGATCCCATGCCACTGATGCAATTAATAGCAGTGGCTATTCCCTAAGTAAATTTGATTAATAGCCGTTAATGGACTTCTCCTCTGACTTCTCCTCCAAGAACTTATCCAAACCTTTTTTGAACCCAGCTACACTAACTGCACTAACCACATCCTCTGGCAATAAATTCCAGAGCTTTATTGTGCGTTGAGTGAAAAAGAATTTTCTCTGATTAGTCTTAAATGTGCTACTTGCTAACTTCATGGAATGCCCCCTAGTCCTTCTATTATTCGAAAGTGTAAATAACCGATTCACATCTACTCGTTCAAGACCTCTCATGATCTTAAAGACCTCTATCATATCCCCCCTCAGCCGTCTCTTCTCCAAGCTGAACAGCCCTAACCTCTTCAGCCTTTCCTCATAGGGGAGCTGTTCCATTCCCTTTAACAATTTGGTTGCCCTTCTCTGTACCTTCTCCATCGCAACTATATCTTTTTTGAGATGCGACGACCAGAATTGTACACAGTATTCTAGGTGCGGTCTCACCATGGAGCAATATAGAGGCATTATGACATTTTCCATTTTATTAACCATTCCCTTCCTAATAATTCCTAACATTCTGTTTGCTTTTTTGACTTATGCAGCACACTGAGCCGACGATTTTAAAATATTATCTACTATGATGCCTAGATCTTTTTCCTGGGTGGTAGCTCCTAATATGGAACCTAACATCGTGTAACTACAGCAAGGGTTATTTTTCCCTATATGCAACACCTTGCACTTGTCCACTTTAAATTTCATCTACCATTTGGATGCCCAATCTTCCAGTCTTGCAAGGTCTTCCTGTAATGTATCACATTATGTACATGTTACTCCAGCTCAAATTATGCTTAAACATGAACAAAACCGAATGCATTCTAATCGCCAGAAATAATGCCAGACCAAAAATTATCCCACCTTTCCAATTCGACAATACCACCATCCAACTCAAAGACAACGTTAAAGACTTGGGCTTCTGGATTGATAGCGATCTAAACTATAAAATTCACATCTCTTCAAAAATAAAAGAAGGATTTCATAAATTACATGTAATCAAACACCTAAAACCTCTGCTTCACCCCCATGATTTCAAAACCGTCCTTCAAACCCTAATCTTCTCTGGTCTGGACTATTGCAATTCTCTACTAATTGGCTTACCTAAATCATCCCTAAGACCCTTACAACTTCTTCAGAATGCTGCTGCCAGAGTTCTGACGGGTAAAAGAAAATTTGATCATATCACACCCGTATTCAAGCAATTACAATGGCTCACAATTGAACAAAGAATCGAATTTAAGATCCTCTCAACTTTACAGAAAGCAATATACAAAGCAGACTACACCGCACTTGATGACATCATTCATATCCAGTATTCTCCACGCACAACAAGATCAACTAGTAAAATACAGCTAGTGATTCCATCACTCCCTTTTGCTAAACTCTCTTCCACCAGAAACAGAGCCATTTCTATCATCGGCCCAAAACTATGGAACTCTTTACCTCAGTTCCTCACCTCTCAAGAAAACCCAAAATCTTTTAAGAAAGAACTAAAAGCCTGGCTACTCTGCCAATCTCATACTGACAGCCTGCTCAACAATCTCAAAACTTAATCCCACAGCTTCCCATATTTTGTCATTTATTCCCCCCCTCTGTCTAATCATCCTGTTTCCTACAGATATCTAAGACTATCTTATCATTATACTTGATCTCTGTCTACTCAATGTACCTTTCCTTTGGTACACCTTATCTGGTTTATTTTCAATATGCCTATCCTCTGGGATAGCTTGCCTTGTCCATATGTTTGACATGACAGTTCTCAGATTGTTAAATGCTGTTGTTTCTTCAATGTCTTCAATAGTTTTATGTATCAGGTTGTTATAATTGTAAACCGGAGTGAAGGCTACTCTGCTCTACCTCGGTATATAAAAAAATGCTAAATAAATAAATAAATAAATCTGCTTGTGATTTAACTACTTTGAATAATTTTGTATCATCCGCAAATTTGATAACCTGCCTCCCGGGGGCAGCCGGCGGCGAAAGCGGCCCCCGCCGGTGAAGATGGATGCTCGTAGTGCATGGGGCGCTCAAGCCAGCGAAGCGCACGAACGGGCCTGCGTGACGTCACGGCGTTCATTCATGCGCTTCGCTGGCTTGAGTGCCCAAATTGACGGGCCCCCAAGCCAGCGAAGCGCATGAACGTACGCTGTGACGTCACGCAGGCCCACACGCCAGCGCACCCAGGATTCTGTATAGGCGCTGTATAAGCGCCTATACAGTAAAATGGATTGCGCTTCATGGACGCGTGTTGGACGCAGCTTGCATTTGCAAGCTATTAAATACAGTATCGAGCGGTAGGTGAGCCGGACTGTGCGTGCGGCAAATGAGGGTGCGCCCGGCACTAACGCACCTCTTCCTACCACTCCTTACTGTATCGGCCTGTATGTTAGTTTATTTTTAAGAGCTCAGACCTCCATGGAGATTTTTTGTTTCTTTTGGATTTAGGAGTTTTCTTCCATCCTCCCTATCCTTTCTATTTTTGTGTTCCAACAGACTGATATGATTTTGTTTTCTTTCCTTAATTAGGCTGGGTTCCTCATCAGTTGGTGCTCAGTTTTTTTTTCCTTTTGTTTGCCTTGCCTTGACTTTTTGTTTGCCTAAGGGTTACATAAGAGCTCAGCTTCTTCTTTTATATTGGCCCCATGGCTCCTAAATTCAGGAGCCTAAGTGTACTGCATGCCTACAGGAGCAGAGTTGGAGCGGGTATAAAAGTTAAGACACTTAACACTGATTTTCAGTATTAGGATCCTAACTTAGGGCCCTAAATTTAGGGACACTAAATTTTAGGGATCAAATTTTAGGTGACTTTTCAGTCAAAAATGTTAGTTCCTAAGTTTGACTGAAAATCAGCACCTAACTTAGGCCTGGATTTTCTAATGTAGCGCAGCTCTCTGAATTCGGCGGTAACGGGGGGGCGAAAGCCGGCATTGATCGCACCACCGCGGTGTTATCACTGCCGGCTTTCGCACCCAATAGCGCCATTGTAAAAGGTGGTGCTATTGGGCGCGCTACTGGCAGCGATAAGGGGCCTTACCTTATCGCCGCCAGCGAAGTTTCCGCAGTGTCCGCCCCGGCGTGGCCCCGACTCCTCCTCTTCCGGTGCTGAGGCCCCCCCCCCCCCCCGACTCTGCCCCGATCTAGCTATCGCACGCGAAAAGGGTTAGAAAATAACCCCCTTAGGTTCCTAAATTTAGGAGCTCAGCTTTATTTTGACTATTGGCCTCTTAGCTTTCCTTCTCCAATGAGTCTTATGAATGGCATACAGCCATACCGGACCATAATCTGTTTAGGAAGGACAGAGATGGTAATATGGGGGGAGGAGTAGCTCTTTATGTAAAAAAAAAAAGAAAAAAATATCAAAGGAACTGAAATGCGGGGAGCATGGGGAAGGGAGAAGGCACTATGGACCATCTTAGAAAGGGGAGGTGGCACTTCCATCCACACAATGTGGTCTACAGACCTCTGAACCAGGTGGAGGCACTAGACAGCGATCTGGCCAAAATATCAAAAAGGTGGGAATGAAGGGAGAGGCATTGTTGGTAGGAGACTTTAACCTGCCAGATACAGAGTGGAGTACCTTGTCTGCAGAGTCAGTTAGATCGTGCGTGCTCTTTATGAAGCTTCCTTGTGGGCTCCTTGTGGCGCCCACAAGGAAGGGATAATACTGAATTCTTGTACTCACAAGCAGTGACCGTGTCTAGTCTGATACAGTAAATAGGTATCTGTTTGACCTTTTTTCTCTTGGATTTTCCAGGAGTGTGAACTAAAAGAATATAAATAGAACATTAATACATAAATATTATTAATATTAATAAATACATAAATAGAACATTCATGAATGCATAAATACATTTTATTATTCAGTTTCAAACAATATATTTTGGCAATTATTTCATGACATATATTTAGGTAACAGATGAAAACACTTATTCTTAAGACCTCATGGTTTATATTTCCCCAAGTATTAATGGGACATCATCAGTCTAATTTCATCTTCAAAGTTAATTCCACTTTTCAGAACTGGGTTCAGCAAGCATCATAATGTTTAAAATCCAGTTTGTAAACATTCATCTGTGTTTTAGAGGCTTAGGTGCTGAAATTTTTATCATAAGGCTTGGGGATAACTGCATGGAGCGGCAGTTAGTATCCTTAAGAGAAACACGGGGATATCCTGCACTTGCTGGGCAGATTGGATGAACCATTTGGTCCTTTTCTGCCATCATTTCTGTGTTTCTATGTATGTTTCTGTGATTTAAAGTCAGGTACTGGCACTCTTGGGGAACAGACAGATCGGGGAATTATATACCAATTTAAAGTTAGGATTTTGCATGGCTGCTGCAAGGAAAATCATTGCCGGTATGTATGCTGTACACATACATACCGGCAGTCACTAATTCACTTGCACAGATGGGCATGCATGCCTTCAATGACTTGTTCAAACAAGAACACCCACACATCCCGAAAGCCATGGAGTCATTCACACAGCTGGCACATACACACCCACACACACTGAAGATCAATGACTCACTAACAGACTGGAGTACACCTACACTTATACTCCCACACACACACAGCCTACACATATACTCCTGTACACTCCACACACTGACAGCCACTGATTCATACAGGCTCACACACACACACACACACACTCACTGAAGATCACCGATTCACTAACATAATGGAGTTCACTAATAAACACTTACACACACACAGCCACCCCCCTCCACACACACACACACACACACATACATATACACATACTCCTATTCACATAGTCCCACTCATTAACAGCCACTGACTCACTCAGGCTGACATAGTCACACTGAAAACTATTGACTCACTCAAAGAGGCTGGGATACACAGACACCTGCAGTCAGTGATGGTACAGATACTGTGATCCTATTTTAAGAAATCTTCTTGAAATCAATTAAATATGTTAGTAGTGTTTAACAAGGTAAATCAATATGTATAGGATAATCAGTATGTAAAATGTAATAATTGGGCAATTTTCAGGTGGTCTCCAGAAGAGCAAAATCAGTGACTGCATTTTACCCTCGCACTTTGCATCAATTTTCAAAGGCTATTGAAATGGGGACTCTTTCCCTCCTGCGGTCCATGAGACCATCACAGGGGGGGTGTCTGCCAGAAGGAAAGTAAACTAAGTGCAACTGCTAAGAAATATAGTGTGCTGACCTCACCTCGCGAAGCTCTGCTCTGTCTCTTGCTGCCCAAGCCCACTGCCTCATTCCATACTGAAGAGAAGAAGATTGCAGCTTTATATTACAAATGATTCGGGAGCGCATATTATTGTTATTGCATCAAACAGTTCTCCGTGTGGCATTTAACTTCATGTAAAAATGAGAGAGACGCATGTGGGGGTCTGTGTAATTTTTGGAGGTTGAAAAGGGGTCCACACTCTCCAAAAGGTTGGGAAAACGCTGGTCTAAGAAAAAAAGCTCCTGGCACCACTTTGCTCCTGCTCTTTGTGCAGATCTTTTTTTCCGGGGGAAGGTTAAGCACATTATTTTAACAATGTAAAAGTTTAAATGTGCATGCAAGCTCCTCCCCCAGCCCGCCCCCAGGAACGTCTCCATTCACCGCCTATAACGTGCAATGCGTGGTGGCCCTACATATGTAACTTTACCTGCACAAAGGATGGGCAGTTATCAAAGACCCCATATCAGCGAGTAAAACACGGTGTTGCCTCTGGAAACAGCTTTGAAAAGACTCATCTTTACCGCAGTTACAGTACTTGAAAGTGGATGCCTTTATGCATTCCTGGGGTATACCTGCAAAAAGATTTAAAAAAAGATGTATTGACCCTTGATTAAATATAAGGCGGAAATTTCTATATATGGAAAACATTTTCGATGACACCTACTATGATGGTCACAATATTTATTATTTAATCTATGATATAAATGGAGCTGGGGAGGAACAAATATTGAGGAAGTTGCCTTATATAATATACATTCCTGGGGTATGATATGGGAAAGTTTGAATGCAAGTTACAGAAAAACTGTATTTGAATTTATGGAAGAGCTTTTTGCCTTTTAGAGTAATCAGTTTATAGAATTCTCCACTGAAGTGTGACATTGAGTATTTTTAAGAATAACTTGGACATTATTACAAACATACCATGGAAATCAGTGGAAGTTTGCAGAAATTAATGTTAAGATTATTGGAACCCAGCTGATTCAGTAGTAAAATCAGCAAACTATGGTTCGTTTTCAAACCATGTCAATGGTGGAAATAAACCTCAAATCTGATTGCATCTCCCATCTATGTAGGAGATATGCACCATCCATCAGGTTTTCGATCAGGCCCTTTGCGATTCAGTTTCCATAGCAAGAAGAATGCTAAAACTTTGTTAGTTAAGCGCTGGCTTTCTTTAAGAAAATGCATTGCCTTTGATTTGGTTGGATAGGACTAGACACCATTGAGCCAACCAGTCATGGAGGAGAAGATGGTAGCCTATGAGGAAGGGGACCTTGTATAACTGAAAAGGCTATAGATGTCTGCTAAGCTCCCTTCGGCAATCAAATAAAACCTCCCAGTGACGCCAATGTATCAAAGTGGAATCTGGCACTGGCAGATACTATCCAATGATGGGACAATTTACACGGGTGAAGGTAAAGCAGCATATGATATGTGCATTATGGCTCAGCCTTGTAGCTCATTTTCATAGTATGTCTGGTTCTGGTAGCCAGCTGTTGCTTATTTTACCCCCACTTTCTACAATTACAAGTTCCTAGCATGCAATGTCACATGGAGAAAGTGGGGACATCAATTTCCAGTTATCTGCTGACTTAAACAATGAGGCAGGAGATAACAGCTGTGCACAGAAATATTTTGATCTCAGAGGGCTCAAATTAAAAAAAAATATTATTTTTAAATGAAAAGACTTTCTAAATTCCACAGGGAAAGGTAACATAGCTGTCTGTCTGCTATTTATGAGGTCTTTTGGAAAAGGAAAATGTCCAGAGGTTGTGCACAGGCCCTCTTTCATATCATGTGCTCCTACCTTTGGAATCTGTTTTATTTTATACCTCCAGTTTAGTCTCCTAGGACTGGGCCCCTAATTGAGGGTTTTTCAGTTGCAAAAGCTGATCACTAACCTCCAGTAAACAGAGAATGTATTTTTCCAAGTATTATTCTTTTATCATATAGGCCTCTATTCTGCAAAATTCTGAGATGTTAAAAAAAATGCATATGAGTAATTCTACACAGGACATAGCCAGCCAAATCTTGAATTTTTTTTCCAGGTATGAAAAAATACAGCATCCATACCCTTGCTAAATATCCAGCTGTGGATACAGCTATGAAGTTTTGTAGAAGAATCATGGACATAAAATCATAATGACCTTAGTGCTATTATCCAGAGTCATCTTATAGTGAAGCAATACAAAAATAAAAATGGCTGAACCTCAAGAGACGACAATGATGGATAGTGTTGGGAACCAGGAAATGGAAGACTGTGCTGAAGCCTTGTTTTTTGGTTCTGTTTTCAATCACAGGAAGTACAGGGGGTAGAGTGAATAGTGTAAGACAATTGACTTCTTCAGAAAAGTGAGTAAGCAGCCAAGGGATTTAGCACAGATTGGAGGTATAAAGGCAGGGAGAAACAGGAAATGTGAAGAAAGGTAACAATGAGCTATTTAGCATGAAACAGAGAAACATACAGCTGTCCATAGAAAAGGATCATTTGGTCCTTTCTCTCTATGGGATGAATTTTCAAAACTTTTATGTGTGTAAAAATTAGCATATCTTTTATTTCTTTGATTTATATTCTGCACTTCAAAGCAGATTATATTCAGATAATGTAGGTATATATGCACATAAGTAGCCTCTACTTGCGTATTTTGTATTTTATAAAAGTCGAAAAGACGTGTGTATTTTCACATTGGCGCGCAATATGGGATGGAGTTTAAAAGGGTTACGCGCGTAACCCCGAAAACCCGCTCCTGCACGCTCCAAGCCTATTTTGCATAGGCCCGGCGACTGCAATACTGACTTTGTTATTTATGCCCTCCATTGTCCCTGCCCGAAGGTGTACATCAGGAGAACTAAAAGCAAGATTAGGATACGCCTCACTGAACACAAATGTAGGATCAATAATCAAGATCTCAAGGCTCCAACAGTCAAACATTGTATAGATCATGGACACACATTCAGTGGTTTTAAATGGGCAATCATTGAACACATACAAACATGGTGAAGAGGAGACAGAGTCAGTCTATTAAATTACAAAGAAAATGCCTGGATACACCGTCTCAACACTCTGGAACCCTCTGGTTTAAATGACAAAACAAGGATGAACAGGTTTGGAAATTCTTTTTTAATTCACTGATTTTTCTCATATATTGTCGCACACAAATCTTTTGCAGCCTCTATGAGTGGCAATGTTACCACCGCTTTAAACTCCCTCAACAAGGAATAACGGGGGGGTTTTCTTCAAGCGCATCGCAGTGCAGTCTCCCACGCATCATTTTGAAGAGCAGCTTCTCGCTGCCGTGCCAAGTAGCAAGTATGTATCCATTTCCACTCAATGTTACCAATTGTTAAGTGATTTTCAATAACTAAGGGAATTTTTTCACCACTTGATTTTGTTGCACAGATTTACAGTCACTTTGGTCACGCTATAGAGCAGCATTGGCTGCCGGATACCCTGGCAGTTACAAGCCCGTGAAGAAGGAGCTTGTTGCTCCGAATCCGGAGATACTCACTGTGTATATACGGGACGGCACTCAACTGTAACAAAGTTGTAATACCTTTAACGGGCGCTGGGAACGCTGACAGCGGCGCCATATTTAAAGGGAATTCCTCCGTGTCAAAAATGGTGACGTCTGCGTGACGTCAGAAATCTGAATATCGCTAAAGAATAACTGAAAAATAATACACCTTAAATCAGACAGAAACAATTTCTTAAGGTTTGACAGCCATCATCCGACACATTTTAAAGAAGGTCTCCCGGTAGGCCAATTCTTCCGCATTCGTAGGCTGTGTTCAGATGTGGCCGAATTTCATCATCAAGCAGCATCACTAGCATCAAGATTTCAAGGACGAGGATATCCAAGACGCGTTATCTCTCATGCATATAAAAGAGCCACTTTTTCTGACAGGGAATCATTACTGCAATATAAACAAAAACCCATGCTTTCTGATCTCACATGTGTACTGCAGCACTCACAACTTACACCTTTGATCAGGCAGATTTTACTCAAACATTGGAATGTTCTCAGCCCTCACTCAATATTCCATAGAACACCCATGTTTGTTTACTCAAGGGGTCAGAACATCAGATAACGAGTTATCCGAGCGTCAAACCCAGAATTAAGACCACCTGACACTTCTGGCCAAACTCTGTGTGGGAAATGTTCATTTTGTGCACAAGCACATCAAGGCACCAGTTGGAATGATCCCTCTACGGGGTTTCAAGTTAAGCTTACATGCAAGATGACAGACATCAAATGATGGAGCTGTTACAATTCCTGGATGCTCCCAAGGAAATAACCTCCATCGCTATTCACCAGGTTCTTTTGGATCTCCTCAAAAAGAACTGGGAACACCCTGGTTCTGTTGCTCCAGTCAACAGAAAAGCTGATTCCATTTATTTGGTCCAGTCAGCCCCAGGTTTCCAGAAACCTCAGCTGGATCACCAATCTGTGGTTGTAGAATCTGCCCAAAAAAGGGCAAAAAGAGCAAAACCGCACTCTTCCTTTCCCCCAGGTAAGGAACAGAAATTTCTGGATGCCATTGGCAGACGTGTCTTCCAGGGATCGATGCTTATCTCTTGGATCGCCTCCTACCAGCTGTATATGACCCAGTACAACAGGGTCTTAATCAAGCAGATACAGGACTTTGCAGAGTCCCTGCCTCAGCAATTCCAGGAACAACTTCTAACCCAGTACACAAGGGTTTTGAGGCAAGGAAGCATGAAATAAGATCTTCTTATGATATCTTTGACTCCGCTTCCAGAATATCTGCAACTGCTATTTCGGCAAGAGGATGGGCCTGGCTTAAGTCTTCGGACTACGCCCTGAAGTACAAGACAGATTATCTGATCTGCCCTGCATAGGAGACAATCTGTTTGGGGAACAGATTCAGCGGACAGTGGCAGAACTCAAGGACCATCATGAAACCCTTCGCCAGCTCTCTCTGATGCCCTCTGAGTATTCCTCCAAACAGCCTTTCAGGAAGGATACTAAAAAGTCATTCTTCCGCCCAAAGAAGTCCTATCCACCACAGTCTAGGACTCATTCTACGAGACCTTTCCAAAAGGCCCAGTCTCGTTAACCTCGTAAACAAAAGCCGCAAGCAGCTCCTCAGCCAGGCCCTGCTTCCGGTTTTTGACTCCTGCATAGAGAACAGCAGCCAGTTTCCACTACCTCAGATTCCAGTGGGAGGTCGATTGTGCCATTTCAACAACAGGTGGCACACAATCACCTCAGACCAGTGGGTCCTTACCATAATCTCTCAAGGTTATCGCCTGAACTTTCTCTCCCCACCAGACTCCCCACCTCTACAGGCATGGAGAACATCCGACCACTCACTACTCCTGGAGCAGGAGGTCTCCCTCCTCCTCCAGTCCAGAACAATAGAACCAGTACCTTATTCTCAACAAGGCCTAGGATTCTATTCCCGGTACTTTCTAATCCCCCAAAAACCGGGAGGCGTTCGTCCAATTCTGGACCTACGTGCCCTCAACAAGTACCTCCAACGAGAAAAGTTCAAGATGGTAACCTTGGGTTCCCTCCTTCCTCTTCTGCAAAGAGGAGACTGGCTCTGCTCTCTTGATATCCAAGATGCGTACACGAACATTGCGATAAATCCATCTCATCACAGGTTTCTGAGATTTCTAGTAAGCCCCAAGCACTATCAATACCGAGTGCTCCCATTCGGCCTGGCATCTGCACCACGAGTCTTCACCAAGTGCCTCGTAGTAGTAGCAGCCTTTCTCAGGACTCAAGGTGTTCATGTCTACCCCTATCTAGACGATTGGTTGATCAGGGCTCCCACTCAGCAAGCTGCTCTGTCATCCCTACGTCTTACTTTACACACTCTGATTTCGCTAGGATTTCTCGTCAACTACGCAAAATCCTGCTCAGTCCTATCTCAAACTTTATCATTCATAGGGGCAGACTTGGACACCTTGCAGTCAAAGGCATTTCTGCCCCGACAGCGAGCTCTCACTCTCATCTCCCTCGCACACCAGCTACAGTCTCAGCACCACACGACTGCACGCCACTTCCTCATCCTACTGGTACAGGTTACCCCAATGGCCTGCTTGGACATGAGTCATGCAGTGGACTCTAAGGTCACAATGGACTTAGTCCGTCCAACCTCTATCAACCACTGTCCACATCACTGACTCACTCCGTCAGTCTCTAGCCTGGTGGAAAAATCAGATCAATTTCCTCCAAGGCCTGCCCTTCCAGGCTCCAGACCCTCAAATAATTCTCACCAGTGATGCTTCCAACCTCGGCTGGGGAGCCCATGTGGCTGATTTGCAAACACAAGGAACTTGGTCTCCAGAGAAAGCCAAACAGCAAATCAATTTCCTGGAGCTTCGAGCAATCAGATATGCTCTCAGGGTATTTCAGGATCGCCTTTCCAATCAGGTCATCCTGATTCAGTCGGACAACCAGGTGGCCATGTAGTACATCAACAAACAGGGAGCGACAAGCTCCTACCTACTGTGTCAGGAAGCTGCACAGATATGGGCGGAGGCCCTCTCTCACTTGATGTACCTCAGGGCCACCTATTTGCCAGGAGTGGACAATGTGTTGGCGGACAACCTAAGTCGCACTTTCCATCCACACGAATGGTCCCTCAACCCCACAGTAGCGGACGCAATATTCCAACGTTGCGGTCATCCTCGCATAGACCTCTTTGCGTCACCTCAAAACCGCAAGGAAGAGAACTTTTGCTTTCTCACTTGCAGCCAACACTCACAGCCAAGAGATGCGTTCTCCTTCTCGAAGACTCTAATGAAGTTACTTCAGGACAAAGGATGCATGATCCTGATAGCACCTCTCTGGCCTCGCCAAGTGTGGTATCCAATACTTCAGGATCTCTCCATTCGCAGGCACATTCCCTTGGGAATGGACCCGCTTCTGATCACTCAGAACGGCGGGTGCCTACGCCACCCCAATTTTCAAGTGTTGTCCCTGACTGCCTGGATGTTGAAAGGTTAATTCTTCAGCCACTTAACCTTTCGGAGCCAGTTTCCTGTGTCCTGATTGCTTCATGGAAACCTTCCATGAGAAAGTCTTACCTATATAAATGGAACAGGTTTAAGTCATGGTGTTCTTCTCAATCCCTTGATCCCTTTACCTGTTCCACCACGAAGTTTCTAGACTATCTCTGGCACTTGTCAGAATCAAGTCTAAAAACTTCCTTCATCAGAATGCATGTCAGTGCAGTGGCCGCCTTCCATAAAGGTGTCAGGGATGTTCCTATTCCAGTACAACCCCTCGTAACCCGCTTTCTGAAAGGCTTGCTTCACCTCGAGCCTCCAATATGCCCTCCGGCCCCTTCTTGGGAGCGCATTCTGGTTTTGGGTCGGCTCATGAAACCACCATTCGAGCCTCTCCAATCCTGTGATCTTAGCTATCTCACATGGAAAGTGATTTTTCTTTTGGCAGTCACATCTGCTCGCAGAGTTACTGGGTTACAGGCCCTAGTTCCGTATCCGCCTTGCACTAAATGTCTGCAGGACCGGACAGTACTCTGCACTCACCCTAAGTTCTTACCTAAGGTAGTATCGGAGTTTCACATTAATCAATCCATTATACTACCTACCTTCTTTCCCAGGCCCCACTCCAATCCAGGAGAACAGGCTCTGCCATACCCTTGATAGCAAACGGGCTCTAGCCTTCTATCTAGACCATACAGCTGCCCACAGGAAAAGCACTCAATTGTTTGTCTCTTTCCATTCCATCAAATTGGGGCAGCCTGTGGATAAGCAGACTCTCTCCTCCTGGTTAGCGGACTGCATATCCTTTTGCTATCAGCAAGCAGGCATTCCATTTCAAGACCATGTTAAAGCACACTCTGTGAGGGCCATGGCGACTTCAGTAGCGCACCTACGCTCTGTGCTGCTTCCTGACATTTGCAGGGCTGCTACCAGGAGGTCTCTCCATACCTTTATAGCCCATTATTGCTTAGACAAGGCTTGAAGACAAGATTCCATCTTCGGCCAATCTGTCTTGCACAACCGTTTTACAACTTGACGTACTAATACTCTTCTGCCTGCCCGTTAGGGTTCAGGATGCCCTCAACCAAATTCCTCCCCAGGCCTTGTGCCTTTTGCACATCTTGGGTACATTTGGTGCATTTCTCGGACATCCTCAGCTCGGTACTCACCCATATGTGAAGACTACATTTCTGCTTGTCCTGTGAGAAAGCAAATGTTGCTTACCTGTAACAGGTGTTCTCACAGGACAGCAGGATTTTAGCCCTCACGAAACCCACCCACCACCCCGCGGTGTTGGGCTCATTACGTTTTCTTATTTTATTTTTCGGCACTTCCTGTAACTTTAAACAAGACTGAAGAGGGACCCCTGCTGGCTGCAGGTTTAGTGCCGTGCTGGGCATGCCCAGTAGGTGCCAGTCAAAGTTCTAGAAACTTTGACAAAAGTGTTCCGTGATTGGGCTCCATCCTGATGATGTCACCCATATGTGAGGACTAACATCCTGCTGTCCTGTGAGAACACCTGTTACAGGTAAGCAACATTTGCTATATTTGCCGACTTGTGTATTTTTACACCTGCTAATTATATGGCATAAGTGATATTTAAATGTGTTTATTGTGTACCACTGACTGGGTGGGAGGTCTGGGTAAACTGGGGGAACGTTGAAGCTGAAGCCCCAGGAAGGTCTTGATGGCCTGGAGAAAGACTGGTTGAACAGGAGGACTAATTGGTAAACTGGTTAATTTCATTTATATACATATGTTTTAAAACTGGCCAACTTACAAGTGTAAATCAGGACTTATGCAAGTAAGGCCTACTTTACATTTCCACATAAAATATACACACATATATTTTTAAAATAGGTAGGAAAAGTACATAATATTCAGTGAATGAGACGATGGTGCAGGGAAGAGGGATTCAGTTTTGTAAGGAACTGGGGAAACCTTTAGAGAAGGGGGAGACCTTTCTGAAAGGATGGGCTCCACCTTAAGCAGTGTGGAACCAAGCTGCAGGCACTAACTTTCAAAAAGGAGATAGAGCAGTTTTTAAACTAGAACACGGGGGAAAGCCGACAGTCACTCAGCAGTGCATGGTTCGGAGAAATGTATCCTTGAAGGATACTAATGAAACAGGAGAGTTAGGGCATCGCAACAGAGAGGTTCCAATAAAAGCAAATGTAGTCCATGTGTCTATATGTAAAAAATCACCGAAGCTAATGATTTCCAAATTATCCCTAACAACTGAAAAGCACGTTGTTAATACAAACAAAAAATGCACTTTGAAATGTCTGTATGCCAATGCCAGAAGTCTAAGAAGTAAGATGGGAGAGTTAGAGTGTACAGCAGCAAATGATGAGATTGACATAATTGGCATCACAGAGAATTGGTGGAAGGAGGATAACCAATGGGACAGTGCTATATCAGGGTACAAATTATATTGCAATGATAGGGAGGATCAACTTGGTGGCGGTGTGGCACTTTATGTCCAGGAGGGTATAAAGCAGGGTTTCCCAAACCTTTAGCCGATATGACCCCATTTTAGCATTTGAAAATTCACATGACCCCAGAGGATGACCAAAACAAATTAGCAGGGGTATGATCCCCTCCAACAATCACTCCACTCTCACCCTCCCCACACTCCAGATGTTTCCCTCTTTCAATCTCCATCCTTTCCAGTCAATCCTCTCTCTCAACCTGCACCCCCTCTTTTAACTTCCTCCCATCCAGCAGAGCTCCTCTCTTAACCTCTGCCCTTTCAGTTTATCCTTTCTTACACCCTCCAGCTGGCCCTCTCTCACCCCAAGCCCTTATCTGCCAACTGACTGTCATCCCTTCCCTCTCACCCCCTTCCTCATTCCCGTTCAGTCTCATCCTCCATCCTCCATCCTCCCCTCCAACTCTTCTCTCACATTTCCCCTAGCTGAACCCCCAGTTAATTTTCTATCATTCACCTTTTCTCTTCTTCGACTGACAATTCTTCTCCCTCCTGCATCCGATTCCTTCCTCCAAACAGCCCCTCCTCCAAACGTCCCCCTGGCCAGGGTCAGCAGCAACATTTTCCTTTGGGCCACAGGGAATTTTTTTTTTCTCAGGTAGGTTCAATAGTGGGCAAGAAGGGAACAGTGGCAATCTTCACTGGCCCATGCACACTCAGCCCTCCCCTCCCATCATTACTGGTCATAAGCTTGATGGTGGATCTGCAAGCGCAGCAGCATTAATTCAGTGTGAAGCCTGTGAACCACTGCAAGATCTCAGGCCCTGCCAGCAGCCCTGATCCCTCCTCATGCAAGGTTTCTTGTTACCACAGAAACTCATGTAAGGACAGGACCACTGCAGAGTCTGTAAGTACATGCTGATTCATAAGCGTCACACTGACTTCCACTACTAATGGTGCTGCTGCCTGAAATATGCTGTCATTAGAGGCTGTTGTGACACCAAATTAATGTTTTGTGACCCCCATTTGGGGTCCTGACCCACAGTTTGGGAAGTCCTGGTATAGAGTCCAACAGGATAAAGATCATACAAGAGACTAAATACTCAGTAGAATCTATACGGGTAGAAATCCCATGTGTGTTGGGTAAGAGTATAGTGATAGGAGTATACTACCATCCATCTGGACAAAATGAGCAGACAGATGATGAAATGCTAAGAGAAATCAGGGAAGCTAACCAATTTGGCAGTGCAGTAATAACGGGATATTTCAATTACCCCAGTATTAACTGGGTAAATGTAACATATTCCATGCATTAAGAAAGGTGGAAGGAAGGCAAAAAGATTACCATCATGGTTAAAAGGTGAGGTGAAAGTGGCTATTTTAGCCAAAAAAAAAAATCCTTCAAAAATTGGAAGAAGGATCCATCTGAAGAAAATAGGAAAAAGCATAAGCATTGTCAAGTTAAGTGTAAAACATTGATAAGACAAGCGAAGAGAGAATTTGAAATGAAGTTGGCTGTAGAGGCAAAAACTCATAATAAAAACTTTTAAAAGTATATCCAAAGCAAGAAACCTGTGAGGGAGTCGGTTGGACCATTAGATGACCGAGGACATAAAGGGATTCTTAGGGAAGATAAGGCCATTGCAGAAAGACTAAATTACTACTTTGCTTCTGTGTTTACTAATGAGGATGTTGGGGAGATACCAGTTCTGGAGATTGTTTTTAGGGGTGATGAGTCAGACGAACTGAACCAAATCACTGTGAACCTGGAAGATGTAGTAGGCCAGATTGGCACACTAAAGACAAGAGTAGCAAATCTCCTGGACTGGATGGTATGCATCCTAGGGTTCTGAAGGAACTAAAAAATGAAATTTCAGATCTATTAGTTAAAATTTGTAACCTATCATTAAAATCATCCATTGTACCTGAAGACTGGAGGGTGGCCAATGTAATACCAATATTTAAAAAGGGCTCAGTGGGCAATCTGGGAAACTATAGACCAGTGAGCCTGACTTCAGTGCCAGGAAAAATAGTGGAAATTATTCTAAAAATCAAAATCACAGGCATATAAAAAATACATGGTTTAATGAAACACAGTCAACATGGATTTACTCAAGGGAAGTCTTGCCTAACAAATCTTCATTTTTTTGAAGAGGTTAATAAACATGTGCATAAAGGTGAACCGGAAAATGTAGTGTATTTGGATTTTCAGAAGGCATTTGACAAAGTCCCTCATGAGAGGCTTCTAAGAAAACTAAAAAGTCATGGGTTAGGAGGCAATGTCCTTTCGTGGATTACAAACTGGTTAAAAGACAGGAAACAGACAGTAGGATTAAATGGTCAATTTTCTTAGTGGAAAAGGGTAAACAGTGGAGTGCCTCAGGGATCTGTACTTGGACCAGTGCTTTTCAATATATTTATAAATGATCTGGGAAGGAATATGAGTGAGGTTATCAAATTTGCAGATGATACAAAATTATTCAGAGTAGTTAAATCACAAGCGGATTGTGATACATTACAGGAGGACCTTGTGAGACTGGAAGATTGGGCATCCAAATGGCAGATAAAATTTAATGTGGACAAGTGCAAGATGTTGAATATAAGGAAAAATAACCCTTGCAATAGTTACACAATGTTAGGTTCCATATTAGGAGCTACCACCCAGGAAAAAGATCTAGGCATCATAGTGGATAATACTTTGAAATCGTCAGCTCAGTGTGCTGCAGCAGTCAAAAAAGCAAACAGAATGTTAGGAATTATTAAGAAGGGAATGGTTAACAAAACGGAAAATGTCATAATGCCTTGTATCGCTCTATGGTGAGACCGCACCTTGAATACTGTGTACAATTCTGGTCACCGCATCTCAACGATATAGTTGCGATGGAGAAGGTACAGAGAAGGGTGACCAAAATGATAAAGGGGATGGAACAGCTCCCCTTTGAGGAAAGGCTGAAGAGGTTAGGGCTATTCAGCTTGGAGAAGAGACGACTGAGGGGGGGATATGATAGAGGTCTTTAAAATCATGACAGGTCTTGAACAAGTAGATGTGACTCGGTTATTTACACTTTCGGGTAACAACAGGCCTAGGTAGGAGATACTTCATGAAGTTAGCAAGTAGCACATTTAAGACTAATCAGAGAAAATTCTTTTTCACTCAATGTACAATTAAGCTCTGGAATTTGTTGCCAGAGGATGTGGTTAGTGCAGTTAGTGTAGCTGGGTTTTAAAAAGTTTTTGATAGGTTCTTTGAAGGAGAATTTCATTAACTGCTATTAATCAAGTTGATGTAGGGAATGGCCTCTGCTATTACTGGCATCAGTAGCATGGGATCTTCTTAGTGTTTGGCTACTTGCCAGGTTCTTGTTGCCTGGTTTGGCCTCTGTTGGAAACAGGATGGCTTGCTTGATGGACCCTTGGTCTGATCCATCATGACAATTTCTTATGTTCTTATGTTAATTGATATAAGTGGTTTCAATGCATTACCTATATTTGCACGTAATGATATATACACACATATTTTGTGGAGTAGAGATACATGTATTTTATAAAATGCTAGTATGTGATATGTGCATATTATAAAATCTTTGCAGCCAGATTTCAACAGTTTGAGACTTTGAGAGGGAAGTTGGTCAAACTATATGGCTATAGTCGCTCAAGAAATGAATACTTAGAAAACTTGCTCCTTCTGTGTATTTGTAGCAATGCCTATGATCCTTAGTAAGTTATATTAGTGCCCTATTGATGTATTTACCAGGAAAGCTGATTACAAAAAAAAAAAAAAAAGGCAGTAGCACTGGCTACCCATTAAGGCCCATATACAATTTAAGATTCTTCTCTTGTTTTTTCAGGCTTTAAGGGGAAATGGTCCTGGTTATCTCAAGAACAAACTGCCTTCGCATACTCCAAGATAAATAAATAAATAGTTATACTTCTTATATATAAAATATTATATTTCTTTATTTATTTCCAGTTAAACTATTATCA
Source organism: Rhinatrema bivittatum (assembly GCF_901001135.1). Lineage (NCBI taxonomy): Eukaryota > Metazoa > Chordata > Amphibia > Gymnophiona > Rhinatrematidae > Rhinatrema > Rhinatrema bivittatum. Next base: position 25,275,657 of record NC_042618.1, on the reverse strand, counting down.
CTTTATTTAGTATTATGTTAAATTGTCAACCAGTTATACTGTTCCATATGTTCTACGGTTCCATGTAAAGCTCCGCTCTCTGTTGAGCAGTTCTTCGTTTTATGTAAACCGGAGTGATTTGTAGTCCCTACAAGAACTTCGGTATATAAAAATTAAAAATAAATAAATAAATAAATAAGACAATAGCTAAGATCCAGCCAAAGTGCATTATTTGTTCCATTGTTTAAAAATAGTGGGTGAGTTCTTATGTGAGCTAGGGTCTTTTTGATTAAAGCACTCACAATGGATATTAGGCCCAATAGTTTGTTTCAAGACTATCATAAAAAGGTAAAAACCTGGCTCTTTTTTTCAGTGGCTGATTCTGTGGAAATTGGTGTTCTGTGTGGAGTAAGAGTAGGAACAGGTTTTTTTAAAGTGCATATGATTTTCCTAGTATAATATAATTGTGGGTGGGAAGTTGGTTGGTTGACTTAACTGATGATGTTGTAAAATTAGATCTTGCTGAGTTGGTGTGAGTGTAACAGAATGTTGCACCTGTCAGTTGCAGACGGCTGTGACCTTTGTTGCTCACCTCCTTTTTTCCTGCACCAGCGATTCTTGGACAAATGGAGGCCTCCGCCTTCAAACGCCGCCTTCCTCAGCGTCCCCGGGACGGCGTGGGCGATCTCATCCGCCATCTCGCATCGGGGCACATGCGCGCGCGCCAGGCCCTCTCAAATACACGTCATGGCGGGAAGCTTGGGGGCATCCTTTCTGTAGGACGTCACCTGCCAGTGTATTTAAGCCATCCAGCCTAAGCTTCCTACGAGTTAGCAAGGACTTCCTTCCTGCTGAATTCCACTCCATCGGTGACGCTTGCTACTGTGAACTCATTTCTGAAACTCCAGTACCCTGAGGGGAGCCCCAATGGCTTTCCCTGTTCCCTCCAAGGTCGCTCCGAAATCGGAATGGCCTTGGAGGGAACTTTTTTTCGGCCCCCCCCCACCTTCCCCTCCGTTCCCCTATCTAACCCACCCCCCAGCCCTCACTAAATCCCTCCTCTCTACCTTTGTTTCAAAAGTTACGCCTGCCCGCGCCTATGCAAAATAGGCGCGCGTCGAGCCTATGCAAAATAGGCTCGACGCGCGCAGGGGTGGGTTTTCGGGGGTTACGCACGTATCCCTTTGAAAATCTACCCCAATATTTACAATTCTGCATCTATAAGTAAATCATTTTTTCTCTATTAATTTAAAATGTAATTACTTAAGACTGTCATGTAAAATGTATTATTTTGACCAATATAAAGTTTGCAGACTTTTGCAGAATTTAAGTTTTTACGCACAGAATTTAAATTTTTTTTTGCACAGAATTCCCCCAGGAGTAGGGTTTGGAAAACAGAGTGGCATCAAAACCCCCCAGCAAAGGTCACCAACAATATTGGTATGAACCAACAGTATCAAAAGAATAGCAAAGCAGCACCAACAGTGGCAAGAATGTCCCAAGACAATTAAAAGGGGCAAAACAGTACCTATAGTGGCCTGGAGTTCTCTAAGGCATCATAAGAGTACCAGGAGCAGGCCGGACAGTAACAGTGGCAGACTAACACAGCAAGGCACATAATCAGGAAAAAGGAGAAACTCTCAATTTTTAATTCTTTATTTTTTAACAGTTTTTCTTCTTGGGAACAAAACACCCCAGTATAAACAACAGAGAAACAGAGCAGGAGAACCAGGCTAGGACCCAAGAGTGGTAAAAGAAATCAGCTAGGTGTTACGCCCGTCGGTCGCAGACGGCTGCGACCACTAATGCTCACCTTTTTCTTTACTGCATTGACGCCGTTGGGGAGAATGGCGGCCTCTGCCAGCTACCGCCGGCCTGCCCTGCCGTACCCGGGACGGCGTGGGCACTGCCAACCAATCTTGCCTTTGGAATTACTTGTGCGCGTCATGGTGGGAACCTCGGGGGCGTCCCCTCCGGATGATGTCTTCACAATACTGAAGCCGGCTGGCCCTGCCTACTGACGAATTGGCAACGAGTTCCCTCATTGCTGAATCTGCTTTGCTCACTACAGACAGTTTACGTGACAGTTCCTGCACATTTTGGTGTGAGATGCTCTGGGTACCCGCTCCTCGGGGGCCCTTCCTCGTCTCTGGCTATCTGCTCCTCGGAGGGCCTTCTTGCCTTGGACTGTTGCCTATCCCCGTTCCCCGGGGCTTCTGCAGGAACATTCGTCACTGTGAGTACCTTGACTCTACGGATTCTCTACCGTGGAATCCTCTTCTGTGTACCCCACGCTGCGGGCCACTACCGTACCATCTCTAATGGGAAACCTTGTTGGTGTACCTCGCACTGTGGACCTCCACCTTCTCTAGTGGGAAACCCTCACTGGTGTACCCCGTGTTGCATGACATCTACCGTATCATCTCTAAGTGAGGAACCCCTTCGATGTACCCTGTGCTGCAGGCCACTACAGAGGAACCTCATCGGTGTTCCCTTCTCTGCGGACCATTGCCGGATCTCCACTACTGAGGTATCCCCTCTAGGTGTACCCCACCGCACAGACTCTGTGACTTTCTCCTACACTCCCCGCTCCTCGGGCAGTGCCTTTCTCTCTCTCTCTAATAAAGACTCTACTCCACAGCTGTGTCTGACGTCTGCTGAGAACTTGCCTCCCAACGGTGAGGCTCACAGGGCTCCTCCCTGTGGGCGGTACCATCTCTCACCTTGGCCCAGGACCCACACACCTACAAATCCTAACACTAGGCACAAAACCAAGAGAGAGGCATGGCACAGGGAGCAGGCAGGCCATTGTAATAGCTGCAGCAAGAGAGGCACCTGGCAACAACACAGCAATGTGCTGAGTGCCAGTACTATGGGCATTGGTTCTGTGTAGCTGTACACGCAGCCCGTCTGCCACTCATATGGAAATTCCATGATAACCAACTGAGGGAGATTTATTACAAGAACTCAAATGCAAAAAAATCATGTTTGCTTTCAACTCATATCTTGATATCCCCTATAATTTATGAAGGAGCATCAAATGGGTAGCTAAGATAAACCAAAGTTTTCTTAGCACTATGTCCTGACCTTGATCATTTGCCTCACAAATCTCATACACAATTACTTTTTTTTTTAAATTTGATTTTGCAGCTACAAATGTCCACAATTGCCAAATATTGCCAGCTACATTATTTGAATAAATGTTTCCATGTCAGTCCACATTTATATCATTTTTAAAAAATGGCAGTACTTCACCACACAGGTACAGTAACTTTCAAAGGGGCGCACTTGTGCGTTGGCACGCGCCCAAGGACATGGCAATTTTATAACATACGTACACATATGCGCATGCGTTATAAAATAGCCTTGGCGCACAGATGCATGCGCCTAATTTTGCAAGCAGGTGTGCTCAACCTTGCAAATTGGGTTTTGGCCATGTAAGTCAGGGAATTTTATAAATGGTGTGTGTCCACACCAAGCCCAGTTTCACCAGTTCATTCAGCAGTTGGCCCAGTGTACAGCCTGCACTCCCCCCGGTCACCCCACCCCTCAGGAATGCTTTTTTTATTTTTTACAATTACACCTCATCTTTAATAAACTAAAGTTACACGGCACTAGACCTGGGCGAGTGCCCAACCACGCAATTATTGGCGTGCACAGCTCTTGGCTGTGCCCTGGAACGCCCATGCCCCTTTTTGACTGTGTGAGATGTGCGTGTAGCGGGAGATACGGGCGAATGTAGGCGGCTTTTAAAATACAGCGGGCGCGTGTAGGCCCTGCATGCATGAGCATTTCTCGATTTTGGTGCGCCCCGGGCTTTTAAAAATTCAATCTTTATGGAAAACTATAATGTTCCTTTTTTTTTTCAGGTAAATATAATTTCTGTTCTTATTATAATAAGCAGTGCTTTAGCACTGATATATTCCAGGGAAAAAAATAAAATAAAAACTGAAAAATGAAGGTCCCTGGTAATCTGCTACAGAGAAGATTCTTTTTTTTTGGAATAGAAATGAAGAAATTACAGACATTTGCTAATCATCTGTCCCCTTCTGAAAAATCTTATGAAGAACGACATCATAAGATCTCTCTGGCCTCAGTTAGCGCTGCCAGTGCTGAGGTGTCTTTTTTTTTTTATTTCTGTACAGAAATAATTCTGGTGTAGGGAACGACTCAGCTGTCATCCGGAAAGCTAAGCAGAATAAATTAGTGCAATGGAAACATCACTTCAGGCCACCATCTGTTCTGACGTGTAATTAAAAATGAAAAATTGAAAAATTCACAGTCGTATCATTAAAAAAAATCAGCTGTGAGTTGTGACAGCTCCGTGTGTGTGTGTAATATGCTTGTACTTAATTTCAGCCATAATAATGCCTTTTTTTTTCATATCTTAAATCCAGATCATGCTTCCTACTGGACCCCACCAAGCAGTGAAATTCTCAGATACCATCAGATACATGTCATTGGTGGCTCAGAAGCTCAGAAATAATTTCACTGCCCCAGTGATTCTTGTATAGTCTTGACAGCTTCCACAGAACACTGCAGATCTGCTAGGAGAAGACTAAATCATTAATAAAATACAAATATTTTTGCAACATATGGAGAAAATTCCCAAATTCTGGAAGGCAGCCAGACATGTCTTGCAGTAGAAAGACATTTTTTTTTGTTGTTATTTGAAAACTGTATTCATTTTTGCCATTTTCTTTAATACATTCATGGACTTTAAAGGAATTAATGCTTAGTGGACTTTGACCTTAAATTGTTATTTAAATCCATCTCAGTGTGGCTTGATTTATTTATCTGCTCTTTGCATCATTTTTATACTCTTTATCTAAAACGCACCCCCCAAAAAAAGAAACTAAAATTAAAAATAAATCAGTTTTCACTGTACCCATTAAAATGTGATAAAATATAAAATATTTAATTTGAGGACACAGCTGTTTTAGCCCACTGTGTTAAATGAGTTACTGATTACTGTTTACATTTGTTTCAAAACTACTATTTAAATATTTGACTTTTCTTAAGCTGACAAATGATAGCTGCTAATCATTAATGAGAGAGATAGCAAAGCCATTTACATGCATTTTGTTTGCATAGAAGGTATCATAGGGCACTTTCAGCACTGAATGGATGCCCAGGTAGCCAGGAACCTATTGACCTCTCTGCAAAAAGATACCTCTTGAGTCCTCATTCCTCTGAATTATTAGAGGTACAGGCTTTTGGAGCTGTTGTAAACTCTCACAATTTAGACCTCATGTTCTGAAAGCATGAACAAAACTGAGGTGCTAAAACAACTCAGATGAAATGATCTGCACCTGTATCCCAAGAGGCTACACTTGGCCACAGCTGGCTGCTATTACAACTGATATAAGGCCCAAGCTATCAAATTTAGGGGGGGGGGGGCAAGTGGTGGGCAGGCCTGCGAAAGCCAGCAACCATCGCATCACTGCGGTGCGCTGGCTGCCGGCTTTCGCACCGAATACACCATAAAAGGTGTAGTTATTCGGCGCGAAACTGGCGGCGATAAGGGTCCTTACCTTTCGCTGCCAGCGATGTCTCCGCAGCATCAGCCCCAGTGCCGCCCTGACTCCTCCTCTTCTGGGGCAGACTCCGCTCCAATCACCCTATCGCACACGAAAAGAGACTTTTCGCTTGCGAAAGCTATTGAAAATGACCCCCTTAGGGACCAATCTTCTAAAGTGCAAATTTAGGGGCCAATGTACTAAGTAGTGAATTAATAACTGATTTTATGGCAGACTGTATCTTCCACAAGACTCATGTCAAACACCCAATGCACTTAAAGGGCATTACACCCCTCTGTATTGGAACAGATAGCTCGATGCATTCCCGATAGTGATAACACAGAACAATGTAGGTTGTGATCTCCCTTTTACCTCTCCTGAAAAAGTAAATCAGCCTTTCTAGCCCTTCCTGGTACCCCGATGCAGATCCTACACCCCCCAGCAGCAAAGGCAAGCTCCCAGCCTCATCCCCCAGCTCCGTCAGATCTCTCTCCTGGGCCTACCTTATTTGAAGTCAGCCCAGATTGGATGGTGCAGGACGGAGTCTTTCCTGTTGCCCCCACTGTTACCATAATCCAAAATGGCACCATTTGATTTCATCTGATGCAGGGAAAGCCTGCAAAAGGTCAGCTGGCACAATGTTGGATTTTGGTACAAGCAGCGCAGCAGAGAGGAATACTCCCTCCTATCCCCATTGGCCGTGGGCTGATGTGTAATGGGATAGGTCACAAAGAGCAGCCCACTGGGGGAATCTGCCTTGGTTGCTGGGGTGGGTGAGGAAAATGATGGGGCTTCTACTTGGGTGCATAGAGGAGGTGGGAGGACATTGTGGCCAGCATTAGACTTTCCTTTAGCCCCAGGATTCTAATGCAAAAACTACATCTTTGAGAAGTGTAGATACATTTTTGCATTACTGGAGATTTAATGCAAATCATGTTCCTTAACACGATTTACGTTAACCCCATTTTAATATTTATGAGTTGCTTTGCATGCATTTGCTTGTGACACAGCTCATTAACATTTCTATCACATCAGTCCATGTTAACATTAATGCAGTCTGATACACAAGCGTGTTAAGACTAACTAACACAGTGGAGCCGATGCAATACAGTGCACTCAGTTGAGCGCACTCTATAACCCGCACTCGGACACGGGTTAAATAGGCGCTAATCCACTCCCTAATTCAATAGGGGGATTAGCGCCTATTTAATGCACGTCCAACGCGGAGTGAATGCCATAGCACTCATCATATGCAAATGCATGTGCTTTGTCGTAAAGCTTGGGACATAAACTTTCTTGAATTAGATCATATATTTTTTCAGTGCTTACTCATATGAGAGTTTCTAGTTGCACTTGGTCACACATAGGGTTCACCAAGCCTCACACAGCACATTACGCATTTATTTTCCTTATTTAAAATTTCTTGTTAATTGCTTCCTGGTTCAGCGGAATCACCTAAGGCAGTATTCAGAAAACACTCTAAAGTTAGATGTTAGAAGTTGTTTGTTTGAGGTCTATTTTGCTGCAAAATATTGATCATGGCACAGCAAAGTGTGCAAAAAGGAATGAATTCTGAGATACAGGAGAAAGAGATCATGTCACGAAGCAAAAGATGTGCCTTCAAACCCAACAAAGAAGGGAGCAGCAGAATCAAGTGAGCTGCAGATCAGAGATTCTCCCTCCCTTGTTTCCTCCATCTCAGTTTTGGTAGTTTTGCGAAATGATTTGTATTTGACATATTCACAGATTTGAAGTCTTTTCTTCCTCTGGCTGGCAGTTACCCAAAACAATTTTTCTGGGATTTCATAACATAGAAACATAGAAATGACGGCAGAAGAAGACCAAACGGCCCATCACACTTGTTTTTTTTTCTCATACTTATCTGATACTCTTGGCCCTTAGTAACTTTTTGGTTCTATTTCATTTCCACCCCCGCCATTGCTGTAGATAGTAGTGCTGGAGCTGCATCTAAGTGAAGTATCTAGCTTAATTGGTTAGGGGTAGTAACTGCCGCAATAAGCAAGCTACTCCCATGTTTATTTGTTTACCCAGCCTGTGCAATTCAGTCCTTGTTGGTTGTCTGAATATAATTCCACTTTACTTCATTCCCCCCTGCCATTGAAGCAGTGAGCTATGCTGGATATGCAGTGAAAGTGAAGTATCAGGCATTATTTGGTTTGGAGTAGTAACTGCCGTAACAAGCAAGCTACTCCCTGCTTTTTTGTGAATGCAATTCCTATTTTCCACATTTCCTCTTGCTGATGAAGCATAGAGCAATGTTGGAATTGCATTAACCATGTGTATGTTTATTGAATAAAGGTATTGTCTCCAGGTAGTAGCCGTCATTCCGGCAGCCACCCCCATGTCTCTTCTCTTCATTCACATCCTCTAGACTTTATGGATCCACAGTGTTTATCCCATGCCCCTTTGAAATCCTTCACAGTTTTAGTCTTCACCACTTCCTCCGGAAGGGCATTCCAGGCATCCAACAGCGTCTCCGTGAAGAAATACTTCCTGACATTGGTTCTGAGTCTTCCTCCCTGGAGTTTAAAATCGTGACCCCTGGTTCTGCTGATTTTTTTGCAACGGAAAAGGTTTGTCGTTGACTTTGGATCATTAAAACCTTTCAATTACCTGAAGGTCTGTATCATATCCTCCCTGCTCCTCCTTTCCTCCAGGGTGTACATATTTAGATTCTTCAATCTCTCCTCATAAGTCATTCGATGAAGATCCTCCACCTTTTTGGTAGCCCTTCTCTGGATCGCCTCCATCCTATCTCTGTCCTTTCGGAGATACAGTCTCCAGAACTGAGCACAGTACTCCAGGTGAGGCCTCACCAAGGACCTGTACAAGGGGATAATCACTTCCCTTTTCTTACTCAATATTCCTATCTCTCTATGCAGATCAGCATTCTTCTGACTTTAGCTATCGCCTTGTCACATTGTTTTGCCGACTTCAGATCATTAGACACTATCACCCCAAGGTCTCTCTCCTGCTCCGTGCACATCAGCCCTTCACCACCCATCGAATACATTTCTTTTGGATTTCCACACCCCATATGCATGACTCTGCACTTCTTGGCATTGAATCTCAGCTGCCATATCTTCGACCAGTCTTCCAGCTTCCTTAAATCCCGTCTCATTCTCTCCACTCCTTCCGACGTGTCCACTCTGTTGCAGATCTTAATATCATCCACAAATAGACAAACCTTACCTTCTATCCCATCCGCTAGGTCCCTCCTGAAGATATTGAACAGGACCGGTCCCAACACCGATCCTTGTGGCACTCCGCCTATCACCGCTCTCTCTTCCGAGTAAGTTCCATTTACCATCACACATTGTCTTCTGTCCTTCAACCAATTTGCTCTCCAGGTCACCACCTTGGCACTCATTCCCAAACTTCTCGTTTTATTCACTAGCCTCCTGTGCGGGATCGTATCAAAAGCTTTGCTAAAATCCAAGTAGATGACATCTAGCGCTCTTCCACGATCCAATTCCTTAGTCACCCAATCAAAAAAGTTAGATTCATCTGACAGGACTTTTCCTTGGTAAAACCATGCTGCCTCTAGTCCAGCAATTCTGTTTGTAGATAGTTCACTATTCTTTCCTTCAGCAGCGACTCCAGTACTTTTCCCACCACCTAGGTGAAGCTAACCGGCCTGTAGTTTCCAGCTTCCTCTCTGTTCCCACTCTTGTGAAGAGGAACCACCACCGCTCTTTTCCAATCACTCGGCACCACTCCCATTTCCAGAGATCTATTGAACAGGTCACTCAGCGAAGCCGCCATCACATCTCTGAGCTCTTTCAGTATCCTGGGCTGAACCTCATCAGGCCCCATGGCTTTGTCTATTTTCAGTTTTCCTAGCTATTCCCATACATTCTCTCCCGTAATTGGAGTTTCATCCATTCCACTCCCCTCCACTTTCTTGTTAACTAGCGTCGGTCCTTCTCCAGGGTCTTCTATAGTGAGCACCGAACTGAGGTATTTGTTTAATATTTCTGCCATTTCTTCATCTGTCTCTGCCCATTGATCCTTTTCACCTTTCAATTTCACTATACCACTTTGGAATTTTCTCCTTTCACTGATGTATCTGATGGTATTTTTTTTTTTACAAAGCAGGACAATAATCTCCACCAAGCAGAAGGAGATTATGTAAAAAAATAAACAATCAGTTGAAGTATAAAGCAGCTGTAGGTCACTGATTAGTATTTATTTTTAATTCTCTTAAGCAAAGATAGTGGTTTAGATTTTTTTTGTTAAATTAAAGATTTTTATTGATCATCAAACAGTATATAGTAATAACAATAGTATACAGATAACCTGACTTTCAATTTAAAGCATGTCTCCCTTCCTCCTATCCCCCCTTCCTCTCCATGAGCTCACAAACAATAAATTATGAGGACTACCCAAGCCCATCAGGTACAAAAAGGGATATCATAATGAACATAAGAACATAAATAGTTGCCATACTGGGTCAGACCGAGGGTCCATCAAGCCCAGCATCCTGTTTCCAACAGTGGCCAATCTATGATGTAAGTACCTAGCAAATACCCAAACAGTAAATAAATTCCATGCTGCTAATGCCAATAATAAGCAGTTGCTATTCCCTAAGTCAATCTGATTAATAACAGTTTATGGACTTCTCCTCCAGGAACTTGTCCAAACCTTTATTAAACCCAGCTACACTAATTTTCTTAATCACATCCTCTGGCAATGAATTCCAGAGCTTAATTGTGCATTGAGTGAAAAAGAATTTTCTCCAATTTGTTTTAAATGTGCTACTTGCTAACTTCATGTAGTGCCCTCTATACCTTTTATTACTGAAAGAGTAAATAAATTCACATTTAACCTGTTCTAGTCCTCTCTTGATTTTATAGAGATGCTCCCATTCCCAAAAAGTAATGCTTGGAAGAACAACTTTTACTCTCAGCTTGCAAATATGGAGTCTTGGCTTTATACTAGACTCCAAACTGACAATTAAAACCCAGGCACTCACAGCAACTAAAGCTGCTTTCTTCTATCTTCGTTACCTCCAACCATTACTGGACAATGCCACCTTCATAACTGCTATTTGCACAACTATCATCTCTCGTTTGAATTAATGTAACACACATTATGCACGTCTTCCCACCACCCTAAACTACCAACTTCAGCTTATACAGAATATTGCGGCCCACCTGATAATGAAGGTGCATAAATTTGACCACATCACCTCAGTCTTGAAAAGCTTACACTGGCTGCCAATGTTCTACTGCACCAAATTCAAGATCTCAATTTTGACTTACACAGACATCCAAGACCTTACCTCATCCTACCTCAGCAATGCCGTTACCCACTGTGAGCCCTCCTGCCCCCTACACAAGCTTGCTTTTTTACCACCAGTCCTTAAAACCATGTAACTTGCCAGCACTAGGAACAGAACCCTTGCAGGTTCTACTTCCATCCTTTGGAATATTCTGCCTCATCAGACTGGTTTCTGACTTCTTATCTTTCAGAAAACTATTAAAAATGTGGTTGTAATTGGCAGCAACCAATAACATCTGCATTCACTTTGCCCAAACCTTTAAAAACTTTGTTCAGACCCTTGACATTTGTACCTCTTTGGACAGAATTGCCCCATTCAACCTGAGCAAGACACTCGAATCAACAAAGCTACTAAGCAAATCATTAACTCAAATCTGTTATAGTCTGTCATCCTACCACTGAGACACACTGTATCCTCATCTCTGTGTGTATGTGAATCTACCAAGCAAACAATATTATTTCATTTTCTCTTACATCTGTATCTTATTGTACTTGATTACTATTTAACTAATTGTAACTCGCTTTAAACTCTTGGTGGAAAAGTGTGTCATAAATAAATGATGATAATGATGAAGGTTGTGATATGAGGCTCCAAAGGGTTAGATTCCAGTAACATTTAGAGAATATTTGTTCATGGAAAAAGGGTAGTGGAATTGTTGAGAATCCAGCACAGTTAAACATGAGTAGCTTTCTCCCATTGTAAATAGGGGTCCCATATATCATGAAATTTAGACGTCCCATCATAGAGAGCAGCTGAGATGGCTGCCATTCTACAATAGAAGTGTACTTTTTGCGGTACAGTTTAAAGTGTTGGATTGTTAGCCGATTTCTAGTGTCTTGCTATTTCTGTCCTTGCTACAATAAAGACTTGTTGACAAAACAGTTTCTGTTGTTTCTTCAGTGACTGGTTGGGAACATTAAGCAATACAAAACTTGCATTCAGTAACTTGTTCAATCCCAATAACCCTTCCACCCATTGTATTATCACCTCCCATAATCTATATATCTTCTCACAACTCCACCAAATGTTGAATTGAGTTCCCACATACCCACAATTCCTCCAGCATAGTTTGCTAACTGTTGTATATCTACGGTGTAAGGTATAAGACGTGAGATACCATCTAGTAAGTATCTTATAGCAATTTTCTTGCAAGGATGTGGAGATCGAGCATTTGCGTGCTGCATCATAGATCTGATCCCACATCTCCCAAGTGAAGGAGTTTCCCACATCAACTGCCCATGCTGTGATATGGGGGTAAGTTTGTTTCTCAAGATCAAGTAAGATTGCATATAGTTTAGAAACCATGCCCCATTTCTTATCGATATCCTCACAATGATGCTCAAATAGAGTTTTCCCTGGACTAATAGATGGGGCCATAACCGAAGATCTAAAAAAATGCAGTATGTGGTAGCCAGCCAGGTAGTCACTATCAGGTAACTGGTAAGTAGTTTGCATTTCATCCCACCTCATAATGGAACCTCCCTTCAAGAAATGTTCAACCCTAGCAACACCCCGTCCTTGCCATGCCGTAAAGGAGGTGTTAGTATTCCCTGCCTTAAAAAGCTTGTTAAAGAAGAGATGGGTGGAATGGAAGTAATCTTGGTTTCCCACCATGCATGTTTTCCATTTAGACCAGATACTCATAGTTGTCTCTAGCGAGATGGGCAAGTCTTCACTGGTAATCCATGTGCCCCGAGGTTGTCACGGCATGGCTCACAAGGGCATACCTCCTACTATGTGTTATTTATTTATTTATTTATTTATTTTTAATTTTTATATACCGACATTCTTGTATAATATACAAATCATACTGGTTTATATTAAAACAGGAGATGCAGGAAAAAAAGTTACCTTTGTCAAATACATTTAACATTAATAACAATGAAAATTGTTAACAAGGGATAACTGTTTAACAGTGGTGCATCTATGCATGTCGGGAATTACTGTAAGCTGAGCCGCTGCATAGTACCATTCTAAATTAGGTACTCCTAAGCCTCCTCAATCTCGGGGTTGGTACAGTAACCATCGTGATATCCTTGGGAGTCGCTTCCGCCAAATAAAATCAAATATTTTCTTTTGCCAGGCTCGCAATATGGCTGAGCTAAGAAGTGGTTTAGATTTTAAATTGCACATATTGCCCTTAAATACATCGAAAGCTAATGTACAGCCTCTTCTCAGGTGAGCAACTTGTCATCGTATTTCTAACACTCGGACCACATGAAAGCATCTCAAGATGAAAAGGAAAAATGTGCCAAGAACAAAAAATTCTAGCGTAGTTAGTGGGGCTTTAGGGGTCGAAGCTGGTAGGGTAAAAGGGAGGGAGGTTAGGTAGAGGGTTTAGGAAGTTCACTCCTTTACAGGGGGGGAATTTTAGTAAGTATACATAGCGACATGATAGGTCCGAATCCCAGTTCCCTCCCGGTTTTCTGACTGAGGAAAGGTGTTCTGCTTTGGAAGGGGGGATGGCGAGGAGCCCAGATTCGGTGGATCGGAGGCTTCTTTGTGGGGTGTAGGAGAGGAGTGCTGTGTTTAACCAGTCCATCTTATTGTTGATCATTTTTTTATGTATGAGGGTTAGGGTTTTGTATTGGATTCTGTAGATGGTGGGTAGCTAGTGAAGGTCTTTAAGGATGGGAGTGATGTGGTCGCATTTTTTTGTTGTTTGTGATGGATCTGGCGGCGGCGTTTTGTAGTACCTGCAGAGGTCTGAGGGTGGAAGCAGGGATGCCGAGGAAGAGAGTGTTGCAATAGTCGAGCTTGGAGAGGAGTAACATTTGGATGACGGTTCGATAGTCTTGGGTGTGGAGGAAGGGTTTGAGCTTTTTCAGGATTTGTAGTTTAAAGAATCTGTCTTTGATCACTGTGGAAATGTATTGTTTGAGGTTTAGTTCATTGTCGATTGTTACTCCAAGGTTTTTTACAGCATGTATGAGCTGGGTCCCCTTGCAGTTAGGTGTGGGGTCGATGGGGAGGAGTGGGGTGTGGTTGTTTGTTATGTATAGGATTTCAGTCTTGTTTTGGTTGAGGGAGAGGAACAGTTGTGAGAGTAGCTGAGTTATTTTCATCAGGAGTTGGTCCCAGGTTTTTAATATGTTTTCAAGGGAATTTTGTTTAGGGGGAATAAGATTTGTAGGTCATTTGCATAGACGTAGTATGTGAGGTCTGATTCGGAGAGGAACTTGCAGAGGGGGAGGAGATATAGGTTGAATAGTGTGGATGAGAGGGATGATCCTGCTGGATGCTGTGTGGAAGTGATATCTGGGAGGATTCTGTTGCATTTATTTTTATTTTAAATGTTCTGTCTGTGAGGTATGATTTGAACCACTTGATGGGGGTGTCGCATAGTCCAATATCTTTGAATCTGTTTAGTAATGTTTTGTGGTTGATGGTGTCAAATGCGGAGGAGATGTCGAGGAGTATCAGGAGGTAGGATTGGCCACGGTCGAGTCCTCGAAGGATTGTATTAGTGAGGGTGAGAAGAAGTGTTTCCGTGCTGAATAGTTTCCTGAAGCCATGTTGGGCTGGTAGTAGGATGTTATGATTTTCTAGGTAGTCTGAGAGTTGGTTGTTGACTGTTTTTTCGAGGATCTTGGCTATGAAGGGGAGGTTGGAGATAGGTCTGTAGTTTGCTGGATCAGATTTGTCGAGTTGGGGTTTTTTAAGGATGGGTTTGACTACAGCATTTTTGAGTATGTCGGGGAAGATGCCTTGCTCGAGGGATAGGTTGATTATGTCAACTATGGATCTGGTGATGAGCTTGGGAACAAGTTTTAGGATTTTGATGGGAATGGGGTCCAGAGGGTGGGTGGTGGGGTTCGCCTTTTGAATGATGGTTTCAATTTCGATGGATGCGATGGGTTCAAATTGTGACCATGTAGTATTGTGTGAGGGTGAGTTTGGTAGTTCCATGTTGACTGGGGGGATCTTGGCGATGATGTTGGTGACTTTGTTTTTGAAGAAGTGTGCTAGGTTTTCGCAGGAGATGGTGGAGATGTCATGGGATGTTGCATTCTGATTTGGGTTAGTCAGGTCTGTGACGTTGGAGAATAGGGACCTGGGGTTGAATTGATAGCATGCATTTTTTTTGTGTAGAAATCTTGCTTTGCTTTGTTAAGATCAGTTGCGTATATGTGGAGTTTCTTAGGGTGGGGCATTTAGACTTGGCTATTTCGGAGTTGATGGAGATCCATGAGTTGGTAGCGGAGTTGGCGTCGTTCTTATTGAGAGTCTTTAAGGCTTCGGGCAGCAGTTCAGCAAGGTTGTCGCTGGAGCAAGGTTTGATGAAGTTGATGACATTGTTCAGATTGTCTGGCTTCGTGAGAGGGTGTTGTAGTTGAAGCTTGGTTTGTATGAGTTTGTGATCGGACCAGGGTATTGCAGTGGCTGTGGGTGGGTGGATGTTGGAGATTTTGTTGTTGGTGAAAATTAGGTCCATGGTATGACCGGATTTTTGGGTGGGGGTGTTGATTATTTGATTGAATCCAATTGCAGACGTGGTGGTGAGGAGGAGTTCGCATGTCAGAGATAGTGGGCTTGTGTCTATGTGGAGATTGAAGTCTCCTAGTATGATGGCGGGTATGTCCATGTTAATATTGGTGGTTATGTTTTCAATTAGAGGGGATAAGTTGTGTTGGAGTAGCCCAGGTGGTGTGTAGAGGAGGAGGATTTGGAGGTTTTTGGATTTGAATGGGTTTGTCTCGAAAGGGGGAGGGGAGGTTGAGAGGTTGGGACGAGAATCTGAGGGTTTTTTTGTGCTAGGAAGAGTAGGCCACCGCCTTTTCTTTTTGATCTGGGTATGGAAAAGATGTTGTAGATGGCTTTGGGAAGTTGGTTCAGTAGGATGGTGTCTGTTTTTAAGCCAAGATTCAGTGATGCAGAGAATGTCAGGTCAGTTGTCTAGTAGAAGATCATGGAGGATGGGGATTTTCTGGGTGATGGATTGGGCGTTGATTAGGAACAGGTTGAGGACAGTGAGTACGGACCAGTGGGAGTTGGGATTAATGGGGATGTTGGTGAGGCGTCTGGCGTGGGAAGTGTGGTGTGTGTGGGTTTTGTTGAGTTTGTGAAAGTGAGTGAGTTTGGGAATGGGAAGTGGTACTGCCATATTGAGGTTGTTAGAGTGGGTGAGCGCAGACACTGCATGCTACCTGACTGGTAAGGGAGGTGGGATACAGGTGGAGGGGGAATGGGGAATGGGAGGAGGGTTTGGGGGTTTCTTAAGAGGGAGGGAGTCCTTAACCCCGGCGGGTTTGCACCGATGGTGTGGGCTAGAGTTGGGAGGCCGAAGGACGGAGATGGCATCCAGTGTGGGCCCTTAAAGGACTCGATCACGTTGCCGATGCTGTCCTGTGTAACTCCTGGGTCAGGTTGCCTGGATAGTGTTGCGTTCCCCGGCCACTGCAGGCTTGCAGCTGGCTTCACTCACCCCCAACACCTTCTCTGCAGTGCCTGCTCCAGACTCACCCCCCCCTTGTCTGCCTGATCCCCAGAGGAGGGGAAGGGGGTGAGTGTGGGGCAGATACAGCAGGCAGCAGGTGAGGAGAAACAGGAGCAGAGGGGCTGGATGAGGGAGCAGAGCAATGTGTTTTCTCTTCTACTATGTCTGGTTCTCTAGTCTCATTCCCTCCCAACCTGTTCCACCCTTCTCTCAACAGGAAGGATGGTGGCTGGACCAAATACTGACACACATACAGCCTGTGATCCCAGAACGCAGGAGTCAGCTGTGGGGAAGGAGGAAGGAAGCAATGGTGCAGCACAATCAGGGAAGCCGTAACTGATTAATGAGGGGGAAGGAGAAAATATAAATGCTAAAACAGAGTGAGGTGAGGGGGGGGGGGGGGTGAATGCTGGTGGTGCTAGAGGGGGTTGATGTGAGAGAGAATAAATATTAGAGGAGGTAGATGTTGGGGAGGTGAGAGGAGGTTGAATCCTGGAGGGAGAACGAGAAGGGGCAGTAAATGCAGTATCCTCTCCCGTGTCCCTGAAATCAGCAATGCCAACTTGGGCTATCTGAGGTGATTAAAGAGAGCCAGGGTATGAGGATGTATGAGAATCATGTGGGAGGAGGGCATGGGTGGGGGAGTGCAAGGGAGGATGAGGTAGAAAAAAGATGGCGGTAATGGGGTGGAGGGTGAGGTTCTCTGTTTAAGAATGCCAGAGGTGGTGATAGGGGATGAAGAGATCCAGAAATGGTATTGGGATGGGGGTGGGAATGAGGAAGAGGTGATGATGGAGGGTGTGTATGAAAGAGAGCCAGAGGGGGTGCTGGGGGGGGGGGTGAGATCTGTGATGGAGAGGTGGAGATAAGGAGAGCCAGAGATGTGATGAGGGCAGAGAGCCGGAACCAGAGAATGGGAGGAGAAAGAGGGGGTGATGGGAGGAGAGCTGTAAGTGATGATGGGGGGGGATTGTGTATGATAGAGAACCAGAGAGGATATCGGGAGGGGGGGGGGGGAGGAGAGAGCATGCAAGAGGATGGGTGGGGATGGGAGTGAATCAGAAAAAGATGATGAGGAGATAACTGGAAGTGAGGAAATTAGAGCTGGGATAATGGGGTGAGGGAGACAAAGTGGAGAGGATTATGGGTGTGAGAGGGGCTGAGTGAAATGAAATGGTTGCAAGAGGGCAAGAAAGTCAGTGATGAGGAGAAGGGAGCCAGATAGCAGGAGAATGATGGGGGGGGGGGGGGCAGAGGGTAGATGGGGGGAGAGTTGGGGAAGTGTGCTGGAATAGGAAGAACTGAAGGATGAGAAATGTAGGCTAGGAGTGAGATGCAGGTGTGAGAGGACAGAGAGAGTGAAGTAATGCTGATGGAAGTGAGATATTTGAAGCCCGAGAAGAGAGAAACGAAGGAAAATTAGATGAAAGGAAAGATAGGGGGTGAATGTGAGTGGAGGGGAGGAAGTTATGAAGACTGGAGATGAAGAAAAAAAGCAAACTGGAAAGTAGAGCCTGTAAAAGAAGTTAAGAGAAGACAAAGAAATTAAGAAAAAAAAAGACAAATACAATAGAAATCCTATCTAGACAAGAAAGGTTGAAAAGAAAAACATGTTGGGGTCCATATTCAAATCTGTGGGACTTATCCGGCTAACGGCCTGCCACTGAATATCTGGTTATACCACTTATAAATCACTTACCCGGCTAAATAATTATCCATATAGTCAGTGGACAGGTTAATTAGCCAGAGAAGTAGCAACATTAGACATGGGCCATAGCATGTCTAAAGTTAAACTGATATATTCATCAGCATAGCCATGCCAATGAATATCCCATCAAAGTCTTATGCAGCTATTACTAACATAGTTTGTTTAAGTGTACATCAAAGCAGATTACATTCAGGTACTGTAGATATTTCCCTATCCCCACAGGGCTTACAATCTAATTTTGTACCTGAGGCAATGGAGGATAAAGTATCTTGCCCCAGGTCACAAGGAGCGACAGCCGGATTTGAACACTGGTTTCCCTGGGTCCTAGCCCAAGACTCTAACCACTAGGCTACTCCTCCACTGGCTAGCTGTGAATACTGGCCTCCAGTCTAGTGACTGGCGTATGTACTGCAGTGATCCAGTGGCTGTATGGCTCCTGGAGTAAACGGGATTCTCTGCTGATTGGATCAATGTAAGTATTATCCAGACATGTTCTACATGAGCTATCGAGACCTTCAGCTGTGAATAACATTTCTGATGTGACGTCTGAAGAAGGGACCTCTCTGTGGTTTCAAAAGCTCATATACAATATTTTTAGATAATTTGTATGCTGATTCAGTAAAAACAAAATTCAGAACCTGCCAAGAAACCCATGATGGGAAGGTAGTTTTCAGTGCTAAATCAGGGCCAGTGCAAGGGGATTTGGCACCCTAGGCGAGCCTTCTCCCTTGCGCCCCCCCGGTCTCGGCCCCGACCCTTACCTCATTCTCGATCACGCCCGCTGACTGTGTGGTTTTCCGGTCACAAGCAGGTTGGGCACTGCTTGCGGCCCGCCAAATCTCCACTCCTCTTTGCCACCCTTGCGGCCCCATATGGCTCGCACCCAGTGGTGCACCAAGGGTCTCCAGCTCCCGGGGGCTAATGCATTTGTGTGCCTCTCCAGCATCCCCCCCCCCCCTTAATCCTTCTTGTACTAATGCTTAAGGTCACAGAAAATCAGTGGTGTTGCTAGACAGAGGAATTTGGGGGGGGAGGGGGGGAGCCAAAATGACATTTCTTCATCACACCCACCTCTATAGCATGGATCCTGCTTTAAAATTGGTTATTAAAAAAAACTGTTAATAAAAAAGTCCAAAGGCTCTTCTGGGTAATTTTAAAAAGCTGGCCAGTTTCACACTATAAAATTATTTGATAGCCTCATTCAACTAATTCTACATGGCTATGAGAGTGAAGTCAGGAATATATAGGAAGGGACAGAATGTCAATACAAATCCTGCACCTCCAGTTCTGTAACTCTGTGCATCCACTGAAATTCCCCCAAACAATGGAGCTTGGATGTTTCCCTTACAGCTCATCATACTAAAAGATATTTTCAAATTCTGGTGTCACCTCACAGTAACAGCAGCACAAACACCTTCCACTGCCAGGCACAATTTGAACTAACACAAAACCCCGCAAAAAAGACACTCAAAATCTATACTACAATCCCATCGTAACATAACAGTAATAACACCAAGGATTCAAACAACAATAACCCTACCTGTGAAAAAGCAAGGGTAAATATTACACTGGGTCCTATAATACCAATACACCACCTACTGACTCTATTACTCTATTTCTCTCCCCAGTTATATGATCCTTGTTGTAATGTAACTTTATGAACTCTTCGCACTTGTTTATGTTTCGTTTTTTGTTCACACCCCCTTGTTATATGTAAACCGGCATGATGTGGTTTTTAATCGCGAATGCTGGTATAGAAAAACTCCAAATAAATAAATAAATAAATAAATAAAAACAAACCCGATTGCTATTGATCCCTATACAGACACTATATGCAAGCAGAATCTCTCATCGTGGTCACACATACAGAGCAGAGACAGACCTCTCATCAAATACAAAATAAAGCCACATAAGTATAAACAGAAACGTGCAGACAAAACTGAACTGTAAAATGCATCACGCCAGACTCTATACAGTGTAACAATGGAAAAACAAAAATGTCACCATTCCTTGTGAAACAAATCAATAGTATAAAGATATATAAATCATTAATCATAATTATAAAACCATACAAATAAAATAATTTCAAAACAGCTGATGAATAGAATACCCAATAATTAAAGATTAATGCAAATTTTGAAAGCTTTACCAAACACCAATAAAATATTTCAAACATCAGACACATCACATACTACCCAATAATTAAAATGGTAGTCAATCAAGAAAAATGAACTTAAAGAGCCACCTTTACTTACCCTCTCCAGCAGTTCTCCTCCTCCTTTCCCTTGCAGGCCATACCAGAAGCAGCAGTAGCTGCTGAAGCTGTCCTCACAGTCCTCTTCCTTAGGGACCACAACCAGTCTCTTCTCTCTCTCTCTCTCTCTCACACACACACACACACACATACCAGTCACATCTCTGGCCAGTCTCTCTCAATCACACAATGCTCTCGCTCTCTCTTACTTACACACAGGCTTTCAATCATACACATGCTCTCTTTATTTCACTTACACACAAGCTCTCAATCATACACGTTCTATCTCACTTACAGGCTCAATCACACACATGCCATCTCTCACAGCCACAAGCCATCCAAAACCATGCTCCATCTATCTCGCACACACACACTGACACACACAAGCACCCTCACTGACTCACATACACATTATACTCACAGAAGCACCTTGCTTTCAGACTTACAGCATTTTTCACTTTTACTAAAAGTGAAAGTGATGCTCCCAACCATTAAATAAGAAAACCACATTCCTATCAGTAGGCGAAATGACACCCTTCCTTCAGGTTCTGTCCTCCCAAGGAACAGCCACCTACACCGTACAGCTTCTCTTGTTTTACGCTTTCAGGCAATAAAGCAAGTGTCTTTCTTCAAACTATCATTATTCATGTGGGAGATATGGACCAGAAAGACATCCTTAGTCAACTTCCCTTTTAAATGGGAAGACTCCAGTCTTGGTCATTTAAAAATATACATTTTCTAAAGGCTTTAAAAAAAAAAAGCAAAACTGTTTCAGATTGAAACTATTCTAGTCTTCATGCTTAAATTATGCTTAAAAAAAAAACAACCCACCTGGCATCAGTATCTTAAATTTGTGATTTTGCTGAGATGAACATTTTAAATACTTAAAATTTTTTTTTATTTTAGTATTTGTCTCTACCCACTTTGTTAAATTTTATTTTCCAGCAGAGGGATTCTTAAAATTCAGTAACTTCATCTTTCATCCAACTTTTCAACAAAATCAGCACAAAAGTTGAGGAATATGTATTATCACACTTCATTTTTTTTAACTGGCAGATTCCTTTCTCACATACACATCACACACACACACAGAGAAGCACCATTCCTTTCTCACATACTCACCACATACACACCACATCTCACATACACACAGAAAGAAGATCGGCGCAGCCGGACTAGCTGATCACGTGGCCGAAGAAAGGAAGATCGGTGCAGCCGGAGAACAGCCGCCGAGACAAAGGGCGCCGCGGCAGGCAGCCAGCCCCCCACTCTCCCTGCCTCCCCCCCACTGCCACCCTCCCGGGGTGGCAGTGGGGGGGAGGCAGGGAGAGTCCCTTTAGCCCCTTCACCCCTGTCACATGGTAGGGGCTAAAGGTCACCGGCGCCATTTTGCTTAGTGGCAGCCGAGGTCCCGGGAGCGGCAGATCGCTCCCGGGCCCTCCGCTGGACCACCAGGTGGGCTGTCGGGAGGGTGGGAGGCAGGGCGAGTCGGGCACTGGCAGAATTTTGAAAGGGCAATTTTTGCCCTTTCAAAATTCTGCTGCCTGCCGCGGCGCCTCCTAAGTCTCGGCACCCTAGGCACAGGCCTAGTTCGCCTAGTGGTTCCGCCGGCCTTGTGCTAAATTACTGTATATTCATTCTATGTACAGTTGGTTTTTTGCTATATGGGGAGAGGAGGGTTAAATAATTTTGTGAAAACAAGCAGTGCCTCACCAAGCAGCGCAGAGCAGGTGAGAGCCCCTTGCTAAGTAACTTGCAGCACATCACAGACCGTGTAAGAATTAAATGGTACAGTGCGTATCCCTTCAGCCCTTCCAGTATGCTTGGTGCTGGTTTTTTAAATTGTCCCCATATTTCCAGCAGGATCTCGGTAGCACTAGTGTTCTGTATTTTTACAGGAGCATTTGTGGGGCGGGGGAGGTGAAGTTGTGCTGATCGTGATGTTGAATTTAGTTATCAAAATCTCAGGGGGAGACTCGCATGGACCTTTAGATTTATTTGTAAAGTATCTGCTGGAAGTATTGCCAGTCCCTCCAGTTATTTCAGCTTATTATTTTCCTTAGTCTGAATCCGTGAAAGCTGAAGGAACTGAAATACCATATCACTCAATTTACACCCACAATTAG
The DNA here is from genome assembly GCF_901001135.1 of Rhinatrema bivittatum. Taxonomy (NCBI): domain Eukaryota; kingdom Metazoa; phylum Chordata; class Amphibia; order Gymnophiona; family Rhinatrematidae; genus Rhinatrema; species Rhinatrema bivittatum. The sequence goes on along the minus strand of NC_042618.1, from coordinate 25,253,329 downwards.
AACTGGAATCATGACACTCTGCTTGGGGGAAACCACTTTGTTTGGGATTTTTTTGCCCTGGAGTCTGCTTACAAACCGCAATTTCAATAAATCTGTATATGCAAATATATTGACCTACATATGTCCAGATACCCTCGCACACATTCACACAAATAGATGCAGAAGGACTGAATACTAGCTTTAAATGGGTAAAGGAAACGGGTAGTTTGTAAAGTGACATTAAAGGCAAAAGTTCCTTTCCTTGTGCAGCTTTGCCCATTGACTGCTACTGTAAAAATATGAGTGTCACCACATAGGCAACTACTTAGTAATGATTTCAGGACCCTATCCACTGTGACGTCAGGAAGGTCTGGTACACCAGGTGCTAGGCTCTGATAAACCAGGCGTATGGGTAAGGCTTCCACAAGCCCCATGAGGCAGCAGGCAGTGTACAGCCAGGCAGGAAATTCCTCTTCATTAGTCTTGCTCCGCTGGAAAGCAGCTGTTTTGAATTTGTGGTTAATGGAGGATTATTTGGTTTGTATCTTTATTTCAGTTTCACAGCATGTTTTGGTTTTTTTTTTTGGTGGGGGGAGGGAAAAGGGGGTGGGAGAAGATGGAGAGGGAAAGGGTAAGAATGAAAAGATGATGTAAGAAGTTTGGGACTATTGATTCTAAGCAAATTGAGCATGAAAAGTAAAATGTCATCAGTGGTATAGATAGAACATAAGAAGTTGATATGAAGTATTACTGTTTGGTTGATGAAATTTTGAAAGCAATCTGAAACAAGTATGTTTTTAAAGATTTCTTGAAGTGTATGGGGTTAGATAGTAATCGCAGTGAGTCGGTTAATGCATTCCAGAGGGAGAGACCTGCTACTGAAAAGGCCCTTCTCCTTGTGATATCAAGTCTTGCTAGTCGAGGTGAAGGGATATCCAAAAGATTTTATGTCAAGGATCTCAGATGTCTGGTGGGTTTGTAGATACAAAGTAGTGAGCAGAGCCAAGTGGAAGAGGAGTTATAGATGAGGGAGTGAATGATGGTAAGAATGTTATATTGTACTCTGAATTTTATTGGTAACCAATGTAAAGCCTGTAGAACTGGAGTAATGTGATTTCTGATGGAGGTACCTGATAAGATACGCGCTGCAGCATTCTAAACTAATTGTAATGGATGGATGGTGTTATCAGGAAGACTTAATTAGATAGCATTACAATAATTGAGACCAGAGAAAATAAGAGATTGAAGAACTGTACGAAAATCACGGTGAAAAAGTAGCGGTCAAAGGCGTCTTAGAAGTTGTAGTTTGTAGAAAGATGTTTTAGTTACTGATGAAATATGTTGCTTCATAGATAAATCTGTATTAATAATTACTCCTAAATTTGTAGTATAAGTAGAGATTGGAATAGATGTACCATTTAACAGAAAATGAGAAGGGGGACCAATAGAGGACTCTGAAATAGAAGTGAGATGCATAATTTCTGTTTTAGATGGATTTAATTTTAAACTATTGTGTAGGAGCCATGTGTTGATAGTATTTAAATATAAGGAGACCATGGAAAGAGTAGCTGGCCAGGATATATTATATGGAACCATAAACTGTAAATCATCGGCATAGATTTTAAACTGTAGGTTTAAAGAAGAGAGAATACGACAAAGTGGTAACAGATAGATAATGAAAAGAATGGGGGACAGCGAAGAGCCCTGAGGAACACCTGAGGGAATTGCATATGGATCAGAAGAGTGATTATTAATGTTAACTTGATGAGTACGTCCTGTACGGAATGAAAAAACCCACTGTGGAACCATATCTGAAATACCTATGGATTTGAGCCCAGAAATGAGAATCTGATGGTCAACCGTGTCAAAAGCCGCGGAAATGTCCAAAAAAACTATAATATGAGATGTATATGAGTCAAAAGCTCGGAATAGTGTATCAAAAGAAGCTAATAAGAGAGTTTCAGTGGAATTTCCTTTACGGAATCCAAGTTGATTGCCATGAAGAATGTCATGTTCTGATAGGTAGTCTGAAAGTTGGTGCAGAACCATTGACTCAATGAGTTTTGCTAAGGAGGTTAGAGAAGCAATAGGTCTGAGATTACTGAGGTCGGCTGCATCTTTTGATTTATTTTTGATGATAGGTAAAATAGAAGTTTTTTTCAGATTGTGTGGAAACTGCCCTGTTTCTAAAGATTGATTAACTAATAGACTAAGAAAGTTACCAGCGATGGAGAAGGTACAATAAACGGAATATGTCATAATGCCTCTGTATCGCTCCATGGTGAGACCGCACCTTCAATACTGTGTACAATTCTGGTCGCCGCATCTCAAAAAAGATATAATTGCGATGGAGAAGGTACAGAGAAGGGCTACCAAAATGATAAGGGGAATGGAACAACTCCCCTATGAGGAAAGACTAAAGAGGTTAGGACTTTTCAGCTTGGAGAAGAGACGACTGAGGGGGGATATGATAGAGGTGTTTAAAATCATGAGAGGTCTAGAACGGGTAGATGTGAATCGGTTATTTACTCTTTCGGATAGTAGAAAGACTAGGGGACACTCCATGAAGTTAGCATGGGGCACATTTAAAACTAATCGGAGAAAGTTCTTTTTTACTCAACGCACAATTAAACTCTGGAATTTGTTGCCAGAGAATGTGGTTCGTGCAGTTAGTATAGCTGTGTTTAAAAAAGGATTGGATAAGTTCTTGGAGGAGAAGTCCATTACCTGCTATTAAGTTCACTTAGAGAATAGCCACTGCCATTAGCAATGGTTACATGGAATAGACTTAGTTTTTGGGTACTTGCCAGGTTCTTATGACCTGGATTGGCCACTGTTGGAAACAGGATGCTGGGCTTGATGGACCCTTGGTCTGACCCAGTATGGCATTTTCTTATGTTCTTATGTTCTTACAGAGCAGGGCAACCAAAATGATAATGGGCATGGAACAGCTCCCCTATGAGGAAACTGCTGGAGAGGGTAAGTAAAGGTGGCTCTTTAAGTTCATTTTTCTTGATTGACTACCATTTTAATTATTGGGTAGTATGTGATGTGTCTGATGTTTGAAATATTTTATTGGTGTTTGGTAAAGCTTTCAAAATTTGCATTAATCTTTAATTATTGGGTATTCTATTCATCAGCTGTTTTGAAATTATTTTATTTGTATGGTTTTATAATTATGATTAATGATTTATATATCTTTATACTATTGATTTGTTTCACAAGGAATGGTGACATTTTTGGTTTTCCATTGTTACACTGTATAGAGTCTGGCGTGATGCATTTTACAGTTCAGTTTTTGTCTGCACGTTTCTGTTTATACTTTATGTGGCTTTATTTTGTGTTTGATGAGAGGTCTGTCTCTGCTCTGTATGTGTGACCACGATGAGAGATTCTGCTTGCATATAGTGTCTGTATAGGGATCAATAGCAATCGGGTTTGTTTTTATTTATTTATTTATTTATTTATTTGGAGTTTTTCTATACCAGCATTCGCGATTAAAAACCACATCATGCCGGTTTACATATAACAAGGGGGTGTGAACAAAAAACGAAACATAAACAAGTGCGAAGAGTTCATAAAGTTACATTACAACAAGGATCATATAACTGGGGAGAGAAATAGAGTAATAGAGTCAGTAGGTGGTGTATTGGTATTATAGGACCCAGTGTAATATTTACCCTTGCTTTTTCACAGGTAGGGTTATTGTTGTTTGAATCCTTGGTGTTATTACTGTTGTGTTACGATGGGATTGCAGTATAGATTTTGAGTGTCTTTTTTGCGGGGTTTTGTGTTAGTTCAAATTGTACCTGGCAGTGGAAGGTGTTTGTGCTGCTGTTACTGTGAGGTGACACCAGAATTTGAAAATATCTTTTAGTATGATGAGCTGTAAGGGAAACATCCAAGCTCCATTGTTTGGGGGAATTTCAGTGGATGCACAGAGTTACAGAACTGGAGGTGCAGGATTTATATTGACATTCTGTCCCTTCCTATATATTCCTGACTTCACTCTCATAGCCATGTAGAATTAGTTGAATGAGGCTATCAAATAATTTTATAGTGTGAAACTGGCCAGCTTTTTAAAATTACCCAGAAGAGCCTTTGGACTTTTTTATTAACAGTTTTTTTTAATAACCAATTTTAAAGCAGGATCCATGCTATAGAGGTGGGTGTGATGAAGAAATGTCATTTTGGCTCCCCCCCCCCCAAATTCCTCTGTCTAGCAACACCACTGATTTTCTGTGACCTTAAGCATTAGTACAAGAAGGATTAAGGGGGGGGGGATGCTGGAGAGGCACACAAATGCATTAGCCCCCGGGAGCTGGAGACCCTTGGTGCACCACTGGGTGCGAGCCATATGGGGCCGCAAGGGTGGCAAAGAGGAGTGGAGATTTGGCGGGCCGCAAGCAGTGCCCAACCTGCTTGTGACCGGAAAACCACACAGTCAGCGGGCGTGATCGAGAATGAGGTAAGGGTCGGGGCCGAGACCGGGGGGGGCGTAAGGGAGAAGGCTCGCCTAGGGTGCCAAATCCCCTTGCACTGGCCCTGATTTAGCACTGAAAACTACCTTCCCATCATGGGTTTCTTGGCAGGTTCTGAATTTTGTTTTTACTGAATCAGCGTACAAATTATCTAAAAATATTGTATATGAGCTTTTGAAACCACAGAGAGGTCCCTTCTTCAGACATCACATCAGAAATGTTATTCACAGCTGAAGAAGGGACCACTGTGGTCTCAATAGCTCATGTAGAACATGTCTGGATAATACTTACATTGATCCAATCAGCAGAGAATCCCGTTTACTCCAGGAGCCATACAGCCACTGGATCACTGCAGTACATACGCCAGTCACTAGACTGGAGGCCAGTATTCACAGCTAGCCAGTGGAGGAGTAGCCTAGTGGTTAGAGTCTTGGGCTAGGACCCAGGGAAACCAGTGTTCAAATCCGGCTGTCGCTCCTTGTGACCTGGGGCAAGATACTTTATCCTCCATTGCCTCAGGTACAAAATTAGATTGTAAGCCCTGTGGGGATAGGGAAATATCTACAGTACCTGAATGTAATCTGCTTTGATGTACACTTAAACAAACTATGTTAGTAATAGCTGGATAAGACTTTGATGGGATATTCATTGGCATAGCTATGCTGATGAATATATCAGTTTAACTTTAGACATGCTATGGCCCATGTCTAATGTTGCTACTTCTCTGGCTAATTAACCTGTCCACTGACTATATGGATAATTATTTAGCCGGGTAAGTGATTTATAAGTGGTATAACCAGATATTCAGTGGCAGGCCGTTAGCCGGATAAGTCCCACAGATTTGAATATGGACCCCAACATGTTTTTCTTTTCAACCTTTCTTGTCTAGATAGGATTTCTATTGTATTTGTCTTTTTTTTTCTTAATTTCTTTGTCTTCTCTTAACTTCTTTTACAGGCTCTACTTTCCAGTTTGCTTTTTTTCTTCATCTCCAGTCTTCATAACTTCCTCCCCTCCACTCACATTCACCCCCTATCTTTCCTTTCATCTAATTTTCCTTCGTTTCTCTCTTCTCGGGCTTCAAATATCTCACTTCCATCAGCATTACTTCACTCTCTCTGTCCTCTCACACCTGCATCTCACTCCTAGCCTACATTTCTCATCCTTCAGTTCTTCCTATTCCAGCACACTTCCCCAACTCTCCCCCCATCTACCCTCTGCCCCCCCCCCCATCATTCTCCTGCTATCTGGCTCCCTTCTCCTCATCACTGACTTTCTTGCCCTCTTGCAACCATTTCATTTCACTCAGCCCCTCTCACACCCATAATCCTCTCCACTTTGTCTCCCTCACTCCATTATCCCAGCTCTAATTTCCTCACTTCCAGTTATCTCCTCATCATCTTTTTCTGATTCACTCCCATCCCCACCCATCCTCTTGCATGCTCTCTCCTCCCCCCCCCCCCCCTCCCGATATCCTCTCTGGTTCTCTATCATACACAATCCCCCCCCATCATCACTTACAGCTCTCCTCCCATCACCCCCTCTTTCTCCTCCCATTCTCTGGTTCCGGCTCTCTGCCCTCATCACATCTCTGGCTCTCCTTATCTCCACCTCTCCATCACAGATCTCACCCCCCCCCCCCCAGCACCCCCTCTGGCTCTCTTTCATACACACCCTCCATCATCACCTCTTCCTCATTCCCACCCCCATCCCAATACCATTTCTGGATCTCTTCATCCCCTATCACCACCTCTGGCATTCTTAAACAGAGAACCTCACCCTCCACCCCATTACCGCCATCTTTTTTCTACCTCATCCTCCCTTGCACTCCCCCACCCATGCCCTCCTCCCACATGATTCTCATACATCCTCATACCCTGGCTCTCTTTAATCACCTCAGATAGCCCAAGTTGGCATTGCTGATTTCAGGGACACGGGAGAGGATACTGCATTTACTGCCCCTTCTCGTTCTCCCTCCAGGATTCAACCTCCTCTCAC